>NC_056674.1:17601730-18225384 GCF_018350195.1 Panthera tigris
CATACAAATTTCATCCCTTCCAAAGTTTATCCGCTCATGTTCCCTGGGCTGGTCTCCTCCCTACCCTCCTTCCCCGCATCCACCTCAAGGGGGCTTTGTGGATGTAACCAGACAGGCACCAGGAACCATTCCTCTAAGCTGTCAGTTTATTTGCTTAAAATGTCTATTTCTTCAGAAGCAGCAGGGCTGTAGTGGAGAGCAGGCTCCTGGCCCTCAGTCCCCCCGTGCCTTCCTCCGCACAGCCTGCACCAGCAGCTCTGAGTAGTGTTCCAGCAGGGCATGCAAATCTGGGCTGGCCAGGGGGCACAGTGTAGGTGGGGAAGAGGACCTTGGGCTGGGCTGGGCCTGGGCCACGTCAGTTCCAACCAGCCAGTCACTGGCTTCCAACTGGCTATGGATCCAAAGAAAGGTGGAGGCCAGTTCAGTCCGTGCCTGCTGCTGCTCACTGCTCACCTCGTCACGGGAGACCATCTGCAAGGGGGTACCAACCTTGTCAGCGGTTCCTCAGTCCAGGCAGTCCGGCCCCCTCACCCCCCAGCCCTCTCCCCTGACCCTGGGGCTTGGCTCACCACGTTGTAAAGGTCCAGGGCTTCCTGGAAGGCAGTCTGCAGTCTGTGCACGATGGTACTCACAGTGCTCAGGTCTAGGCGAGCTGAGGGCGGGACCCTGGCTGGCACCCTAGGCTCCTCCCAGTGTCCAAGGTTGCCCTGGGCCAGACTGAGTGCATCTGGGGGTAGGGTAGAGGGGACAGAGTGAGAAAGGCACCTCCTCTTTCTAGCTGGTCTAAGAGAGGCTGGGGTGGCTGGGCTGATCCCAATTCTTATCCCTCTGCCTGGAACACTTCCCTCAGTCCCTCAGGCTCCCTTCCCTCCCCTCCTGCAGGACTCTGCTCAAATGCCCCCTTCTCCCTGAAGCTTTTCTCATTATCCTGCTTAAAACTGTAACCATTGCCTGTCCCCCCCAGCCCCCAATCCCTAAACTGTTTCTCTTATTTCTGTCCTTAGCACACACCACTTTGTGAAACATTTAACGTTTTCCTTTACATTTAGTCTGGTCCCAGTTAAGGTGTCAATTCTTTGCAGTCTTGTTGACCACCAGGCCCCATGTGTCTAGGGTCTAGAACAAAGCCCAACATATACGAAGTGCTCGCTAAATATTTAAGTAAATGAATGAATGAATGGCACAGCCCCTGTGGCTGGGTCAAGCACCCCCACCTTTGGAGCCAAGCCACCTGGTACATGGGCTGAACTTGGGGGACAATCCCATGTCCCAAGAATGGTCAACTCACCAGGGGTTGTCTCCAGGACGGAGGTGATGCTGCCAGGGACCCCAGGCCTGGCCTCTGGAAGTGGGGTGCTGTTGGGGTGGGCAGGGGTATTGAGGGGCTCAGGGGCCAGGAGCCTTGGGAGAAAGGTGGATTTGTGGAGCCCCAGGGTGCTTGCATCCACGGGGCTGGAGGCCGAGAAGGTGGCTGTTGCGATGGTGACACTGGGCTGGGTGGCCACAGGTTCCACTGGGGAAGGGGGTAGCAAGTGCCTGTCATAGATGCTCGACAGGGTCAGCTTCAGACTCGCCCGGGCCTCATGGTTGCCCCAGGAGGGCAGGACGGGTTCTCGGCCCTCACTGTTAGAATTGAATGCTGCCGTGGTGGGGCTGGCCTGGAGCTCCTGGCCCAAGGATGCCAGCTCCCCGACTGATGAGGGCCTGCGGAGGGGCCTGGCCAGCTCAGCCAGCACAGGGCCCTCACTGTCCTCGAGGGAGATGCTGCGTGACATCTTGGCACGGGAGCTGGCAGTGGCCTCCATGTAGGAGTGGATGGAGGGGCTGTGGACACCCTGAGCCAGGCCTGGAGTGGGCAGGGCTGTGGGTGTGGAAGGCTTCCTGTCGGTGGGCAGCACTGAGGAGGAGGGGGCACAGGGTGCCGGACCTGTGAGGCAGGGGGCTGTAAAGGAAGCAGCTGCTTCACTCTCACGTCCCACTGTAGGGCTGACAGATAGGGGCCCACCCCAGGTGGCTTCAGGGTCTGAGTAGACCCTGTCCATCCCCACCGCCCCGTGGCTCAGATGGGCATCTGGGGTTGTTTATCTGTGGATGGGAGCACTCACTCAGTGGGCACCAGGCCTCTAGGGTCTCAACGGGCTCCTCAGGCTTTTTCTCAGGGGGGACCTGCAAGCACAGCCATGAGGTTAGGACTAGGCCTCTGGACTCCCAGCCCCAAGTCCTGGCGGAGCGGCCCCAGTACTCACGTTGGTTCTGCCTGGGGAGGTGTGGCCAGCGCCTGCTCTCGGGGGCTCTGCTCTGGGCTGACTGCCCCCAGGGTCCGTGAGTTTGACCTCTGGGGACTTCACAAGGTGCCGGGGCAGCCGGGGAGGGAAGGTGTGGGTGAACCTGTGGGAAGGAGACCAGGTGGTTGTGGCTGTCCTGGGGGTTGTTGAGGGGACGTGGCCCCGCCCTGGGGGACAGAGTTGGAAGGTGGGGTGGGGGTTCACCAGCTCCTACCTGGATGTCTTCTGGAGGCGTGAGAGGAACTGGGCTGAGATGCTCAACCGGGGATTGAAGAAGTCCTCAGTCTCAGAGGCCTCCAAGTCTCTCAGGGATCCATGGAAGAGCTCTAGGGGAAGATGCCAGGGGAGCCCTCAGAATCCCTCCAGCCACCCAGCCCTGGACCCAGAAAGACCCGCAGACCAGCAGGTGGACCCTTAGAAATGCCTTCAGTCGACCACACACATGCCTTGGGAGCAAACGCAGCTGGGAGAAGAGCCTGTGCGGCTCTGTCCTGAAGATAAAATGTGAGCCCTTCTGCCCCCTTGCCAGCCGTGGAGGCTCCACCCTGTGACACCCGCGCTGTGCCCAGTGCTGGACGGCCGCCCAGGCACCGTCCTACCCTCAGAGTGAGCATCAGTGAGCGTCTCGAAGTGCTGGCGGAGGAACTTCTCCTGCTCAGGGGTCTGGGGCAGGGAGCTGTTGGATATGCCTGGCACCTCGGGCTGGGACAGCTCTTCTGCGGTCCCTGGGCATCCTGGGGAGAGGCGAAGGGGAGGCGAGAAGGCGGGCAGAAGAGAACTGTCAACACCATGAGTCACGGCAGACGCCCAAACATGCCAGACACTTAACAATGGAGAAAGCTGGACTCGCCCGTCACACACCCTGCTGCCACTAGGCCGAGAGGCTAATGGCTCTGTCTCCTGGTTGAGGACACTGACACTTAGTGGGCACTGAGTGCAGGGCCGACATGGGGAGAGTGGTTGTGCATCATGACCATCCCCACGCGCTGCCCGCCCCACCTCTGGCCCTTGCTTACCCGGTGTGGGGGGCAGCATCATGTCAAACTGAGGGTCTGGCTCTGGCCGTGGAGGGGAGGAATGGATGGTGGCGAAGCTGCACTCCAAGTCGGCCTCTGACTCCCCCGAGTCTGGAGGAGCAGAGCGGGAGTCAGGAGCCCAAAGCTAGGCCCGTAATGGGTGAGTCAGGTAAGTGGCTCAGGCTCCCAGGGCTTCAGTTTTCCCATCTGGATGATGGGGGTGATAATACCCGCCCTCCATTTGTAAGGACCAGCAAGTTTACACTTCAAGGAAAGGGTAGAGCTGGGCTCCTGCCAGTGGGCAGTTGGGCTCCAGAATCCTCAGGTGAGGGCCTGGCTGGACGGACAAACTACTGCAGGGTCTCTACTGGCCCCCACTCACCCTCAGGTGGGCTCTGATCCTTGGAGCTGATGGAGGAGACCCTGAGGGAGGCGTCTCCTTGCTGCTCTCCGGGCCCCGCCTCGGTCGTCTTCGTGCAATACTTGCTGCAGCGCCAGTGGAGGTGGGGCAAATGAGCGAACACACTCATGTTAGTATACAGTGGCCCCCACCCGAACCCCTACACATCTGCACCCTGTTCCCACTGGGAGCACTGTCTCGCCTCTCCTCTGCAAAGGCTCCCTGCACCTTCTGCCTGGAACCAGGGAAGCTAAGGCTGTGGCTGAGGCTGCAGGGCCAGGCTCCTGTGCCCCTCAGACCTTGCAGCCCTGCCCCACAGGCCCACTGGGAGAGCGGGGAGCAGTTCGTCCAGGGCATGCCTGTAACCCAGGCTTCTTCTAAGGCTTCCCTCGGTGCAAAGGAGTCCCACCTGTCTGTCTCTGTGACCGTCACTTCTGCCTCCAGGGAGTAGACGATGAGCTCCCTGTCCTCAGGGGACTCCCTCTGTAGGGGCAGGAAGGAGGGATGCCCACAGCCATCCTCCTGGGGACTCTCCAACTGTGGGATGAAGAGAGCACAGCCGTTTCAAGCAGCTACGGCAACCAGGGCCCTTTGCAAGCCACCAGGTGTTCCACCAACACCAGTGAGAACAGTGAAGATGTCGGTCATGATGGCAGCCCCCACTGCCGGACACTCATTTTGAGCCAGGGCCTGGGCCAAGTTATGTGCTCATCTTGAGTTCATTCTATGCTCCTCCCGCACGATCACCAGCCCCTTTACAGATAAGGAATCGATATAGATCCAACTCTCTAAGATTCTGTCTGTATGGAGTTCAAGAACAGGCAAACTAATCTTTGGTAGGAGGTCAGAAGGCTGGTTGCCTCTGCAGGGAGGGGGTACTGATTAGGAGGGGCACAAGAGGGGGTGTCTTCCAGGAGGTAGAAAATACTCTATTTTGGCTTGGGTGGTGGATACCTAAGTGCATACATAGATAACAATTTGTCAAGCTCTTCTCCTCAAACAGCATAGCGTTTGTACACACAACTGTATGTGTATTATGCCACAATAGAAAAGAAAGTTTATACAATAGAATAAAAAGTAATTTTGTTTGGAAGATAAGAGAACAAGAGTTGAAGTTGCTTCAAGCACTTCTGAGGGCCCAGGCCCTCTTCTTAGCACTGGATTCCTATCAAAGCCTTCTGAGAACGTTCTTCTTATGACCATTTTTGAGAAGTCTTTTTTTCTTGTTTTGTTTTGTTTTTAAGATTTTATTTTTAAGTAATCTCTATGCCCAACGTGGAGCTCGAACGCACAACCCCAAGATTAAGAGTGCATGCTCCACTGACTGAGTCAGCCAGGCGCTTGAAAGCAGAAGCCCAGAGAAGCAAGCCTTGAGGTAAGTCATCACACAGCTAGGAAGGGGTAGGGCCAGGCCTCTACCTGCTCAAATACTCCCCAGCCAGGCACAGGCTTGCTCTCGGGCCCAAGCTTTTAACCCCCAAGTGACCCACCTCCCAGACTCCTGGTCTGCCCTGGAAAGTCTCACTTGCACCAGCCCCAGGGCCTCACCCTCTTGCCTTCCACCATGTCATGTAATCACCTCGCACCCCTAGAGAGGGATACTCAGCCTCATTTTCTTTTTTTTTTTTTTAATTTTTTTTTTAAACGTTTTTTATTTATTTTTGGGACAGAGAGAGACAGAGCATGAACGGGGGAGGGGCAGAGAGAGAGGGAGACACAGAATCGGAAACAGGCTCCAGGCTCCGAGCCATCAGCCCAGAGCCTGACGCGGGGCTCGAACTCACGGACCGCGAGATCGTGACCTGGCTGAAGTCGGACGCTTAACCGACTGCGCCACCCAGGCGCCCCTAGCCTCATTTTCAAAATAAGCATGCTGAGGCCCCAAGCCCTGGGTGGGCAGTCATGGTGCAGGGTCTGCTGGCTGGGCAGGGGTGGTCTGTACCTCACTCAGCAGTCCCACCAGGCTCTGGGGCTCCACTGTATCCAGAATAGAGTCCTCCAGGCTCTCGGGCTTCATGGGGGTAAAGTAGCAATCCAGGTTCCGGGCATCCAGGATGGTCTTGAGGGGCTCCTGGTCAGCCCGCTCCGCCCAGCGGCCATGTGGTTTGTAGCTGCGCTTGGCATGGAAGGCTGAGCCATCTGCCACATCATCGTCTCCTAGCTGAGGGTGACAGGGGATGGTCAGGCAGCTAGCCAAGAGCTCACCAACTCCGATGGGGGACCAGGGACACCGCATGGACTCCATCCAGTCTCCATCCAGCTTTTTTTTTTTTTAATGTTTTATTTTTGAGAGAGAGACACAGAGTGTGAGCAGGGGGGGGCAGAGAGAGAGAGAGAGAGAGAGAGAGAGAGAGAGAGAGAGAGAGAGAGAGAGAGAGAGAGAGGAGACACAGAATTCAAAGCAGGCTTCAGGCTCTGAGATGTCAGCACAGAGCCTGACGGGCTCGAACTCACGAGCTGTGAAATCATGACCTGAGCCGAAGTCAGACGCTCAACCAACTGAGCCACCCAGGTGCCCCTCAGTCTCTAGGCTTTAAACACCACTCAACAACAACTTCCAGATAAACATCTCCAGCCTGAATCTCTCTGTTAAATTTCAGAAATGCATAGGCAACTGCTCTACATCTGTATGGATTCCTAGTGATATTTCAAAGTGAACATGTTGAAAACAACTCCTGATCTTCCCCCCAGATCGGCTCCTCCTGAAGCCTTTCCTGTCTCAGTTATTCTGCTGCTCAGGCCCCAAACCTTGAGCTCATCTTTCATTCTTATATTGTCCCTCATACTCCACATTGTATTGTTTTTTAATGTTTATTTATTTTGCGAGAGAGCAAGCGAGGGAAGGGCAGAGAGAGAGGGAGAAAGAATTCCAAGCAGGCTCCAAGCTGTCAGCACAGAGCTTAACACGGAGCTCGAACTCATGAAACTTGAGATCATGACCTGAGCTGAAATCAAGAGTTGGACGCTTAACCGACTGAGCCACCCAGGTTCCCCTCCACATTGTATTTCTTCAGCAAATTCTGTCAGCTCTGCCGTCCGAACACATCCCCGATGTGGCCATTTCTCCCCACTGGTCCTGCCCAGCACTGCCTCCAAATAAGATTATAGCTTGAGAGAGACAGCGGAGGGTGGGTGTTTGAGAACTCAGGCTCTGGAGCCAGCCTGCCCACGTTTTGTACTTCCCATCTGTGTAACCCTGGATAAGTTACTTAACCTTTTTGGGCCTCGGTTTCTCCATCTGTGAAATAGCGGTATGAAGAGCTCCTACACTCCAAAGGGGACTAAATAGATAATACATATAAAAGACTTAGAGCCTGTGCAGAATAAGTGTGCTATGAATATTTGTTGAATGTAACCCTACTTGTAGTATTCACTGATTAAGGGGAAGCCTGGGGTCTTGACAGACCTGGTCTGCAGGGGAGGGAAAGGCAGGGAGGACTTCCCTGAGGAGCTAATAGGTTTTAATCTGAGGGCTGGCATTATTCCTGAAATGAATCATCCAACCTAGGCTGTAGGATTCTGCTGCCTGCTTCTAACCCACCAGCTCCTAGCCTGCCCCTCCCCCAAGTAAACAATCGACCATTCAATCATCTTGGTCCCTTTCTTTCTCTCACACCCAGTCATTTGGTTCCACCTTCAACATCCAACCAGAATCCAACCGTTTCTTCCCCCTGTTCCAGCCTCCAACCTCCTCTGTCTGGATTATCCCAACAGTCCCCTCCCGGTCCCCCACTTGCCCCTCATGTTCACACTTGCACTAGGTCATGGCCTTCCTCAACTCAGAGCCCTCCTTTGTCTCCATCTCACTCAGTGCCAGGGAGGGGAGAAATAAGTGGGGAGGACAATAAGGAATGTTTAGGGAACGCACCGCAGCCCACACAGTGTCATACCATCTGGCCCCCATTACCTCTCTGAGCCCCTCTCCCCACTCTCTGCCCCTCATTCACCCTCAACCCTGGCAGCTGGGCCTCCCTGTACTTCCTTGAACATGCGAAGCACAATCCTGCCACATGGCCTTTGTCCTGCATACTATTCTCTCTGCCTGGAACGTTCTTCCCCAGGATCTGCATTTCTCCCTTGCTTCAACTCTATTCAAATAGCATCTTCTCAGTGAGGCCTTTTCTGTTTATGCTAAAATTATTGCGCTTTTCCCCCAACACTTGTTATTTTCCTGAGATTCTCTCTTTTCTTCCTCCACAGACCTTATCGGCTTCCCAAATACTATACAACTTACCTGTTTAATGTGGATACTGTCCATCTTCCACACTAGAAAATGAGCCCATGAAGACCGACATTTTGTCTGCTTTGCTCACTGCTGTATCTAATGGTCAGAATAAGCCTGGCACAGGGTAGGTGTTCACTATGTATGTTACAGGAATGAAGGGCTGCCTAAGCTGAGACTGGAAGGATGATGGGGTTCTACATGGAAAGGACAGACCCAGAAAGGGAAACGGGCTCCCAGAAGAATGAAGAGCATGAAGGAGAGCACCCCTGCTTTGTCAGCCCTGGGTGTCCCGGTCTCCGGGCAGACTCACCAGCCGCTTTGCCCAGAGTGGCAGCTTGCCATTGGTCAGCAGACACCGAGGGTCTGGAGAGACACGTGGAATCCATGAAAAGAGAATAAATAACCCAACAGATAAACAGGCAACATATATAAAAACAGGCAATTCTCCAAAGACACATTATAAGAAACACAGACATACCAAAAGATGCTCAAACTTAACTGTCAGGAAAATGCAAATTCACACAATGTTTTACCCATGACTAGCTCAAACTAAAAAGCTTCATAGTATCAAGTATTGGCAAAAGTGTGGGAGAATGAATGGCTTAACACTGACTGCTGGATTTGGAGGGCCTTTGGGGTTCTCTTAAAATAAAAAACGTGCTAACCCCAGGGCCCAGCAGTGCCAGCCCTTGCCTCTGTCCTGGAGAAACACTCACACATGCCCAAGGAGTAGGCCTTGGAGTGGTCAGCATGGCATCACTTGCAATGGTGTATAGTCTAAACCCTAAATGTCCATCCAGAGGTGAATATCATTTTAAAAATATCCTATTATTCTGCTGGTTAAAAGAGGGAGGCCTCTGTTTTGTGTCCACCAACATACAGGCTGATAATTTTGAGAGGGAAAAGATACAGAATGGTGTCTACAGTAGAATACAACTTATGTACATAAATACGGTGTGTTCTGATGGCTGTGTACATACGTACATTAATGTTCAGAAAGAGGCCTATAAGGATTCATACCAAACTGATAAAACAGCCACCCTGCAGAGGACATGGGATTTGGTTGTGAGGGTGGCAACAAAGAAGATTTGCTTACCCTTTTTTCCAAGGCTGAATTCTTACATTACTGTTGCCTATCAGTCAGCTGTCTAGTCAGCCACTGCCTGCTCTCCCCTGCTGGCAGAGGCCCCTGCCCCACACTGACAGCACCCGGCCTCTCTTAGCTGGAGCAACCATGGCCAATGGGACCCGAGAGAAGCCTGCCGGGGGCTTCTGGGCAAGTTTCCTCTCTAGAGGAGACTGTAGGAGGGACTGCCGTGTGCTATGAGGCCTGTGATGCCTGCAACTTAAGCAGCCATCTTGCAACCATGAGGGCCTAAGCCAAGGTGATATGCGGAAGGGCAGAAATTTAGAGGAAGTCTGGCCTGCTGTGAAGTCATCGAGCTACTATTCTTTCACCTGAACAACAGAATCTGATGTCTTTTGGTCAACAGCACCCTGTTTTTCCCCTGGGACAGCCCTTACACCCCCACCCACCCTTTTTGGACAGGTGGCTCAAGTGGAGCTGAGTCAAACCTCTGCCCTCAGGGATGACCACATGACTCCGGCCTGGCCAATTAAGGCAACTGACTCAGAAGCACACCAGGACTCACACCAGAAACATGACTCACGACCTCAGGATTTTGCTTCAGCTACTGGGAAAGAGGTGCTCTCTTCTCTATATAGGGTTTTATCACCTAGCACTGCTGGGGGAATCTTTGCCCCCAGGAGAGGTAGAGTCTGCCTGAGAGCAAAGCCAACATAGGAGAAAAGCAGAGCCAAAAGACGGAGAAAAATCTGTTTCTTTAATATCATCTGGTGACTGGAATCCAGCTACTGCCCCAAGCCAATACTCCAATTTTCAGGTCCATGACCCAATAAATTATCTTCCCAGCTGAAGCCAATGAGAGTCCAGTTGCTATTACACTGTGAGAGTACTGACTAATAGGATCATTGAACTTCGCCTCCAGGCCCTGGAAACCAAGTAGTGGGTGAAACCCAGCAGTGATCCCTACACTGCAAGTTCAAAATAGGGCCCCTCTGGATGGGCCCCTTTCCCAACCTGGGTCCAAGCTCTCTTTGGATGGCGTCTTCAGCAACTCTTCCGGTTCGCACTCTTCCTCCAGCTCATCCTCCGTCTGCTCTCCAGGGCTTAAGGAGCAAATCTCGCTGGGCACGGATGCATAGGTCTCCTGCCTGAAGCCAGAAATGAGGACAACAAGGAGAGAAATAGGTAAATGGGGTGGTGGTGGGAGGGACAGGGATCTGCCTCAGGCTGGGCCCTGTGCTAGCTTCCATATGAACTCATTACTGACTCCTTGTCAAGACGATGCTGGGAGGTCTCACCTGCCACACCCGCTCTGCTGGAAACATCACCACAATGAATGAAATATAACAAGGCTGGGCTCAAAAAATAAGATAAACTCTCTCAGAGTCACAGCGATGGGACAGAAAGCACAGCAGATAGTGGGACTTGAGTACTAAGCTGCTGGGTTCTCTTCTGGGAAGTGTGTGTAGGAGTAGCAATGAGGTTTCATCTCCTTTGGAGCACAGGAGCCTAAAACACACATGACACGAGGAAGGCACCGGAGGGCACCCAGGACAGGGTGTAAGCCTCAAAACCTGGAGCCAAAGGGAGCTGCTCATTCGCTTGGTACCTAGGTCTGCAATACCTCCAATACTACTGTAGGACAGGAAGCTCATGTTAAGGCCTGGTCCCTTTGGGAGGCAATGGCAAAGCCTCCAGACAGAGAAAGACAAGGACAGCGCTAGAGGCAGAAGAGAGGATAAACCCTCAAATCTCCCACTCAGCTGAGACCTCCAAACTTAGCCCCCAACCAAAAGTTAGAACATGAATTCACTCCAAATAAAACTGGTCTTGCAGCATGAAGGCTTTAAAGAACAAAAAGACACTTCAGTTCCACTGGAGCCTTCCCCGACTACGTCCCTCCCCACTGCACACTGGGTCAGGGGCCTCCTCTGCCTCCTCTGGTCCCCAAAGGCCCCCGAGCTTCCCTCCATCGCAGTGCTCACAGGCTCTCCAGGCACTTCGCTCTTCCACTTCAAGCCCCTTCTCACATGTACTACCATAACTTTCTATTCAAAGTCTGTCTCCCCAGTTCGGCCACAGGTGCACAAAGGGCAGGGCCTACGGCTGTGCTGGCCAGGGCTATGTCTTCAGCCTCACTCCTCACGGGGCCCAGGGCAGGAAGACATTCCTCTAGCAGACAGGCAAGTGGGGGACGGCCGGATCACTGCCAGGACCTGGGCTGGCTCCTCCACTTCCCGTCCCTCATGTTCTGCTGCTGCTGCTCCCGGTGGTCGATCTCCAGCAAGTGCTGCTTCATGCAGTTAGTGATCTCTGGGCCCAGGTGCCAGATGAACACACAGCTGCAGAGGCCGAAGAGAGATGTGGAAGGAGGGGGAACGGTGAACACGGAAGCCATGTGACCCTGGAAGCCACCTACGTTACCATAGCCAAGACTCCAATTCCCTGGCCCCTCCCAGAAAACACACCCCACCACCTTAGTGCAGGGGTTCCAGGCCATGTCAGGTCTACTCCCTGAGTAGGTCCAGACCATTCCACCAAACCATGACCTGTTCTGAAGACCTCAAGACTCAAGGAAGGGGGCTGGAGAAGGACTGAAATAAACTGAAGGGAGAGACAAAAGGGACTTCCTTGGTCACCAACCATGAGCTAAGGAGTTTATATCCCCATTTGATTCTCACTGTACAATTTTTTGAGGTAGTTGGTGGAGCAAACTGAGGCTTAAGATGGGAAATGACCTGGGGCACCTGGGTGGCTCAGTCGGTTGGGCATCCGACTTCGGCCCAGGTCATGATCCCGCTGGTCCTGAGTTCGAGCCCCACGTCAGGCTCCATGCTGACAGCTTGAAGCCTGGAGTCTGTTTCAGATTCTGTGTCTCCCTCTCTCTCTGCTCCTCTCCTACTTACACTCTGTCTCTCTCTCTCTCAAAAAATAAACATTAAAAAGAGAGAGAGAAAAAAAACAACAGATGGGAAATGACCTGCTCAAGGTTCTCAAGGTCACAAGTAAATTAAGTGGCAGATGTGGGGTTTGAACTCAGGGCTGGGTGTGACACCAAGGTACATGCTGTCAAAGGAGAGAGCAGTAAGCTGGAACCCTCGGCGGAACTCTGCACAGGCAGGCCAGGAGCACGGTGCTCCCACTGTCTGAGCCCCTGCACTCCCCGCAGTACAGGTCCTGCCCACACCCAGGGGGAGGCCAGCCAAGGGCAGTCTCCAGGCCTTTCCCACCTGTCTCCAGATACTGTGATCAAGTGACGACAGTCATAGGTGAACTTCATGCCAGTTACAATTTCTGAAAGCAGAGCAAAGAAGCCACGCAGGCCTTCTGAGTCACGAGGCCGTGTGGGGACGCATGGGGAGGTGTCCCACGTAGGGAGGCACACCCACCTGAATGGCCAAACATCTTGGCAATGCACTCGCCCGAGTAAAAGTCAATCACCGAGATGCTTTTGTCAGAGCAGCTAGTGGCCAAGAAGGTGCCTGAGGGGTCCACGTGGACCTGCCGAGAAGAGGACCCACATGACAGTTAGGCTGCCTGCTTCTTCACTATGGCGAGGCCTGGGTCAAATGTCACAGCCTCTGCTGACGGAGGACCCTCTCATGCGGGATGCCTGGCACGCTGACTCGTCCCAGGTGCCCTCAGGACATACACCCTGCTTAGGATAAGAACTCCTGCCTCCATTTCATGGGTGAAAAAGTTACCACCCAGGCTCTGCGCTAAACACTCTGCGTGTGCAAACTGATTTCTTCCAGAGAACAACCCTATGATAGGGGCTCTTTCTAGCTGCATTTTACAGGTGATGAGACAGGCTCCAGAGGAGATGACACGTGCCCAGGTCATAGCCTAAGGCAGAGCTGCGAGTCTCACCTTAAAGCCTGAACTCAACACAACCCCCCTTACTTCAGAGGCTCTGAGAAGGTCCCCCAGTCTTGTCCTGATAACACAGCAGGGAGCAAGTCTGATAAGGGAGCCCAGGTCTTTGGTTGTTCCCACCACACCGTGGCCACTGAAAACAGAAGCCACTTAAATGTCCCCACTTGGGAAAAGGGCTCAGTAAATAGAGGTAAAACAGTCTGTGATACCCCCAGTTCCCAGGCAACCCTGGTCAGCTAGGCCGGAGTGGGTGCCAGCCTGTGATCCTTTGATCAGGTACCCAGGATGACACATGTCTCGGGTGGCCCGTGAGGGCAGCTGACAGACAGGGGGGATGTGTGTGGTCTTCACGCCAGGGGCCCCGGCTACTCACCTTTAGCAGGGACCCTTCGTCACCCTGGGAGCCCTTGTAGCACTTCTTCTGCTTCCCATTCACGGTGCTGTAGACTCTGGGGAGGTGGGGGCATAATGTGGCCAGTGGTGGCCCTGCCCACCTGCCCCCTCTTGCATTCTGGTCCTAGCCTTACCTACCATCTTCCTCTCTCCTGGAGGCCCCTTGCCACCTCTCATCTCCCATCTGATGCCTGGACTGAAATACCATCTCAGAAAATGAGATGTCCTCTCAGGCTGAGGTCAGGGAAGTTATGTATTGGGGTATCCGTTGAGTTAATGTCTGTTAACATCTGTCTTCCCCACTACAGAGCAAGTGGAGTGCTGGCACTCAATCTGAATGAGCAAGTGAAAGGGTGGAGAACCTTTTTGCACATGCTCTCCCCTCTGCACAATCCCTCTCTCCCCTCCCCCGGCTCACTCCTCCACATCCTTCCCAGTCTCAGCTCAGATGTTCTTTCCATCAAGCCCTGCTTGATCCCCAGGTAGGATCAGGGGTTTCCCCAGGGTCCCCCAGATCCACTGGGCTCCCCTCGCCCTGACCGCTCCCTGGTGTCACTGTCTACTGAGGTGTCCACCTCTCCTCCCTTGGACTGTGAGCTCCAGGAAGGCAGGGCCTGGGGCTGCCCGGCTCACTGCTGTGTCTCCTGCACTACCCTCCCGGACAGGTGCTCAGGGAATGTAGGTGAATGAATGAATTTATGAACCACATCAGCGCCTCCTAGTCACCCCACATGGGCTTCTGGAGAGCCAGCAGGAACCCTCTGCTGACCCGGAGGCTGGGCCTGGGTGAGCCCAGTTCCTAAGAAACACTTGCTAGGTTCCTCTACCCAACCCAGCTCTTTAGGGTCCAGATGAGGAGGGGGAAGAGAGCAGGGAGATCATGAGCAGACAGAACCGACTAGGTCTTACACAGGTCCTACTCAGAAACCAGGCTGGGCTAAGAACCCAGCTCCTCACCTCACATTGCGGTCCTGGCAGGCCACGGCCACATACTTTTGGGTGATGTCGATGTCCATGTCATACAAGGTGGTCTTCTCTGCCACGTGGTGGGTACGGACAAAGTGTAGTCCATCTGAGGCCTGGCAGGGCAGCAGGGCCTTCAGAGGACACCCCTGACAAGTTTCCCACCCCAGCCCTCAAGGAGGCCAACCCACTCTACCTGCTGGGCACTGCGAAAGTAGATGCTCTTGTCAGCCCCACAGCTGATCATCTGGATGTCTCTATTGCCTGGAGGAAGAGGTAGTGCATTAGGCAAGGCTGGGCCCCTGCTGAGTCTGACTGGGGCCAGGGGATCCTAGCCAGGGAACTCACTGCAAGGGAACTCCGGATTCCCGGAGGAGAGTGGGTGCTGGGTGCAGGTAGGACTCCAAGATGTAAGCTGTGTGTATGAGGGGGGTACAGGTGGAGCAGTGGCCTGGCAGGTCTCTGCAGAGCAAGGGCAGACAGGGAAACATGTCAGAGACACGGAAGGGGCACCACGTCTGATTTGGGATTTGGAAAGGTGATTAGGGCAGCAGTGTGGAGGCGGGACCAAAGCGGGGAGCAAGTGGAGACACGCAGAGGGTTGGGAGGCTCATGCCATCATGAACAATCAGAACACCCACATGTACGTCAGGCCAGGCCCCATTGCCACATGCGCATCGCGCATCCCCTTCTGATGGCTCACTAGCCACCCCACTGTACAAATGTGAACCCAGGGGCTTAGAGTCACACAGTCCTTGTTCTAGAGCACAGAGAGTCCGGACAGGGCCAGTATTAGACCCAGGCATTCTCTGGCTAAACACTGTGCTCCAAACCCAGGCTTCCTTTCCATGCCTCAGTTTCCTGTCTGTACAACAGGACTATGACAGCCCTTGTCCCCACGAAGTTGTGTGAAGCCTGTGGAACAGTGGCTGCCACCCAGTAAGCACTATAAATATCCTTGCTTTTCTTCTTTCTTTATAGAATTAGAATAATAACAGCAAATACCTTAGAGTTCTGGTGAGAATATAAAGACAGAACAGATACAAAACACTTAGAGCCTTGCTAAGCACAGATCTAAGCACAGTGTCCTTGCTTCACTGCAGGACATTTGAAAGGGCTCAGGCCTGATGCACAAGTTAAGATGTTACTCAAGCAGGAGTCACTGGCTCACAGAAGGCAGTGACCCTGTGTTGGGGAGGAAGTGTAACCTGGGAGGGACCCAAAGAGGCCTGTAAGTTACTGGTAATGTTCTGCTTCTTAACCTGGGGTGGGGAGTCCAAGGACCTAGCACTGTTAGGACACAAGTCACTGGTTATAAACAATGGGTGTGTCTGTTCTAGTTCATATGTACTGATTAAGTACCTTGATGTGGAAGTTCATTGTACTGTTCTGTAAACTATCTGTATTGTATTCATTTGTTTGGATATTTTTCAGATAAAACTGTTAAAGACTGAATCTTACCTTAGCAGGGCAGTTTCAGTCAGGTTTCGACTGGCTGGAGCCCAGTTTATACTAAAATTATCAGCGTTTTGAGCATAGCTCAGCCACAGCAGGGCACTCAGGAACTGGGGTTAGGAGTTACATCCTCTCAGACTGGCTGGGGGTTCTAATGAAAGCCCACACCTTTCAGGAGATGGCCTTAAGGACCAACTCCTGGGCCACCCCTTGGCCAGTCATCACCTCTCTTGGATCTAGACCATTCGTGAAAGTTGATGTCACTGCTGGCCAAACTGCTAGACTTGCTGATTTATTCTAACTAACTCTATCCCATGGAATGAACAGGTTTTTAAAGATGTCTGAAAGTTTTAGCTGATCAGCTTTGGTTGTCTTCATCAAGACACGTCAAACATTGTTGACCTGTTTTTGTCCATTGTTAACTTGTTTTGGCTACGGAGAGGTAGGGCAGAAAGCAGAGAGGATCAAGGGACATTAATACATTCTCAGTCACAAGATTATATGTAAAAATAAAAACTCTTCGTAGTCAAGAACTTGGAATGAGTACACAGATGTATTCTCTTCATGAGTAGATTCTTCTGGAATATAGTTTTGAATATGCTCTTGGGTTCTGATCAATTAAATCTCATAGGACCTGCCTCCTCTCCCCTTGGAATTCCTTAGGGCCAAACCTTCATACTGAATCTTTTGAGTCTAAAGGGAATCCCTTTGATTTCCTGGCTGAGTATGCACTTTGGAGGGCAGCCCAAGGCAAGATCCTAAGCCTGCACCTACTGCTGTGTGACTCTCGCTGTAAATGAGGTAAGGAATGGACTAACTGCAGTGCAAGGATCCTCCCCAGCACAGAATTAGCTCCCGGCAACCTTTGCAGTCACCTATTTTTCTGCCAAAGTCACCAGTGCCCATCCCGCTGTCCTCTCACAGGATTGGCACCCCGATTTCTTTTTGGGGAGTGGCATCCACCTAATGCCAGTCCTTCTGGATCAGGGGTGGAGGCAGGTGTGGGCTGGGGGCACGTGAGTCAGACCTGGCCCAAGAAAACACCCCAAAGCCCCGGCACCGATAACTGTTCTGAAAAGGGCAGGTGCCTCAAGCCTGCACAAGGGAATTCAGCTCCCAATTTCTGCCAAAATTGATAGGAAGAGGGGAAATCTCCTTCGAGTGGCACAGTGACACCCAGATGCTGCCCACCACAGAAAGGTGTAGCTGACAGAGGGAGTCTTGATGATTTAAAAAAAGAATAATAATAGAATAAATCAACCTTTGGATCCAGCTGGGCCTGAATCCAGAGCTTGCTTTTCCCTTTTTTGTTCAAACTAAAGGGAGTCTTGCTATTACATGTAGCCAAAGGGGTGCACCAACCAAGGCAGGCGAAGCAGGAAGGAAAGGACTCACCAGCAAACTTGATGGCCGTGATGGAGGAGGAGTGGTCGTCCAGGGTCTGCTCCAGGTTGTAGTTCTTCTCCACATTCAGCACGTGGATCAGTCGGTCCCGACTGGCTGAGGCCAGCAAGGTCAGTCCTGTGAGTGGACAGGGTGGCACTGGGTTCTCAGGAGGCTGCCCGATGCCTTGGCCTCCCAGAGAACAATGTGACTGAGCTTTCCAGGCCTCGAAAAAGGGGTCTTTGGTGCTGTGACTGCAGCCACCTGGCCTCAAAGCCCGCAAGGGGCCATTCCCCCAGCTCTGCAGTCTCTCCCCAGAGCCCCTCAAACCTTGGCACTTCACATCTCACGCCCAGTTCGGGGGGATGAATCTTGATGTACATGGACGCTCTGCCACCTGTGCCCATAGCAGACATCCCAGCAGAGCCCAGCACTCCTTCCTGCCAAGGCCAACTCTTTGGCTGCCATGTGAAGCCCAGCCAACTTCTCAGCCTCCCCGGAACACTGCTCCTTCACTCTCTGAACTCCGGCTACCTGGGTCTCGTCCAGGCCCTACTGACAACCCGCTGCCACGCTTCCTTCTGCCAATGGGTCTTCCCTGCTGGCCCCCTCTGACAGTGCCAACCCTGGTCGCCTCGCATGTCTGAGGGCTAACACGTGACTTGAGGTGGAGGGGAGTTCATGAAGGATGTACCGAATGAAAAGAGATTTGAAGAAAAACTGGTGGGTGGTGCCTGGGTGACTCAGACAGTAAAGCATCCGACTTCGGCTCAGGTCATGATCTCATGGTTCCTGACTTCGAGTCCCATGTCAGGCTCTGCACTGACAGTGCAGAGCCTGCTTGGGGTTCTCTCTCTCTGCCCCTGCCCTGCTTGCTTGCTCTCTCTCTCTTTCTCTCTCTCTCAAAGTAAATAAACTTAAAAAAAGAGAAGAAAAGAAAAACTGGTGGGACAGAGGGTGCAGGGACAGAGGGTGCAGGGAAACAAATAAGGAGAAAAGAGTATGGGAAAGATTGCTAACATATCTATTCCTGCCAAAATGTTCTATTCCTGCCAAAAATGTATCAGCAGAATCAAATCGTGAGGAAAACAGACAAACCCAAACTGAAGGAAATTCTGTAAAATGGCCTATACTCTGGAGAAAGTCAAATCACAAAAACAAAGTAAGGCTGTGGAAATGTTCCAGAAAAAAAGGTGACAAAAGAGCTATGAAAACTAAATTGTGAACCTGGACTGGAAAAACAAAGGTGCTACGAAGGACAATATTGGGACAGCCGGCAAACTGGGAGTAAGGACCACGGAGGAGATAACAGAACCATATAAAGTGAAACCTCCCATTTTTTTTTTTTTAAAGTTTATTTATTTATTTTGAGAGAGTGAGAGAACACGAACAGGGAAGGGGCAGACAGCGAGCAAGAGACAGAAAATCCCAAGCAAGCTCCATGCTGTCAGCATAGGGCCTGATGTGGGGCTTGAACTCATGAACTGTGAGATCATGACCTAAGCCTAAGTCAAGAGTCAGATGCCTAATCGACTGAGTCACCCAGGTGCCTTGAAACCTCCATATTTGATAAGTGCACATGGTCCTGTAAATGGATATCCTCATTCCTAAGAAATGCTCACAGACACATAGAAGAGTGAAAGATCATGCCTTCAACTTAGTCTCAAACAGGTTACCCAAAGAAATGTATGTGAGAATATTTTATGTCCGTGTGCATAGGTACACACACGTGCACAAACACAGAGATAGAAGTGGAGATGGGGAAACAGGTAAAGTCATATACATACAGTCATAGGGTCAGATAGAATTTAAAAGAAAAAACCCTGAAGAATCTGGGTGAAAAGAATATGGGTATTCATTCTAATACTCTTGCAATTTTTCTGTAGGCATTGAACTTTTTCAAAATAATATGGTTGATCTGTGATATATAACTGTTGCTCTCTTTTTTCCAGCAGAGGATGAGCTGATTTATACTTTCATTCAACACTCACCTCTTTCAGAGCTATTCAGAGCACTGGGGATCAGGGTAAGCAAGTCAAGCCCAGTCTTGCCTGCCCGAGTCTTGCATTCTAGAGTCCTGGCTACCCTGGTCTCAGGACCCAGTGACAGGGCTTACTACACACAGGACTTCCAGCTGTCACTCACAGCCCCACGAGACATCAACCACTCATTTCTGTGGCTCGGCCAGGGGGGGAATGCTCTCCTGCTTTCCCCCTACCTGCCCCTCACCCCACACAGGTTTACCTGTCTCAGGCTTGGAGTACTCCAGGCACAGCACCTCAGCATCATGGGCCTCCACCTTGACCAGCTCGTCCATGAAATGTAGCTCGTGGATCCTGGGAGACATACACTGTCCGCTGTACCCTGCCCGGAGCCCCCACCCCTCAGCGCTAGGTGTTCTGCAACTGCTAGAAAAGGTCAGAGCAACCCGCCGGGCAATGTGGGAAATTCCCGCCCCAGCCAGCTAATCTAGATGCCCAATCATTCTTCTCCTCTAGAAACCAGCTATCTTAAAGGTAGCAGTGCCAAGCCTAGACCACCTAAGCAGCACCCAGCCCCTTATGGTTCCATGGGCCAGGACTAGGACAGTCCTCTGGGAGAACAGGGGTTAGGACAGGGCTATATCAGAGGTGATTCCTGGGGGTGGGGCTGGGGCCAGGGGTCAGAGGTCATGCTCAAGGATAGGACCTATAGGTATGGGACATTTGATTCCTATCTCTCATTCTTAAAGACTCTCAAATCTAAACTTTCCTCATTCTCTCCAAATGAAACCAAACAACATGCGCTCTAGGATGACATAAGAGACAGTCACTCCAGGTCCTTCACTCTACCTGTCATCTTAGCTTAGCCACTGGCCTCTCCTGCCTCAGTTAACCCATCTAGAAACCAGCTGCTAAGAGCAGCATTTCCACCAGAGGGTGGGTGAAAGGAGTAAGTGTCAAGCCAGTGGCCAGCCAGGGAAGAGTGCTACATCCACGTTGGCTCGCTGCTGTTTTCACCATTCACAGCAGAGCGCAGTCAGTGTGAATGGCCCACGGACACATTCGGTTTGCCTCACACGGTGATTGGTGTCCAAACTGTTGCCAGCATTTAAAAATCAAAGAATTTCACAGAGAAAACTCAGCCCTTTGCTCTACTTGGACGATGGGAACATGTGACAATGCAGCCTGCACTCCTGCTGCCACACGGTGGCTGCCCCTTCATGGAGCACCTGCTCTCCGGCTCCCTATCCCTTTCACTCCTCCAGTCTCAGCACCCAAGTGGTCACAGCTGACATTTGTCAACTTAAACCTCATGATGGGGTTCATATTCTGTCAGCGCCTATTGGGCCGGTGACATCTTAAAAAACCTCTACAGTGTGGGAAAACAGCCTGAGCCCTCATATGTCCCATCCTCCTGCCCCCCCCACCCCCATGCCACCAGGACCCCCCACGCTCCAGCTGGCATCCTCTCTGTCTGGAACTGTCCCCCTACCCTAAGGTCACACATGTGTGCCTGTCTACAACACGGGCACAGTTCACAAGCCCCAGCTGCGGAGGTCCCCGTGGCTGCCCTATATCAGCCCTCCGGAAGATGCTTCTTAAAGTCGTCAGGGACAGCTGCTTTCCAGCTTGCTAGTCACAGTCCCTCATTCCCAGTGGGCCGGCGGGGGTGCCGAAGCCAGGGCTCCTTCACCCCACCGAGCATCCAGGCCTGAGCTGGGAAGTGTCTGCTAATCACCCTCCAGGGCTCACTTGCCTCAGATTTCCACTTCGGTCGCCTGAAGCCAAGTGCTGGCCATCAGGACTGACCTGCATGACCCGCACCCCAGCTTTCACGTCCACAGGCGTCCCGTTCTCACCCCCCCGGTCTGGGAAGTGCGACGTGTCCTGCAGGTGCTGGATGTCATTCTCTACGTACACTACCTTCAGCAGGGTCTGCGGAGGGAGAGGGCTGAGGTCAGTGCTCTGGAAGCGCCAAAGCACCTCTGCAGTCCTGTCTCCCCACAGCCGGCCTCCCATCCTTCATTAGCTCCAGAACTCCAAATCTGACCTTCGCTACTCAGAGTGACTGTTTCCTAGTCCCCCTGGCAGCTGGGTGAGGCTCTGTGGATACATTCTGGTCAATGAGATATAAAACAAGTGAGAACACTCTGCTTCCTTTTCCTCCGTTCTGCTGCCTGGAGCTCCCGCAGCCATACTGGATGACAAGGACAAGGATGACTCCAAAATGGCAGTGTGGACAGCTAAAGGCTCTCGGGTCTCTAAGGGCTTCCTGCAGCTGCCAAAACAGCCTGGACTGGTGACCTCCAGACTATTTTTATGAGTCAGAAAACCAAACTTTTCCTCTTGGCTTTGAGTTTTTCTATTGTATGCAGACAAATATAACATGTATATCACACAGGTGCAGAAGAGAAGGTGGTAGTACTGGGTGGGGGGGTGGGGTGAGGGGAGTAAAAGGGCACCTGCTACACACACCCTGCATTAAGGGCCTGTTTTGTTCCAGCCACAGTGACTGCTCAGGTTTTCCAACTCCCCAAACTCTTTCTCACCTCAGGGCCTTTGCACAGGCTATTCCCTTGGTGTAGGACGCTCTCCCCTCCCCTCTTTGCTCATCCCTATTCTCCACATCTCAGCTCAGTTGTCTCCTCCTCCAGGAAACTGCCCCTCACACTACAGATAAAATCAGATGACACTGTTACATATCCTACTAACACTTCACAATTTATTTCCATGCTTATCATGCTTATGATTATACCATAATTTGTGCAGTTATTGGTGCCTCTCCCTTCTAGACTGTGGGAGCCACAAGGGCAGAAGGAGGGTCTTAGTCACTGATGTGTCCCCAGCATGCAGCATAGCACCTAGCATAGATCTTACTAAGCATCTGCAGAATAAATGAATGCATGAATCAGATCTCAGCTCTTAAGAGAAGCTCCCTCACTGACCTAGCAATATCAACCATTTCTTCAGCCCTCCCAACATCATGGCTCTCTTTGGGACGCTGCCAGCACCCTCACCCAAGGCTTCACTGTGTGGCAGTTAGCTAGACAGGGGAAGCCCCTCCCTGATTTGGTCTGTCAGGTGTTCTTCCAGAGAGTTCCGACTCAAGACCTGGGGAAAAATTTCATTTCTACTGAATATGTCAGGTTGCCTGGAGTAGCTGTGTTGACACACCTAGAAAGCAGGAGCTGATGGGCAGAGAGAAGCAAAGAGGACAGACCACACTACCTCAGAAAGAAAAAGAGGGAGAGAGTGAGAGACAAGAGAGAGGGCGACAGAGTGTGACCGGTCTTGCTTCCTGCTTCTTGCCCTCAGTGAAACTTAACACCAAGGTCCATAAGACCCCCTCTTGTCCCTATATCCTACTTAAAGTATGTCTCAGTTCCTCCTAAAATATGGTTCATAATTGAGCCACTCACATTACTGAAGATATTTTTCTGCCAGTGAGAGTCAGGGCTGCTATCCATGTTCCAAAAGCGGATGGTGTTGTCTGAGGAGCAAGTAAGAAAAGATCCTGATGGTAGACAAGCTCTCTGATCTTCAAACTCCGGATACACCTACAGTCCCCAGAGAACAAGGCAAAGGGCAATTCATTACAACCATGTCAGTGGCAGCATGATATACTAGTGCATTTTGGTGACAAAAAGTATGTGGCAGATAAATAGGCATGGCATAATGTCTTCTATGTTAAAAATGAACAAGAAAACAAGGACACCGAATGCTACTATATATTGTCCATGCCCCATCTTCAGCCCAGGCCATGAAACATCCCCACACGTAAATTTCCAAGGCAAATGGGCAGCTCCATCAAAAGTCACTAAGCACAAAAGGAAACAAGGTACCATGAGCAAGAAGCAGCAGAAATAGCCATCCAGCTTCAAATACTGGAATTATCACACAGAACATAAAATAACTATGTTTAACATGCTTAAAGAAATAGAAGAGCTTTGACAAGAGTAAAAGTATGACTAGCTGACCATAAACTATAAAGACTAACCAAGCAGGGTTGAAAAACAACAAAATAGAACTATTTCTAGAAGCAAAATGCAGGTCAGACAGTCAAAAAGATGACATATAGAGAGATTTCAAATCTGGAAAACCGGGTTCTGAGGAAATGATAACAGCAGTAGCACAGATTTTTAATCTAAAATCGCCACATCAAAATGAGCAACCAGATATCAAAACCAAAACCCCACAGACAACACTTACAGCAAAATTAGGTGATGCGATATTCTCATAACTCCCAAAATACAAGCAGGTAGGGACTAAATACCTCCAGTAGTTTGTCAACATGTATATGAGAGAACACAGAAGGAAGCAACTTTGTTGTTCTTTAAGTAACTCTGTGGTTACCCAACAAAGGATAACCCCAAAGTAGCCAACGGGTATTCACAGGGAAAGTACAACAGTTCAAATTGAACAGCAGTTCAAACCGGGAGGGTTTTATCCACTCCAACAGTGGTTGAGTGTGTGCTTTGGCAATTAGGTCGGAAGGGGCTGGAGCTGTGAAGATCCTGTGAACTCTTAACACTGACCTGCCATGGCTCTCACCCATGGCCAAAGGCCCACCCAGAGGGAAAACAAGACTGATCAGGATAGACACTGGAGAGCCAGAGTAAAGAGGAGGCTTAGAAAAAGGTAGGGGCACAACACATAAATAGGAACATAATAAGGAAATATCAGAAAGCAAGCTGCCATATTTTTTTTAAATAGTATAAAAATCATAGAAGATGGAATCCTTTCTTGGGAAGCTAGAAAATCTGCCCTCAACTACACCAACTTTTGTTTTTATTTTTATTTAAGTAATCTCTACACCCAAGGTGGGGTTCAAACTCATGACCCTCAGATCATGGCTCTACGGACTGAGCCAGCCAGGTGCCCCATGAACTATACCATTTCTAAAAATGAAAACAAGAAAGGACCAAACTCCAGTCCCAAACAAAGTTACCCTTTAAAATAAAAGGAAGAGAAAGAAAGCACACCAGAAACATATTTCCACAAAACAAAACAATTTCCCAATTAGGAAATTCAGAAATAAGATGACAGAATTCAGAGTTAGAAATAAATGAAGAGATCATTTCAGGAATAAAAACCAAATTAGAAGGAATCCAAAAGCGAATAAACACAAAAAGGTAAGGCATGAAGAAATAGGTAAAAAGGGGGCTTTTTTTTTTATCTTTTAAGTTTATTTATTTATTTTGAGAGAGAGACAGAGGGGGCCAGAGGGGGAGGGGCAGAGAGAGAGAATCCCAAGCAGGCTCCACACTGTCAGCATGAGGCAGAATGCGGGGCTTAAACCCACAAACCATGAGATCACATGACGTAACTGAAACCAAGAGTCGGACACTTAACCAACTGAGCCACCCAGGCGCCCCTAAAAGGGGGAAATTATTAAAAATAAAACAAATGATGAAAGAACTAAAAGGATTTGAGAAAAAGTGACACTACTGGAGCTAGGCAATGAGAATCCAACATATAGATAATAGAAATCCCTGAAGAAAACCAAATCAAGGGAAGAGAAATACTAAAATGTATACAGCAGGAATATGTCTACCTATAAAAACTAATACCAAGATATACTCTAGAGTAACATTACTAGGCCTAAAAGTAAAAGAAAGAAATCCTTTGGGCTTCTAGGCAAGCACAGAAAGTGACTTAAAAGGGAAAACAATCAGACATTTCAATAACCATAAGAAAATGAAATAATGTATTTAAGAGAGACAAGGAAAGAAAACATGAGCCAAACATTTTCTATCCAGCAGGAGTGACTTTCAAGTATAAAGGGCAAATATAAACTTACCAATATGCAAAAACTCATATTGGGAGATACTGTCCCCATGAACTGTTCCTGACAAATCTTCTTTTTTTTTTTTTAATTTTTTTAACGTTTTATTTATTTTTGAGACAGGGAGAGACAGAGCATGAACGGGGGAGGGTCAGAGAGAGGGAGACACAGAATCTGAAACAGGCTCCAGGCTCCGAACTGTCAGCACAGAGCCCGACGCGGGGCTCGAACTCACGGACCGCGAGATCATGACCTGAGCCGAAGTCAGCCGCCCAACCGACTGAGCCACCCAGGCGCCCCCTGACAAATCTTCTAAAGAATGAGCTCCAGGGGCACCTGGTTGGCTCAGTCGGTTAAGCGTCTGACTTTGGCTCAGATCATGATCTCATGGCTCGTGAGTTAGAGGTCC
This sequence comes from Panthera tigris, assembly GCF_018350195.1. NCBI lineage: Eukaryota > Metazoa > Chordata > Mammalia > Carnivora > Felidae > Panthera > Panthera tigris. The sequence goes on from NC_056674.1 coordinate 17,626,990, forward strand.
ACATTGGGCTCTGTGCTGTCAGTGCAGAGCCTGTTTCAGATCCTCTGTCCCCCTCTCTCTGCCCCTCCCCCGTGCTCTCTCTCAAAAAAAAAAAAAAGGAGCTCCAGACAACAAAAACAACTAGAGACATCAACATAGATTAAATATATAGTTACTCGTAGAACAAAGAATAAATGAGGGTTAAGTGACATCACTGAAAACGGCACAGTGGGGAGAACTCCAAAAAGCTATCCCTCCACCAAAACAAACTTAAGCTCCAAAAAACTGTCAGAATCAACTTTTTCAGAACTCTGGAATCTAACTTACAATAACCAGGGAGAGCTTAAAAAAGAAAGAAGCTGCGGCATTTTGACATTTAAGGAAACTGCTGTCAAATCACGACAGCCGACATCTCAGATAATGGAAAGACTTTAGTGACTACACATGAAAAAGAACACAATCTTTACAAAAACAGTTCAGAAAAACCACTAAACAACTACAACCCACACAACAAACCCCAGCGTGGAGGAGAAGAATTTGATTTCCAGAGTCATCACATTATAAAAATCAAAATATCTAGGTTTCAACAAAAAAAAATTATGAGATAGGCAAGAAAAGAAGAAAATAAAAATAAATCCCATCTTAGGAGTAATTACCTTAAATGTAAAGGGATTAAAGTCTGTAATAAAAAGGAAATTATTGGCAGACTTCATTAAAAAAAGATCCAACTCTCTGTTGTCCATAAGAGGCTACTTTATATCCAGACACATACAGGGTGAAAGTAAAGGTATGTAAAAAGATACTCCATACAGGAGTACTACGTGGCAATGAGAAAGAATGAAATATGGCCCTTTGTAGCAACGTGGATGGAACTGGAGTGTTATGCTAAGTGAAACAAGCCATACAGAGAAAGACAGATACCATATGTTTTCACTCTTATGTGGATCCTGAGAAACTTAACAGAAACCCATGGGGGAGGGGAACGGAAAAAAAAAAAAAATGAGATTAGAGTGGGAGAGAGCCAAAGCATAAGAGATTCTTAAAAACTGAGAACAAACTGAGGGTTGATGGGGGGCTGGGAAGGAGGGAAGGGTAGGTGATGGGCATTGAAGAGGGCATCTTTTGGGATGAGCACTGGGTGTTGTATGGAAACCAATTTGACAATAAATTTCATATATTTAAAAAAAAAAAAAAAGATACTCCATACAAATAGTAACCAGAAAAGAAATTTGCATGTATATAGTAGTATCAGACAAAATAGAGTTTAAGTCAAAAACTGTTACAAGTGGGGGTGCCTGGGTGGTTCAGTCAGTTGAGCATCCCTCTTTGGATCAGGTCATGAGCTCACTGCTCATGGGTTCAAGCCCCTGTTGGGCTCTGTGCTGACAACTCAGGGCCTGGAGCCTGCTTCAGATTCTGTGTCTCCCTCTCTCTCTGCAGACTTCAACATTCCATTTTCAATAAAAGATAGTTATAAGAAATTATCAATAAGGAAACAGAGGACTAGAAAAACACTATAAACCAAACAGACTAACAGATATGTAAAGAATACTCCACCCAATAACGGCATAACCCACATTCTTCTCAAGTAAACATGGAGCATTCTCCAGAATAGACCACCTATAAGGTAACAAAAGAAGTCAATACATTTTAAAAGACTGTAATCACACAAACAATCTAATGACAGTCAGAATGAAATTACAAATAACAGAAGGAAATTTGGAGAATTAACAAATATGTGAATATTAAATCACGCACTGTTACACAACCAATGGATCAGTGAAGAAATCAAAGGGAAATTAGAAAATACTTTGACACAAGTGAAAATGAAAACACAATATACCAAAACTTATGGAATGCAGCAAAAGCAATACTCAGAGGGAAATTTATAGCTGTAAATGCCTCCATCAAGAAAGTCTCAAATCAATAATGTCTCACCTTAAGGAACTAGAAAAGAAGAGCAAACTAAACCAAGGGCTGGCAAGAAGAAGATAAAAATTACAATGGAGATAAAGTTGTTGTTTGGTTTTTTTTTCAGAAACAGAAAAGCTGATCCCAAATAGTGCCAATATTGATAAAGAAGAACAAAGTTGTAGGAAACACACTTCCTAATTTCAAAACTTATTACAAAGCTACAGTAATCAAAATTCTGTGCCATTGGCATAGAGATAGACATACATCAATGGAATATAACTGAGAGTACAAAATTAAATCCATACATCTATGGTCAATTGATTTTCAACAAGTGTGCCAAGATTATCCAAGGGGAAAGAATAGTCTGTTCAATAAACAGTGCTGGAATTATATACCCACATGCAAAATAATGAAGCTGGACCCTTGCTTCAAGTATAAAAGTTAACAAAAATTAACTCAAAAGAGACCAAAGACCTAAATGGAAGAGCTAAAATAATAAAACCCTTAGAAGAAAAGTAAATCTTCATGGTTGTGGATTTGGCAATGGTTTTTTAGTTATGACACCAAAGATACAAGCAATAAAAGAAAAAAATAAATTGAACTTTATCAAAATTAAAAATCTTTGTACATCAAAGGATACAAGAAAGTGAATAACATAAAAATGGAAGAAAATATTTGTAAATCATATATCTAATAAGGATATCCAGAATATGTAAAGAACTCTTACAATTCAAAAGCAAAAAGACAACCCAAGTAAAAACTGGACAAAATATTTGAATAGATATTTCTTCAAAGATATACAAATTACCAACTAGCACATAAAAAGAAATTCAGTATCATTAACCATTAGGGAAATGCAAGTCAAAACCACAATATACTACCATTTCACAAACACTAAGATGGCTATACTTCAAAAATAAAAAAAAACCAGTGTTGGTAAGGATGTGGAGTATGGCTAGTGGGAATGTAAAAGGATGCAGCTGCTGGGAAAAGTTTGGGGGTTCCTCAAAAAGTTAAACACAGAATTACCATGTGACCCAGCAATTCTGCCCACCAGGTATACCACCCAAAAGAACTGAAAACAGATGTTCAAACAAAGCTTGTACATGAACGTTCATAGCAGCACTATTCATAAAGCCAGAGGATGGAAACAACACAAATATCCATCAATTGATGAACAGATAAACAAAACATGGTATATCCATACAATGGAATATTATTCAACCCTAAAAAAGGAATGAAGTACCAAAACATGTAACCACATGGATAAACCTTGAAAACATTAAGTGAAAGAATCCAGACACAGAGTCTACATATTTTATTTTTCCATTTGTATGAAATATTCAGAACAGGCAAATTCATAGCGACAGAAAGCAGATTAGGGTTGGGGAAGTGGGAAAAGGGATTGGTTGCTTGGGTACAGAGTTTCCTTTTGAGGTGATGAAAATGTTCCAGTGCTGGATAGTAGGGATGGTTGTATAACATTGCGAATGTATTGAATGCCACTGAATTGTACATTTTAAAATTATTTAAATGGTGAATTTTATGCTATGTGTATTTTACCACAATATATGTGTACACTTATTACCCTCCCCCAAATAAATGGGGTCATAAGGAAGAGAATGTGGTATATAATGGTATATAATGATCAAATCACACAGAAATAGTATAACTATTTTTAAAAATGGGGGCGAATGGAGAGAACATAGGCAAAAAAATAGTTTTAAACTCTTTTCAAAATTGAGTAATCGTCATTCTCAGACTGTTGTACATATAATGTGGGAATAAGTAAATGATTAACTGGGGAGATATCCTAATTCCATCATCCCCCGTGTCTTTAGGATTCTGGAAGGATCAATCCAATACCTATGAGCATCCCCAGCACTCAGACAGTGGATTTGAAATACCAGTTCACACTGAAAACAAAACAAAAACTCAGGGCTTCTTCAAGAAATGGTTGATTCCAGGTCTGGGACAGGAAACGTACAAGACGCAACTGGAACATCTCGTCATCTCCAATAGCAAGGAAGCTACCAAAGAAAGATTACTAGGGTCATGTCCAAAGGACTCAGGAGCCAACTTAAAGATGCTCCCACTGGTCAAAGATGGGACAATTTGAGCTTTAATAATGTTAATAATTGCAATAATAATTGCAATATATAAAATATATCCAATATATTTACATATATGAGTTTAGAATGATATTAAATAAAAACAACTAGTTACCTTTAGAGGACAGGGAACCAATTCATTATCTTGAAAACTGGTAAATAAAGGGAAAGAATCAAGCATTTATCCTGCCTTTCCTATATGAAGTGTACCACTGGGTGACCAAATGGTAGATGAGGGGAATTGTTTCTTCATATAAGTAGTCCAACTAATAAAAAGAAATGATAGAATTAGAATATCACCATATTGCAACCCCCAAGGAATAAATGGATCTATGCATTGAGCACCAATAGCTGCTAACAATTATTAATAAACTGTACATTTCTTTTGTGTGGTTTTCTAGATCTGTTCTATTTATAAAAAGTATGAGGGATAGAGACAGGACATTGGAGTTACAGATGAAGAGAAAGAACAGGGTAGAGGCAATTATTAAGTCTGTACCGGCTGTTCTTTCCAGAACTGATAAAAAGATGCACCCACAGATATTTTTGTTGAAGAGACAGATATATAAATAACAGGTGGATGCAAAGAAAATGAACTGAAAGAGCATATACTAAACCAACAACAAAGGTGAAGGTGAGAGAGAGCAGGATTGGGGGATAGGGAAGTGATCAAAACAGTCTTTAGCTTTGAAATATTTCACCTGTTTTTCAAAGAGAATATATTTATATACAAAAATTTTAAGTTATTTAAACAACATGCTTGTTAAGAGAAAAGTGCTATCAGCAGAAAACTCAGATCTACGAAGGCAGATGGATTCAAGCAGTCAAAGGGCTAAATAATGCTTATTCAAACGGATCAAGTTATTTCTCCCAGTTGTGAACTGGGCCACCAAAAACATAATTTCTCTAGGACAAGTGCTCTATCAGTAAGAAATTTGAGGGACAAAAAAAGAAAAAAAAGGTAGAATATAACTATTTCCCCACTGGTTGTCTTATGTGCAAGGAATTAGAACAGCTTTAGAGAATGAAAACATCCCAAAGACTCATTCTCAGAAAACTTCAACACTTAGAAAAGCACTAAACTACACAAATGGCCTCCACAGCAAGCTCTCCAAGGTACACATGCTCTTGACACTGTTCTCCCCAGTGGCCACATGCCTCGCTTCCTGCAGGTCTCTGCTTGAATGTCATGTCCTCAGAGAGGACTTCCCTGATCATTCCCCTCTCTAGAATAGCACCCTTGATCCCTTTTGCCCTACGCTGTTTTATTTTTCTTTGGAGAGGTAGTGCTGCTTGGTTAGTGTTGATGACGTGTGGGTTTACTCTCCCCACCGAATGCAGGACTTTCATCAGTTTCCTTCCCAGCTGTGTCTCCAGCACCTAGATAGAACAGCATCTGGCACAAAGTTGGGATCTTGTGAAGGAAGAGCTGAATGGGTTCCCTAAACTGCGGAAGCTTTCCCCAGATGAGCCCCAGATGGGAGCCGAGCAGGCGCAGAGGGAAGAAAACAGGGACTCACCTCCACGTTCCAGACGTAGGAGCTGTGGAAGAGCTCCGACCACATCTTGCCTACTTTGTTGATGTCTTTGACATCCCAGATGTAGATGCTGTGGTCCTTATACACGCAGGACAGCCACTGATGGATGGGGTCGAAGGTCAGTGCCACCGTATCCGGGTAGACTGCTTCTGCCTTTCTGTGGAAGAGGAAGCTAACAAGGCCACATGTGCCATCAGTCACCATCAATGTCACTGTGAGTAGTGACAGCTGCTCCTGGTGACACCTGAGCTAGCTGCCTCTTGCTTGGCAATGCCATTCCTTTTATTTGGGATGGTCCATCTCCCACTCCGACTCCACTTCTCCTTCCTCCCTCCCAGTTCCTTTGCTTTTGCTTCTAGTCCAAAGGTTGTAAACTGGAAGCTTCTGGCTGGCCCCTGAGAACATTTGAATTTTTGACTCCTGTTGACATCTCTCTCCCTTCATCTAATCCAACCCAAGCTCCATCCTCTCTCTGAGCATGGAAGGATGATGGGCACATACCATCAGTTCTCAGTTCTCTCTCATTGGCCCCACCAACATGTGATCAAAAATCCCTATGCAAGGGGCTGGGGAGCTGTCCCCTGACCTGGGGCCTCCCTACAAAGACTACAGTTTACTGAGCATCTATGACACGCCGATCTGAGAGCTTTAGCGACACTGAATTCCCAGTCTCCATGAGAGGTAGGTCCTACGTTTTACAGACACCAAACAGCCTTATAACAAAGGGGAAGATACAGCACAGCTCACCCCTTCCACCCCCTCTCAACATGGCAGCCAGAGGGATCTAATGCTCAAGGCCTGACCATATAACCAATGCCAATGCCTGAAATCAGGCTGCCCACTGACATCAGAAAAGACTTCCTTTATTGGAAGGAAGCTTCCCCTAACAGTCTCCATAAATGTTCAGACCTGTCTCCCAACATCTTCCCCTGGTACACTAGGCTCTGATCACACAGTCCCTAGTTGTTCCTGCAACACACCAAGCCCAGGGTGTTTTTCCCTTCAGGTCTTTACGCTTGCTCTTGGGACCCAGCTCTCCACACAGCTGGCTCCCTCTCACCAAAGACACTTCCCCTGGCTGCCAATCAACACAGCCCCATCCCCGGGCACTTTCCTTCCTGAGTCCCTGCTTTATTTCACCACAGCATTTATGACTATCTGAAATGGTCTCGTTTGTGTACTTGCTTATCATCAAGCTCCCTCACTAGACTGCAGACTTCATGGTGGCAGAGATTTTGCTGCCTCGTTATAGCTGTCTCCTTCCAGCCCAGGGCTGGCCAGATAGGTAGATGGGGCCGGAAGCATGAGTGAATGTCAGTGGACAGACTGAGTGGGCTCCTCTCCTTCCCCCTGCTGGGCAGTACCTGGGCTCCAAGCCCTGGGCCACGTCCACCCCAAGGTAGTGCGGTTTGGGCAGGTTCGCGAGGTACTGCAGGCTGTGGGCCTGGAAGATGCGGACTATCCCATCTGTGCAGCCGCAAAAGATGAGCTCCTGGCTGACACACAGGCAGGAAGACAGAGAGACCTGTGGGGGCAAAGGGAACACAAGTGTACTTGGTGTTCCATGTGGCCCAGTTCAGGGACACAGGGACTAACAGAACAGCCTCCAGAGAAGCCTTATAGTTCTTTGGGTCTGAGAAGTCTATTTTAGCAAATTTTAAGACTTTTGAAATCAGGATGTAGCAGTCACCATTGAAAGAAACATGCCAGCAGGCAGACAGAGGCACAAATTATGACAGAATTGTTATTGTCTACAGAGGAACTCAGCTGTGTGTGGAAAATAATCTGTTCAGCAGATTGTGACTTCAGATAGGTAATTTGCAGTAACAGGGTTGAATTTGAAGCTTACGTTTTACTCCCTATTGTTTGAAAACAACTTCAGAGATTATACTTCAGAGCAACACAGAAAAATGTTACCGTATACAGGAAAGACAATTGGGCCATCTATCCTGCCAGAACACACAGATGGACAGGGCAGGAAGTGCCAGACCTCTGGATACAGATTACAGGAGTTTGTCCAAGTCTAGAGGAACTTAATTTATAAGTTGTCATTTATGACAACTGCTCAGGGGCTAACCATCCATCTGTCAAAAGCTTTGGACTTGCTTAAGCTGCCAAAGTTCTAGAAAGAGGATTCAAACGAGAAAAAAACAAATGCTGTTTAACCAACTAGGAAAAACAGATGAAACTCTGAATTCTTCCACAGGCCTGACACCATTCCTTTAACCCTAAAGGTGAGTTCTGGAGGGGAGCCACAAGAGCAGGAGTAGGATGGGGTGCCTGGGTGGCTCAGTCGGTTAAGCGTCCAACTCCTGATCTCAGCTCAGGTCAATCTCACAGGGGAGATGGAGCCCCACATCAGGCTATGCACTGCTTGGGATTCTCTCTCTGCCCCTTCCCGACTCGCATGCTCTTTTCTCTCAAAAAAAAAAAAAAAAAAAAAAAAATCAGGAGTAGGAAAAGGAGGGAAAACCATTATGTTCCTGCTGATAGCCAATGGGCATCCAGTCTCAGAACAGGAAGACAGTTTGGATTCAAACCCTCAGATCCTGAAGAAAAGTAGTTCTGCAATTTATAGATGTAACATCCTTTATTTTGTTTGTTTATTTATTTATTTATAAGTTTTTATTTATTTATTTTGAGAGAGAGAGAATGAGAGTGGGAAGGGGCAGAGAAGAATCCTAAGCAGACTCACACCGTCAGCCTAGAGCCCAACTCGGGGCTCAATCCCACGTACTGTGAGATCATGACCTGAGCTGAGATCAGGAGTTGGATGCTTAACCAACTGAGAGGCCCAGAAGCCCCCATCCTTTGGTTTAAAATGTTATAAGAGGGGGCGCCTGGGTGGCTCAGTCGGATAAGCGTCTGACTTCGGCTCAGGTCATGATCTCATGGTTTGTGAGTTCCATCCCCATGTCAGGTTCTGTGCTGACAGCTCAGAGCCTGGAGCCCACTTTGGATTCTGTGTCTCCCTTTCTCTCTGCTCCTCCACTGCTCACGCTCTGTCTGTCTCTCTCTCTCTCTCTCTCTCCTTCAAAAATAAACATTCAAAAAATTTTTTAAAAAAATAAATAAAATGTTTTAAGAGCACCTCAGTGGCCCAGTCAGGTAAGCACCCCACTCTTAGTTTCGGCTCAGGTCGTGATCTCATGGTTCGCAAGATTGAGCCCTGCAATGGGCTCTGTGCTGATAGTGTGGAGCCTGATTGGGTTCTCTCTCTCCCTCTCTCTCTATGCCCCTCCCCTGCTCACACTCTCACTCTCTCTCTCAAAATAAATAAACTTAAAAAAAAGTTATGTATTTTTAACATAGTCTTTTTTGAATGAAAAATGAAGTCAATCATACCTTAGATTAAAAAAAAAAATGCAGTCCTCCCACCAGTTAAGAGTGCTCAGTGAAGAAGAAAAATGGGAACTGGATCAAACAGTGACAGGAGAGCGATTGTAACCTTGACCCCATGACAGGGTACCAGGCACTGTGCTGAGCACCTTCTATATATTATCTCATGGGACTCCCTTATTAACTCTGTGAGGTAGGCATCAGGATTTCCATTTTACAGATGAGGAAACTGAGGCTCACTGAGGGAAAGTTTCTCACCAAAAGTCTCACAAGCAAAACTTTTGAGAGGTTAAACCCAGAGTTAGTGGAATCAACTACCCGGCAGGGACATTACTGAATGTCCCTAGAGACACATGTCCTGGGAAGAGTGTTTTCCCCACTGATGGCAGACAGGGAGGGTGGGGTACCTTCAGGTTGATCCACTTCTCCAGCACCCTCTTCTCATTGAACTGGCAGAGGAGGCCCGAGTAGGACACACAGAAGGTATTGCCTGCCATCTGGCCCCGGCCACAGGCCACGCCACAGAAGATGTTGTTGTGCAGCTCTCCCAGGATGCCTGAACGCCCTACGAGGGGCACCGTGCCCGTCACCTGGAGGCACAGCAGGGCATAGTAAGACACTGTCCGCATGGCCTCGACCCCAGCAAGGTCACAATGGGACTCTCATGCCCAGACGATATGACACATAGCTAAACAGAAGGGCTCGGAGGAATTCCTCCAAATGGAGGAGAAAGGAAGAAAAAAGCAGAACAGACACTTCTAGGCAGAGTGGCTGGAAAGTGGCAGTCCAGAAAAGAGGTCTGGCCCCAGGGTCCATGTGTCGGGAGATTTCCTAGCAGGGCCTGACAGTGCCTGAGCTGTCTGAGCAGGCCCAGAAGCAGAAGCTGAACCAGAGGCCAGACAACCTCTGAGATAACTGGCTCCAAATCTCAGGTAGAAACAGGAGTCCACACTGCCCCTAATGGTTAACCGCCAGGCCTGGCTAAGGGGACAGGGGCAGAAACCTACCTTTGCTTCAGTGGAGACTTCCAAGAACCAGAACCTCACATGCCGATTCCCTACGGTGACAAAATAGCTGCTGTCCTCTGAGAAAGAGAGGGCGATGACCCTGCATGATACCTTGTTGGAAGCCACCACAATGTCTTTCTGGAAGAATCAATGCACAGAAGTTCACACTAGCACCCAGCCATTGGATCATTTGTGCCTGTGCCTGAGCCCTGTATCACTCAGCCATCCCCTGCTCCAGGTCAGTTTTCCTGGGGCCCTCTGGGCCCTTGGGGAAACCTACATGTGGCACTCTTATCTTTACTAATCAGAGGAGACTGAGGTTTGGAAAGGTTTCCATGCGTGCGTAAGTTCCAGAGCTCTCCCCAAGAGTCCCAGCTCTACAGCTCACACGTGGCAGAGCCTTTGCAGGATGAAATCCTCTCCATTGTCCTATATGGTAGGTGCTTCTCCCCACCTCTGCCAGGCTCAGAGAGGTGGTGTCATGTGCTCAAGATCACACAGCACGTTGTGAACAGAGCCAGGATTTGCCACCCACTTCTGCCACCTCCAAGTCCTCCCCTAGCTGTTCCCAAATCCAGCCTTTCAGTGCATATTATATTAACTCACTGAATTCTCACAACTCAACAAGGGAGATGCTAACGTATCCTTTTTACAGATGAGGAAACGGACCCACAGATAAGTAAAGTCACTTGCTCAAGGTCACAGCTGGTCAGTATGAGAATAATTACGTAATTCTACTAGTTAGAGCTTGTCGTATGCCTCACAGTAAGTGTCTAAAACTGGGATCAGCATGCACTAGGTGCTCAATAAATATTTTCCGGATAAATGAACACTTTACCAAATTATCTCATTTAAGTTCGCTCAATGCCTGAGCTGCAGGGTACCCCCACCAGTCTTCTCACCTTCCAGTCCCAGACGTTGAGTACCATGTCGTGCTGGTAGCCCATAGACACGATGTGCTTCATATTGGGGGAGAAGGCCACACAGGCCACGCCGTACTTGTGGCCCAGCATCTCTGCCACCTGATTCTTCTCATCCACATCCCAGATGCGCACAGCAGGCCTGTGCCCGTTCTGGGGAAGGTGGGGCCATTACTGCTGCTGGGATCTGCACCAGGAGGGGCTGGAAGGGCTACTGGGGCTAAAATTGGCATTGCCCCAGTATGCCCCAAAGCCACCTCCCCCATCTGCCATGGGGCTTTCTGGCCCAGGAAGAAGCTATTCTAGGGGCTTCCCATGCCTACTGTGGGGTAGAAGGAATGGCCCCAAGATCCCTCCCCACCCACTCACAAACACAACTCACCTCCCCCGTCACTATGTACTTCCCATCAGGGGAGAAGGCCAGAGCACTCAGCGACTTCCTGAGGGAAGGGAAAGGCGCCGGTCATTGGTTCCAAGGAGGGTAGGCAGCCAGGTCCCAGCCTGGCTGTGCTCACAGAACTCTGCCCACTCCTTGCTCCCAAGCCTTGAAAGAGGCCAGGAGAGGTGAGTGCCAGCAGCTCCCACAGAGCCAATGTTGCGCGTGTGCCCAGCACAGCATACAGCGCGTTCCCTGCATTCCCCACTGACAGAAGAGGGTCAGTGGCACAGGAAACCAGGCGTAAAAGCAAAGTCCCCAAACATAGATAGGGTGGTCGCTGTACAAGGACCTTCCTTTCCTCTTGCTCAGCAGGGGTGGGCTCCCTAAGGCCCCACCCACCCTGTAACCCTGAGAATTCAGGTGCAGGAAATGGTACCGATCTGTCCTAACTGTGGGGGGGCGGGGGGGGGGGTGCTGGCAGACATCACACTGAGACAGCATGTGCTCCACTGCTAAACACTCAAAGTGTTCTGGAAAACCCATGAACAACCAACATGTTTCTCTCTAGCCTGCACAAGGACTGAATGACCAGAGTAGTTTGCATGTTCTCTCTGGCAGCAAGTTTCATGGTTCCCAGACTACGTTGTTTTTTTCCTCTCCCCTCTCTCTCTCTTTTTTTATTTGAGAGAGAGAGAGAGAGAGAGCACGCACACACAAGCTGGGGAGAGGAGGCAAGAGAAAGACTCTCAAGCAGGCTCCACGCTCAGCTCGGAGCCCAACGTGGGACTGGGCTCCACAACTCTAGGATCATGGCCTGAGCAGAAATCAGTCGCCCAACCAACTGAGCCCATCAGGTGCCCCTCCACTCTCTCTTTTAATCCTATTTTACCTGTGTTCCTTAATGGTCTAGTAATGGTCTCCCTCATGTGAGTTAGTTGGTGTGCAGGTAACTAAGCGAATGCCTCTGAGTCTCTGACAATCTTATAGAACACTTATCATCATCACCTAACTCTCTGGTGTCTTCCCACCACTCCTAGGGCAGCAGACAAGGCAAGCTGCCTACCCGATCACCACCTGCCCGTCCTTCCTCGCCGACAGAAGCCAAATTTTAATTAGAATGGCAGTGTCTCCAGCTGGAGTATATTTCCTCGCCTCTCTACACAGGTACAGCTACGTGATTTAGTCTGGCCGGTGAGAAGTAAACTGAAACGCATGTGGGATTTCCAGAAAAGCTTCTCAAAGGCAACTCTTTGTCCTGATCCCCAATCGTTCCCCTTCTGAATGACGGACATGACAGCCAGAACTCCATCTTGGACCAGGAGACAACCTCAAGTACAGAGGCCTCACAACAGGCACGGTGGAACAAGAAGACAGGCAGACTGGGATTCCTGAGGCTTGCAGAGACACCAGCCCCTGGGTCCTCACCTCCAGACTTCTTTCGAGCACAAAGAGCATGCCCTTGTGTTTGAAGCCATGCTCATGGGTTTCTGTTGACTGCAGCCACTCCTAGCCTGTCGTGTGCCCTGACCCTGCGCCTGGCCCTCCACAAAATGCTCTATGGGCATTGCTGCACTTATTCCTCAGGCATGCTCCATGAACTCAGGTCTCTCAGCCAGTTTTGAGACAAGGAGACCTCAACACAGGGAAGTCCTGCCCAAGTTACCTGACAGGGCAAAGCCCTGGCCATCAGAATTCCCTGCAGAGGCTTTGAAAAATGTCAAAGCCATGCTAAGAAGCATGAACGAAAGTGTGGTGAGGAACAGGGTGATACATGCAGTTTCAGAGATGCTCCCCACAACATACTCACTAGTCACCGGGGGGAAAAGAGAAGCTTCACAGTGGAAAAGCCTGGCAGACACCACCTTAACCAAGGGCCCAAGGGAACACCACTGGTCGTAAGAGAGGTCAATATCATGCACCGCCTGACAGAACGCACTGAGGAGGATGCAGCATTCCTTCTGAGGTGTTCCTGCCAAAGATGCAGAACCTCAGTCTATCTATGAGGAAACATCAGACAAACCCAAAGGGTGGAGCATTCTACAAAATACCTGGCCTGTCATCCTCGAGTGTCAAGGTCATAAAAGTCAAGAAAAGACAAAGGAACTGCTTTAGACTGAAGAAGACCAAAGAGACAACTGAGCAACGTGTGATTCTGGACAGAATTCTTTTGCTCTAAAGAATATTCTTGGGGTAAATGGTAAAACTTGAAAGAGGCTTAGTTGGTAGTGATGTACCAGTTTTAATTTCCTGACTTTGTTGAATGTACTGTGGTTTTGAAGGATAATGCCCACCCCATGCCCAGGAAATCCACACTGAAATATTTAGAGGCACAGGGGTATCATGTCCCCAATTTACTCTCAAATGGTTCAAAAAAAAAATTACTATGTATATAGACTGAGAATGATAAAGCAAATATGGTAAAAGGTCAACATCTGGGGAAAATGAATGAAAAGTAGACAGGCATTCTTTGTATTGTTCTTTAAAATCTAAAATGGTTTCAATGTGAAAAGTTAAAACAATTGTTAAGACCCAGAAGCAGCTTCTGTTTCAGCCTCCTCTCCCCTTTGCCCCCTCCTCCAATTCCAGGCAAAAGAATCTCCGGCTGCTCCTCAAAAAACCAAGATTCTTACTCACTGCAGGGCCTTTTGCCCTTGCTGTTCCTTCTATCTGGAAGACGCCCCCTACACTTTTGCGGGGGTCACTCCCTTACTTCTTTCAGGTCTCAGCCTCCAAGAGGCCCTCCCCGAGACCTCTGATATGGTTTTCCTTCATTTTCTGCCTGCAAACGTGCCCTAACGCATCCTCGTTATTTCCCCCATAGCGATGGTCAGAGTTGGCTAGTAATTTGTCAACTGGTTTAGTCTGTCTTCCCTGCTGGACTGTCAGCTCTACAAGAGCAGAGATTCTCATGTCTTTTGTTCACTGTCCCCAGCACCCGGAACACTACCTAGCACAAAGCAACAACGTCGCTGAACCGACGGGTGAGTGAATGAGTTAGTCACCCACCTACGAACTCCCAAGCCATGTGGGGAAGGGGCTGTGTGCCGGGACCCTCACCCCACCCCTACCCAATGTCCAGGCCCCAGCCTACCTGGCAGTGTTAAAAATGTGCTGCTGCTTGTTCTCCTTGGGGTTCAAAATCACCACCACACAGCTGGGGAGAAAGAGGGAAATGTGCCCAAACTGAGGGGAGTATTGGGGTCCAGGGATGATTCTATTCCCAACAGAAGAGCCCACACATAAATAAGGCTCTGAACAGAAGATTCTCTCCTCCTTCTCCAGGTGTCTAATGCTGAGAATTTTAGGACACTTCAAGTTATTAGATAATATATTCTTAAATAGAAACCAACACTTCTTCTGTCAGGCACTGGGCTAATAAAGACCTTATGTGCACAATCTCTTTAAATCCTCACAAATGACAGGTAAAGTCGGAAATCTTAGCCCCCTGTTGTAGATGAGGAAACTTGAAGCCCAGAGAGGGAAAATCCTTTGCCCAGGACCACCCAGCAGGTCAGGAACAGAGTGGGGATATGAATCCATAACAGATTCAAGAGCCCACCCTTGTCCTCTATCCTGGACTGCATTGTAAAGACTCAATGACAGACAGATATTATTCATTAGTAAGGACTACAGATCTGCCCCTGCCCTCCAGGAGTGGAGGGGTCTTTGGCGCCTAGAACAGTGCCAGGCTAGATCAGTATTTATGGAATAAACAGGAGGAGATCTTTCAGTCCTCTCAACTACCCAAAAGGAGGATATTCCTAGTTGTGTTTTATGGACGAAGCAGCAGGGGTTCACAGAAGAGCACACGGTGGAGCTGGGACACGAATCCAGGCTGTCTGACACCATGGCTTGGGTATTTCCCAGAATCGCCACCACCTCCCATCTGCAGTCACAGTAAGGCTTTCATGGTGCTCACCACATGCCGGGTGCTGTTCTAGACCCAGGTGGGCCTCTCCACAGTCCTCAGGGGTAGGCAGCTTACCTGCATCCTACAGCCAGAAAAGCCAAGGCCCGCCCACTCACTCACCCTGCCAGGTAGGCCACATGGCCTGTGCTGGGGTCACAGGTCAGGCCACTGCTGTTCTGGGCTGTGATGCCAAGCACCTTCTCGAGCGACACCTGTGGGGGAAATGTCCAAGTCAGAAGGACATGTCCCAGCAGGCTCTCCGTGGCACCACTGCCTCAGCCACCCATTCAGTCCCTGTTACATCTAATACTAACCGAACTTCTACAGTCATGTGACCAACAGCTAACATTTGTTCTTCTCAACATTCCTTTGAAGGACACAGAACGATGAGGAAGACAGACAAAAACCCCTGCCCTCCTGGAGCTCATGTCCTAATCATGATGGGATGGAGGACATAAAAAATAAACAGAACAAACATGTAAAACAGATGCCAGGTGCTGATAGGAGCAGAAGAGAAAAATAAAGCAGGGAAGGAGATTGGGAGTATAGGGAAGAGAGAAGGCCTCATTGAGAAGGTGACCTCTGAATAAGTTTCTAAATATTTTACAAGGATGAAAAATTCGAAGCCTCACAACCCAAGGAAAGAAGGCACTATTATCACCCCATTTAACAGATGGGGACATTGAGGCCCAAGATCCCACGCCTGTAGAGTGACAAAGTTGGGATACAAACCCAGCTAGTCTCTGGCTCCAAAGCCAGTCCATATGTTGGGCCCTGCAGGGGAGACACAGGCGTGAGCAAGAGTGGACAACATCTATTCCCTCAACAAATTTACAGTCTAGAGGTTCAACAAGTAAAGAAACAAGTGAACAATCACATTGAAAATTTTAAAATTCTCTAAGCAAAGTAATTTAAATGAGCAAATCTCTATTGTAGTTGATTAAAACAATTTAGAGTATAGACTAATAGAATTGTGATACTTTCATACTTTCTTTCAAAACGAAAGACTAGTTTCTTTTTTTTCTTAATGTTTATTCATTTTTGAGAGACAGAGAGACAGGGCATGAGTGGGCAAAGGGCAGAGAGAGAGGGAGACACAGAATCTGAAGCAGGCTCCAGGCTCTGAGCTGTCAACACAGAACCCAATGTGGGGCTTGAACCCATGAACCGTGAGATCATGACCCAAGCCGAAGTCAGATGCTCAATCAACTGAGCCACCCAGGCACCCCTGGAATAGACTAGTTTCTAATTATTATTAAAGTAAAACATTCTCAAGCAAGTCCTTGGTATCAGAAATGAGAGGCAAACATAGCATAATGATAGCTAACACTTACTGAGCATTTACCAGGAGGTAGGCACTGTTTAAATACCTGTAACTGTACCGACTCATCTAATACTCACAATAACCCTGTGATATGGTCATTATTGTCATCATCTCCATATTACAGACGAGGATATAAAGAGGCTCAGAGAGGTAACCCATCCAGGAAGGAGCCATACCAGGACTCTAACCCAAGCAATCAGGCAATGGCACTCACATCGTTTTTATATCTGTCAATCAGCATTACTGGGCATTAATATAATATAATGGTCATTTTTAGAGTAGATCTTTTGTAAGCCAGATGGACTCTGTGCCACCAAACAAGAAAAATAAATGACATCAATTACCCAAAAATACCCAATCAAAACAGTAGTAGCTACCACTAATAGAGAATTTACAATGCGTCAGGTATTGTTCTAATGCTTAACATGTGTGAGCTCACTTAATCCTCACAAACACCTTACAAGGGAATATTTATATTATTATCTTCATCTTACAGATAAGGACACTGAGGCACAGAAAAGTTCGTAACAAGAAGAACAGAACTGGGGTGCCTAAGTGGCTCAGTCAGTTAAGAGTCCAACTCTTGATCTCAGCTCAGGTCTTGATCTCAGGGTCATGAGTTCAGGCCCTGCATTGGGCTCCATGCTGGGCATGGAGAGAGAAGGGGGGGGGGGGAAGGGGGGGGAGGAGGAAGAGGAGGGGGAGACAAAGAACAACAACAACAGAATTAAGGTTTAAGCCCAGGCATTCTGGGTCCAGAGGTTGCACTCGTTAAGAGTGCACATTACTTACTGCCTCTCTGAAATCGCTATTGTCATTCCTCTATTTTATACATAGTTTAGTGCTCACAAGGTACTTCCAGGAACCTACAAGGTAAGGGCTGTGAAGTACAGGGTGCTAGGTGAGAGATTAAAGTAAGTGTCTGTTTTAGGCTGGGGGAAGGCCTCTCAGGGTAGGGATATGCAGGCTGAGACTTGAGGGATGAGGAGCCAGTCGGATGGACTGCAGCAAAAACCCAAGAGGACTCAGCAAACACTTAGGAGGTGGTAAAGAGCTTGGAGCCTCAGGAAAACAGAAAGCAGGCTTGTGTGACTGAACATTTGAGAGAGAGGACCATGGAGGTATAGCCAGAGAGGTGGGCAGGGGCCACCAGGAACTGCAGCCAGGAAGGGGTGATATAATCAGAGCGCAGCAGGAAGCCATGTGGCAGGAAGAAGATCCACCAGCAGCTACCATGTTTCTACTCTCTAACTGGACTCTGCCAAGCAGGTCATAGTCACCATTTCATTTCTGCTCCCTGCAACCCCATGGTATGGTTATTAATACTTCTGTTTTATAAAAACAGACTTCGTAGCTCAGAG
Organism: Panthera tigris; assembly: GCF_018350195.1. Taxonomy (NCBI): domain Eukaryota; kingdom Metazoa; phylum Chordata; class Mammalia; order Carnivora; family Felidae; genus Panthera; species Panthera tigris. The sequence goes on from NC_056674.1 coordinate 17,644,772, forward strand.
AGTTGGAGAACAATTTTTTTTTAAATTGCTGCTGTGCTAATGGAAATCCTTCTATCTGCTCCAAAATCTTTGTTCCTGTGTCTAAAGACTTAGGGAACTGTTCTGTACTCCCTCCCGCAGGAAGCGTTGCTGAGATTTTACAATTATTCACATGTTCTCCATAATTTAGGGTGGCAATATGGAATAAGAATCCCACGTTGGTAAGGGAGAAGTAAAGAGAAGGCAGGTGAGGAGGGAAGGCGGAGTAGCGCTGAGGGACAGTTTAGATAGGTAGGGTTCGATACTGAACACTGGTAGGGACCCTAAAGATCCAGCGTGGGGCGAGGTCACAAAAATGGAAGGGCCCAGAGAGACATCCAAAGGTGACTGAAGGGATACGTAGGAAGGCGGGACTAGGAGGTGATCAGCAGAACTAAAATACACTGAGGTAAGGGTCCAGAGAGAACCCCGAAAATGGTCCAAGGGCTAAGAGAGCCGGGGTTGACAGGTGGGCTAGAAATGATGGGTACCTGAGAGAGAAGGGAGAGTGGGAGGAGCCTTGGCTAACAGGGCGGGACGTAGGAGACGAAACGGGCTAGAGAAGACTAGCCGAGGGTTGATAGGCGGGGCCAACGATCTAAGGGCGGGTCCAGGGGAGCTTGGGAGGGAGCCTGGAACTGGAGTGGGCAAGGCAAACAGCTCCTCACCCGGTTGTTTACCGTGTCCTCCGGCGCCGCCGAGAGTCGTGTCCGCCGCCGGAGACACAGTTGGGGAGCGGGAGGCGGAGAGCACTGGTTCCTCCGCGCCGGAACTCCCACCGTGACGGATGGCAGCTTCTCGACTGCATCGTTCCGTGCGTAGCCTCCGGGCCCCAAGGCCGCCATCGTCGCGCCGGAGCAGGACAACCGTTGCACTTCCCAACTGCCGCCGACGCCTCCACGACCCGCTCAAAGAGCAAACGGCCCGCGGGAAAGCCGGCGCCGCCGCCCATTGGACGCGGTAGGCCCCGGGCCTGGCCAATGTCAGGGCTACCGAGCCGAGGTTTTGACCAATGAGGGCTGAGAGGCGGAGCGAAGTGTCTGGCAGGGTGGATCCATAGTTAGTTTACTTGATGCCTGATTAAACAAAATGGCATTTTTATTGCGGCCTGTTTTCATCATTAACAAACGTTTAGGTTTTAACTTTTACGTAGCTAAGGTCAAAGCCTCCAAAGCCCCCAGTTCGCTTTTTGCAGCACTTCCCCCGCCCACGCAGTGGATAGTCACCCGGATATAAGCGTAGGGTGGGGCCGAAAGAGACCGACCACTTGGCGCAGGCTCAGAAAAGCCGTGACATCACCTGTCTCCCAGCACAAGATAAGGTCGGAGTGGCTAAGAACTGGCTTTGTGCCGTCCTACTCGCTTTTCCCCATTTGCCACGTGACCAGGGCGCAGTTGTGGTAGCGCGACTGGGCGCTTAGTGCGCAGCCGCCCTCTCCCTTTCCCCGCACGTGATGAGGCTTCAAGGGCCATCACGTGAGGCGGGCAGAGAGCGCGCGGGTGGGGCCGGGTTCTGTGGAGCCTCGCGAGGAGCAAAGTGCGGCTGCAGACTGGGCAGGATTCAACGGGCTTGAAGAGCCATGCCCAAGTATTGCCGTGCTCCGAACTGCTCCAACACTGCGGGCCGACTGGGCGCTGACAACCGCCCTGTGAGCTTCTACAAGTGAGCGCAAGTGTGGGGTGGGGCTTGCGGGGCGGGGCTTGCGGGGGCGGGGCCCGAGGATAACTGCCCCTTTGCCCGGCACCTGGTCCAGCCCGCAGGTATCTGAAAACAGGGTTAGCAAAGTGAAGAGACGGTATTCTCAGCAATAAACACAGAACACGCAAAGGCGCAGATGTGTTAAAACGCAGGTGTAGACGATTAACTACAGGTAGTGAAAGGGGCGAGCGGAAGAAGTGGGACCGTAGGGAGGGGCCTACAACTGCCCGCTTGTCATGTCCACGAAGTTGAGGTATCTCAAACGCAAAACATCGGAAACTGAGCTCCTGATCTTGTCTCCCTCCCAAACCTTCCACAACCTTTCCTATCTCGGTTAATAACTTACTTCATCTTACCTGTTGTTTAGGCCAGAAACCTTAGAGTCATCTCCCTACCTCTTTTCTTTCCTCACACTTAAAGTAAAAATTAGCTTGAACTGTAAAAAAACAAAGATAATTTTAAAAAATCTGTCTTCCTCTTTATTATTCCCCGGCTGGAGTAAAAGACATGGGAAAGGCCGGCTGAAGAGTTAATAGGAAAAAAATATTTCTATATTTTTCACAGGGACATGCAGCAGATGTAAGTGAAAAAATTCCCCTTCTTTGAGCTTTTTACTAGGAAACTTTGTTCTCTAAAATCCTAGACTATTGGGGTGCCTGGCTGGCTCAGTAGATAGAGACACTTGATCTCAGGGTCGTGAGCTCAAGCCCCATGTTGGGCATGGAGTCTACTTTTAAAACATTGTAAAAACATGGATGATGATAAACTTTGCTGTTTGAGATCATATCGGTAAAAATGAAACATCTCACTGAACACCTGGGGGAGTTAAGTCATTTTTACAATGAGAAGCAGCCTCAGTTTACAGTCCAGGGGCAGAGCTTCAGGTAAGGCATTTGTGGACACAGTTTTCCACATTGACCTAAACTGTATTGCTTCCAAGGAGACAGGACTCTGGACTCACTTTGCAATGCAGACCTAGTATTTATCCCTTCACACACAATTCTGCTTTGCTTTAAGCCTAGCTAAACAATTTCATTTACATTTCACCCCTTCCCCCAAATCCAAATAATAACCCTGTCTTTTCCTTTGTTGGTGAGACTCCTTATAGTACCTCTGGTGTGCAGTTTCCCTCATTGCTGTGGTACATAAACCTGACTTTCTTTGACTACAGGTGTGTCCCTGGGGGCCTTAGTCTGAATCAGCCAGGACACATTCCTCATCCAGTCTGTCAGCAGATCCTGTGGGCTCTCCCTTTAAAAATCTATCCAGAATTGACCACTTCTAACCCCCTTCTCTGCCTCCATTCTGGTTCTGGCCATTACCACCTCCTGACTGCACCATTTTAGTAGCCTCTTCATTGATCAACCCACTCCCACATTCTGATCTCCACACACAGTCACAGGGAACTTGTGTACACCTGAGTCAGATCAGAGTCCTCCTCTGTTCAGATCCCTCCCCTGGCTCCCACGTCACTCATAAAAGACAAGGTGAGGCTGGAGCAGACAGGCCTACAAAGCTCTACAGGAGCTCGATCCCTAGTCTCTGTATGACTCATCTCCCTCCTCCTTCTTCCCCCTTACCACTGTTCTCCAGCATCACTGGCTACTCGACGTTCCTCTAGCATGCCAGGCACATTGTTGCCACAGGGGCTTTGTGCTTTTCCTTCTTTTTTTTTTTAAATTTTATTTTTTATTTTTTAAAATTTAAATCCAGATTAGTTAGCATATAGTGCAACAATGATTTCAGGAGGAGGAGATTCCCTAGTGCCCCTTACCCATTTAGCCCATTCCCCCCCCCACAACTCCTCCAGCAACCCTCAGTTTGTTCTCCATATTTATGAGTCTCTTCTGTTTTGTCCCCCTCCCTGTTTTTATATTATTTTTGTTTCCCTTCCCTTATGTTCATCTGTTTTGTCTCTTAAATTCCTCATACGAGTGAAGTCATATGATTTTTGTCTTTCTCTGACTAATTTCACTTAGCATAATACCTTCCAGTTCCATCCACGTAGTTGCAAAAGGCAAGATTTCATTCTTTTTGATTGCCAAGTAATACTCCATTGTGTATGTATGTGTGTGTATATATATATATATATATATATATATATACACACACACACACACACACACACCACATTTTCTTTATCCATTTATCCATCGATGGACATTTGGGCTCTTTCCATACTTTAGCTATTGTTGATAGTGCTGCTGTAAACATGGGGATGCATGTGTCCCTTCGAAACAGCACACCTATATCCCATGGATAAATGCCTAGTAGTGCAATTCCTGGGTTGTAGGGTAGTTCTATTTTTAGTTTTTTGAGGAGCCTCCATACTGTTTTCCAGAGTGGCTGTACCAGTTTGCATTCCCGCCAACAATGCAAAAGAGATCCTCTTTCTCCACATCCTCGCCAACATCTGTTGTTGCCTGAGTTGTTAATGTTAGCCATTTTGACAGGTGTGAGGTGGTATCTCATTGTGGTTTTGATTTGTATTTTCCTGATAATGAGTGATGTTGAGCATTTTTCATATGTCGGTTGGCCATCTGGATGTCTTCTTTGGAGAAGTGTCTATTCACGTCTTTTGCCCATTTCTTCACTGGATTATTTATTTTTTGGGTGTTGAATTTGATAAGTTCTTTATAGATTTTGGATACTAACCCTGTATCTGATATGTCGTTTGCAAATATCTTCTCCCATTCTGTCGGTTGCCTTTTAGTTTTGCTGATTGTGTGCTTTTCCTTCTGCATGGAAAGTTCTTGCCTTTATGACCACCACTTTATGTAAAATGATAACCCTTTCCCAGATAACATATGTATTCTCCCTATCCACCTCCTGTTTTATTTTTCCCTTTAATGCTTACCACTATTTGGCATGTCACATATTTGATGTATTCATTTATGGTCTTCCCTATTAGAATATCACTCTATGAAGGCAGAGATTTTTCTCTGCCTTGCTCTCTGTTATTTCTCCAGCCCTAGAACAGTGCCTGGCGCATAGTGGGTGCTCAGTAAATATTGGTTGGATGAATTCGATTAATGCATTTCAGATGGCTTTCCTAAGGAAACCTAGCAGCCCATGTCAGTTGAGGGGCCCTGGTACAGAATAGGAATAATGCAGAGGAGTCTTCGAACCTAAATCAGTGTGTCCAGATTTGCTTTATAAAATATATTGCTCTGGCATTGTTTATGAATTCAGTATCTCCAGGAGAAAGGAAATCCCTGCTGGACACAAAGGACCCTGAGAGATCCTGTTCCTGTCCTGACAACTCATGGATAAGTGAAGGGTCAAACATTGAAGAACCGAACACACAACGTGGGAGTCACTCCTGATCCTTTCTTCAGCACCACTGCCCCAGTCAGGTCCATTAACCCATCCTTTGACTTTACCTCCCAAACACATCTCCACCCAATCAAAATAAAACCCCTAACACCTTGGCAATACAGTTATAAATGCAAATGGGAAACTCCTAACTAAACTATTAGAAAATAACAAAAAAACACCCTACATTTCCAGTCTGACCATTTCTCATTACCTCTGCTATTCAGATTGTCATCATCTATTACTGAGACATTGTGAGAGCTGCTTCCTGACCTCCCTGCTTCCACTCTTGTGGCCCTTACAAGAACAAGAACTTAAAGAGCACTTACTATATGCCAGGAACTGTTCTAAATGCTTCACATATAATAATGAGAATAATGACTGTGCAGAGCAGCCAGATGGCTTCATAAAGATCAGTTTATATCTGTGTTGTTTAAATCCCGTCAGGGACGCCCAGGGGCTCAGTCAGTTAAATGTCTGACTCTTGATTTCTGCTCAGGTCATGAACTCATGGTTTGTGGGATCGAGTCCTCTGTTGGGTTCCGCGCTGACAGCAGCAGCCTGCTTGGGATTCTCTCTGCCCCTCTGCCACATGTGCACAGGGGTGTGCACCCACACTCTCTCAAAATAAATAAATAATTTAAAAAATTAAATAAAATAAATCCCACCAATGGCAATCAGGCTGTCCCTCACACAGGCTAACCCATTTCCATCTCTAGACTCACCCCGAGTCAGTTTTGCAGAAGCCACATAGTTAGTTAAGAGTTTGGCGAGGGACTATTTCCAAAGGAGATTCAGGAGAAGGCAAAAGGAGAAGGAGAAACAAAGAGGGATGTGGCTGCCAGGGAATAACAAGAGCCTGCCAGGCAGCCAAAGGAAACATTCATTAGTTCTATTTTAGGCCCTTTCAGGCACGTATGAGAGTCCTCTCTCATGGGGGACCTATCAGGAATTGCATTTGGTTGGCAGTAAGAAAGTCACGAAATATTACTGGCTAAAAAAGATTATGGAGATTATAGGATAGAGTGTGTTTAAATTATGCTGCCGTAACAAATGCAAAATCTCAATGGCTTACTACAGCAAAGGTTTATTTCTCACTCACACTATGTCCTCTGCAGACCATTTGTGGACCTACTCTACAATATCTTAACTGGGGTCTCAGGCTGAAGGAGCCTCTCCTACATGGAATATTGCTGGTCTTATAGGAGGGGGAAAAGAGAAAGTAGGGAGAATCACCCATTGGCTCCCGACAAATTTTATATTTAGAAATGGCCCAGGGGCACCTGGGTGGCTCAGTAAGTTAAGTGTCTGACTTGATTTCGGCTCAGGTCATGATCTCACAATTTGTGAGATCGAGCCCCACATTGGGCTCTGAGCTTACAGCATGGAGCCTGCTTTGGATTCTCTCTCTTCCTCTCTCTGCCCTTCCTCTGCTCACTCTCTCTCTCTTTCTCTCTCTCTTTCTTTCTCTCTCTCTCAAATAAATAAACATTAAAAAAAAAGAAGTGGCCCATGTCACTTTCAGTCATTTGGCCAAAGCAAGTCTATGGCAAGCCTCAAGTCTTTGGAGTAGAGATATATAATCTTCAAGTGAGGAAGGGCAGCGAATATTTTGAACAATAACATAATCTACCAAGAGTTTATTTTTCTCTCATATAAAACAAATACAGAGGTTGACAGACCAGCACCAGTGTGGCATGTCCACAATCGTTAGGGTTGAGGTTCCTCTCTTTCTGTCCTGTCATCCTTAGTATGTTGCTTCCATCCAAGATGGCTGCCAAGTGCCATGTATCATTCCTGGGAAGAAAGGGAAGAAGAGCGAAAGGGGCTCCAACTGCAAACTGAATTAGCCCCCTTTAGAAAGCCTTCCCAGAAACCCCACCCAATGGTGAGTTCTCCATCATTGGTCACCCTCCAACTACAGAGGAAACTAGGAAATGTAGTCTTTTACCTGGGCATTTAACCACCCTGAAGACCATTAGGATTGATTGTTAGTAAGGAAGAAAAGAACTTCTTTTTTTTTCTTTTGAAAAGAACTTCTAACAGCATATACCACTTCATGATCTAGAAGGATGACCAACAAGACTAAACCGTTCTATAGAAAAGGAGGACACTGCCCACTTATGGTAGATTTTTAGAGTCCATTATAAATGTTGCCATTCAGAGGAATAAAGAAGAATAAGAAAAAGACCAAGTTAGGAAGAGATTTTGTACTTTCCTCCTTTGCCCCTTGAGCTGCTCTGATCCATGTGAGAACCCCCTCGCCTTTCAGGTACCATTCCAGATTTTCTTACACAACACAAAAGTATTCATTGTCCAGAACCTAGTTACATGGCCCCACCTACACAAAGGAACTTGGGAAACATAGTCTTTTAGCATGGCACTTTATGACCTCAACTAAAGTTGGAATTTCACTAGTAAGGAAGAAGAAAAGGGCAAGTGGAGTAGTCACTTGTCAGTGTTTGCCAAGAAGGGGGCAGGGTTTGCCAAGAAGGGGGCTGCTGCAAGAGATTTCTTGTGTGTGTCCAGGCAGAATGGGGTTGATGAGAGGATTTGGATCCCAAACAGAGACGAAAGGGACTGCAGCAGCCAGAGTTCCTGGCTGTGTGCCCTGGGGTTCTGCTCTTTGGGTGCCACAGCTCTTCTGAGTCAGCCCCTCTGTCCTCTTGCACTAGCTGTGCCCCCCCCTGCCCCCCCCGCCCTGTCTGTCTGCCTTTTGGCTGAGAAGTCTTGCTCCCACCCCCATCTCTGTCCATCCTACCCAACTCCTTTTTTATATGTCCTTCCTAGTTTGTTTTTCTTTTTTTCTTAATTTTGAAATAATGTTTATTTCTTTATTTTGAGAGACAGCACTTATACATGAGTGGTGGAGGGGCAGAGAGAGAGGGAGAAAGAGAATCCCAAGCAGGCTTCACATTAGCAGCACAGAGCCCAACGCAGGGCTCGATCCAATGAACACTGAGAGTATGACCTGAGCCCAAATCAAGAGTCAGGCACTTAACTGACTGAGCCACCCAGGCGCCCCTGCCTTCCCAGTTTCTTTATGCATATACAAGCAAATCTGAATATATGTTCTAATTTCACCCTTTATTACTGTATTAATTTCCTGTGGATACTGAAACAAACTTGATGGCTTAATGCAGCAGAAATTATTCTCTCACAATTCTGGAGACCAGAAGTGCAAGTCGGTTTTACTGGGCCAGAATCAAGGCCTTGGCAGGGTTGCACTCCCTGTGAGGCTGTAAGAGAATCCATTTCTTGCCTCTTCCAGTTAGTTTCTGGTGACCGCATCATTCCAATCTCTGCCTTTGTGCTCACATCACCTTCTCCGCTTTCATCTGAGGTAACATCTTCTCAGCCTCCCTCTTACAGGGATACCTGTAATTGCATTTAGGGCCCAGATGAAAGATCCAGGATGACTTCCCATCTCAGGACCATTAACTTAATCACACCTTTTGTCATGCAACGTAGTATTCACAGGTTCCAGGGATTAGAACATGGATATCTTTTGGAGGCCATTACTGAGCCTGCCACAATTACTAAAAGCTGATCTGCTCTGTTTGGAACTTTGCTTTTTTCAGATAACGTGTATGCCTGACAATAGCATGTCAGTTCATTGAGTGCCTCCACGTTCTGTTTTAGGGTTCCATAGTGTTCCTTTTGTGCCCGAGTTTGTTACCTTGTCTCCTAGGGATCGTGTTGTCCCGCAGTCTCTAACACCCTTACTCTGCCCTTTTAACAAAGAGCAGGCCTCAAAGCCCTCAGCAGATGAAGGTATCTAGCTGTTTGTTTTTGGTCAACTCCTGTTCATGGAATTGATACGGTTTTCTTTACTTTTCTTCTTTTTTTTTTTTTTTTAACAGAACTATATGACTTCTTTTTTTTTTTTTTTTTTTAATTTGAGAGAGAGAGAGAGAGAGAGAGCGCGCCAGGGATAGTGGCAGAGGGAGAGAGAGAATCAAGCAGGCTCCACACTCAGCACAGAACCCAACACAGGGCTCCATTCCACAACTCTGGGATCATGACCTGAGAGATCAATCAGCTGAGTCTCCCAGGTGCCCCAATACTGGTTTTTCCATCTTAAATTGTGGTGTAAAGTTTTCTCTTTGAGGTATCTTTGTTAAATACTTAAAGTTGGTCAGTTTTAAGAAAAATATTAAGTAAATCATGTGGCAGATATAGAAGATACTGTGCAGGTAGAATGTGGATGACTGACCATACTAGTTATCTAATGCTACATAACAAACTATCTCAAAATTTAACGGCTTAAAATAAACCTTTAATGTCTCCCAGTTTCTGACAGCTGCCACAGGACAAATGGTCCAGAACTCAATTATGTGGCCGCCCCTGACTGCAAATGAAGCTGGAAAATGAGGTCTCCATTGTGGACAGTCTGGAGTCTCAGATAATCCCCACCCACTCCCACAGGGAAAGCTTTTATTTCATTCATTTTTTTAAACTTTAATTTTTAATTTTTACCTTTAATTGTAAAATACATGTAATATAAAATCTACCATATCAACCATTTAAAAATTTTTTTAATGTTTATTTTTGAGAGAGAGAGGGAGACACAGAATCTGAAGCAGGCTGTCAGCACAGCCTGACGCAGGGCTCAAACCCACGAACAGTGAGATCATGACCTGAGCCAAAATTAAGACTCAGACAAGTAACTGACTGAGAGCTACCCAGGCACTGCTGTTTGTTTCTTTTTTATTTAAAACTTTTTTTTTAAGTTTGTTTATTCTGAGAGAGAGGGGGGCAGAGAGAGGGAGAGAGAGAATCCCAAAGAGGCTCCACACTGTCAGCACAGAGCCTGACTTGGGACTCTGTCCCACAAACCAGGATATCATGACCTAAGCCAAAATCCAGAGTCAGACACTTAACCAACTGAGCCACCCAGGTGCCCCAAGTCTTTTGCCCATTTTTAATGGGGTTATTTTTGTTGTTGTTGAGTTGTTTAAAAACCTTTTAACAGGGGTGCCTGGGTGGCTCAGTCAGTTAAGCGTCCAACTTCAGCTCAGGCCATGCTCTTATGGTTTGTGAGTTCGAGGCCTGCATCAGGTTCTCTGCTGTCAGTGCAGAGCCCGCTTCTGATCCTCTGTCCCCTCTCTCTGTGCACCTCCTCCACTTGCACTCTCTCTCTCAAAAGTAAATATTAAAAAAAACCCCACCTTTATCAGGTGTTTTCAAGCATACACCAAAAAATAGAGTTATATAAATGGATTTGCATATATCTATCGCTCAGATTCACCAGTTGTCAACATTTTGCCAATCTTTTTCATCTACCCTCCACCTACTTACACCTTTAATACAGTATTTATTTATTTTTAAAGCTTATTATTTTGAGAGACAGCATGAGTGGGAGAGGGTCAGAGAGAGAGGGGGAGAGAGAGAATCCCAAGCAGGTTCTGTGTTACCAACGCAGAGCCCAATGTGGGACTTGAACCCATGAAGCTGTGAGAGCATGACCTGAGCCAAAACCAGGAGTGGGATGCTCAACCGACTAAGCCACCCAGGCACCCCTTTAATGCAGTATTTTATTTATTTTTTTTAAATTTTTTTTAATGTTTATTATTTTTGAGAGAGAGAGACAGAGAGCAAGCAGGGAAGGGGCAGAGAGAGAGGGATACACAGAATTGGAAGCAGGCTCCAGGCTCTGAGCTGTCAGCACAGAGCCCCATGTGGGGTTCGAACTCACAGACCATGAGATCATGACCTGAGCTGTAGTTGGCCGCCCAACTGACTGAGCCACCCAGGCACCCCTTTAATGCAGTATTTTAAAGTAAATTCCAGGTATTAGTTCTTTTGCCCATAAATATTTCAGAATGTTTTTCCAACAGATGACTGTTTTAAAAACATAAACCAGGACAATTATCATACCTAGCAAAATTAATTTCTTACAACTATCCAGTGCCCAATTCATGCTCAATTTTCCCCAACTGTTTTAAAATGCTTTTTATGGAATGATTTGTTGCAGACGAGGTCTATAACCTGCAATTGGGTGTTCCTTAAATCTCTTTTAACCTATAACCCCACCCTACCCCCATGAATGTAGAATCTCCTACTTTGTAGATTTGTCCAGTTTCATAAACTACTCTCTCAGCTTCATGTAGAGGAGCAGATTGTTGGGGGAGCGCAGAGTCGCTGTGGGTAAGGGAGATCAGGAAGGAGGCTGTTGCAAAAGCCCAGGCAGGAGAGGATGGAGGCTGAATGGAAGGGGCAACAGAGGTAGGAGAGGTGGGCTGATGCTGGGTGTTTAAAAGGTGGAAGAATGGGATGTGGGTTGGTGGTAGGGCCTGGGCAGGAGGCAGGGCCAGCTTCTAGCCTGGAGAGACAGAGGTCTGGAGCCCAGGGACCTCCCGATGTGTGTGTCCTCAGGGAGGGGTGTGACCGGACCTGATATTGCTGACCCCATAACCCCACTGACCCCGTAACCCCACTGCCCCTGGCAGGTTCCCACTGAAGGATGGCCCCCGGCTGCGGGCCTGGCTGCGGCACATGGGCCATGAGGACTGGGTGCCCAGCTGCCACCAGCACCTGTGCAGTGAGCACTTCACACCTTCCTGCTTCCAGTGGCGCTGGGGTGTGCGCTACCTGCGGCCTGATGCAGTGCCCTCCATTTTCTCCCCAGCGCCGCCTACTGAGGTGAGCAAAGGGAGGTCCCACCACTGGCGTCTGACCCCCAGTCTTCCCCACCTGGAAATAATCCATGGAGTCTGATCCCCAGCCCTCCTCTCCTGAGGGAAGTCCCTCCTCCAGTCTGACCCTATGCCCTTCTCTCCTGAGGGAAGTTCCTCCTTGAGGTCTGGCCTTACCTGATGGCAGTACCCCTTGGAGTCTGGCCCTGATGCCCCCCACCCCATGCTTTGTCTTCCAGAAGCAGCAGAGTACCCGAAGCACCGAGAAGCCAGTCGTGTCTCCCTCCCCACCAGGCGTCACGCCCCCGACCCCTGGCCCAGCTTTCTCGGCCCCTGGCCCTGTGCACCTTGTGGTACTAGGGCCAGCACCCAGAGGCCCCGAGGCCTCAGCCACCGTGTTCCTGGCCCCCCTGATCCTTCCTCCTGCTCCTGCCAGGCCACGGCCTGGAGTCCAGGCCCAGCACCCTCTGGCCGGGCTGGGCACTATCCTGGGAGCACTGCAACGTCGCGTGCGGAGGCTGCAGCGGCGCCAGGAGCAGCACCAGGTGCAGCTGCGGGCTCTAGAACAGCTGGCGCAGCAGCTGTGCAAGGAGAGCCTGCCGGCTGGGCGCACCAGGACCTGCTCTGCCTGGTGAATGTGGCCACCTGGCCCCCGTGGCATATGTATTTTCCTTTAAAAGTCAGAACATTTCATTCATGTTTCCACATTTCTGGCTTTTCTTGAAAAAAAAAGTCAGTTTGGCAATGCCTACCCACTATTGGTCAGAGCAGGGTAATGGCTGTTCCATATATTAATAATATTTAAGGGGCCTTTACTCTCTGCCAGACAGAGTTAATAACTTACTGAAGACTCACTGTGACCTTGGTACTACGGTTGTCCCCATTTTTCAGATGAAAAGTCAGGCACAAATCTTGCCCAAAGTCAAGCAGCCAGTAAGTTGCAGAACCTCGATTCAAACAGTTAGAGAGCTCCTGCCTGGCCCCTATGGAGTGTGAGTTTGCAGCCCATCTAGTAGAGTCTCCCGAGCCCTATCTAAAGGCGCTTTTGCTCCTATAGTTTACTTCTGAATATTGGAGGAGGGCATTGTGTCTTTAAAAGTTTGACCAGGCCTTTTCCCTGCTTCAAACCTTAGGGCCAACTTTGAGGTCCTAGGGCTCTCAGCCCTGCCTGGACAAGAGATAGGAAGGGGTTTCAAAAAGGAGCCCCCAAAGTAGCTCTGTGGCTAAGGTGTCTCTGCCTGCTGGCCAGTAGGTTGTACACAGCTAACAGATACGATTTTTCTGGCCTCAGTGGTGCTTTAAAATAATTTTTGGTCTTTCCTGAAGGCTCAGCAGATTTAGCAGCAGTCAGCTAGGAACAGTTAGCTAGAACTGCAGTGTGGCTGCCCCTGGAGGCTTTGTGTTTGAGACTGTGGCCTAACCATGCTGGGGCACAAGAGGGACATACAGAGTGTAGGGATAGACCTCAGACTCAGGTCTGGGATTCTTCAGCCTGCCATGGTCCCTGGGCTGACAGTGTCTCTCTGCCTCCCCTGCCCCCGTTCAATCCATGTGTTTCAATCTCCTCCTCTCTCCTCCCACATTCATCTTTATGTTTCTGCTGCCCCATCTCTCTTCCCTCCTGTCTCTCCATTTCCCCATGTCTCTCTTCACCTGCATCTTTCTGTGTCCCCCGTCTATGTCTCTCTCTGTCTTCTCCTGTGTTTGCCTATCCCCATATCTGTCTCTTGACACCCCCCCCCCCGCCATTTCCCTGTTTCTCCATACCTCTTTATTCCCCCATGAATGTCTCTCTGGCCTCACATTTGTTTACCTGTCTCCCCACAAATCTCTGCCCACATCTCTCTGTGTTCCTTGACACCCGCCTCCCACATCACCCTCCATGTTCCTCACCATTTCTTCCCCCCTTTTCCTTCCTTCCCTCTCTCCTTCCCTCCCCTCATTCCCCTGTGTTCTCCATCTCTATCCCTCTTTGTCTGGGAATGCCCAGCTCCCTGGATGTGAGGAGTCCCATTATCTGTGGAGGGTCTGACATAGCTGTGGTCCTTGCCCAAAGTCCTGCACTTCTCACACTGGATGCCAAGCCCGAGCTCCTGGACACTCAGACCCCCAGTGCATAAGGACCAGATGTTGCGGGACAGATGACAGAAGACAGAGGAAGAGCCACTCATCATACATGGGTCTGCCTAGCCCCACCACCCATGCCTGGGCCATTGCAGCTCCCTCAAGGGTCTGGTTCCAAGTACCCCCTCCTAAGGGACCCCTTGAACCTTGGGGCTGACCAAGGCCCAAGCCTCATCAGTCCCTGTTCCCCTTGGTGCCAGGTTCCTGCCATTCCTAGTTTGAACCTTTACAGTCAGTAAAACAGTCTCAGAGCAGAACAAGAGTTGTTTATTTGGGGAGAATTATACCTGGTTCTCATACCCTTTGCGAAGTCTGGTGCTGAGCTGGGTGTACAGCAGTGAACACAGCTGACAAAGTCCTGCCCTCATGGTGTTTCTATTCTGCTTGAGTAGAATATAAACCAGTCAACTAATAAACAAGATAATTTCAGATTATAATAAGCGCTGTAAAGACTAAACGAAAATGTAATGGAGTGGGGGTGGCACTGGCAGATGGGTGGAGAAGAGGACTCTAAGGAGACAATGTTCGAGCAGAGACCTGGGTGAGAAGGACCTGGCCTGGAAGGCATACGGACTGGATGTTCCAGGGAGCAGCACACCCCCTGCAAGTGCCCAACATCAAGGGTGTCAGCTGGAGGAGGGCAGTGTTGCTATGGTAAAAACTGAAGCAGGGAAGGGAGTATGTGTGGGGGATGCAATTTTAGATAGAGCGGAGAAGGTCTCACTGAAAAGGCGCCAAGAAGTAAAATCCTAAACTAGGGGAGAGAGGAAACCAAGCATCTGGGGGAGGAGCATTCTGGGCAGAAGGAACGGCCAGTGCAAAGGTCCTGGGCTGAGAAGGAGCAAGGAAGTCAGTGTGGTGGGCAGTGAATGTGGGGGAGAGTGAGAGGAGGAGAGGGTGGAGAGATGATAGTGGAAAGTCCACCTAGGGCCTTGTGAGCTGTGGTTGAGAACACTAGCTTTTATCTAGAGCGAGGTGCAGCAAGCAGATGTCTCTGAATGGAGGAGGGCCCTGATGTGATATGTTAGGTCCCTGTGGCTGCATTATAGGGAGCAAGTTGTGGGGTAAGGGAGGAGCAGGGAGAACACAGTCCAGGTGGGAGAGGATGAAGGACAGACCAGGATGAGGGCCGGGGTGGGGGGTGAGGGATGAAACTACCCCTGCCCATTAGAAGGATGAAGGGCGGGAGGCAAAGTAGCCCAGTCCTCTTTGGGCTGGAGTGGTAGGCAGTGCCAGCTCTGGTCACCAGGCAAGAGTGACAGCCAAACCAGGGTGATGGAGCCAGGAAGGCTTGGACTCTGAGCTGGCTCCAGGAGGTCTTCCCCCAAGGGGAGATACAGGTTCCGAGAGGGTTGGAGGGGTTCATTGGCAGATCTGGCCCCTACACACTGCTACAGCCATATGTAGCATGGTGATGAAGAGCCCGGACTCTCCAGCCAGGCCGTCTGGTTTCCAGCAGGCTGTCTGGTTTCTTAGCTCCAGCATCTGCTTGCTGTGTGCCCTTGGGCAAGTAGCTTAACCTCTCTAAACCTGGTAAGTGCTCTCTGAGCACTCAGTGATGATAACCACGGTAACTAATGACCCTCGATGATGAAAGGAGTCTACAAAATCATCCCTCTGACACACCCCTTCTATGCGGTGACCATGGAGAAGGGTCAGGTCTGAGATCTCAGAGAGAGGAAAACACTCATAACCACCACCACACTGAGACCCCTGCCCTAACTGGCCTGGTTTGTGGGCCTGCGGGAAGGAAGGCTCTGTCCCAGGGGGACGGACAAAAAACTGTGCCCGCTTTCCCATCCCTCTCCTTCTTGCCCTTGTCTCTGCTTCATCTCTTTCTGTTTTGATGTCTCACATCCTTTTTCGTGGCCATCTCTTCTTTTCTCTCTCCATCCTCCGTGTCTATCCTCTTCACGACGACGCTGCTTCAAGCCCTTTCATCAAAGCCTGGAGCCTCCCAGTATCTCCGCCCCCGCGCCTGGTTGGGGGTATCACTGCGCATGCGCATCAGCGCCCCTCCTTCTCCACCCCCATCCCCTGTCGGCGTCTGGGCCTCGTCCCCTTCTGTCTCCCTCTCCTCCCCCATCACTTCCCCCAACACTGACACCCCATTACTCCAGTCTCCCCAGTCTCAGCTTTGGTCCCCAGCCCCATCAGTCCGAGGTAAGATGGGTAGAGGGAGGCCCGCGGAGAAGGGGAGGGGCGAAGCATCCTGCATCCCGAGATAAACAAACCCGGGGAGGGGGCGGCCTAGACTGAGGGGCCTGACGCGGGAGGAGAAGAATGGGGGGCTGAACCTGGGGAAGAGGGGGGAAGTGGTAGGCGCTGGGCCCGCATACCAGGGTCCTCTGACGGCTGATGGTCGTCGCTATGATTGCCCAAAATCCAGAGCTGGGGGTGTGGGAGTCACTGGGGGCCTTGGAGCTTCTGGGGGCTCAGACCCTAGACCCTGTTGGGGGCTGTCTGTGACTGGCCTCTGTCTCCAGGATTGGCCTGAAAACCGCCCCCAAATCTGCACCCGCCCCCCGGAGGGCCACTGAAGACCATGACTAAGACAGATCCCGCTCCCATGGCCCCCCCACCACGCGGGGAGGAAGAAGAAGAGGAGGAAGAGGATGAGCTGGTCCCTGAGGCCCCCAGCCCCACCCAGGAGCGCCGGCAGAAGCCTGTTGTGCACCCCTCGGCACCTGCCCCCCTCCCCAAGGACTACGGTAACCATCCTCCCCACCCTGCAATTTTGTTTGGAGCCATGGGTGGCCAGAGAGGTTGGGCTGAGCTCTGCTGGTGGTGATGGTGGGGAGATTCTGGGTGATTTGAAAGTGGTCTGGGTGAGTGGTGGCCATTGCATCCCCCTTTGGTTAATTTATTCATTCACCCGTTGGAGAACGAAATTGGAATAATCCTAATCTTTGATTCATGACACATCATTCAATCATTTAGTCATTCAACAAACATTTACTGAAAGCCTGTGGTGGACCTGGCTCTATGCTAGGAGCTGGGGCAAAGCATGGAGCCAGACAGACCCAGTTGTTGCCCTGAGAGAATTTACAGGCCTCAATGGCAACCACACAGATAAGTATAAAGTAATATAAATATATAATTATAAGACATGATGAGAATTGTGTTTGCCAAGAATGGGATGCTGCAAGAGCTTTTTAAGACATGGTTTCTATGAGGGGTAACATTTGAGGGAGACCCAAGGATGAGTTGGGGTTTAACAAGGGAAAGGGGCAAGGGAAGGGAGTACTCAGAGAGATAACTGCAGGAGTAAAGGCTCCAAGGTAGGAAGGTGTGGAGCTGAGAGGGTATTTTCTTGGAGAAACTGAAAGTGTCTAATCATTCACCAAGCATATTTATCCATTGCTACTAGTCTGTGATAAGATTTATGTTGGGTAATCTCTATCATCTTCTATTAATGGTGAGTGACCCAGGCATCATCCCTGCTCTCAGAAGGGAACAAATAATAGATCAATCAGATACATTCAGATGGAGTGAGTGCTATGAAAGAAATAAAAGTTGGACATATAAAAGGGGGGGCAGGGGGCAGCACCTTGAGACGGAGTGGTCAGAGTGGGTCTTTCTGACAAGGTAGCATTTAGGCTGAGACCCAGAGGATGAGAAGGAATCAGCCATAGGAGAGCTGGAGAAAGATAGTTCCGGGCTATCTTTTGCAAGTGCAAAAGCCCTGGGCCAGGAACGAAAGGCAATCTTGGAGCTGTAGTAAGGGAGTGATGGGAGTCAAGGTGAGGGTTTGGCAATGACTAGATCTGGGGGGGCCTTAGCGTCCACTGCGAGGACTTTGGTAAGTGTGATGAGGAGAGAGCAGTTGGTAGGGAGGTATTTAAAAGCAGAGGAGTGGCAGATCTGATTTATATTTTTAAAAGCTCCCTCTGGCTGCTGGGTAGAGAGGGTGGAGGAGGCTTTTGGAAGATGTTGTCTGGGAATCCCCAGCAGCTGTAAGTTCAAAAACTAGGCACCATGTTCAAAGAGTGGGCATCACTATGATAGGGTAGAAGGGATGGCATCTGTGGTCACGTCACCCACTAGAGGTGGGTCAGAGAGGCTACAAGTTGACTTCAGTCTGATAGAAAAATAAGAACATTATCTGGGTGTCCCAGGTGACGAATCCACCCCAGGGAACTGGAAAATCTCCTTTGGAAATGTGTCTAGACGTGGCTGGGGCCTGTACCCTGGTGGAAGTCAGAGAGTGTAGGCTGCTCCCTGCCTGACCCTCACCTCCCTCAGAATCTTGCTTCTAGAACGAGGAGGGTTTGACCACCGAACATGAAGGAATCTGGAAATGTGGTCTAGGACAGAGAGGGGGCTATGATGGGCTCTGAGAAGAACTTGTCTATTTGTGTATCAAAATTGTACAATTAATTCTGCAGAGATTGATTGATCACCTACTGCATGCCAGCTGCTGTGCCGGGCCTTGGGAGAAGGGAGTGAACAAGGCAGCACAGAAACACAGTGCTTACATCCTAGCAAGGGAGACAAGTGAGACCTGAAAAGAGGGAAGGAGAAAGGGAAGGAAAAAGGAGTAAACAAGTTAATGTTAAGCAGTGGTAGGTGCCGTGATTACAGCAATAAAAAAGGTCAGGAGATGGAGAAGGGCAGAGGTGCTGATGTACACAGAGTGGTCTGGGGAGGCCTCCCTGAAGAAGTGACATCTGAGTAAAACCTGCAACACCTTGAGAAGGCTTGAGGGAAGACTGTCCTGGGCAAGGAAAATGCCGAGCGCAAAGTGCCTGAGAGGAATTTGCCTGGCGTGTTGGAAGGACAGAAGGAGCCAGTGTGGCTGGGTGGAATGAGTGAGGGCGAGAGGGCAGAGAACACACTGGCCTCCGGTTTGTGCAGGGCCCGTGGGCTGTGGAGGGAATAGTGGTCGGTGCTTTGAGTGTGGTGGGAGCCAGGGCAGGGTCTGAGCCAAGGGGGGCTGTGCGTGCCGGGACTGGTTTAAAGAGGAACACAAAGGCTGATTCCTGGAGATGCTGTCTCTGTGGGTGTGTATCATCTGGATACACATCCAGAGCTATGAATCGTTTGGGTATTCATTTACTCACTCAGTATGCACTGAGTTCCTGCCCTGCGCCAGGCCCCGTGCTGGGTGTTGGCAATACCACAGAAAACAACAGACATCACGGCCTAATAGGGGGAGATGGAAGTTCCTCTGGGCACCACCCTGGCTGGCCACAGGTTGGATCCTGCCCATGGGTACGTTTTATGTGTTCTACACAGTATTTGAAAAATTGGGGAGATTTTTCTGAAAAGCCAGCTTTTCTGGCTTTTTGTTTTTACTTGAGATTTAGCCAAACTGTGCCCATACTCGGCCAGGGCAACGGTGGGCTAGAGCAGTGGCAGCCTCCTTCCTCCCAGGGGCATGCAGACTCGAGGTACTGCACTCCCTCCACACTCATTTCCAGGGGTGCAGTTTGCTGCTCTGTGGGATTGCCAGATCTTCCAACTTTTCAAGACACATGGGGCATGCAGAGTTTTCTGTGAAACCTCCTGATTTTGAAACCTTATGCTGGCCAACAGAAAATGCCTGTAGCCCATGCACCGTGTGGTTTGAGACCATGCATTAGAGGGTATTAAAGGCAAAGGCCTAGAGTTCCCCTGCCTCAGGATGGAAAGAGGGGATCAGCTTGCCTGGGATGACTTTGAACTTCTCACTGCCCTAGCCTTCACGTTCTTCGACCCCAATGACCCGGCGTGCCAGGAGATTCTTTTTGACCCGCAGACCACCATCCCTGAGCTGTTCGCCATCGTGCGCCAGTGGGTGCCCCAAGTCCAGCACAAGATTGATGTCATCGGTAATGAGGTAAGATACTTGGGAAGCCAGGGAGGGAGAGGATGGGGTCCCTCATGTATTTGGGTAAACCTCCCTGATTCCGTCCCAGATTCTGCGTCGAGGCTGCCATGTGAATGACCGTGATGGGCTGACCGACATGACACTGCTCCACTATGCGTGCAAGGCTGGAGCCCACGGAGTCGGTAAGGTCCACACCCCCAAGCCACCAGCCCCCAAACCTAGGCGCCCAGACATGACACCCTCAGAACCACCCAGAATCCTGGCCCTCAGACCCCCCACCGTGAACCCGCAGCCTAAGATCCCAAAGCACAGTCCCTGAGGCCTAGGGCCTTCCCCATGCCCTGGGCCCAGGCTTTGGAGGAGGGGATGCAAGCTGACCTGGGCTGTCGTGCAGGGGACCCTGCGGCGGCTGTGCGCCTTTCACAGCAGCTGCTGGCGCTGGGTGCGGACGTAACACTGCGCAGCCGCTGGACCAACATGAACGCGCTTCACTACGCTGCCTACTTCGACGTTCCCGACCTTGTGCGCGTGCTGCTGAAGGGCGCCCGGCCGAGAGGTGAGCGGGAGGGTCGGGGCTTGGAGGGAATGGGACGCAGGATAAGATGGGGGCTGGAAGCAGGAGGAGGGTGCCTCTGTTGTGTGCTGGAGGCCGGGAGAAGATGTGCTGGGAGATGGGGAGACATGAAGTAAAGAAGGCAGGGCAGCTGAGTGATGGGGCAGAACTGAGGTCTGGCCTGGGAAGGGAGAAGGAACCGGGATCCGAGACGATGGTGGTAGGGTGGAGGTAGGAGGTGTGAGAGACAGGGTCCAGATATCCATGACCCATCCATCCCCGGGGCTGGACAGGACCCTTCTGGAGGGGCTGGGCTCTGCAACACGAGTCTGTGGGAGGCACTCGGGTCTGCGGGGTTAAGAGATGGACTTGAGCTGGGGGACTCTAAGGTGGCAAGGTGGCCTACGGGGGGCGGGGTGCCAAGTCCACTCACCCGGAACCCTCCTCTCTCCCACACCCCAGTGGTGAACTCCACGTGCAGTGACTTCAACCACGGCTCAGCCCTGCACATCGCTGCCTCCAACCTGTGCCTGGGCGCAGCCAAATGTTTGCTGGAGCATGGTGCCAACCCGGCGCTGCGGGTACTACATCCCTGTCCCAGCCCCCATTCTCTTCCTTCTCCTTCCTTCCCCACCCCCTTTCCCAGCCAGCGGAGGAGAGGGAGGCCAGAACTGCTTGCGTTTCTAGAAGTTCGTTACAAAAATCATCTACTATACATTCAACAAATGAAATGATAGCTGGTGTTTACTTAGTGTTCATGATATGTCAGGTGAACTCTATTATGAGCCCTATGAGAGAAACTGAAGCTGAGAGAGTAAGTGATTTATCCAGGGTTACCCAGCAAAGAATATCTTCTTTCAATCTTGGCTGACCCTGGGGCTGTATGTAGATAATATTTCAGGATTGTGAAAAAAGTTGAGACTCTCTGAATGAGAAGGTTGGGTCTCCCCATAAGCCCTCAGTATGATCTTTGATCTCCAAAGCATCCATTTCCAACACCAGTTACTCTGCATTATTCCAGGCTCAGATATCCTGGGGAAACATGGCCTGTGTTCCTGAAGCCCTGCCTCTCCTCATTCCCCATTGGCCCAGTTGGACACCTGACCCAGTACCACAGGAGACCATTTTCATCCCTCACGTGGTCTCATTCCCGGCTTGGGATCTTTGGGAACATGGCCTCCCTGAGAGCATGACCTACAGACTGAAGTGTGACCTTCATTCCCTGTTGGCTCCACCCCTAGTTCCACCCTCAATTACTTGAAATCCCGAGCCTGAGGTTGACGGTGGACTTCCCTGGGGACGTGGTCTACAACTTAATGCCTCACCCCTTCTTATTCCCATGATGGCCTAAGGGATGGCCTGGATCTGCCTTTGCTTTACATGGACTAGGGGTCTCTGGGAGCTTGGGCTCGGTGGAGGTACAGCCTATGCCACTGAATTCTCACTTCCTTTTTTCCCATTGGCCCCCAGAACCGAAAGGGACAGGTGCCAGCAGAGGTGGTCCCAGACCCCATGGACATGTCCCTGGACAAGGCAGAGGCAGCGCTGGTGGCCAAGGAGCTGCGAACACTGCTGGAGGAGGCTGTGCCACTCTCCTGTGCCCTCCCCAAGGTCACACTACCCAACTATGACAACGTCCCAGGCAATCTCATGCTCAGTGCATTGGGCCTGCGTCTGGGAGACCGCGTGCTGCTGGATGGCCAGAAGGTCAGGGCCTGGGGAAAGGTGTGGAGAGCAGGAGTCAGCCCTCGTGCCTCAGAGATGGGTCTTTGGACAGAGTGTAGACCCTCCCCTTTGTCCACCCCTCCACCCCCTCCACCCCCATCATTCCTACAGTATTTATTTCATCTAACAGTCATTCTGTGAGTGCTTCCTTTTGCCCCAAGGCTGAGCTCTCAGTCCAGGGAGGGAAGACAGATCTATCAGTTGACAGTGACAGCCCAGAAGAGTCGTGGCGGTCATGAGGTAGCACAAACAGAGTGATCAGTGCAGCTCTGCATCTGTGAGTTACCCTGGGCCTTGTGATCCCCAGTCAAGGCCCACCTCTGCTCCCAGAGGCGTCAGCACTTTGGGAAAAAAGGACAGGTCAGAACAATCAGGGGTATTGTGGGATGGAGGCACCCGCTTCAAGATAAGGAGGAATGAGCCAGGAGAAGAAAAGGAGAAGGGATCCCGCATAGAGGGAGCAGGTATAAAGGCCCCAAGGGCAGAGAGAATCTTCACTTATCCAGGTATTCCAACTTTGACTTATTTATTTATCTGGTGTCCCTCAGTCTCTATGCGGACCCAGCCTCTCCTTGGGAATAAAGGGCTGTGTGTGAGCCCACACCCACTCTTCTGGAGCTTCTTTTCTAATGAGAGACAGCCAATAAAATAAATCCACAGTTAAGATAATTTCTGGTAGCAACAGTGGCTTTGAAAACCATTAAATGCTTGGATTTAGGGGAGCCTGGCTGGCTCAGTCAGTAGAGCATATGACTCTTGATCTTGGGGTCATGAGTTTGAGCGCCACATTGGACTCTGTGATTACTTAAAAAAAATTTCTTTAACTTAAAAATGTTTGGATTTAGTAAATTTCCCCTGGCTGAAGGCGAATGCAGTTTTAGCTGCTGGGGTGTTCCAAAGGCTTCTCTCAGGAGCTGATATCTGAGCTGAGAGAGGAGGGGGCTCACACACAACAATATGGAGACAGAGGAGACGGCAGGTTCAGAGGCCAAGAGGAGGGAAGGGGTAATATAACCAGAGGACGAAGGGGAGAGGTCAGTAGGGGGCTGGATCATACCAGACATGTAGGCCACCGGAAGGAATTTGAATCTAGTTTCTTACACAGTGAGAAACTGTAAAAGTCACATTGCATTTCCTAATCAAGAGTTTGGCATGCATCAGCCCTGCCTGTAGAGCTTTCTGTGCATGATCTTGTCAAATCCATGTGACAATTCTGAAAGCAGAATGGGTTGACTCTTCCCATTATAGAACCCAGAAGACTGTAGGAGGCTCAGAGAGGTGAAACCTTTGGTTTGAAGATAAGAACAATAATGACAATCTGCCTCTGAGAGAAGCAGTATAGTACAGTGGTTAGAAGTTCAGGCAAACCTCAGCTTTCCTGCTTTCCAGCTGGGGGACCTGCGGCCACTGATCCCACCTCTCTGGGTATCAGTTTCTTCATGTGTAAAATGGAGCTGGTAACAGTACCCGCCTCGGGTTGTATGAGGATTAAACTAATTAAAATCTGTAAAGCCCTTAGAAGAAGGCTTGGTGCATTCCAAGTGCTGTCTGCGTGCCAGGCACTATTCTGACCCCCACACCAATCCTCCAAAATAGGCACTATTAATCCACCCATTTTATAGGCAAGGAACCAGAACTTTGAGAGTGAAGCAGCCTCACACGATGCTAATAGCCACGAGGGCTCACCACAACTAAACAAATCTACATACATTACAGATGTTTCAACCAGACAGCCAGGCTCTAAGGTGCATTATTCTCTCCATTTTGCAGACGAAACTAAGGCCTAGGAGGTCATTTGACCAAAGTTACAAGACAGTAATAGTCAACACTCGCTGATCCCTCACTCAGCACCAGGCCCTGTTCTGAGGCTATAACAGCCCTGTCCAGTAGACCTTTCTGTGATGATGGAAATATTGTGTCTGTATTGTCTAGTAAAGTAGCCATAAGCCACATGTGGCTACTAGCCCTTGAAATGTGGCTAGTGCAACCAGGAAAACTAAATTTAATTTTAATTTCAGTTAATTTAAATTGTTGTATGTGGCTAATGGCTGTTTATTGCATTGGACAGGGAAGCTCTATAACCATTCTATAAGGTAGGTGTGATTTCTGTTCCCATGTCATAGATGAGGACACTGAGGCACAGTGATGTTAAGTCATATAGCCAATAAATGGTAATGTCCAAACAGATTTGAGCTTAGGGCTCCCTCATCCACTCACCAGGGATGTGCCAGGGATCTGTCATGGCCCCCCAAGGACCACCCCCGCCAAACCATATCCTCCCTTGTTTCCTCAGACGGGCACACTTCGGTTCTGCGGGACCACGGAGTTCGCCAGTGGCCAGTGGGTGGGCGTGGAGCTGGATGAACCCGAGGGCAAGAATGATGGCAGTGTTGGGGGTGTCCGGTACTTCATCTGCCCTCCCAAGCAGGGTCAGTCCCACCTGGGGCTCAAACGGGGTGGTGGTGGGGTCCACTCAGTAGTTCTGATGCTGCTGACTGGGTAATGGGGGTAGGGAGATGATGACTGGGCAGAGGGCAGAGGCTTGGACAGCTCCCAGCCCACGTTCTGTCCCCGCAGGTCTCTTTGCCTCTGTGTCCAAGATCTCCAAAGTAGTGGATGCGCCCCCCTCATCAGTCACCTCCACACCTCGGACTCCTCGGATGGACTTTTCCCGTGTCACTGGGAAAGGCCGCAGGGAACATAAAGGTCAGAGGGGAGCCTTCTGGGTAGGAGGAGAGCCAATTTGAGGATATTCTGTAGGTAGCCCAGCTTCAGTGACTCAGTTTATCCTCAGGCCCAAACTCCTGTTTTAGAAGACAATCTCTTGAGTTCTTCACTTCTATGACTCTGTTTCTCCTTTGACTTGGTACTGCCCACCCACCCCCAGTTCCTGAAAAGATCTGGGGGTTCTCTGCTTTCTATGACTTAGTTTCCCCTCAGGCCCAAGGGTTTTTCCCCAGTTTTAGGGAAGAATCTGTGGGGTTCCTGGATTTAGTGACTTGATTTATCTTCACACCCAACCCTTTCCTTCATTTTATTTATTTATTTTTAAATGTTTATTTATTTTGAGAGAGAGAGAGAGAGAGACCGTGCACATGTACATGCAGGTGAGAGGCAGAGAGAAGCAGGGGAGAAAGAATCCTAAGCAGGCTCCATGAAGAGCCCGATGCAGAGCTTGATCTCATGACCCTGTGATCATGACCTGAGCCAAAATCAAGAGTCAGACGCTTAACCGACTGAACCACCAAGGTGCCCCTACTTCCTTCACCTTAAAAGGATAATTTCTGGGCTCCTTACTTTTGTGACTCAGTTTTTCTTTTGACCCAAATAACTTCAGCTTTGAGAAAGGATTTGGGGGTTCTCCAGGTTCTTGACCCTCATGCCTAACCCCCACCCCCAGTTTTCTTACAGTTGAGATTGTTTCCTTTCAAGCCTAAAGCCCCCCAGTTCTTGGGAAGGCTCTAGAGTTCCTGACAGGAGCCAGGACAGAGTTTCTACCTTGGGTCTTTTTGGGTGGCATGGGGTCCCCAGGGCTGGCATCTGGGGGCCCCACTCCCTCCCCATGTACCCTTTACCCCAGGCAAGAAGAAGCCCCCGTCATCCCCATCTCTGGGGAGCCTGCAGCAGCGAGAGGGAGCCAAGGCTGAGGTTGGAGACCAAGTCCTTGTTGCTGGCCAGAAGCAAGGGATTGTGCGCTTCTATGGGAAGACAGACTTTGCCCCAGGTAAGGACAGTGATCTGGGGGGTAGGGTGGGGGCAGGCAGGCAGGACCTTGAGGCATCCTGACACCTTACTGCTGCAGGTTACTGGTATGGCATTGAGCTAGACCAGCCCACTGGAAAGCATGATGGCTCTGTCTTCGGTGTCCGGTACTTTACCTGTCCCCCGCGGCATGGAGTCTTTGCACCGGCATCCCGAATTCAGAGGTGAGCCCAAACTCTAACCCAAACCCAGGGCACTTCCCAGAACCCTGATTCCCCTGTTAGATGTCTCTTCCTCTTGTACCAGCAGGACAGTGTGGATACCCACCTCCACACCATAGCTCTTTCTGCATAGGCCCCATGGGTTCAGCTCCTCTTGTGACTCTGACTTCTCCTACTCCTCTTATGTCTCCCCAGGATTGGTGGATCCACTGACCCCCCTGGGGACAATGTGGGAGCCAAAAAAGTGCATCAAGTGACAAGTGAGTTGGGGCTGGAGTGTAAGAGGTAGAGGAGGAGTGAAGGTTTGGGGATAGGAGGGTCATGGGTTTTCAGGTATATGCTGGTGGCAAAATCTCCAGTATTTCACAGGGGACATGGGGTCCAGGAAAATGATGAGACAGGATCCCAAAGAGGATAGGTGCTATGGGGTATGGGGATGTTAACAACAAGGCTCTGGGCAGGCACTGGGGACATGAGTAGGTATTGAGGGACACAGAATATTATTGATAAGAGGTCCAGATGGGTATTGGAATGTGAGGTCGAGGTGGGTACTGGGGACATGGACAAGTATTAATGACAAAGAGTCTGGTTCGGTATTGAGGGTCTGTCATCCTGTCACCTGAGACCTTGCCCTCTCCTTCAGTGACACAGCCCAAACGCACTTTCACGACAGTCCGGACCCCAAAGGACATCGCATCAGAGAACTCCATCTCCAGGTGTGTAGCCAACCCTTGGCCCACCTCCTGTAGGATGTTCAGGGAGAGGTTGCACAAGGCTGGTGGACACAGGGATCTGGACTTCTGGTTGGGGCTGGAAATAGAGGTTAGGAAAACTAGTGGCTAATCAGCCTACCCAGAAACAGTTTTTAGGGAGTGAGCTCCCACACTGAATTCTGGGGACTTTCACCCGTATGGGGCAGGTAGAGGAGGCAGAACACCTTCCACGGCACAGGAGTCTGAGAGGGCATAGCCAGACAAGTAGAGACAGAATCCAGAAAGGCCAAATCCAGATGTTCCCTGCATCAAGGCGTGATGGATATGATTCTCCTTTCCAGGTTGCTCTTCTGCTGCTGGTTTCCCTGGATGCTGAGGGCAGAGATGCAGTCTTAGAGGCCTGGATACCTGACAGAGTCACAGAGTCCCCTCTAGCATCTCCTGACACAAGGAGCCCCTGAATCACCCTGAGATAGAGATTCCCAGTAACACATCCAGAATAGAGACCCCATTAGCCAGCCCTGGATCACTGAGGCCCCATTATTAACAGATTCCCTCATGATAACCCCCAAATACAGACCCCAAGGTACCCAGAAAGAGATTCCTTGAGTGTAGCACCTTCAGGCTAGTCCCTATCCCCAACCCCTCAGAGCAGACCCCCAATAACATATTTCCACATCACCTCAAATGATGGTGACTTCTACATAATGCTCCAGAGCAGAACATTCCTGAATCATTCATTACTGGATCAGAACCCTCCCCCATTAACAAAGACTCCTCCTCTGTCAAGTCCCCTTGAAATAAACATAGGTCATGCCTCCAGAGCAACAGAGTAACAGACCTACATTTAACATCAGTCCCCTCAAGATGTTGTGACCCCCCATGGTCACCCCAAAAGCTTACACTGCAATCAGAGACTCCCTACATTAACAAAGACCCCTGTTCTTACAAAAGAGACACACATTAACCAGTCCACTGTCACCCCCAATTTACAGACACCAAAACAGTCCTGGAAGTGCTAATTACAGGACCCCTAAGTCTTCCTACCCTCTGCGCCCTCAAGAAACCCCCAGTGCCTTGTATGAAGCCCACCCCACATGGCCCACAGCCCCTGTGCTGGTCAGGCTCCCAGAAAATTCTCTATTTTTTAAGTAACGACTTCCCCCTTTGGGGGACCCCAAAATTTAGAGGCCCCATTCTGTGACTCTCGGGATCCCAAACCCCAGAGTACAAGTCCCATACTCCCCTGTGTCCCCAAGTCCTACAGCCCCTAGAGGATCCCAAGGCCCTAACTACAGGGATCCTCAAATCATGGAATCCCCAAATCCCCAGGGAATCCCAAATTAAAAAATTCAATCCCAAGCCCCCAGGAAACCCCAATCACGGAGGTCCTTGTGCCTGGGATGGAGGAGACTGCAGTGAGGATATGCATCCCGGGCTCCCAGGGCACCTCAAGCCCACTTCATAGGCACCAGGAGACCCCAAACAGGAATTCTCATCCCTGGAAACTGGAGCACTTCAATGCCCTGAGTCGTTGGATCTCAAGACACCCAAATGCAAAGAGCCCCAGCCCCAAGGGAACCCCACATCCTAAAGCCTCCATCTCTAATACATGAAGGGCCCCAAGGCCTTGAGGGGATCCCAAATCCTGGACCCCCTATTTCAATCTATGTTCTGGTCACAGGTCCAAAACACCAAATCTGAGTCACTGGCCCCAAAGGACCTCACAGCACTCGAGCCAGACCAACGGTCTGAGGGAGAACCTGAAGGCCCAGGGGGTCCAGGGTGGACCCGGGGCCCTGACCACCAAGGACAGCTCACGACTGCCCCTTCACTGCATGTCCCTGAATTCAGCATGACCCCTGTCCCCTTCAATAAAGATGTTTCTATGGTTTCTCTGTGTACGGTCAGTATTTGGAAAGTTGTGGGCCTCCCTCCGTATTGCTGGGGAAGTACGAGGGAGGAAGTCCTTCCTTCAAACCATCCTCCCTGCAGCTGGGGTATGGAATGATTCAGCCTGCGGGAAGTCGTGATAGTCTAGTCTTCCAGCGGGTTCCCCTCC
This sequence comes from Panthera tigris, assembly GCF_018350195.1. Taxonomy (NCBI): domain Eukaryota; kingdom Metazoa; phylum Chordata; class Mammalia; order Carnivora; family Felidae; genus Panthera; species Panthera tigris. The sequence continues at coordinate 17,673,353 of NC_056674.1, forward strand.
CATCTGGCCCCATTCCAAGGGTACCCCTCCCATCTGGGCCCACTCCACTGTGTGGGCGGGTTGGGTTCTGGAATTCTGATTGGTCAGTACCAGATGAAGGCCCGTCTCCGAAGGATCCTCAGTGGCTCAGAGGCCAGGAGGTGCAGCCTATCATAGACGAGAGTGAAGGGGCGGGGCAGTAGCGGGTGAGAGCGCCGATTGGGTGGAAGGCGGACCCTTAGGACCTTTGAGAGTTCCCGTTGGTTTGAGAAAACGTGCGTCAGAAACGTGGAGCGGAAGTGACTGGGAAGGGAATGGGGTAGTTTAATTCGGGTATTGGAGGGGTACTCTGGTGGACGGTCAGATTTGGGGGTGGCTGGGGGCGGAGATGGGTGTCCAAGAGGGCTGAGAATGGGGATCTAGGGAAGCTCAGATGGGAGTCCAGGGAAACTCAGAGTGTGGAATTCTAGAAAACTCGGGGTGGAGAGTCTAAGGGGTTCAGGTAGGGAAGAAGGTTTGAGAGGAGTCAAGCTCCGGACTAAAGGCCCAAGGTTGCTACAGGGAAGGGGCGCTCGGGAGGGGAAGTGTGAAGGGGTCCGGAGTGGGGGGATCCGAGGAGACTGAGAATGGACCTGTCTGAGGAGACTCAGATTGGGGGCACGCGGATGTTCAGAATGGGACATCTGAAAGGGCTTGAGGCGGCAGGAGGGTGCATGGGGAGTTTGAATGTTGTTAGAGACCCAGACTGATGGTCGCAGGTTTGAAGTTGTTAGGATGGCATCTCAAACTGTTTGAAGGGGCTTTGGGGTGCAGCCCTGGAGGCTATGCGTGGAGCTCTTGGGAAAGGCTCCCAGTGAGGTCAGAGGATATTCTCTGTGAGAGGCTTAAGGGGCAGAAATGTGTAGTTTCGTGGGCCATTGTGGATGAAGTTTGGGGCAGTGTTCTGGGTACTCACTGTGTCCGGGTGGCTTTTGAGATGCTGAGGACTCAGGTTTTAGAAACCAAGTGAGTTTCACTGTAGGGCCAAGGTGAGGCCCTGGCCCTTGATAAAGCAGAAAATGGGATCATAGCCTGAGGGTGGGAGGCTTGGTGACTTCAGAGTATCCTCCCCTCCCCCACAGGACTGGGTGCATGGAGTTGGTGTCCATGGAGGATCAGGATGCCAGGGTCCCAGCCCTGGAACCATTCAGGGTGGAACAGGTTGTCAGACTGGGGGTGCAGAGGGTGAAGGTGGGGACTAGAGGGTGGGGGATAGAGTGGGGATAGGCAGGCCGACTCCTGAGTTTGGGGGCTTGGACTGCTCCTTCCCTCCAAATTCATTCTTACCCTCAGGGTACAGCCCCACCCTCACCCCCACTTCCCACCCCCAAAACGGGCATTAGTCCTTTGACTTCAGGCCCTAGCCTGTTTGGGAACATCTGGAGACCCTTCAGAGGGAGGGTCTGCTCAGTGATACTAGAGCCCCGGTGTAGGTTGAAGGGCCACACCTTCACGGGGATCTCTATCCTAGGCACCACCTGTAATCTACTATGTCCCTGACTTCATCTCCAAGGAAGAGGAGGAGTATTTGCTTCGACAGGTAACCCCAACACCTTTCCGGTTTGTTTTTCCCTCCTTCCCAGATCCCTCCCCAATCTCCAGGTTCTGTGTGAGAGTCCCTAAGGCTACAGTAAAGATCCTGGCAGGAAGGAGAGTGACATCCAGCACCCATCCCTCATCTTCCCTTTTCCTCTCTCAGGACCTGCTGGGGTGTGTCAGAGCTTTTCCCAGGAAGCTTAGAAGAAACCAAACGGATTCTTAGGAAGGTAGTTCTTATGCAGCTCAGACTCCCGGTGCGGGGATAGCCCAGTGCAGCCTTCAAAACAGATGTTACTGAGATCAGATTCGTTATGCTAGAAACACGGTTACAAATCTTATACCCTCTGTGCTGAGATAGCCCAATCCTGCTATCATAGAGAAAAGGAGGTTATAAACATAGGCTGAGATAGCCCGGTTCAGGCCCTTGAGGTTTGGGGAATTAGGAATTTGCAGTTTCAGATTTCTGTGCTGACATAACTCAGGCATCAGAATGCTACAGAGTAAACTCTTCCCTCTGCTGAGATGGCTCAGCATACACTCTGAGTCTTGGGAATAAGGTTACTATGCTCAAATCACCTGTGCTGAGATAGCCCAGTATTCTGTATTCTATTCTTAAGGTTTAGGGAGAGAAGAATTTAAAAAGCTCAGCTCCTTTGGAGTCTCAGACCGTTAGTCGTAGAGCACAGATCTTCCCTGTGCTATCTCAACTAGTGTTGTCTAGTTTGAGTCCCAGGAATAAGTTAGCTACAGAACACAGACTCTTGTGCTGAGATAGCCCCTTCCAGCCCCATAACTGTGAAAGGAATGAGATTATCGAATAGAGTACATATTTCTTGGAGATCGCCTGTTCTAGACCTTTGGGATCTTGGCTGTGGAGAGTTTTCTTTCTTTCTTTCCCTTCCATCCTTCCTTTTTTAAAACATTTATTCATTTCTGAGAGACAGAGAGATGGATTGTGAGCAGGGGAGGGGCAGAGCGAGGGGGAGACACAGAATCCAAAGCAGGCTCCAGGTTCTGAGCTGTCAGCACAGAGCCCAACGCGGGGCTCTAACTCACAAACTGCTAGATCATGACCTGAACCGAAGTCAGACACTTAACCGACTGAGCCACTAAGGCGCCCTTCTTTCTTATTTTGAGATAGAGAGAGAGAGAGAGAGAGAGAGAGAAAGAGAGAGAGAGAGGTGTGAGTGGGGGAGGGGCAGAGAGATAAGGAGTGAGAGAATCCCAAACGGGCTCCACTCTTCAGCACTGAGCCTGAAGCGAGGCTCAATCCCAAGAGCTGTGAGATCATGATGTGAGCCGAGATCAAGAGCCAAGACACTTAACCAACTGAGTTACCCAGACACCCGGCAGTGGAGCATTTTCAAAGTACTCTCTGCTATGCTGAGACAGCCCAGCTTAGCACATTTTCTCCCTCAGGTGATAGGAGCAAAGAGGTTCCAGAAGTCGGGCTGTGCTGAGATAGCCCAGGATTCAGGAAATTACAGACTGCACACTTTGCTGGGTTAAAAAAGTCCAGTCCAGCCCAGAGCTCTGAGTACTTTCAGACCACGATTGTGTAGCTCTGGTTCCTTTCCTTGACCCTGGTAGACACAGGGTAGAGGTCAAACAACACAATCCTGGGAACATTCTATCTCAGAGAATAATCCCAGAGATTCTGAGATGACCCATTTCCACCCCAAGTAGAGGGCCCTATGTTGAACTGGGTGGTAGGATCAGTGAGGGTGGTCCTGAAAAAGGACTGATCCCCTCCCCACCTCCTAGGTCTTCAATGCCCCAAAGCCAAAGTGGACCCAGCTCTCTGGGAGGAAGTTACAGAATTGGGGTAAGTGTCCCTGCCTTGGGGGCATGGGTGATTTGGGGATATAGGCTGGGGCAGGTGACTCAGATTGGATAGTCAAGACACTGGGTGGGTCCATGAGGGCTCAAGGGGTTCCCAGGGCCAGGAGGATTCTGAGGGGTGAGAGGTTCTGAGAGGTTAGGGATTTCCTGATAAGTTGGGATATCTCAAAGTGTCCAGGGGTTTGGAGAAGTCAGGAAGCCTTGGAGGCGTGGGGTAGTGATCTCCAGAGTCACAGGTTCCCAAGGGTCAGAGTACTGCCAACCACTAGAATATCCCTAATGGGGGTTCCAGGTGCCAGGGCTCCTTGGTTGGGTGTCCTCAGGACCCCATTCCCCTCTCCCAGGTGGGCTCCCCCATCCCCGGGGGATGGTTCCTGAGCGGCTGCCTCTGTGGCTCCAGCGCTACGTGGACAAAGTATCTGACCTCAGCCTTTTTGGAGGTCTCCCAGCCAACCACGTCCTTGTGAACCAGTATCTGCCTGGGGAGGGCATCATGGTAACCACACACCTTCACCCCGACCCCCAGACTTCCGATCCACCATGGGGCAGGGCCTTATGTTGACCCACCTCTACTCATTAAGCAGCCACATACCCCAACCAGGCATTCACCACCTCATCCCAAGCTGGGGTGCCCTCCTTGAGCCCCAGAGGGTGGGGGTGTGTGTGGACTCCTGCCCTGCCCAGCCCTGGTGCCCACTCCCCAGCCCCACGAGGACGGGCCACTCTACTACCCGACCGTCAGCACCATCAGCCTGGGCTCCCACACCATGCTGGACCTCTACGAGCCGCGGCAGCCAAAGGACGATGACCCCGCAGAGCAGGTGGGCCCTGAGACACTGCCCCAGCCACTTGTGGGCATTCTGACATCCCACATCCTCCAAGAAGCCCCAGTCCCTCCTGCTTCCAGGGTACCCCTGATACTCTCCCAGACACCTTCCCCGGTCCCCTCAAGGAGTACACCCATATCCTCCCAGACTCCAGACCCATCCATTTGCAGGGTGCCCTAGAAATGATATCTATAGACACCCCAGTAGCCTCACCTGCTAAATAAATGCCCCGATGCCCCACAGATCCCCTGGCCCCACATGTTCAGAGTGCTCCAATGGCCCAAGGTCCATATAACCTGTGTAAGACTCCCCAATACTCCCAACAGACACCCATATCCTTGGATACCCCAACACCATTTACTCATGCTTGTTCCTGACATCCTCTTAGACATCCTCTCTTTGCCCGCTGCACAAGGCTCCCCAACACAGACCTCTCTGCCACTCCAATAGTGTAGATCTGCCTTGAAGGACACCATCAGATTCTTCTTGGGGCCTCAACCCATGACTCATTTCTCAAGGACCCCCCAGATATACTGACTCCCTTCTGTGGGGGTTGCTCGTGACAGTGGCTTCCCTGACCTTTCTCTCAGTGATGCATTTCTGATACCTCATGGTTCACAGAAACTCCCCTGAACACCCAGCTGCTCCTTTTAGCCCTACATGCTCTTGGGTAGGCTGACATCCCCTTCCAGTGTGTGGGTGTCCTCAAGCATCCCGATGTCTGCAGACAGGCCCAGACCATACTGGCTCCTCACCACCTCACTGTTACTACCCTCCCCCCGCCCTTCCTAGCTTCAGCCAAGCCCTCAGTCCAGTTCCACCATTTCCTAGGACTGCAGATCCCTGGGTCTAAGTCCCAACCCCTTGGGGATCCCAGCTGCAATTCCCTTAGACACCCCCATCTGCAACCACGTTCCTGCCCCCTCCCAAGAGACTGCTTGCCCTCGCTCCCCGCCCCCATCCCCCCCCCCACTAACTGAGACCCATAGGATTTCCCCTGCAAAACTCCATGGGAGCACACTTGCCGCTCAGCCTTTGCCCCTGGGAACTCGCTGACCCTTGCCCCCCTGACCATTAAATTCTGCTGACCACTACCCCCCCTTGACTTCTGAGGGGCCCGCTGACCTTCATCCCGTCCCGCAGCCCCGGTCCCCGCCCCGGCCGACCACCTCGCTGTTGCTGGAACCGCGCAGCCTCCTGGTGCTCCGTGGCACCGCCTACACGCGCCTCCTTCACGGCATCGCAGCTGCCCGAGTAGATGCGCTGGACGCCACCTCCCTGCCACCCAACGCTGCCGCCTGCCCGTCTGCACGGCCGGGAGCCAGCCTGGTCCGTGGCACGCGCGTCTCGCTGACCATCCGCCGCGTGCCCCGCGTACTGCGCACCAGCCTCCTGCTCAGCAAGTGATGCCAGGCGCCCGCCCTGCTCACATTCCCGGGCTCTCCACCTCCTGACAGCTGTGACCCTGTGACCTTGGAACCCTGGGGCAGAGATGGCAACCCCCCTCCCCCCCCCCCCGGGTTATTTATTTTCCCAGTAACTTTGTGGGAACTACAGGAAGAGGCCCCATTTCAAATAAACCAACAAAAATCTTTCTTTGGTTTTGGATGGAGTGGGGGGCCCGGGGGGTGGCGGGGGCAGATGCCGGTTCCTGAGGGGTACGGTGTCTGGGACCTTGGATGGTGTGGGTCCTGGGGTCAGATGTACAGGTCCCTGAGTGGGGCAGAATCCATGGCTCATGAGGGGTCAGGGTTGTATCGGGAAACCCCTTAGGTGGGATGAGTGGGGTGAACCTGGGAGGTTCCGCTAACTGGCAGGCTAGGGAAGAAGGAGTTAAGTGGTGCTGCTGCCACCTGAGCCGGGCATCAAATGACCTGAGTCCAGTTCTGCTAGTGAGGAGGTGGAGCTGAGCCTGCCCCCAGGCCTCTGGCTGCCTCAGGCCTGTGTGAGTCCTGCTGAGGAGGTCTGGGGGGATGCCCCTGGCCAGGAAAAGAGCTCTCCCTGGGGATCCTCACTGACTCTCTGTCTCCAGGCTCCCAGCTATGGCCCTCCCCCCACCTCTGGGCCCTAGATTCCCCTCAGAGCCCCTCAACTACCCCGCTGGAGCCCCTAGGGAACTGGACATTGCTAGATGCACCGTCTGCCCTGCATCTGGAGAGAAGAGAATCAGGTAGGGGCTGGGCTTTGGAACTTAGGTCCCAAAAGGGTGGAGGCAGTAGCAGGGGCATTTTGAGGGGGGGAGGTACTATGGCTGTGATCACCTAGGGACATGGGAGGGGCACCTAAGGACAGGGGTAGGGTAGGGTGGATAATGGACACCTAGGCTCAGCCAGAGGCCTGTCAATGCCTCCTACCTCCCAGACCAGAACAGGCCCAGAAACTGGGGCAAGACTCCTTGGACCCTCCCGAACACTTCCAGGGTGGGCTGAGGGGCACTGAGCCTGCTGCTGGTCCCCTGAGATTGCCAGCACCCTCTTCCAGTGAGGACCCAGCTGGGGGCAGACACCGTGAGGTGAGCTGAGGTGATCCAGGCCCCCTTGTGCCAGCCCCACCTCCTCTCCCCCAGAATCTGGCCTCCAAACTGGGCATGAGGTGATGATTCTGGAAAAGTGTTGGGCATCTGTGGGGGGAGGGACACTCCAGAAAATGATTCTTTACCAATCACTATAGAAAATCTTTATTATTTTGCCAACTGGGAGAGAATTAGCTCGTCATTGACCCTGGTGCAGTCCCATTCCTTGTGGGGATATCCAGCCCCATCACCCACTCTCTGTTCAGACCCCCAGGCCCCTTATGTCCACACTTCTAGGAGCCTTGAAAACCTGGAGATTCTGTCCAGGCCCGGCTCCACTGGGAAGGACTCCAGGTGGGAGCAGCCCTGGTGCAGACCAGAGATGGACTCTGCTACAGAAGGAGCCTGCAGAAGAGGGGTGGCAATGGAAGTGGGGGCAAGGTCTGGGTTGGCCCACCGACCCTGACTCAGTCCCCTGTGTTCCCCAGCACCTCATCTCTGGCCAGGAAGTATTGGAGGCTGAGCAGGACAACCTATCCCTTTGCCTGTTGGGGCTGGGCCTCCGGCTGCAGGACCTAGAGCAAGGCTTGGGGCCCTGGGCATCAGCCCAGAGCGGGATGGTCCAGCTGCAGGTGGGCAGTGGGAGGCAACGGTATGGGAGGGTGGGCGGGGCCTCAGGAATGGGTACCAGCTTCCTGGGATGGGAAATGTGTTTACTCCATGTTCTAGGTGTCTGGGTAAGAGAAGGCGGAAGGGATACAACTCCAGGTAGCTGATCTCTGGTGCTCCTGGTGTGTGGGTGGGGGGTGGGAGTGGTGTCCAACCTTCTGTCCCCAGGCGCTACAGGCAGACCTATGTGGAGCAGCTGAGCGTGTAGATGCACTGCTGGCATTCGGTGAGGGGCTGGCACAGCGGAGTGAGCCTCAGGCCCGGGCATCCCTGGAGCAGGTCCTGAGGGCCCTCAGAGCCCACCGAGACGGCATCTTTCGGCGACTGTGGTGGCTGCAGGCCCAGCTGGTCAGCTACAGCCTGGTATGGCCCACCCTGGCAGTCCCCACCCAAGGTACCAATTCCACAACCCCCACGACTCTGTCCTCTGACCAGGTGTTCGAGGAGGCCAGTACACTGGACCAGGACTTGGAAGTTGAGGGGGACTTGGACGGGCCAGGACCTGGTGGGGCCTGGGGGCCCTGGGCACCCAGTAGCCTCCCTACTCCTGCAGAGTTGGAGTGGGACCCGGCAGGGGATGTTGGAGGCCTCAGGCCCTTGGGGCGAAAGACAGCCTGGACACCAGGAGCTCCCTGTGAGCTATGTGGCCACAGGGTCCCCGAGGGCAGGGGACAAGGCCTTGAGGTGAGAGCAGGTAGGGGACACCCTTCCTCCACAGGCACCCTTGGGATACCTCTGTGTGCCTCCTAGTAGGGTACTTCCCTTTCAAGGGGGTCTCGGTGGCTCTGTGTCTCCCTCTATCTCTCTCAGTGTCTCTTTCTTGCTGTCTCAATGCTGTCCTCCCTCCCTCCCCCTGCCTCTCTCGGTCTCTGTGTCTTCCTCTATCTCAGCCTCCTGGTTTTTCAAACATTCCAAATTCACTCCTATTTCAAAGCCCCCAGACACATGCCCAGCTCACTTCCTCACTTCATTCCAGTGTCTCCCCAAATCTCACTTCTTCAGAGAGGCCTGTCCTGATCTCCAAACATTATCACTCCTTAACCTCTTTATTTTCTAACAGCACTTACCACATCTTGACATCGTACATTTATTTATTAATGTACAGTCTCTCTTTGCTAGAATATAAGCTCCGTGGATGCCAGGACTTTTCCTATTTGCATGCCCACCACATCCTCAGATTCTAGAACAGTGCCGGCATGTAATGGACCCTCATTAAATATTTGTTGAGTGAATGAATAAGTAATGTCTCTTCTCGGTTTCTTCGGCTCTGTCCCTCTCTTGTCTCTCCCTGAGATATTTTTCTTCCCTCAGAATCTCACCTCTGTGACAACCCCGTCTTGGCCTTTGCCCAACTTTGTGTCTGTCACTAGTTCTCTGAGAACTCCCACACCTTTATTTCCCTACAGGACATGCTCATGTCGGGCTTCAGCCACCGGAAACACTTAGCAGGTCAGCGAAGACGCTCCCTGGTCCGGAAGCCTCAGGTGAGATGGTCCTCAGCCAGCTGTATCACTCTGGAATTTTGATGGCAGGTGACAGAAACCTAACCCAAATGGAATTACACAAAAAAGAGGATGTAATTTTTTTCATGTAACTGACAAGGCTGGGTGCTGCTGAACCAATCACAGTGGCCAAACTGATGGAGTGCTCTCATTGGCCAGATCTGGCTCACATGCCCAGTCATGGAAGTAGAGACGTGTGGGGTCAGCCACATAAGAACCTGAAGGGCTGAGAGGGGGGCGGCATGATACCCTCCACCCACTGTACAAATTGAGCCACTGTTACCAGGAGAAGGAAGACTGGATGGAGGGCAGGCACAGATATCCACTACACTGGAGAGGGTTGGGAGGGTTCCAGGAAAGGAGGAAAAATAAACTCAGCCCCATAGGTCTATGGTAGGAAGGAAGAGTCCAGAGTAAGTGTCCCTTCCATCCATTCTGCTGCTGGCTGCTGTCTCCCCTTAGGACAAGAAGCAGGCATCTCCCAACCTGCAGGATGTGATGTTGGAGGTAGACCCTGGGTGAGATGCTCGGGAGATGGGTCTTGGGGTGGGGGGTACAGGGCTCATAGTGGCAGCGCACCATAGTTTCAACATTGCATTTCTCTTCACAGAGCCCCTCCTCCTGCATCCAGGTGGTCCCTGACCTTCCTCATTCTCCTCCTCTTCCTTCTCCTCGTGGGTGCCACATTGCTCCTGCCACCGTCAGGGGGGTCCTGCTGCTCTCCTGCCCGACTGGCCAGGACACCTCATCTGGTGCTCAGCTATGTCAATGGTCCCCCCCCAGTCTGAGAACATGGCCCAGACATATGTAATAAATGGTCAATGTCCAAGGATGTGTCTTAGTCCATTTGGTCTGCTATAACAAAATAACAGACTGGGTAGCTTATAAACAATGAAGTTTATTTCTCACAGTTCTGGAGGCTGGGAAGTCCAAGATCAAGGTGCCAGCAGAGTGGCTATCTGATGAGGGCCTGCTTTCTGCTTCATAGATGGTCACCTTCTCACTATGTCCTCACATGACAGAAGGGGCAGGGAGCTCTCTTTTATAAGGATTCCAAATTCCTTTTATGAGGAATTCACTGTCACAACATAATTATTTCCCAAAGGCCTCATCACCTCCTAATACTATCACACTGGGGTGTTAGGACTTCAACATATGAATCTTGAGGGAGGCACAAACATTCAGAGGATACTGGGTGTTTGAAAACTCAGAATTTGGGATGCAGTCCTGGTGTCTGGGCAGCCCCCTCCACAGATCTCTTTGCTTTGAGTGTACAGCACAGAACTGAATCAGCCCATCTTGGATTGGGGTCCCCCAGACCCTGAGGCAAAGATTCAAGCACAAGTAGTTTATTAGGGAGGTGACCCCTAGGCAGACTGATAGGGGAGTGGGAAAGTGAGCCAGGGAAGGCAGTTAATGAGTTGGTTGCTGCTCTGGGCATCTGGGGCACCATCCCACTAGGGACCTCTGCGAGACTGTGTGGGACACACTCAAAGTTGGTCCACCAAAAGGGTGAAGAAGTTGTGCCATTTATGTACCAGCTTCCATCTCTCATTGGTTAAGGATTGTTCCTAGAGATGTTAACTCCCCACCACTTCCAGTCTCTTCTGCCTGTCAAGTCTCCTCAGGCAAAGAGGCACAGGTGCATCCGTACAGGTTCTCCATTCAAACATTGTACATGGCGGGCTCCCAGGCTGGGCCATCCCTGGTGTAGGATTATGAAACCCCCCTTCCCCAGGGTCCTGATGACACCAAGCTGAATTGTCAGGGCTCAGTCCTGTAGTCTAGTCCCCAGCCTCAGGTGTCTAAGCTCATCCTCTCCTCAGAGTTTATGCTATCAGGACAAGAGGTAGAACAAGACTAGACTCAAGAACAGAGGCAGAACCCTTGCTAGGCTCCTGGATGTACACTAAACACACATCCCTTCCTTAATGCTCACAACCACCCAATGGTGTGTCCCCACTTAACAGAATGGAAGCTGAGGCTATAAAGGGGAAGCCCTGGCCTGAGGCCACACAGGGAGCAAGAGGCTGAAGCCCAATTCCCACTGATTTAAGTGGAATGGGAACTGATTTGGGGGAGTAACTGAAAAGTTCAGGCTGCAAGGACAGCTGGATCCGGGGGCACAAATGATATCTCTCCCAGTTCTTTCCTCTGGTTTGGCTTCACTCTTACCTAGCAGTAGCCAGAGTGCCCCTCAAAACCTCTAAGCATACATCCCACCAATTCAGCAGCCAACAGGACAATCACTCTTCCCTTATAGCCCAAAGCTGGCTCCCCTGGCCCGTGTCACCTGCTGTCAGCCCTCCCTGAATCATATGCGCTGAAAATGGGGGAGAAGTGAGTCTCCAAAGAAAACCAAGGAGCTGTCCAGAAGGGGGAATGGACACTGAGGGAGAGGGGCAGGAAGCAGCAGATTCTGGAAAAACCAGAACACAAACCTGACCTGTTTTCACATCAAGTGCATATTGTCCACACCAAGACTCTGTCCCCAACCAAGAAAAGGCATGGTCTCCCTGGCGTCACCATAAATAGGGCCAGCAGAGTCTTGGCAATTCTGACCCAACTGACCAAGTAATGGGACAAATCTGTACCACTCATTCATTCATTCAAAACTGAGTGTCTGCTTTGAGTCAGTTCCTGGTCAAAGAGCAGGACCAGGGCAGTGAACAAAACAGGTGAAAATTCTCGTCCCCATGGGGCCAACATTCTATAGGGGGGATCAACAGTAAATAAAATCTGTAATAAATAATAATACTAAATAATAATAATAAATTAATTTTAAAAACTAGGTAAAATCTGTAATAGGTCAGTTGGTGATTAAGTGCTAAGGAGAAAACTAAAGCGGCCAAAGGGAAAGGGGGTACAATTTAATTAGGGTGGTTGAGGAAGGCATCAGGGAGATAATTATGTGATTATGTTGTAATTAAGTGATTAGAGCAAATTGTAGTGAGGAAACAAGCCACAGGACTCCTAGAGTAATGCTGTCCAAGACAGATGTAACATGAGGTACAAATACAATTTTATTTTATTATTATTATTTCTTACAGGAGATATGTTTATTGAATACACTGCAAGGGAGCAGCGGCCAGGACAGCAAAGGAGAGACTGTCTGCCATGAGGCGGTGGTGAGGGACTATAGTTACAGGGCGGAGTGATGAAGTATGGCGACATAAGGAATTTTCCTTTTTTTGGTAACTGTGCCTGGTTGAGGGAAGCCCATTGGTCAGTTAGGGCCTATGATTATTTCTAGGCAGGTCACTTAATGAGACTGCATTCAGTTTGGTGGTCACTGTGGGCCTTTTCGCTTCACTCAAGTTTCCACTGCTCAAGCCTGTTGCCTAAAAAGTGGCCTCAACATTCCCTCCTGACATATCGACAATGATAAATCTTTGGCATTTGGGCAGAGGTCTCATCCTCAGTAGCTGCTTTAATTTTAAACTTTCTAATAGTCAACAGTAGAAACAGGTAAAATTAATTTTAATAATTGAGTTTTTACTGTTTAACCTTATAGACCCAAAATACTATCATTATAATATGTAACCAATATAGAAATAATGTAATATTTTATAATTTTTTCTTACAAAGCCTTTGAAATCTGGTAATGCTACCAAAACAATAAAATTGTGTTTAATGGAAAAAACATTTTACACTGCTCGTTTTTACATCTCAATTATTTAAAATTTATAAAATGTTTATCCTTATTATTATTTAAAAAATTTTTTAATGTTTATTTATTTTTGAGAGAGAGAGCACAAGCAGGGGAGGGGCAGAGAGAGAGGGAGACACAGAATCCAAAGCAGGCTCCAGGCTCTGAGCTGTCAGCACAGATCCCAACGTGGGGCTCGAACTCACAAACTGTGAGATCATGACCTGAGCCAAAGTCAGATGCTCAACCAACTGAGCCACACAGGTGCCCCAAAATTTATTTAAAAATTTAAAAATTCCCTAGTCCCTAATCACATTTCAAATGCTCAAGCCCCAGGTTGCTCCCAGTTATCATAATAGGTAGAGGGGGAAAGTGCAAAGGCCCAGAGATGGAAGTGTGTCTGGCATGTGGGAAGGCCAGCGTGTCTGGAACATGAGTGGTGGAGGGGGAGCGTGGGAGAAGGTGAGGTGAGAGAAGTGACAGGGCCAGATCAGGTGAGACCCTGTGGATCACAGAGAGGACTTCTGATGTGAGTTAGGCTGGGGACCACTGGAGTTTGTTTTCCCAACTTCAATTCTGATACTTTTTGAACTTGTACAAAAAGAGAAGGGACAGCATTACAAGTCCTCATGGGCTCATCACCAGCTCCAGTTATTATCAACTCAGGGCCAATCCTCCCAAGCACCCACTCCCCTCTCTCTAGATTACTTTGAAGCCAATTCTAGACATCATATCCTTTTACTCATGAGCAATTCATGGAGTACTGCCAGATCAGGATTGTTTTAAAATCAAATCACAATACTTTTACTGCTGTAAAGAAAACCCTAGTCATTCTTCCACATAATTCATATCCAGAATTGTCCAGTGCTGTATGAGGGAGGAAGCTGAGCAAGAGTGGTGGTAACACAAGATGCCTGGCTGGCTCAGTTGGTAGAGCGTGCGACTCTTGAGGGGTTATGAACTCGAGCCCCACATTGAGTGTAGAGACTACTCAAAAATAAAGTCTTAAAAAAAAAATAATTATGGCGGTAACTTGCTGGTGTGGCTAGTGGCTCGTCATCAGGTACTGTGAGTTTCCCACACTTCCCTAAGGCCACACTAGGTCACTTCACGTGCCTGGTCACTGGCTCGGCCCCTTGGGACAGCTGAGTGTGGGACCCAAGACAAGAACATATTCTAGTGAACTGTCGTTCCCAATAGAACGGAGATCAGAATCTGTAAGGGAAACCAGATATTATTTCACAAAAGCCACCTGTGTGGCTCAGTCGGTTAAGCATCTGACTTTGGCTCAGGTCACGATCTCATGGCTTGTGAGTTAGAGCCCTGCATCAGGCTCTGTGTTGATAGCTCAGAGCCTGGAGTCTGCTTCAGATTCTGTCTCTCTCTCTCTCAAAAATAAACAATTAAAAATTTTTTTTAAAAGGTAAAAAATCCAGAAATTTAATTGTAATTGATTGCTAGATCTGTGAAGCTACGCCTTTAAACGATGCATAAGAGATTTATAAAGTCTCAAAATAACAGGCTTTACTGTTTTCAAATCTGCTGTAAAAATGTGCCCTGTGTGTAAAGATCTCTGGTGCCCAAATGTAAATGATCATTGGCCTTTGTGTTCATGTAACTTTTTGTTTCAAATTACTGAAAAGTTTTAAGACTAGCACATCAAACTCCCATATACCCTTCACCCAGATTCACGGGCTAACATTTTACCCCATGTGCTTCACCATTTACACTCTTGCTAGTATATTTATGTATGTGCATATATTTTGGACCATTTTGAAAGCACACTGTAGACATGATTGATACTCTTTACTCCTAAATACTTTGGTGTATAGTTCTTTTTAATTTTTTTTTTTTTTATTTGAGAGAGAGCACAGCTGAGGAGAGGGGCAGAGGGAGAGAGAGAATCTTAAGCAGGCTCCATGATCAACATGGGCCCCCAACTTAGGGCTTGATCGCATGACCCTGGATCTGACCTGAGCTGAAGTCCAGAGTTGGACACTCAACCAACTCACCCAGGCACCCCTGGTGTGTAGTTCTTAGGAACAAGAGCATTCTCTTACACTAGTGTAGTTATCAGAATCAGGAAATTTAGCCACTCCATTCAATTCTGTTATTAATCCACAATACATACTCCAAATTACTCCAAGCCCCATAAGTCCTTTATTGCGATTTTCTTAGACCAGGAGGTTCCTGTTTGACAGGGCTAAGGGATTGAGAAGCATTGACCCTGGGCCTTAGCAGAGTAAAAAAAGACACAGCACAAATACAGAGAGTATCAACCATATGTAAACATTGGCACACTCTGAGTCAAAGGCTTGGGGGAGGTTTATTTGGGATATGATCCCAGGAGACAGGAGTTAGGGAGTGGGGAGAGTGAGACAGGCCAGGGGATATGCCAGAAAAGGTGCTCATGAAATGGTAACTGCTGTGGGCGACCGGGGCTCAGTCCCACAGGGGGCCTCTGAGGAACCTTGGGGAATAGACCTGCACTCGTCTCATCAGACAACAGGCAGGCTGGAGCACTCATCCAGTGACTGCTGTCCCCCCAGGCTAAGGATTGCTCCCGAGCGCATTAACCCACATTCTGTAACTCCCAGAAAGCCCTCATGCAAAGGAGCAGACACAGGAGCTCACAGCAGGAAGCCTCCTCTTCTTTAGCTCCACGTGGACTCAAGTAGGCGAGAGGGTCACAGAATTGGGACATCATCTGGTGCCACACCATGTATTTAATTCACTCTATTATAACTGCCACATGAGGACGGCCCTATTATGATGCCCATTTCACAGATAAGGGTACTGAGGCACGAAGAGGTTAAATCACAGGTCCATGATCGTATAATTAGTAGTACGTGTTGGAGCTGGGATCCAAATGAAAGCATTCCAGTTCCAGAGTCCACGCTCTCAATCACCACTGACCTACAACTGCCTCCCTCACATCAGGCACTCCCTTCCCTCACTCCCTCTACCACACAGACTCTGTTCATCTGTAGTACCTGGGTAGAACATCTCTCCTGACCCAGGTCACCCGGCCCCAGTGGGAACTTGCTCACTGCCTGCAGCCCTGCCAGAAGCTCCCATCCTGGAGCTCCTTAGGGCTCAAGATCTTGGATCCAGGAGTGAGCAAGAGGGAGAGGTGAGTGATGCGGGAGAGATGTAATGGACAGAGATATGGGAGGAGGTACGCCTGGGGCCTATGGGTCTACCTCTCCTCCCCAACACCTGGTCCTTGCTGACAAAAGTCCTAGCCTGTAGCTGAGGCTGGACTCTTCAGCCAGGTTTGAGGTCCCCAGTACTGCCTCAGGGGTTTCCAGGCAGGCCTCCTGAGCTCCACCATTTTCTTTCTTACCTCCCTACCTTCTATTAAGGAGTCAACTGGGGTTTCTTTGGGGTCAAACCACGGTGGGTCAATGGATCTGCCCAGGGGCATGAACTAGGCTGCTTCAACCAATCTGCTAGTCCAGAGGGCTCCAGAGAAGAACAGATAGCTCCCCATACCTCCCCCTCCCCAGAGGGTCACTTCTTGGTTTGTGAGGGCCTTTAAAAAAAAATCCCCAAATACATGAACTCTTTAAGACCACCAAGAGGGAAGTAATCACATCTCCAATTTTATTCCTTTTGTTCAACAGTCCTGGGAGGAGAAGGGCCCAGGAGTCAGGGTTTCCCCTCAGAACCATCAAGTATAGGTCTTGACGGGTCTTCAGTTGATCAGATGGGGTAAGATACCCCAGCCCCTTCCCCACAGGTCCTAGTCTGCCACAATTAACGGGAAGAAAGTTTTCCAAAGGGGATTCGGGGCTTCTCACCATCCATCAGGGTATCTTCCCAAAATTCTCAGCAAAAAGTCTGCTCTTCTCAGAGTTAAATACAGGAGAGGGGAGCCAGAGGTAAATAGAAAGGTGTCTCTTCTTTCCGTCCGACGGCAGGCGTCTTGGTTCCCCATGCTTTAGGGTAAGGAGCTCTCAGCTTGACACAGTTCAGCCAGCCGGCAACCAAGCCACTCCAAACCCTCATGAGAGTTCGACCCGTTGTCATGGATCGTGCAAGGTCGGTCATCTCTCACCATCTATCACGGGGGTCGCTGGCACCCCACGTCGCTAGGAGGGCTCTCCGATTCCCCAATCCATTGAGCTGGTCTTAAGACCTTTCACGTTTCATCAGGCAGGTTCCCTAGTCCTCCCACACAGTCAGGCGGGCCCCCGGTTCCCCTGCGCTATCGGGTAAGCTCCTCGTCCTGTCACCGTCCATCGGGGGGTGTCTCCGGTGACCTCATTCCGTCAAGGGGATTCCTCGGACCATCGCCATTGTCAGGCTGGGTCCCTGGCGCCCCCGCGCCGCTGGACTCCTGGCTTGGACTCCGCTGACGCACGAACGCACCCATGGCAGTGGCGTGGCCCGACCGTAGCAGCTGCAGCTGGCGCCGCCCGCGGCGGTACAGGTACTCGATACGCAGCACGTCGGAGCGTGGCAGGCAAGCATGCTGCCGGAACTCGGCCCGCACCCGCGCCTCGGCGCCAGGCTTCCCGCGACCGGCGCGCAGAAGCTCGCGGTACAAGCTCAGAATTTGCCTCTGCAGCCGGCTGGGCCGGCTCATGGCCGCAGCTGGGCCCAGGGCGCACACAGGTAATGCCCGAAGAACAGTGGCGCAGCACCACCTTTGCGAGACACGGCCGTGCAAGGCAACAGGCACTTCCGGCCCGCGCGCTTCAAAACTTCCGCTTCCTGCCTTGGCTAGCTGGCGCCGTCGAGCCGGGTTGGCTGTCGATGCAGTTACGTCACAATATTGTGGGTCAGGGGCGGAGCTGCAGGTTCCCCCGCCTGCCCCAGAGGGAATCTGTGTCCTTGAGGGGAATGCAGTTCTGGGGACCCGAAGGAGGAGGGAGCTAGGTGCTCGGACTCAGGTTTTGGGTCGGAAGGGGACAGGGTCCCGACCTAACTCCTGAGTCTTGGGAAACGAGAACTATAGGTTGAGACCCTTTGTGTCCCCCAGGGCGCGGGGGCACTGGGAAGTAGAAGATATAGGCACAAGCAGGTTTTGGTCATAAATTATTTATTAAAACAGTCTCAGGAAGGTCCGTGGGTTCCCATCCCCAGGGCAGGTGTGCGTCGAGGGGGGTGGGGTGGGGGGGTGGACGAGTCCCAGCCCTGGGCACACGCTGAGGTGCGGCGTCAGGCGGTGAAGTGTTGGGTCACGGCTGGAATAACAAGCTTCTCCGTGCTGTGGGAAGACCATCAGAGAGACGGTGGAATAACAAGCTTCTCCGTGCTGTGGGAAGACCATCAGAGAGAGGGTATGGGCTCCAAGTCCCCAAAGGCAGCCTGTGGCGCAGGGAGTTGCGCTGGTCGCGCCCTCTGCCGAGAGAAGTCAGGTCCCCGGGCAGGAGAAGGTAAAGTTCTCACCAGTTGTTGAAGCCCCGAACCCGGCACGACTGGAACACGTCGACTAGGCTGGCATCCCGGAGTCCTCCTGGGAGTATCAGGTCGTCGGCTGCAATTCCGTTGTAGTTCCCGCAGGCTGCCCGGAGGCGTCCTCGTAGCGCGGGGGAGGCCCGTAGGGACACAGCCCCCTCGGGCCCCACCAGCACCCGCAGCATGGGGGACCGCTCGATGACAACTCGGGAGCCCTCAGCCCAGCGTGCGACCACGCCCCTGCACACTTGCGCCGGGAGGCTGGCGGGTTGTCCATTCACCTGCAGAGAGGAGGCGACTGAAGGGCGGGGATTAGGGCCCGAGTCCGGAGGCGGGGCTCTGAAACTACTGTGAATCCTGTCGGGTGTCTCTATCAAAATGGCATACCCAGGTCTTTGCTAGAGGAAAAAGGTCTGGTATTTGCTTTCAAATCCTCCAGCGCGAACAAAGCAAAGAGTGGGAGGAAAAGATGAAAGCAAAAATGGCAAAACATTTGTAACTGTAACAGAGTTTCATGACACACCATTCTCTCTTCTTTTGTGATGCTTGAATTTTTCCATAATAAACTCTTTCCTAAAAGGGAGCTTTAGAGAACAAAGTCTCTAGAACCAGTTGCATTTCTCTCACCTGTGTCTTCATAATCTAATAACCGTTTCCACATACTCTGTGCCAGGCACTATTCCAAGTGCTTTAATATTTGGTTATTTATTTTATAAGATAATGTATGACAGTATATTGCATTATATAATGTAATTGATATTTTAATATACTGTCACCTAAATTAATTATGTAATTAATGATATTAAATTTATAAATGATACTAAATCCTCACCAACACTCTGACAGGGTAGATCAGTCCTGTATGCCTAGGTGCCTCTTGCCTTTTACTGATTAGGAAACTGAGGCCCAGAGAAGTAATATAGCTTGCCCAGGTTCACATAGCTGGTAAGTGGCAAAGCCAATTTTGAACCAAAGGGGTGTGATTTCATGACCTGTGTTCTTGACCATTCTGTTATATATATTGCCTCTCCATTAATAATATAAAAGTGACCACAAGAGCAATCACAGCTTTTTTTTTTTTTTTTAACGTTTACTTATTTTTGAGAGACAGAGACAGCATGAGCAGGGGAGGAGCAGAGAGAGGGAGACACAGAATCCGAAGCAGTCCCCAGGCTCTGACCTGTACACACAGAGCCTGACACAGGGCTCGAACTCATGAACTGTGAAATCATGACCTGAACCAAAGTAGGATGTTTAACTGACTGAGCCACCCAGGCACCTGCTATCACAGTTTAAAAAATTCTTGTTTATTTACTTTGTTAATGTTTATATTTGAGAGAGAGAGAGAGAGAGAACTGGGGAGGGGCAGAGAGGGAGGGAGAGAAACCCAAGCAGGCTCCATGATGTCGGCGCAGAGCTCTACTTGGGGCTCAGTTCCACAAACTGAGATCATGACGTGAGCCGAAATCAAAAGTCAGATGCTTAACCAACTGAGCCACCCAGGCGCCCCTTAAGTTTATTTACTTTTAAGTACTCTGTACACTCAACATGGGGCTCAACTCACAACCCCAAGGTCAAGTCTTAAGCTCTTCCAACGGAGTCAGCCAGGCGCCCCAAGAGCTTCTATTTATTGAGCACTTCGTATATGCCACACACTCTGCATGAATCTTCACAGCTACCCTATGTGGCACTATTCTAATCACCACTTTTTGTGGTTGAGCTGGGTTGTGGCAGAATCCTAGCTGCTCTCTTGCTGGACCATCCTCCCACTCTTACCAGTAGCCTCCTTTTATTTCTCAACATGGGGTTTCAGGTTTGTTTCCCTCTTACTTATAAACAGTATCCATTTTGCCTGCCAGATTCCAGTTCTGCTGTTCTCTGGTTTCCACGTGTCTTGGGGGAGCCAGGTGCTCTCCACTCTGGCCTCTCTCCCCACTGGATCTCCAACCTCTCCTTGTCTGGCTTCTTCCCATCAGCACTTAAACATCCCAGGGTTTTTCCCATCACAAAATCGTAATGGTAAACCAGTTTTAAAAGGCCTCTGCCTCTTCCTGGCTTATCTCTACTCTCACCTGTTTGACAAGGGCAGTTTGTATGTACAACTTGTCAAGAGAGCTGTCTATTCCTGCTGTCTCCATTCCTCAAACCTGCAGTCCAGGAGCTGTCCCCCTGCTGTGATTTCTTAAGTCACTAACAACCTCCCTGGCCCTAAGCCCAAAGACATTTAGTGGGCTATTTTAAACTCAACAGTTCATTTTCACCACTATTCCCCAAATATGCTCCCTCTGTTTTCCTGGCCTTGTTCTGTTCTCTTCCCAAGCTTAAAATCAGGTCTCAGCTCATTTGTCACCTTCTCCAGAAAGCCCTCACTGGTCTCCTGAACTGAGAGTATCTCCTCTGGGCTTCCACAGTCTACCTGTGCTTCTCCCATTCCAGCCCTGATCACTCTACCTGGGCTACCTGGGCTTCCCCTATTAGAGCTCTGAGTAGTAGTAGTAGTAGTAGTAGTAGTAGTAGTAGTAGTAGATGACTACTCAGTCAGTAGTTCCCAGGAGTTGAGCAGCACTTGAGTCAATGTGGGGGATCAGTGGGTCCTGAGAAGTCCAAGGTGAAGTTTATATAGGGTCTAGAGAGGGTCATGGGAGAGCATGACAAGGACATTTAGCCAACAGAGGTCAATGTGAGAGCACAGTGATGGGAGAGTTCTATGTTAAAAGGGTATGGAATGCCAGTGAGGGATCAAAAGGCCCCAGAGATCAGTGCCAGATTATAAAAAAGTCTCGGCTCTTACTGAGGAAGTCCCTTACCCATATTTCCTGATTGGTTCCCACAGCTGCACAGCCATCCTTGAAGCCGATGATCACTCGTGGTTTGAGAGCAGTGCAGCTAGGACAGGGCAGGAAGTCAGCAATGACGTGGAACCAGTCAGGATCCTGGGGCCTGGAACCCACCAATGTGGCTAGCTCATAGGCACAGGACATAACAGGAATGGGTGTGAGCCCACTGAAGCCATCAAAGGTGGTGAAGAGGCCCCCGGGCACTAGGCGACATGTAGCACCCTCCCTGGGCTCACACCACCGCACACCCCCATCCAGGATGCAGTCTGTGCCCTGTGGGCAGGAAAAGGGCTGGCACTGGAGGCCTTGACCATGCAAGCATATACAGCGTTCCTGGCAGCCAGGCAGGACCAGTGCCTCCCCAACCTGCAGAGAGGGAGAGACTCAAAATCAAATTCAAAAAACCGTATCAACAAACAGCTAAGCACATGTATAAAACATATCATGAAGGACTAAGTTCCTTAATATATAAAGAGTTCCTAGAAATAAAAAAGAAAAAGACCAATAAGTCAATATAAAAACATGAACAAAGCTATTCAGAAAGTTAATAGAAAAATATGTTTCTTAGGCATTTGAAAAGATGCTCAACCTCCTAACAAGACAAATACAAATTAAAAATCCATTGAGCTGTTTTTCTCTGAGATGGGCAAAAATAAAAAATGTTTGATGAATTTCTCCAATTGTCCCCCAAATATCTATTAACTGTTCTTTTTCAACTAGTATATAATCAAGCTTTGTGTACTGCATTTGACTATTGTGGTTTTAAAGTCTGTTTCAATCTGGGACAATCCCTCTGCTTTTTTCACTGGTGTGTGAAAAACCTTAAGAGCTCTCTGCAAGTTCTGATGTGTGGCCAGTGTCAGTACTAGCATGGAGGGGACATGTGATGGCAGCTGTAGCAGCTCTTATGCCCTGTTCCTCCCAGTGTGGGCATGTATTCATTCCTGGGGTTGGTTTGGGGTTTAAAGTTTATGTATTTATTTTGAGAGTGAGAGTGCAAGTGGGAAAGGGGCAGAGAGAGAGAGAGAAAGAGAGAGACAGAGACAGAGACAGAGACAGAGAGAGAGAGAAGGAGAATCCCAAGCAGGCTCCGCAGGCTCCACACCACCAGTTCAGAGCCTGATGTGGGGCCTGAACTCACGAACCGTGAGGTCATAACCTGAGCCAAAGTCAGAAGCTTCACTGACTGAGCCACCCAGGCACCACTAGGGTTTAACCAATCATTTTTTCGTATCTGGTGGCCTCGAATCTCCAAGACAACTATGTCAGTCATCCCCTGGGGGGCTTTTCTTTACCTCTGAATGGATTCAAGGAGCTGCAAAGCCTTGAAGAGGAAGCTTTGCCTGCCGAGGGTCCATCCATCTGTGGTCTTCTGGTAACAGCCTTCCAGTTTCTTTGGGGAATTAGCCCCACTTTTCTGTCTGTGGAGTTTCTTAAGTGATATACCTACCCTCTGGCTTCAGCTCTGGGCGCATGCCCCAGGTCTGGCTAGTCAGAGACTGATTGAGTACCCCATATCTCCTGGCCTCTCTGGTTTAGGGATGGGCAAGTGGGACAATAGGAGTCAGCACTGGGACTTCTGCTGGAACTATTGAGAGAGGGGTCTGTCCTTCCACTGAGATGGCTAAACTGTACATCATAAACTTGGAGAAGAAGGGGACCACCACTGCCCAACATGCAGAAGTGATTTGAAAATGAGGCTATGCATGTCTTCAAATATCCATTCTCCATTTCTTCCCCAGAATTAGAATTTTTGGCTGCATTCAGGGATACCCAGCTAAAGATACATCTTCCAGCCTCCTCTGCAGCCAGATGGGGTCCCTTCGTGAAGTTGTGGCCAATGGGATATGAACAGAAGTGATATGTGCTACTTTTGGGTTATGCCCTTAAAGAGCGGGGCCTGACCTCCCTGTCCCTTCTTTTTCCTGGCCAACTTGCTTGAATGAAGATGTGGTGGGGAGTAGATGATCACAATACTACAGGGGAGGTAGAACCACATGATAGAAGAAACCTGTGTCCCTGACTTGGATGAGTCAAGCTGGTTATTCTTGGACTGTTCATGAGAGAGAAATAAGCTTCTATCAAATTTAAGCCACTGTAATTTTGAGACTGTTATAGCATTTGGACCTAGAGCCTACTTGATATAGAAGCTATCATAGAAAAAGGAAAAGACAGGGATGAAAGACAGAAAGAAACTTGAGTTCTAGTGACATCATTTGAGTCCCTGAATCCAGCCATGCGTGAAAGCCTCAGATTTAAACAATTAAAGGTAGGTCTGTTCCTTGTTGTATTTAAGATACTTGGCATCATTTTCTTCATTTACAATGGCAAATGCTGACTGATATAGTGTGGTCCAGGGAACTTTTTTTTTTTTTCTTAAGTAGGCTTCATGCCCAGCACAGAGCCCAATGTGTGGCTCAAATCACGATCCCGAGATCAAGACTTGGGCTGAGATGAAGAGTCAGATGGTTAGCCAACTGAACCACCCAGGTGCCCCTGGGGAACATTTTATGACAAGATATGGGAAACTTTGCACCCACCCACCCATGCCTGGGGACCTCTCTTACAGGGATGTAGCGTCCACTGTGAAAGCAGCCGCAGTGGTCCTGAGACACACAGTCTGTGCCGTCAAAAATGAATCCAGGGTCACACTCACAGCCCTCATAGCACTGGGTAGAACAGTGAGCAGGGCTGGTAGGCTGGACACAGCCCCCATCACAGGTCCGTGCGCAGATGCTGTAGTGGCTCCGAGGCGGACACGTCAGAGCTGCAGGTGGATGGCAAAGGCTGGTGCTTAGGACTCAAGTTTCCCTCTCCAATCCTATTGCCTCTTGCCCCAGTCAGGCTAGCTTCCCACTGCTTTAAAAAAAATTTTTTTTAAGACATTGATTTAGTTTTGAAAGACAGAAAGACAGAGTATGAGTGGGGGAGGGGCCGAAAGCGAGGGAAACACAGAATCCGAAGCAGGCTCCAGGCTCTGAGCTGTCAGCACAGAACCCGATGTGGGGCTCAAACTCACAAACCATGAGATCATGACCTGAGCTGAAGTCAGACGCCTAACCGACTGAGCCGCCCAGGTGCCCCCCACTGATATTTTTCAACTTCCACACCTTTGAAATTCCAGTTCTCTCTCCCTTAGATGCCCTTCCCCCCAACACTGCTTAGCCAATTCCATCTACCATCAGGACTGCTCTGATCCCCATCAGGAGAAGGGGCTTTTCCTGCTGCCTTCAACCTGCCCCAGAGGCAACCCACACCCAGCCAGAGCACTCACGGCAAAGCTTGGGTCCCCTCCAAAGCTTCACAGGGATGCCAGCTTCCTGACAGGCGGCAGTATATGCTGTGAGGGCATCACAGAGACCAAGGTCCTGACCATGGGTATGACATACGTCTTGCAGGCATATCCTGAGGAAAGCCTTGGGGCTGATATGGCCCAGGCAGCGGCCAAAGGGACCATCTGGTGCCTGTAGGAGTCTACACAGTTTGGGAGCATTGAAGATCTGGGCAAGTTGCGTGGGGCAGCTGATGCTAAAGCCAAGACTGGGCTGGGGCAGTGGGCAGGGGTTAGTGACCAGGCCCCTGGACCAGGATCTTGTGTCTAGAGGCACATCAAGGGGGCCAACTTGGCCACCAAAGGCCCCACAGAGCCCCACCAGCTGGCCGTGGAAGGTGGAAGGCACAGTTAGGCGCACCTGGCTGCCCCAGTCATACATGATATGCAGCCCACAGGCAGTGTGCACCACCACGTGGCGGCCCTCCAATGTGGCCCAGGCCCTGTCCCCCGGCAGTACCCAGGGCAGCCGGCAGTGTTCACCATCCACCTGGGGAGGAAGAAAGGGGTCAAGACTGAGGCTGAGAAGGTTGAGCCTGCTCCCACGCCTCCCAGTATCCTGGACATCCCTCCCAGCTGTGCTACAAATGAACTGTGAGAGTTGGGTAGAAAAGTTAGCCTCTCTGAACTTTAGTTTCTTTATTTGTAAAATGGGAGGATCAAAGTACCTACTTCCTAGGGCTGTTGGGAGAATTAAATAAATCAACAAAAAGTACTTAGAAAAATGCTCAGCATGTGGGAAGTGCTTAATGACCTAGGCCAAGATCACCCAAATGCCAGTCAACTCACAGATGTGTGAGAAAGCTGGCTGAGTAAGTCACTGAGAATTTTTTTTTGAGCTTGTTATGCAGCATTAGCTGACTAATACAGTTGCTATGAAGATTAAATGAGATGGTACAAGTAGTGCTCAGAACAGTGCCTAGCACATAATTAGCACTAAATAGGTCCCAGGGCCCTTTCTCTGGCCTTCTCTTCCTCATGAGTTCTCACCACACTTCTTTTTGAAGCTCTCTCTACTTCTGGCTGCCGAATCTCACCACACTCCTGCTTTCTCTGCTACTGTTTTGCCTCAGTTTTCATCCCCACCCATCCTAGAAGGCCCTAGTGATCTGGCCCCATCACTTCTCCAACCTCATTATCTCTTCCTCAACCCCTTACTCACTTACTTGCTCACTCACAAGCTACACTGACTTCCTCCTATTCCTCCAATGCACCAGGCACCATCCCAGTTCCCTGACCTTCGCACTTTGTGTTCCCTCTGCCTGGTTTGCTCCTTCCCAGATGTTCACATGGACCCCTCCCTTACCTCCTTCAGATCAGTGACTCAAATGTTACTTTGTCAGTAGAGTCTTCCTCATCACCTTATTCAAAATCCTAAACCTCTTTACACTGTTTCTGTACTCTCTCTTCCTTGTTTTATTTTTCTTTATAGTTTTCTTTCTCTCTTTTTTTTTTTTTTTTTTTTTTTTGAGAGACAGAGAGTCAGAGACAGCATGAGGTGGGGCCGGGGGGGGGGGGGGGGTGGGGCAGAGAAGGAGGGAGAGAGTAAGAATCCCAAGCAGGCTCTGGCACTGCCAGTAGTGGAGCCCAATGCGGGGCTCATACCAACCATGAGATCATGACCTGAGCTGAAACCAGAGTTGGACGCTTAACCCACTGACCCATCCAGGTGCCCCTATTTTTCATTACAGTTCTAAACTCATCATCGGATGTACCACCTATTTTACTTATTTATATACTTATCATCTGTTTCCCTGGAGGAATGTGAGCTCTCCCAGGACTTAGTCATCATCAAATCCTCTGGCCTTTCCTGGACCACCGAGAGACTCTCCAAACAATTTACTGAAATAATCCTGAATGACTAATTTTATTCAATCCTGGGTAGTAGGTGATAATGCATATCTAACAGCTACCCTTTAGTGAGCCATTACTGTGTCTCACGCAATGCTTCCACCTTGTCACAAATTTGCACCGTCTCTTAAGTCTTAAGGGACAGCCACGCCCACGTTACATATGGTGGGGGAAACAGAGGAACCTCCAGGAGGAAGAGGGTGGGGTGTGGGCGCGGTCCAGTGAACCCCTACCGTGATGAAGCCGACAACTGCGCGGTCTAGCTGCAGGTGGTGCCCGGAGAGGTTGAGGTGCAGACTGAGTAGCCCGGCTCCATCGCGGGCCACGTCCAGGCTGAAGGAACAGGGACCCCGGCGTGGGGCGCGGGCGAGCACTTGCAGGCAGCTCTCAGGAGAGAAAGGCGCGGGCGGGGGCAGCGTGTGCGTGCGGCCGTCGAAGGCGAGCACGTGCGCGGTCCCGGCGAGGGCGCAGCTGCCTCGGCCGTCGGGCAGGCAGCGGCGCACGCCCCCGCGCAGGCCGCACACTCGCCCGCGCCCGCACGGCCGCGGCGCGCACGTCACCACGCCGCCCGGGCGGCAGCGGCAGCGGCGTGCGCAGCCTGGCCCCGGGTACCAGACTGCGCCTAGAGCTCGGTAGCGGCCCGCGCGAAAGCAGCCGCACTGGGCCGCAGGCACGCAGGCGGCGCCGCTTAGCAAGAAGCCCGTGTCGCACACGCAGCCCTCACAGCAGCGGCTCCCGCAGGCGCCGCGGCCAGAGCGGCTCTCGCTGCCCGCGCACGTGGCCGGGCAGCACGGGCCGCACAGCTCATAGTGCGAGTGCGGCGGGCACCGTAACGCTGGGG
Organism: Panthera tigris; assembly: GCF_018350195.1. NCBI lineage: Eukaryota > Metazoa > Chordata > Mammalia > Carnivora > Felidae > Panthera > Panthera tigris. Next base: position 17,700,177 of record NC_056674.1, read on the forward strand.
AGACCCGCGGGGGTGCGAGGGCCAGAGCGAAATGAAAGAGATGGAGAGACGCGGGAAAGAAATAGCGGGGGACAGGAAAGGGGTAGGCCGGGAGAGAGAAACGGAGGGGAAGACAGAGACGGAGGGAGGATAGAGGGTGGGGGTGAGTGGAAGAGCAACATGGAGGGGAGAGAGGACGAGGAACGGAAAGTGGGAACACCAAGTAGAGATAGTGAGGCGCAGAAAGGGAGACACAGAGAGACACAGAGGCACGGGAGAGACAGACAGAAAAAGAGACGGACACGAAAGACAGGAAGATCTCGTTAATGAAACTGCTGCCCCATCCAGGTCTAACTCTTCTTCAAGTCCCACCCTTCTTCACCTGGCTCCACCCACCCAGGCCTGAACTTCTTCATTGGTCCTCCCGCGTCCGTCCCTCGGTGTCCCAAATCCCAGCTCTTAGGAGCTTCACCCACTATGTATGCCAAACCCCACACACTCACGACAGAAGTCAGGCGTCCTCCACGGCCGCAGGTGCACATCCAGAGCCTGACAGGCGACAGTGAAGGCGGCCAGGGCTCGGCAGACGATGGGACGGGCTCCGTGGTGGCGGCACACGTCGTCCAGGCAGTTGTCCAGGAATGGGAGCGGGTCCAGCGCGGCGTAGCATGGCCCCAAGGGACCCTCGGCCCCCGCCAGCAGCCCGCAGTACGCGTCTCCAGCGAATCGAGTGCGCGTGGACACTGGACACTGGTTGTGGCAGAGGGGCCCGCAGACTGGGCCACAGCCTGGCACTTCTGCCACCTTCCAGATGTCGGGCAACGGCACCGTGGGGCTGCTCGGGCTTCTTTGGGCACAGAGTCCACACAGGTAGGGTCCGTAGGGCCTCGGCAGCGTTACACGTGCCAGGCTGTCCCAATCGTAGGTGAGTGAGAGGCCGAAGTCCGTGTCTACACAGAGCTGGCGGCCTTGGTAGTAGGCACGGAGGCAGTGGCCGTGAAAGAAAGGCAGCGATTCCAGAATTCCGTCCACCTACAAGGGAGGGCATGCAGGTATCAGCAGGGGAAGGATGTAGTGGCTGTCGCAGAAGTTCTTGGAAATGCCAATGAAGGATCAGAGAAGGATCAAGGGGAACATCGGTTAACCAGGGTAGTCATTAGGAATCGCAAGGAGATTCAATGGAACATCAGTAGAGGCTAAATGAAGGGTGAGTTAAAGGATCCCACGGATGGGTGAGTGTGTCAGTGGTAGAGATTAGATGATTAGAGTTAATGAGGGGGTGGAGTCAGAAGGTGAGTCAATGAATTAATGCTATAGTCTCAGGAAGGCTTAAAGAGTGAGACTCAGTCAAAGACAGGCTCAATTGGGATATTAGAAAGCCCTGAGAATTCAGTGGAGGAATCCATATCAATAGGAAGCTCAATGGGAGAATTGGAATGGCTTGGGAACTCAATGGAAAAATCCACAGAGATGTAAATGGCATTAATGGGCCAGTCAGTGAATCACTAGGAAGGTCAACAAATAGCTCAGTACAGATCTATGGGGTGTGGGGTGAGGTCAAGAGGACAGTAAATAGGGTTAATTGGGCAAATCAATATAACTGTAGTAGGACCAGTGGGGGAGGGGCAATGAATGGGTTCGTGGGATTTTCAGTGGGAGAGAAATGGAGGGTCGGGTGCCTGGGTGGCTCAGTCAGTTAAGCGTCGGACTTCAGCTTTGGCTCACATCATGATCTCATGGTTTGTGAGTTTGAGCCCTACCTCGGGCTCTGTGCAGACAGCTCAGAGCCCAGAGCTTGCTTTGGATTCTGTGTCTCCCCCTCTCTCTCTGCCCCTTGCCAGCTTGCACTCTCTCAAAAATAAATAAACATTAAAAGAAAAAAGAAAGAAAGAAAGAAAGAAAGAAAGAAAGAAAGAGGGCCAAGGGGGAAGTCAAGGCTGAGTCTATGGGTTAAAGGGGAGTCAACTGAGGACTCAGTGGAAGGTTAATGGGAGAATAATAGGAGACTCAAGGGTAGAAGTCTCAAATAGAAAGTTTGTGGGAAGGGATCAACAGGCAAGTCAATGAATGGGCCACTAGGAAATTGGAGTAGACATCTCTGAGAACCAGTGAGAGAGTTGATAAAGGGGGTATCAGCAGGAAAAGAGCGGTCTACAGGTTACCTGTGGGTAATGGGCATGGTGAGGGACGTTAGGTACGTATGGAGTCTTTGAAAACTCACCCGGATGTGGTTGAGATCTTCTGGACTCAGGTCCAGCCTCAGGCCACAGGCTAAGAGGGTCAGGGCCTTGGCCCAGCCACGTGGCCGCAGCAGTGGGGTCAAATCCAGGCTGAAGGGCTCAAGGTCGGCATGGGCTGTGTCACAGAGACCCGCCAGGCGATAGACACAGGAGCCAGGGAATTCGTAGTGAGCTCCTCCAAATGTGTGGAAGTAGAAGTCTCCAGAGGCAGTGCACACCAGTGGCTTCTCCAGGACAGTGGGACTGGGTGAGGACTGGGCTGACAGGCAGTGGTACCAACCACCCGTGAAGGCCTTGCAGTGACCATGGCACTTGTCAGGCCAACACTGGGGAAGTTTGCTCACCAGGGCCCCAAGGGTTGGGCAGTGGCAGTGCCAAGTACAGTTGTCTGTCCAGAAAGTACGGCCTTGGTGCAGGAAGCAGGAGCAGTGTGCAGGGGGCATGCACTGGCCATCCTGCAGCAGGTAGCCAGGCAGGCACTGGCAGGTAGGAGCACAGGGGTGGCTACAGTGCTCTGGGGCTGAGGGGTTGGCACACGTGGCTGGACATGCAGACCCACAGGGAACAAAGCGGGAGTTTTCTGGGCACTGGGGACTGGGACTGGGGAGCAATGGCGGGGAAACCAGCGGTGGGGCCACAGAGCTAGGGGCAGGGGCCAAGGTGGCTGTGGAGGAGAGAGAAGATCAAGGACCTATGAGTCCCAGGAGTCTGGGTCACCAGTCCCCTCCTTCCCAGGATGCAGGAGTCATGCCCCAGTCTCTGACCCCTGAGACTATAGCGCTGGGCACCTTGCAATCGACAGCCTAGGACTCCATCTGTGATGCCACAGACCTCCTCCATAGGGCAGCTGAAGGGGACACAGGCCACACCTTCCCCTAGGTGGCAGGTACAGGAGGAGGAGCAATTCTTGATGAGGATAGTCTGGCCAGGCTGTGGAGGAAGGGAGAGGCGGTGAAAGGTGAGGTGGTATTGAAGGGAAGGTGTAGCCAAAGGTTCTGAGATGAGAGGATCCAAATAAACCTCTAACAAGGGCCCAAGAGGATGCTCACAGGGAAGTACAGGCCATTGTGGAAGCAAGAACAGTGGTCCACAGGGACGCAGTCACCCTTGGCAGGGAAGAATCCATCATCGCACTCGCAGCCCTCAGCGCAGGGAGTGGGGAGCTGTACCACCTCCCGAACACCTGCACAGGCCGCGGGACAGGGGTTCACACACAGGCTGTAGTGGCTGTGTGGGGGGCACCGCATGGCTGTGGAGAGGTGGCTTGTCAGACTCAGGTAAGCCAGGGGCCTGCCCTCCGCTTCCCCGGCACCCTCAGATTGCATCGTTCCCGGAAGACCTCCCCTTAGATTAATCCTAACAGCAGTTAACAACCGGCAGTGATTGAACGCTGTCTGCGCACTATGCAGTGTGCTAGCTACTTAAGTGTATCCTAGATATGACTAATGTGGCTTCCCTGCTCTTTGTCTTTTAGGGGGTCTTTCCCCGGCAATCCCAGCCCCTGTTGAAAGGGTTGACCATTACTTGAACCACCAAGTGATCCCACCTCCTATGCTGCTTGTTTGGGTCCATAAGGAACCTGTCAGTGGATTCTAGTGGTGGAGGTCTTTTCTTGGCCTCTCTGCCCTTCTGACAATAATAACCTCCGCTTGCTTTTTGGCAACTATCCATCCTTACTTTCAACATGTGGACTGAGGTGATTCCACATCCAGGTTCCAGGGTTGTGTACAGAACCCCAGGGCTGGCTAATCAGATTATTCTTCCCTCCTCTGGTTCACAATAATTGGACAGGCGAAGCCTTGGGTGGCGAGCCTGAGACTTTAGCTGGGGTCACTGGGAAAAGGATGTTACATTTTTGCAAAGGCATTGAAGCTGGTAGAATTGTCAGCTTGAAGTTGCCAAAGCCTTGCGGCTACCACAAGAGGAGAATCTACTTGAGAATAAAGCTAACAGAGAGAGAATGGAAGGGAAGAAGAAGATGGACAGGGAGAAAAATGGACTTTTTAAATCTGCAGTTGAAAATTCTTAATCTAGCTAAGACTGAAGATAGAAACACCCTCAGTCTTTGCAGTTATATGTGCTCCAAATCATTTATTCTTTCTCCCCTCAGTTTGAGTTAGGATTCTGACATCGCTATTAAGAGTCCTGCTGGATATAGTGGCCACATTGTGTACCCATGACTCGCTGGTTGGGTCAGGGCTGGATAAATGACCCTGACAGACAGAGGTGAGGGTGGCCATTGGTCTGTAATTTAAGAGCAAGCCAAACATTCCCTCCAAGAACATTTGAACCTGGAGGCAGAAAGAGAGAGACACTGACACCAAAATGATAAATTAAGGTGGGGCCAAGAGTCCATGAGGATCATGGAAGATACACGTGGACATAGAAACGTGAAGTTGATGAGAACCTGTTAAGTGAACAAATATTCAGATGCCAGCTAAGTCATTTTCTAGGTGGGTGATACTGAGCAATTTCCTTAACCACCTATGCCTTGGTTTCCCTCATCCATAAAAGGTACTTGCCTGATGGGGCTGTTGGGAGAATTGAGGGCTTAGCACCGAACGTGTATTCAGTAAGGTCAGCTGTTCTTTTCATGTTATTACTGGAACTATTTTTGCATTATTGTTGGAGAAACACTATAGCATAGGGGTTGAGAGAGAGGATTCTGGAGCCAGGTGGAAAGGCCAGTTCTGCCCCCTACTGGCTGTGAGATCTGGGGGGATTCTTCGTGCCTCAGTGTTCTCAACTACAGGAGGTAGACAATTATCCCATCTCCGAGAAAAGTTCGAAGATGGAGTGGGCTGATTTCAAGCACGCAATACAGGTTCTCAGATCTAGCCTTGCATCCGGGTCTCCTGGAGGGCTTGTTAAAACAGGTTGGTGGCTACCACTCCAGAGTTTCTGATTAAGTCTGGGGCAGGGCAAGACTTTGCATTGTAAACAAGCCCTGTAAACAAGCTGATGCTGCTGGTCCAGGGACAACAATTTTAACGCAGTGCCTGATATTGAATGAGTGCCTGTAAACGTTACCTAAGGGATAAAATCAAATCTGTTTTCCCAACCATAGTGTGCATGGGACTCTGTCCTGTTTGGTGCTGTATCCTTAAAATAGGCCGACAAATAGTAGGTCCTCAACTAACACCTGCGTTATGACTGAAGACCAGACTAGTCTCCCGCCTCGGGACCCCACCCCGCGGCGGCGGCTCGTAAAGCCCTCTGGCAGGGGACATACGGCAAAGGCTGGGAGCCCTCCAGGGCCGCATATCCGCACCAGCCGTCTGGCAGGCAGCCACGTAGGCTTGCAGGCAGGCACAGAGCACTTTGTGGTTCCCGCGGGCGCGGCCCACGTCGGCCACGCAGGCCTGGTAGAAGGGCTCCGGCGGCAGGAATGCGTGGCAGGGTGCCAGGGGGCCGCTGGGCTCGCGCAGGAGGTCGCAAGCGCCACGCCACGCTGCACCCGCGTCCTCGGTGGCCGGGAGGCAGCCCGAACCCGGGCAGGGACGCGGCGCGGCGCAGGGCCCGGGCCTTGGCAGCTGCAGGTCATCCGTCGCGTTGCCGTTGAAGTTGCCGCAGAGGCCGCGTGTGAGGCCGCGGTAGGCCGCAGGCAGCTCCACGCTCAGGTGGCAGCAGAGCCCGAAAAGCAGGCGCGGGCCTCCACGCACCGCGAGGACCACGGATGCGCCGCGCGCGAAGGCGCGCACCCTGCCCCCACTCAGCGCGAAGGGCAGGCAGCGCCGCACGCCGTCCACCTGCGGGCAGGGGTGGGGCAGCCTAGAGTCAGGGGGGAGGTCCGGGTCCGGAAGAACTGGGAGAAGACTAGTGGGGAGGAGTAGTGCGGACAGTGGGTGCGCCAGAACAGGGGAAGAGTGGGCAGGGACTGCTGGAGTGTGAAGAAGGACATGGGGTGAAGGAGAGGGGTCAAGGGGCAGGGCGTTCAAGGCAGTGCTTGGGTGTGGGTATAGTGGGAAGGTGTGGGGAAACCTGGAGAGGGGAAGGAGAGTGAGGGGAGGGAGAGTGGTGACGCGGGCCTGGAGTGCAGGGACAGAGGGGAAATTCCTTACTCAGGGACCGAAGAGAGATCTGAGGGCATCTGTGGACCTGGGGGTTGGGGCAGTAGAGCTGGGGAAGAAGAGGGAGGGGATGTGGGGACAGGAGGAGGAGGAGAGAGGAAGAGGGACCACTTTGGAGAGAAAAAGAGCGGGAAAGCTGGAGAGGAAGGGCAGTGGTGAGGTAGGGGCACCAGAGAGGGGGTTTGGGCAGCCTGGAGCAGGGGTCAGGGAAGGCTAGGTGGGCGTTGGTAAGAGGTAATGGCAGACGTGGAGCCTGAGAGGGCGCATGGAGATCCAGGTGGAGGAGGAAAAAAGGCAGAGAGGAGAGATGAAGACTGTGGGGTGGGAGAGAGGGACAGGTGGGGTGTAGGTACGGGTGGTAGACAGAGAAAGAGGCGAGGGAAGATGGAGAGACAGCCTGAGCAGCATGGAACAGGGATGTGCAGACCCAGCTACTGAGAGAGCGATTGAAAGGGGAAGGGGCAGAGAGAGGGAGGAAGCAGAGAAGGGAGAAGGGGGAGGATAGCGGAAATGAGGTTGTTGGAGAGAGGAGAAAACCGGAAGGCGATACTCAGAGATCCCACCGGGCAGAACAGAGACTGCCAGGCAGCTGAAAGGAGGCGGGTGACAGGGCGGGGGCTCACCGTGATGTATCCCCAGTCCTCGCAGTCTAGGCCGAAGCGGTGGCCATGCGCGCGGAGCAGCACGCGGCGGAGTTTGGGCATCCGTGGACCTGTCTCCAGCACCACCTCGAAGGGCCTCCCACCCCGAAGTCGACCCGTGCCCGTGCCTACCAATGAATAGGTGCAGGCGCCCGGGAGGTGGAAGGTGGTGCCGTCGAAGGTGCGATAATAGAGTCCGTCTGTGGCAAGGCAGAGGCCTGGGCCGCCCCGGGCTGCGCGGCAGGGTTTGCAGGCCACCCGGCCGCCAGGGTGACAGCGGCAGCAGCGACCGGTCGCGGTGGGAGGGGGCGGCAGCGGGGCGCCGGGTTCCAAGTAGCGGCCGGCGCTCAGGCAGCCGCACTGAGCAGTGGGCACACAGGTAGCGCCACTCAGCACAAAGCCCGCGTCGCATACGCAGCCCTCACGGCAGTGCCTAGCGCGATCGCAGCCGGGTGGTGGCTCCAGCCCCGCGCAAGTGACAGAACAAGCCGGAGCGCACAGCGTGTAGTGCGAGTGTGCGGGGCACGGCGGGCCTGCGGAACCAGTAGGAATGGAAGGTTACTTTGCGGTCTGTGGCTGTTGGGACTCTCACTCCCTAACTCTGGGGCTAGGATGGGGTATCTGGGGCCCTGCCGGGGCAAAGCTCTACCTGGGCAGAGCTGCAGGTACCTTCAGATAGCTAAGGATGCGGTGGTTAACCATGCCTCTGATGAGGCATAGCTAATCTGTAGGGCTTGGGACGGGTAAGAGCTTAGGGGCTGGACCATGAACAGGTCTGAGTCCCTGAAAGGTAAGAGCTGAAGGGTTGGGCCATAATCAGGGCTGAGAAGAGGGAAGGATAAGAGCTGGGGGGCTGGACTTAAATCAGAATACACCTGCCACTTTAGCATGGGCAAAGGTTGAGGGTCTGGTGGGGAGTGGAGGGATGGCTGAAGGCTGGTGCAGTGGGAAGTACAGGGTCTCAGGGATACACTGTGCAGGGAGGAGCTGGCACTCTGGGATGAGCAACAGCCAAGGAGCCACATCTCAGTCAAGAGTGGGGCCAGGTTCCCCAGACGAGCAAAGATGGAGAGAGACGCTACACTGAATCCCTAGGCACTCACTGCACAGGCTTGAATTCCGCCATTGGAAGACTTGGCCACCCAGCAGCTGGCAGGTTTCACAGTAGAGGCTTAGCATGGGGCAGGGTCCAGTGCCCAGGCATACATCCACCATGCAATCTTGGACATAGGGGCTTGGTGCCAGCATCTCATGGCACAGCTGGAAGGGCCCCAGAGGGTCCAAAAGGATGTCACAAGGGTGGGCAAAGTGGGTTGGGCTGCTGGTGGTTGGCAGAGTGACACAAGATGGTGGCAGTGGCGGCATGTTGTCAGCAGCATCCAGGCACCCAGTCGAGGAACCCACCAAATATCTACGGCCAAAGGCCCAGGCCATTGCATCCTCAGGCAGCTTGGTGCCCAGCACGACTCCAGGCACCTGGAGGTCATTCATGGGGTCCCCATTATAGTCAGCGCACAGCCCCACCACATGGCCCCGATATGCTGCTGGAAGATCCAGTACTACGCGGATCCCAGGGGCATAGGTCACACGCAGGCCAAAGGGGCAGCTGACCACAGTGTCCCAGCCATGGCGAAAGATGAGTGTATTGTTGCTCAGAGCCTGGAATGGTAGATTCTGCCAGTCACCATTCACCTGTGCAAAGAGGATATGTCAAGGTGGGGCTCTAGGGACCCCGTATCATTACCAAGGATGCCAGTGTCCCTAGGTAAGAGTAGAAGAGCAGGGCCCCCAGAAGGTCTTTTTGAAGGACTGTCTACAATGACCACCCCCACCCCAACAAATAAAAGCTTGGGGTGCTGTCCACAATACTGATACTTTTTCCAACAAATACTTGGATGGTGAGAACTGTGGGCTATAGTATTCCTGGATCAGATTTGGGGAGTTGAAAGCCACAGCTTCTGGAAGTGACACATGTGCAGTGTCTGGCACATGTCTGGTCAATAAATATTTGTTGAGCTAATGCAGGGATGAGTGAATGAGGCTCATAGGTCAAGTTAGGCTGTAGAGTCCTAGGGATGCTGGGATTTCTAGGTATGGCAGGGGCTCTAGGATACTATGCAAATGGTTCAGGGAAGGGAGGTCTGTCCATAGCATATATAAATGTTGAGGCTGCTGTCCATGGTCTAACCATATTTGCCCACAGCATCTGGGGCTGGGGGTATAAGAATTTGGGAAGAGGGTTTGTAAGCTTTTGGAGTTGGGGATTTGGAATTCCTGGATTGGGTTTAGGGGGTGCCCGGGACTGGGGCTAGAGTTGGGTCTAAAGTTCAGTTAACACATATAACTTAGAATAGTGCCTGGAACACAGTAGGTATTCAGTAAGTGATTGTTGAATGAATGAGTGAGTGAATGAATGAATGAATAAATGGGATTCTTGGGTCAGGACTGGAGTTTCAAGATCCCAGAATCAGGACTGAAAGCTCTGGAGTACTGGGGCTCACAATGAAGGTTCCAGAATTCTTGAGTCAAGGCTAGGAGTTTTTGTTCCAAGACAATCCAGGCCAGGAGTATTTGTCTTAAACACTTAGGTTGAACTATATGAAATTGCCACATTTGTAGGAAAAAACACCAAATATTGGCAGCTTCGTGTCCAATTTTAATAACTACATGTGCAGGACAGTGACGTGTGGTAGTTAAGTGTCCTTTGACTTCGGAGCCATGTCGTCTGGGCTCAAATCTTGGCGCCTGGTTTGTTTAACTGTCTCACTTTGGCAATTTGTTTAACTTCTCTGTAAAATGAGAGAAATAATAATATGCATTGGAAAGAATTGTTGTAAGGATCAAGTAAGGATTTGTAATTGTGCCTGGCACGTGTTGGGGTAGGCCGTGTTCCTTGGGGCAGTAGAGAGGTCTTAGGTTCTGGGATTAAGGTCCCTTGGGGCCACCCATAAAGCCGTAACCAGGGCTAGGCCCCTGGTCCCAAGAAAAGCGTAAAACCTGGTCCTCACTCACTCAGGGGCCAGGCAAATAACTAAATGAGTAAAGTGGAGAGGATGGGATGTGCTGGGGACTGTGACAAACTAGAGAGAAAGTATGTGCCCCTCGCTAGAGAGGGAAGTCCCAAACATACGTGGCCATGAGAATAGGTGACTAGTTGCCAGGGCTTCTAGTTTCTCAAGAGATACCATAAGTCCAGCCTTCTCTATTTAAAAATGGTAATTCAGTAAGAAATTTAAAATATGGCCAAGGCAAACTGCAGAGAGAAGGTTACTGACAGCCCCTGGGTTCTGTCCTCTGTGGCCGGTGCTCACCCCCACAGCCCCACAGCTCCTCTCCCAGTGCCCCTATCTTTATTTGTCTTTCCTACCTTGATGAGAAAATTTGTCATGTTGAAGTGGTGTCAGAGTCATTGGGAACTTGGAATTACATTTCACAAATGAGTAGTTGAGGTCATGTATTTTTTTGATGATTTACAGAGACAGCATAAGAGACCCTGGAGCCCAAAATGCCAAGGTTTAAATACTAACTCTCGTATTTATAAGCTGTGTGACCTTGGGCCAATGGCCTCACCTCTCTGGGGCAGTTTCTCCATCTGGAAAATGGTAATGCCTATTGTATCTACCTTAAAAGGACTCTTGTGCATTATGTGTTATTTCATTGGCACCTAGCGCGCGTGCCTCCCGAGTGGCCTTTCCAACAGCACCAAAACTTCTTTTCCTGGGGAAATTATGGAGGCCTGGGAAAGGGGTTTCTGGACTGATGGTTTGCTCCTAAAGTGTTAAGGCTTGAGTTCTAATTTGGGGGTTAGTTTTGGGGGGGTTTAAGTTAGGTGGCTGGGTCAGAGATCACGGGGCAAGAGGGAGGAGGTGCAAGATACTGTATTTAAGGTCCAATGTCACAGGACAAAAACTCAAGGTATGACCCTAGGGTCAGGTTAGGGGGATCTTGGGATCAGGTTTGGGAGTCTTGAGATGAGGACTCTGGGTCAGAGGACATAAGGTGAATGTGTGGGCAGGGCTGGGATTTTCTCACCAGGACACGACCGGGTTCCTTGGGGTCCAGCCTCAGATGGAATCCAGACACGTGTACTTCGAGGCTATTCGGGACGCCATCAGGACTGGTGCCCAGGAGCACACGGAAGTCAGCGAGCTCCTGTGGCGCTGAAGAACTGAGGCCGCTCAGCAGGTACACGCAAGAGCCAGGGAAGCGAAAATGGCGCCCATCAAAGGTGATGTAGTGGCCTCTGCCAGCCACCACGCATGTGGCCATGCTCGAGGGCACACACGTGCGCAGGTTGTGTGACAGAACGCAGCGCTCATGTGGCCTGCACCCCGTCTCAGTGCAGATCACGCTCCCTCCTAAGGCTGGGCAGAGGCAGTGGCGGCGAGTACAGCCCACACCCTCCCATAAAGCCTCGCCTGGGGCCAGCAGACGTCCCTGGTGCACGCATCCACAGCCACCAGGCCCTGGGCGCCGGAGGACACAGGCTGGGCCGCTGCGAACATAGCCAGCATTGCAGGTGCACGTCTCCCCGCAGGGCAGTGGGCAGGACGCCCCCAAGGGCCCCAAGCATGTCTCTGGGCAGGAGGAGCCACATAACTCATAATGGCTGTTTTGGGGGCACTCGATAGCTGGGGAGAGAAGGGGAGAAAGATGGAGGGGGAAGGAGTGTTTACATCAGGACCTCCCAGTCTGGTTCCAGAGACCTAAGTATTTAGCCATCCCTAGAATGGAGATGTTCCTGCCTTCATTTTCCAAGAGTCGTGCCCAGGATCCTGGGGGTCCTCATCCCCTAGAATGGAGGCTTTCCAGCAATCTCCATCTCACAGAGTAAAGAAGTTTCTATCATCAGAAACCAGAAGTCCTCTTTCAGAACCTTAAAAGTCTGGCCCTGGGACACAGAGCTCTCACCCCAGACCCTGGAGTCCTCCTTACCTAGAGGACCTTTCCATACACCAAATCCAGGAATCTTGCCTTTTAGAATTAACTAATTCTGGATCCCAGGGCCTGGAAGCCTTCACCCTCAGGACCCAAAGAATCCTGACCCCAAGACCTAGGGGTTCCAGCCCCCAGAAACAAGAAATCCCACCACTGGGTGGAGGAGTCTCCATCCCCAGACCCAAGGAACCCTGCCTCCTGAGCCCCTGCAGTCCCATCCCAGGGACCCTGCAGCCTTGTCCTAGGAATCAACTCCAGCCAGCAGCAGGGAGTGCCACCCCTAAGTCCCAGAATCCCCTTCCCTAGTAGCCCATAGCCTTTTGCATCTAAGGGTCACTCACGGCAGCCAGTCTGGGATCTCCAGGAGTTGATGCTGACACCTAGGCGCTGACACGCATGTGCATAGACCTGGAGCATCAAGCAAAGAGGAGGTCGGTTGTTGGAGAAGGGGCAGATCCAAGCACTGCAGCTGATCTCGAAGGGTGCAGGCCTCAGCACATGGTGGCAATGGCTAAAGGGCCCGTTCAGAGCTGTCAGGATGGCACAGGGCCCCGGGGTCTTCGGTGGGGACGACGGCTTGGTGCAGGGAGCAGCCCAGAGGGAGTGGCACGGGTCATCAGGCGGCTGCAGGGTCCAAGTGCGCAAGAAGGCGCGCAGGTCTGGACCGCCCACATCATCGATTGGGTCACTGTTGAAGTTGCCGCACAAGCCCACCACGTGTGCACGGTAGCCGTCGGTTACTTGCAGAGACAGGGCGTGCTGCCAGTCGTACACTAGGCGCAGTGCGGGTGGCTCTTGCTCCAGACCTGCCTCTGCCCATAGTTCTGAGCTACGGAAATACAACCGCAGCCTCCCGTGGAGCAGCGTCACTGGCAGCCTAAGCCGCTGCTGGTTCACCTGCAGGGGTGACCCAAGAGCAGGAATCACCAGAGAAAGGGTACATTCCTAAGCATTTAAGGTGGGGTGAGGGATGAAAGCTGAGGGGGTTGGATGTTGGGATACCGAGGGAGTGGGGGTCTGGGAGCTGTAAGGAGGAAATGAGTTAACGTATGAAAAGAACTTGGAACGGAGTCCACCTCATGGTTAAGTGTCATAGAGGAGGATTTGCTATGTTTGATGTCCCCTAATCCTGGCATCTGGAACCTCCAAATTCTGTGAGCTTTGGACTTTTCCTGGGACCACATGCAGCCACTGGCATGTCTGCAATTTCTCCTCAGGGAACGTTTGGAGGCGTTGTTCTTAGGCTTTGTTCTGGCTGGAATGTCACTCGATGCACTAACCAGGAGCCTTGTTTCCAATACCCAGATGTGACCTCGTGCAAAACTCAGAAGTCTTCCTTTCAGGAATCTTGATAAGTAATTCCACTTCAGTTAATAGGAGAGCCTTCATCCAGGACCCCAGTGTCTTTCCCCCAATTACCAAGAGCCTTCACCGAGAGCTTCCAGGTCATGTGGATTGGACTTCCATTTTTTGTGTCAGTTCACCAAGAAGGTTACCAACTCACCTTTTACTCTCATTCACTGCCTCCACCCTGGTCCAACCATCATCTCCTACCTGGACAATTTCAGCAACCTCCTCACTGGTCTCAGTGCATCCTGAACAAGCCCCATAGTCTGGTCTCCACAGGGAAGCCACAGGGATCCTGTTAACACCCAAGTGGTATTTCATCCCTCCTCTGCACACAACCTTCCCTTGGCTTCCACCTTACACAGAATAAAAGACAAAGTTGTTGCAATCTGCCCCCCATGGTCTCTCGCTCTCCTCTGTACCACAATCCCTCCCTCTGCTTCAGCCTGGACTTCTTGCTGTTCCTCTAACGTGCCTGTCAGATTCTCACCTTAGGCATTTGCTGTTCCCTCTGCCTAGAATTCTCTCAGATACACACATGGCTCTCTCCCTCACCTCTTTTAAGACTTGGCTCAAGTTTCATCTTCTCAGGGAGGCCCTCCTACTTAAGACTATACTCTCAGACATCCTGATGCCACTTTTCTGCTCCATGTTTTCCTCCTTAGCATGTACCACCTGCTAAAATACTACATAATTAACTTATATTTATTGCTGATATCTCTCTGCTAGAATATAAGTACCATGAGAACAAGGATTTTTGTCTGTCTTGGTCACTGATATGTCCTCAGTGCCTTAAACAAGGTCTGGTACATAATAATAAAACATTCCAGGGTGCCAGGGTGACTCAGTCCATTAAGTGTCTAATTCTTGATTTTGGCTCAGGTTGTGATCTCATGTTTCATGATGAGCCCTGTGTTGGGCTCTGCGCTGACAACACAGAGACTGCTTAAGATTCTCTCTCTCTGCGCCTCCCCTGCATGTGATCTCTCTCTCTCTCTCTCTCTCTCTCTCTCTCTCTCGCTGTCCCTCTCAAAATAAATAAATAAACATTAAAAAATTCCTTAGTTGATGAAGAAACTCAGGAGTGTCAGGTACTTGGGAGATGGGGGCTTATTTGATGACAGTGTAAATCTGAGGTCCTGAGAATTTGAAGGTACTGGATACCTGGGTTGGGGTGCTGGATTCTGGAGAGCCATAAGAGCACTTGGGGAACTCCTGACTCCTGAGTGACAGGGTGGGCTCCCAAGTGGCATATGGAGGGGAGTATGGAGCATCATGGCTCATGCATCAGGTCCTAGCATCATATGCTTCTAAGCTTTCCATACCTATTTTTTTAACGTTTTTAAAAAAGATTTATTTATTTATTTATTTATTTATTTATTTATTTATTTATTTTTGAAAGAGAGAGAGAGAAAGCATGAGTGGAGGAGGGACAGAGAGAGAGAGGGAGAGAGCCTCCCAAACAGGCTCCACACTATCAGTACAGAGCCTGATGTGGGGCTCGAGCCCACAAACTGTGAGATCATGACCTGAGCCAAAGTCAGACACTCGACAAACCAACCGACTGAGCCACCCAGGCGCCCCACATTAGCCTATTTGATCCATACCACAGTCTGATGACTTAGGTCTTTGTATCATCCTGATTTCACAGATGAAGAAACTAAGGCTCAGAGAGGTTAAATGACTTGCCTAAGGTCATACAGATAACAGGTGGTCAACCTGGGATTTGAACTCAGGCCATCAGGTTTCTAGATCACATTCTTTCTAACATGGTACTGCGGAGTGACTCAGTATGTCCATAACCTCATGGGTTTGCTCTCTCTAGCAATCCTGATTGATTAAATGTAGTCTAGTCTCCACAACCTTCCAATCAGAGCAATGCCTTCAAACCTTTCCCGAGGAGAAACTGTGGACATGCCAGTGTCCATACCTGCATGTGGTCCTAGGATATGTCCAAAGCCCAGGGGATTTAGAGGTTCCAGTTGTCAGTGTCAGGAGACAAGAAACACAGCAAACCCACCTCACAGGACACTTACCATGAGGTAGACTCTGTTCCAAGTGCCTTTCATATGTTAACTTGTTCCTGCTTCATAGGAACCTGGTAAGGTAGGGCTAGAGATCCATTAGCCCTTATCCACAATCCCCAAATGCAAAAGCGGCCTGAAGACTGAAAGATGTTTCGTGCGTTTGATGTGAAAATGTAATTGGCACCAAAAGTTCACCTGAACTCATGACGTGGCCGCTTATGGTCTTAATTTATCCCAGTTAGTGTGAATATTCGGCTATTTCACTGCAGAGATATTAATGTTTGTAATTATGTGACATCCATTGGGATTATCATGTAACATATGGCATTTGCACGGTATGACCATTTGAAATTTCAAAATCTGAAATGCACCTGGCCCCAAGCCTTTTGGATAAGGGACTGTGGACCTATATAATTGCCTCCACTGTAGAGCTGACAAAAATGAGGGACAGAGAAGGATACAGTTTCCCAGGATCCCACACATAATTATTCTTACCCGGACAAAGCCGAACTCATGTTTGACAGCAGTGATGGTGATTCCAAAAGCGCGCATTGTGACAAAGCGCACGGGCTGCCTCCCTCCAGAGCAGGCGATCCACAGCTGGAAGGCAGGGAGGCCACTGGGTAGGGCCTGAGGGCAATGGCTCAGGATGTAGGTACATCCCCCAGGCACAGGGAAAGAGTAGCCATCAAAAGTGTAGATGTATGGTAGCCCGGAAGCCCAGCAGGTACCCCCTGGGATGCCCCCCTGCCTCTTACTAGAGACACCCACTGTCTCTGATTTGGCCTGAGACGCCATTTTGGACCCAGACACAGTTTCAAGTTCTTGTTTTGCCATAGTCACAGCCTCTAAGCCTGGTTCAGTCCCTGCCACCACCTTGAGCCCCAACTTGGCCACTGAGACCGTTTCTGACCTAGACCCAGACACTGTCTTGGGTTTGGACTCTGGTTCAGCTATGGGCATTGGCAGGGGGAAAGGTACAGGTGCCGATAAAGCCACAGTCAGGGTTTCGGGAATTGGTTCTTTTACAGACAGAAGTCCAGGTTCTGGTTCAACCAAAGCTATAGATTCAGGCTGAGGTTCATTCAAAGCCCCTTGTGCAAACCCTGGATAAGCCATGGTCACTGCTACAAGTCCTGGTTCTGGTTCAGGTGTGCTTTCTGATCCTGGTTTGGCCACTGCCATGGTTTTAGAGCCGGAGATGGATGCTGTTTCGAGGTCCTTCAGAGATATTGTCTTGGAACTGAACACGATGTCAGACTCAAATGTGGTCTTCGTGCTGGCCACACACTCAGGTTTGTGCTTTACAAGATGACATGTGGTCCCATCGGAGCATGCGTGGTCCTTACAGGATCCTGGGAACCGGAGTGGCATCATCAGGGAAGACTCTATGAGGGGATAGGATTCTGTGGGAGGGTTCAGATCTTCTTCACTCAGAATATCTGGGGATGAGATGATATGAAATGATGCAACAGAACTGGATCCTGGCATTTAGCCTCATCCCCTTCCTGCCTCTATGCTCTAGGCCTCCAGGGTTCCTGGAATTGGAGACTCAACATTCATAAGCTATCAGGGTTCCAAATCTAAAATGAAGTGGGCCTATATCGGCAGAAAGAGAAGGGTGGGGCGGAAGGACAATACAGAAATGGCCAACACAACGTGGGTACAGAACAGAGCTGTGATGAGCTGGAGAGCACACACTCCCTCTAAAGACACCGCATTAATTATTTAAAAGTCTATGTGCCAGTAAATCTAAACATATCTGTGGGTCGATTTTGGCCAGTGAGGGCTTCCAGCCTGCCACGTCTAGCAGCCTTAAGAATTGTGTGTGTGTACAGCGAAGGAAACAATCAGCAAAACTAAAAGGCAACCGACAGAATGGGAGAAGATATTTGCAAATGACACATCAGATAAAGGGTTAGTATCCAGAATCTATAAAGAACTTATCAAACTGAACACCCAAAACACAAATAACCCAGTGAAGAAATGGGCAAAAGACATGAATAGACACTTCTCCAAGGAAGACATCCAGATGGCCAACCGACACATGAAAAAATGCTCAACATCACTCGTTATCAGGAAAATACAAATCAAAATCACAATGAGATATCACCTCACACCTGTCAGAATGGCTCACATTAACAACTCAGGCAACAACAGATGTTGGGGAGGATGCGGAGAAAAGAGGATCTCTTTTGCACTGCCGGTGGGAATACAAACTGGTAGAGCCACTCTGGAAAACAGTATGGAAGTTTCTCAAAAAATTAAAAATAGAGGGGTGCCTGGGTGTCTCAGTTGGTTAAGCATCTGACTTCAGCTCAGGTCATGATCTCACGGTTCATGGGTTCGAGCCCCACATCAGGCTCTGTGCTGACAGCTCAGAGCCTGGAGCCTGCTTTGGTTTCTGTGTCCCCCTCTCTCTCTACCCCTCCCTTGCTTATGCTCTGTCTCTCTCTCAAATATAAACATTAAAAAAATAAGTCATTAAAAAATTAAAAATAGAACTAACCCCACAACCCAGCAATTGTACTACCAGGTATTTATCCAAGGGATACAGGTATGCTGTTTCAAAGAGGCACATGCACCCCAATGTTTATAGCAGCACTACCAACAATAGCCAAAGTATGGAAAGAGCCCAAATGTCCATTGATGGATGAATGGATAAAGAAGATGTGGTGTATATATACACAATGGAGTATTGCTCGGCGATCAAAAAGAATGAAATCTTGCCATTTGCAACCATGTGGATGGAACTAGAGAGTATTATGCTAAGCGAAGTTAGTCAGTCAGAGAAAGACAAATATCATATGACTTCACTCATATAAAGACTTCAAGATACAAAACAGATGAACGTAAGGGAAGGGAAGCAAAAATAATACAAAAACAGGGAGGGGAACAAAACATAAGAAACTCTTAAATACAGAGAACAAACAGGGTTACTGGAGGGGTTGTGGGAGGGGGGAATGGGCTAAATGGGTAAGGGGCATTAAGGAATTTACTCCTGAAATCATTGTTGCAGTATATGCTAACTAACTTGGATGTAAATTAAAAAAATAAATTAAATAAAAAATAAAAAAAACCTATTCATTTCAACAACAACAACAACAACAACAAAAGAATTGTGTGTGTGTGTGTGTGTGTGTGCGTGCGCATGTGTGCTCTGTGAGGATAGTCACTCCATCACCCTATTTCCCAGGAAGAGGAGTTATTTTTTCATAGCTATTGATGCCTGAAGCTAGATATATACAAAGTGAACTTTTAAGAAATAACTTTGTTCTGAGGGGTTTGCATATTTCCCATTCAAATGGAATACAGAGTTTTGGAATGGATTAGAATATGAACTAAAGTAACAGCTCCCTAGGGTAGGAATATTTCTACGTTGTACATTGTTGCATCTCCAGCGCCTAGAACAGGTCTAGCCTAAAGTAAATCTAAAAAAAAATGTGGAAAATTAATAATAGCAAACATTTATGCATGCCAGGCACTCTTCTATTGACTCATTAAAAAAATATTTTTTTTTAACACTTACTCATTTTTGACAGGGACAGAGCATGAGCAGGGAGGGGCAGAGAGAGAGGGAGACACAGAATCCGAAACAGGCCCCAGGCTCTGAGCTGTCAGCACAGAGCCCATCGTGGGGCTGGAACTGCGAGATCATGATCTGAGCCGTGAGATCACCTGAGCCAAAGTAGATCACTCAACTGACTGAGCCACCCAGGCGCCCCAATTAACTCATTTTTTTTAATGCCACAACAACCTTATGAAGGTGTTGGTATTATTATCCACAGTTAATAGAGGAGAAAGTTGAGGTTCAGAGAGGTGACCTGACTTGCCCAAGATCACACAGCTTGTAGTAGGATTTGAATCCAGACCTTTTGGCTCCAAAATCCAACTCTGAGTCAATTAATAAGTGATTTGAAGTCCACATTTTCATTTCTAAGAAACTCCAGTCTCTCTCTGACTATCCTCTCTCTTTTCTCTCACCTCCCTGGTCCCCCACTGTTTTTCCAGACTGGGAGAGATTGAGGGGGGGGGGAGCTCCCTAATTCCAGGGAGCAAAAATTCATCAGACTGTATACTTAAAATTGTACAATTAATTGTGTATCTTAGAACCTACTTAAAATAAAAAAGCATTGAACTCAAGGAACTAATGGGTGGCAGAGGAAAAGAATAAGTAAGTATATGGAAAGTGATATGACTTGTGAAAGAAATCAGGGAACGGCCAGAGTTTGTAAGGGATGAGAAATTACGATTTTAAGTTGAGCAATCTGAGCTCAATAAGAAGGTGGCATTTGAGCAAAGACCTGAAGGAGGTGAGGGAGCTATCATAAAGACATCATGGGGACAGTCAGTGTAGAGGCCCTGGAGGAGGGAGAAGAAAGTAAGGTGGCTAGTATGGCTGGAATGGAGTGAGGGAAGGGCAAGAGTGAGAAGAGATAAGATCAGAAAGGTAATGAAAGCAGATTGTATGGGACCACATAAAACACTGTAAGGACTTTGCTTTTGCTGGGTATAATAATAATTGCGTGGAAAGATTCTGAGTAGAGGAGGGAGTGATTTGCATTTAAAACCTGCCTCTCTGGCTGCTATGTCAGCAATCGAAGGGAGTGTTATGATTTTCTCCGCCCCTGATATCCTGGAATCCCATCGCCTGCTCACCTTCCGATTGCCTTGGGCGCGAGCGCTGCTCACTCACGCTTGGCTGCCGCGCAGCTTGGGTCCCGAAGCCAGCGCCCGGGGCGGTGCCGAAGCTAAGCACGCCCACGGGCGTCCCGCGAGTCTCCAGGAAGTGCACTACTCCTTGCCCAGGCCCATATGCCACCTCAGTCCAGGCGAAACCCTGAGTGGGGGCCTGGCTTTGACCAGAATGCTGCCCGTGATGCGGCTCGGGGCCGCCGGGGATGAGGCGCCAGTGCAGGTTGGGCAGCGGCTGCCGATCTAGGAGCACCAGGGTGGGCTCACGCGCCACGAGCACCGCCACGTTGGAAAAGCCCGGCTGCGCGGTGAGCGCGAAGCTGCGGCTGAACGCGTCCACCGGGGGCAAGAGAGCGAAAAAGGGATTGTATGCGACGCCCCCGCGGGCCGCAGCCGCAGCCAGGAAAAGCACCTGCAGGCGGGCGGAGGAGCGCAGCACCAGGGGGCGCACTGGGTCCACCGCGAAGTGCAGCACGGCTCCAAGGCCCAGAGCCCGCGCCCCTTTGGCACCGCCCCCCCAGAAGTTCAGGCTGCCCAAACTGTCAGCAGCCACGTACACATGATCTCTGGGTCCAGGAGCCGCGGGCGCGAACGGGGGCACGGCGTAGACGCGGCCCCAGTAATCCTGGGGCAGCAGTTGTTCGGACACGTGGCCACAGGCCTTATCTCTCGCTTGCAGGCAACTGTGGCCAGCCAGCAGCGCGACGGGATGAGTGGCCACGACGCGGGTGCCTGACAGGTCACCTGCGCTCTGCACCTGCAGCGCCTGGAAGGGCTCAAGATGTACGAGGAGGGGCCGGCTGGCAGCATGCTCGACGCCATCCAGCAGGATGGGCACGGGAGGCGTGAGGCGCAGGCGCGTGGGCCTAGCGCCGGCTACCACCGCAAACTCCTTGTGCCGGTCGTGGGGCTGCAGCGACGGCGTCACCACCACGTAGCGAGTACCCAGCAGGCGGCGCGGAAGCGCTAGTGCCGTGTCTAGGGAGGCGCGTCCACGTGCGTTCACCACTGTCACTCCCACCGGCCGCGACGCTGCTAAGCGCACCGCTCCGCCCGCTTCCCGCCGCGAGCCCTGCAGTTCCACGGCGCCGGGCAGCCGCACCAATGCAGTGATGCCTGGCAGCAGGCTCAGCGCGCGCCGAAAGGGCGGTCCCCCCACCGGGTACGCCCTCACTTGCACAGCCGTCGGGGGCCCCTTCGTGGGTGGCGACACGTACAGCCGGAAGTTGGGCTTGTCGGCGCCCCCATTCTCCAAGAAAGCCGTGATGAAGTAACGGCCCTGGAAATCCACAACTGCAGCCGTTGGGCCTGAGAGTAAAGGAGGGAGTCAGCACAATCTGTTGGATTTGGCCACCAAATACATCAGGTTCTAATCCTGACTGCCACTCACTAGCCATGTCAACTTGGGCAAAGTACCTAACCTCTTTGGGCCTTAGTTTCTTCATTTGTAAAAGGAGGTCTCGGCAGAGCTATGAAAATATTAGATGAGATAATATATGTAAAGGCCATGGAACAATATCCGGTAAATATTAAAGTAATGTTGCTTCCTTTGAACCATCTGTCACAGAAAGGCCTGCTCAGCCCCCTTCCCACAACTGGTTCGGCCAATTCCCTGCCACAGAGTCTACCAAAATAGTCCCTGGTTTCAGCTGGCCAGGGCCCACGAAGCTCCACCGTGGTCAATTTTCTGTTAACAGAACCATGTCAGACAGCCCCAAACCCCAGCCAGCACAGCCAGTCCCCTGCTGCAGATCCAGACCAGCTCACCAGTTTTCTGCATCCCTCATGGATCACTTACCCCACAGGAAACCCAGGGCACCAAGGCACAGAAGGGCAGGTGTGAGGGCATCCATGGCCGGGCGGGGGGATGGACAGATATGGGTCAGTCGGTTGTCTCTCCTGCCAGTCTGCCTCCAAACCCTTGCACTGCAGCAGCAGAAGAGGGTACAAGGGGAATCCCAGAGAAGGGCTCAGGCTTCAGAGCCCAGGAAAAAAAAAGGCAAGGCTGGAGGTCTCACCTGCAGGAGCTGGACTGAGGCCACAGTGTGGGGACATTTATAGTCCCAGATGCCTGGGCCTGGCCCTCAGCATCCTCCCTGGGTCAACACCCGGATGTCCCCATCAGTACTGGCTCCGTTCTGACTTGGTGCCATCGATTGTAATGAGGTCTAATTATGCGGGTGGGAGCGGGGAGAAGGGGCAGATGGAGGAATAGAGGGGGAGGGACAGAGAAAAAAGGGGAGGGACAGATATGGGGAGGTGAATTAGGAAATCAAAGTGGGCAGAGCAAGACTACCATGGCTTCCAAGAAAAGAGGGACAGGACTCCTGAGCCTGCCAAGGACAGAGAGGCTTCAGGCTTGAACTTTTGGGGTCCTGGGAAGGAGGGGGCAGGAGCCTGGACTCCTAGATTCTGAGGAAGAAGGGGAATAGACACCGGACTTCTGTGTCTGAGGGAGGAGGGGACCGGGGACCTGAACTCCTAGGTGGCAGAAGTGGCAGAGAAAGTGACAGAGGCAAGAGAGGACACCATGTGCTGGATATAGAGGTCTGGAGGATATGGGGTGGAGCTCCCCAAGGGAAGACAATGGCTTCCACGTGACTCCCCTCCTTCCAGAACGTCCTGAGCTGGAGGACAATGCAGTTGCACCCTCCGTGGAGGATCCGGGAGGACGGACAAGGCTAGAACTCCAGACAAGGAAAGGCAAGGGACCTTGGGTACAGTTTCCAGCCCCCTCTCCCCCAGGTTCTGGGAGCCTGCAGCCCTAGCTCCCTTCTCCCCCCAGAATCCTTGCCTTTGGTAGGGAGTGTAGGGGGAGAATTCAGGAAGGAATTATCTCAATAGCTTCATTTCTCACCTGCTTGAGATCCTTCCCCTGCTCTTCAATACCAGCGGAGGAGGTGAGGGAAGGCTCCACCAAGGGCACAGGGGACAGCGTTGGTGTGTAAAAGGGTGGACCTTTCAGGGA
The DNA here is from genome assembly GCF_018350195.1 of Panthera tigris. Taxonomy (NCBI): domain Eukaryota; kingdom Metazoa; phylum Chordata; class Mammalia; order Carnivora; family Felidae; genus Panthera; species Panthera tigris. The sequence goes on from NC_056674.1 coordinate 17,723,082, forward strand.
GTGTTTATTTCCTTCCAGCCTGAGGTGGGAAACATATGTGCCGGAGATGCAGCCGGGAGCTGGTTGCTGGGGGAGTGGGGCAGGGGGGGAAGGCCTAAACCGCCAGGCTGAGCTGGAACTCTTGTCCCAGGAACCCAGGAGAGCCATAGAGGGTTCTGTGTGGAGAAGGGTCAGGTTTGGCTCTACGAAGTTTCTATGAACCAGAGTGGGAGACTGAAGCCAGGGGCCCAGGAGGGGGAGACACAGGGACCCAGGTGGTTGAGGCCAGAGCTAGAATGGGGTGGGTTGAAAAAGGAGGAAGAATAAGTGGGAAGGCTGCTCAGGAGGCTGAGTGGAGGTTGCCCTGAGAGGACCTGGGAAGAGGGGCAGGTTTGGGAAGAGGTTAAGGCCAATGAGGCATCCAGTGGATGTGAGAGGCCTGGGGGCTGTCCAGGAAGCCGAGGGAAGCCAGGTTTAGGAGAGGGGCCAGCGCTGGGGACAGAGATGTGGGGGTCATCAGCAGAGAAGGAAAACGGAAGCTTGGGGCCACGTGGAGAGGTGACGCCCCAGAAGGAGGTGACCGCGGAAGCAGGAAGGGGATCAGTTCCCAGCCCTGGGGGCCACAGCATTTAGGATGAAGAGGAAGTTCCCAAAGATCTGACGTTTTAACCAGAGGACTGGGGAGGGTTGAAGTGCACTCCAGGGGTTCCACAGAGTTGAAGCCAGAATATACCCAGAATAAAGTCCTTTGAAGTCTCACATTTTATACTCTCCATTCTTGCCAATTTTGCATTCACTTTCATCAGCCTATCCATGTGAGTTCTCATATAAAGATTTTCACGTACTTACCGGTGACACCCATTAACCTACCCTTGTGCAACCCCCAACAGTGAAAATCTTCAAGTGAAAATGGAGCTCTAGATTCAGTCTGTGGCACTGAGCCTCCTGGCCAGTCTCCTGGTGCACTGGGATGTCTGTCACCCAAGTATTCAAGGCCCTTCATAGCCTGCCCACAGTGACCCCTTCCAGAGGCAGCCAAGCCTCCCACCCTGGCTTGCCTGTTCTTTGCCACGTGTCCCTAGCCACCCTTCCCATCACAGACAGCTAGATCTTTCTAAAGTCCAAACCTGACCCAGTTCCTCCCCGGTGGCTCTCTAGTGCCTCTGGAAAGGAGTCACAGCTCCTCAGCATGGTGGCTGGCATCCACCCACTCCTCGGGCTCACTCATCCCAACCCCCCCCCCCCCCTTCTTCTACCCTGTGCTCCAGCTACACAGAACTTCGGCCAGCTCTCCAAGAGTACAACCCTCTCTCCCTTTCTTGTGTTTTGCACACGATGTTCTCTCTCCTTGGGAGACCCTCTCTTCTCCTGGCTCTTTTTGTATATTCCTCACGTACGCAGGGCCCAGTGCAAAATGAAAATGTGGAGTCCTTTGTTCAAAAATTGTTAAGAATTTTGTGATGGCGACAGCAGGGCGTTCAGCCAAGCACAGGGCCCTTCTAAATGTGAGGTGCTATGGGACTGCACAGGTCATACTGCTATGAAGCTGGCCCTGCATTCGGGAAATCATAGACTCTCCCCACCTCCTATGCCAGGCCCAGTAAGGAGCCCGTTCTGGGCTCCCAAAGTCCTTTGGGTTTAGACAGGTCCTAATCAATCTTGCCTGTGCTTCCCCCATCCTGGCACTCCCCCACCCTGGGATGCCATTGCCTGGTGAGGATGTATTTCCTCCACTGGACTGGAACTATGTGAAGGTGGGGTGTGGGGCTGTGTTGGTCACCACCGTGTTCCCGGCATCACCCTGTACAGGTCTGGGCAACACCAAGCACTGACCACCCATCCTTGCTTTTGTGAAGCATGACAGACACTAGGGAGGAATCAAAGGCAGAGGCCATGCTCATGTTCAACCTGGAAGAGAAACATCCCTTTTCGGAGGATCCCTTTATCTGACTCTCCCGTATATGTGCCCATGGACAGAGCTGTGAAAGCCTGGCATTAGCTCAGGCCCGGCAAGGAAGGGATCACAGACACCGAGACACTCGGGGCCTGAGTTAGATTAGCCACACCCAGACACATAGGTTGCATGCAGACGGGGGAGTGTCCTGGTATCAGGACTACAGTTACTTCGAAGAAAACGCTCCAATAGCCTGGAACTTTGGTTTCAGGGAACCTGGTCTCAAAAATATGCAAGGCATTCTGAAAGCCACACAGGGGGTGGGCCGCGGAAGGAGTAGTAGCCCTCCCTACGTTCAGGAAATTGGTGCACCCCGCTGGGCAGTGTTGGACAAGCTACATTTTAACTTTAAAGTCTAGATACATGTGACCATTTGTCCATAGTAGTACTGTTCCTGCATGGTGCTGGGGGATAGTCCAGGCACCCTCTTGCGGAGGCAGAGGGATCCATGCTAGAGGAACTAGCCTGCCCGCATGTATATTTTCCCACATTCCTGTCTTCCAAACTTGTAATTAGCTACCGCTTGGTGTGCGGCCCCTTCCAGGCCTGCATTTCCTCGTGCCCACATTCCCTCCAACCAGCCACAGCCTCTGCCTTGGAGAGCCGACGTCCACTGTCTGCTTGGTACCTGAACCTGGAAAAGGTTCTTAATTCCCACGCTTCCTCATCTAAGGGCTGGATCCTTGGTATCAGACACCAGGGCCCTACAGCTCTCCCTGCCAGTCTCTGCAGTCTTGCCTAAGAGCTAGGTTATTGGATAGGGTCCACACTGTCCTCCTCCGTATAGGGGATAGAGGCCTCTGGTGAGGTAGCCTCAAGTCTCTCTCCAGTCCATCCACTTCAGGCCCCAACCTGATCTGGGTCAGCCTTCCGCCTGGACTACCACAGTGGCCCCTTCCCTGGGCTCCCTTCTTCACTTCTGTCCCCCGTGTGCAAATAGACCTACCACTGGAGCTTCCTGAAGATCAGGGGGCACGACTCTGTTCAAAACCTCCAATGGCTTCTCATGCCACTTAGAAAACCTGGACTCTTCCCAGCAGTCTACAGGGTCCTGCATCATCTCCGCCTTCACACTTTCCAGCCTCAACACAGCATCCTTCCCTCACCCCTCCTCAGCACCCACTTCAGTCCCTTTTATTCACCATGCATCCCTCAGCCCCTACACTTCTGAACAGCATGTGCACGAGGTACCCTTTCCACCCCCTGTGTAGTTGACTCCAACCTGAGCATCCTTCAGATCTCAGCTGAGTAGTCACTTCCTCCAGGAAGCCTCTCTCAATCTCTCTTCTTGGGTCAGGCCTCCTGGTTATAGGGTCTCACAGTTCCCGTGAATCTCTCCTGAAGGCTCCCCTCCCCGTCACCACAGCGGCTTTACACTTGCTTGTGTGATTATTTAACATTTGTTTCCCCACCAAATGGTGAGATATGTGAGGTCAGGACCTGTGCCTATATTTTCTCAGTACTGAATTCCCAGTACACTGCACGAGTAGGCACACACTAAATTGTTTAGATTTAAAAAAAGGGTTGAGGAATGGTGCGCTCTGGCTCCCCCTCATGCCAGCAACTGGTATTTTGTAGCTGGCACTAGATCTCCAATCTTCCCCCTCCCTAGGCCCCCCCTTGGCCAAGACACCTCACGCTCCCTGCTGGCTTCACCTGACCTCAGCCACCAAGGGTAACAAACAAGGACCTCATTATGCTGCTGGAGGAGCTGCTCGGGAGTCAGATCAGGTCCCTGGGACTCAGGTTGTTCCCACGGCCAATGGAAGATCATTTTCAAAGCCTACACCCACCAAGAAAACTTAAAGAATCTAGGGTTCTATCCCATGAGGACGAGGTCATGTGCACCAGGTCATGCGGATCGCCAGCCCAGTCTTGGGCCCTCTTCACCATGCCCCTCACACTAGCATCACTCCAGAGAACACTCAGAGGTCTTAAGTCCTTCTCCCCCACCCCCATCTCTGCCTTTGGACCCACCACCACAGGTGGACTGGGGCCAGAGAACACTATTCCTTTTACTGCCCATCTCATTCCTGGATCTCCAATGAGGCCTGGTGTTACCAAGGCCCAGGGTTTGGGCTTCCAAACCTCCAGGTCTGGTGCCTGAGAGGGACCTAGGGCAGCCCAAGACAGAGTGAGGACCAGCCTTGCAGAGACATAGGGCTGAAAGGTCCAGATCAATCTGGACCAGGCCTTAGGCCCACAGAATCACAGGGTCTACACTCCCTAATTACACTTTCTTACTTCCTACCCTCAAATCAGCTGAATCTGGCACCTGCCCAACCAGCCCCCTAACACTGCTCTCACTGAGGTCACTGTGGCCTTGGTATCATTAAACACAATTGTCACTTGGGTCTGACTTGCCTGGTTTGCTTCACTCTGTCCCTCCATCTGCTGCTCCTGCTTAGTCTCTGTCAGGTTTTTCTCCCTGTCCCTTAAATATGGGAAGTCCCATAGGCTGTCCCATGACCCTGATGGTCTCCATTCCCCATTCCCCATCTCGGATGATAGAGCCTCTTTTCTGTTCCCAGCTCCAGCCTCAGACCAGGGTCCCGAGGTCTCCTGGCCACCACCCCTTGGACGTCCTCTGTCCCCACCCCCCGCATTCACCAAGTCCCCCCCTGGCTTCAGCATCTTCCCCAAACCTGCACCTCCTTCCTGGTTCTGTATCAGGTGGCTCCACTGTCCCCTCCCCTGGCCAGAGCCCTGGGCCTCACCCTGGACACTTCCCTCCCCCACAAGCCCTTCAGCTCCATAACCCATCCATTCAGCTTCCTCTCTCACCTACCCCCTGCTCTTTTCCCCCAGCCCTGTCCCACTCCAGCCTTGTCCTTACCCACCTGGGTGCCTGCCTTGGCTTCCCCCAGGCTCCCAGCCTCAGTCTTCCCCTCTGGTCCACCCTCCTCATGACAGCTGGAAAGATCTTCCTAAAGCCCAGTCCCGCCCTTGTCCCTCCTCTGCATAGATCCTCCATGGATCACCAATACTATCAGGCCAGTCTGATATCTTCAGCCTGGAGGTTCTGGACTCTGCTCACCTCTCCTGCCTTGTTTCTACCACAGTACCTCCACTGCCTGGCATTTACTAAGTCCTTGCTTGTGTTGGGCCCTGTGCTGGGAACAGCTTTCCCTTTCTTCTTGGCCTAATTATCTCCTTCGGAGGTCATGCTCAGATCTCATCTTTCCTCCAGGAAGCTTCCCTGACCACACCCTAGGCTGAGTCTGGCACCTTTCCTGGGCTCCCGTAATCTCCTAGGCTTCCCTCATCACCACATCTTGGATCGCTCCAAACTGTCACTGTCTGAGAAGGGCTTGAGGCTGTCTGGGTCATGGCAGCATCATCCAGCACAGGGCATGCCCAGGGAGCACGCTCAGGGAATTCTGTTGACTGAATGGATGACCATCCTTAGCCTCATCCAGGAACCTCAGACAGAATGGAGCAGGGGTCTCTCCCCAGAGGAGGCATTCCCAACTCCAGACCCCTGCACAATCCCCCCCCCCAAACCCCACAGACAGAGACAAGGGCAAGGGCCTAGGCCCAAGCTTAGAAAAATAGGACTTTCTTGTTGTGCCCCGGTGCCCCCGACACCCTCCCCATCAGAGTTTTAAAAACCGTGAGCAATTTGGTGAGTCTGAGGCCAGGACCCACAGGGTGCCTGGGTCCTCCCACCCCTGGGGCCAGAAGGGCCGTAGAGGTGGGTGCGAGGCTAGGGTCCCATGGGTTCGTGGCTGGGCCTCCAGGGCTCACAGTCCAGCTGGACCACGGTGTGGGCCCTGGGCACAGCAGGCTCAGGGGCAGGCGGGGCCGGCGTGGGGCCCAGGGCGCCGTTGGTCTGCGAACAAACGCTGCTGACGGGTGCAGGTGCCTTGGCCTTGCCGGGGGGCTGGCCGCCGTGCACCTTGTAGCGCATGAGCAGCACGAAGATGAAGACCAGTACCGAGGCCACGATGACTCCACCAAGGGCGATGATCATGGTGCCGCCCAGGAAGGGTGCGTGCGGGGCCCCACAGGGCCGCAGCGCCGGCTCAGTGGAGAAGCGGGAGCAGCCCACTGGCCGTGTGGCCGTCAGCCCGGTGGCGCCGTCCTCGTACACCGCTAGCACGCACAGGTCATAGGTGCGGCCAGATGCCAGGTCCGACAACAGGAAGGAGCGGCTGTCGGCGGGAATCATCCTGGAGGGACAGGTAGGCAGGGGTCAGGTCTCTGGCTGCCCGGCACCCACCCTGCACTCTACCCCAACCCTGCAGTCTGGCGGATTCCCCCCGCCCCTTCCACCAGTCTGCTGCTACCCCGAGTTCCCTCTCACCACTGCTCAAATTCCCTTTGATCTGATACCCTTCAGCTGCCTGACTGATAACCTCTGGGTCATCTTATGCTCCTGGCGCCTGCTGCTCAAATCCCCCAGTTTAATCTCCCTCCAGCCCCAGTGCCCAGATTCCCTCCCAGGCTGCTGCCCACTGCTTCTCTGCTCTGCTGCTCAGTTTCACTGGAGCCTCACTGCCCAACTTCCCTCCAGTCCCACCCCCCAGTCTCTCTCTACACCCTCGCTCAACTTCCCATCTTTCCCATCTGCCTCTCCTCCAGTCTGGGCCTGATTTCCCTTTTCCAACTGCCTGACTTTCCTCCAGCGTACAGCTAGAATTCTCTAATCTAACCACCCGATTCCCCCATGCTGCTGATGCCTGATTTCCTTCTAACCTGCCAATGAATGTCCCCCTAGCCCCATTGCCTTATTATTATTATTGTTGTATCTAGGGCCTGCTTTCCAGTGAGCCCTGTCAGCTGACTCCGTTTTCATGAAACTGATGTGCTTCAGTCATCACAGCTGATTTCTTTTTCTCCCTGTTGCCTTATTTCTTCTTCCAGCTCTGTCTCTTGATTCCCTTCTTATCTCTGTTGCCTGGTTCTTATTTATCCTTACCTCTCCCATTTCCTTTTATCCTTAGCACCCAACTCTACTTATTTCCTTTTGCAGCAGAGCACCTTGTGGGAGATTTAACTTGTTGTATAACCTGCTTTATTCCTCAACTGCTTTAATGAGGGAGTTACAGGGAACTCTGTGATTGTCTCTGAGAGGGTGGCTATCTAGAAGAGCACTTGTCTCATCCTCGCCAGGCAAGGTGGACAGGATTTGTGTGATTATCAGGTGTGGGGCCCTCCATGGAGCCCACTCTCCCTACATGGAGTGCTGCTGTCTGAGAAAAGGAACAGAATAGCTCACTAGATTTCCAGGACTGAAAGGGAAATCAGTTGACGATCTCTTGAGATGTGGGCCCCTGGGGAAGGAAAGTGGACCCAGGAACCGGGTTTATAAGGTGCACACCCCAGGCCCTGGGAAGCCCGATCCTCTACAGCCAGGCCTCAGGGACTGCACCCTTGGCCTAGCCTGGCAGCGGGAAGAGGGAACCGTCCATAGCCATCCGTGCAAGTTAGACTTGGGTGAGAAGTGTCAGCAGCATCTGTGTCAGAGCCACCACTACTGGCCACATGTGGCCACAGCAGATGTTCCAAACGCTCTCGGCTCGGGGGCAGAAGACGTACTGATCCACTTCTTGGGGCTTATAAGCCCCAGGTTTTCTTCTACTGTTTGCAACAACTGAATAGAGACGGGAATCCCCAACGGTGGCAAAGCGAATGTTCCTGTTCACCTAGTAGGTGGAGCTTGAACTAGGTTTGATTTGATTTAGAAAATCAAAAATTGAGATGTCACATTAGAACTCTAAACATGTGGAGTTCACACTGCACAAACCCAAAGCCTATTTAGCCTCCTCCGCCATTTTTCCTTTCAATCTGGTCTGAGTTCCTTTGCAGCAGGGCCCCCTCATTTCATTTTCCCCGTGAACTCTGTACCTTCCTGTTTGATCTCCTTTTCTTCTCACAGCATGGTTTGCATCTAGCCCTGTCATCTGGAAACAACTAGTTTTTCTTTATCTTCATATTTGATTTGTCTGTACCCCTCTACCTGGCTCCCCCCGTTAACTTTGGACTCTTCTGGCCTGATTAGTTTTTACTCTTGCTGCCTGATTTCTTTTTTACATCTGTTACTATTTACTTTTGCTGCCTTATTTCTTTTTATCACTGCTGCCAGCTTTCTTTTACCTTCAGCCTCATTTCTCAGCTGTGCAGCAACCTGGGGTGTCAATGGATGTATTTCCAACCCTCCCCCCACCTCAGTCTGCCACCCAAGCTACCCACTGCCTGGACCCTGCACCTGTAGACGAGGATGTCATCGGCTGAGCTGTTGTACTGGATCTGGTACATGCGGATCCCCGGGATAGGCCGCTGATCTGGCCACTGGACAAGAGCAGCTGTGGCCCCATGCTCAGTCACCTGGACACCACGGTCCGTAGGGGGCGCAGTGTCAGCTGCCTTGGCGGAGGCGGAGGCAGAGGCAGAGGCGGCAGAGGGCGGGGTGAGGGCATCAGGATCCCCGTCCCGCGGGGGGTCACAACTGGTGCTGTTGGCTAGCTGGGGGGGTGGCGGGGGGCCCACGGTCAGCTCAACAGCAGCGGTGGCCTCACCAGCTGCATTGGCCGCAATGCAAGTGAAAATGCCACCATCGCCCGGCTCAGTGACCAGCAGCTCCAACGTCCCATTAGGGAAGGCACGAGCACGGCTCGAATTGCCCACCAGCCGGCCCTGTGGTGACACCCAACGCACACGGGGCTCAGGGTCCCCCACTGCCCGGCAGCGCAGGGCAGCTGGCCGACCTGCAGGCACTGCCAGCGGTGGCGAGCGGTGAGTCACCACAGGGGGCTCGCACACAAATTCCTCCTCGCCCACGGCCCAGAAGTAGCGGCCACCCAGAGCGGGTGGGGAGGCACAGGCCTCCAGGTCATCCTCCCTGGCCAGCCTCCGCAGCCACACCAGCTCGCAGTTGCAGTGGAGCGGGTTCCCACCGAAGGCCAGCACCAGGGCGGAGGCAGGTGAGCCTCGGGGCCTGGCTAGCAGCGGCAGGCGGGAGAAAAGTGGGTCGGGCGGGATGGTGGTCAGGCGATTGGAGGTCATGTCCAGCCGTGCCAACTTGTGCAGGCGGGAAAAGGCGCCAGCGGGCACAGAGGCCAGCAGGTTGTGGTCGAGGCCCAGCGTGTTGACATTGCCCAGGCGGCCCAAAGCCTCCCAGGGAAGCTGCTCCAGGTTGTTGTAGGAGAGGTCGAGATCCTCTAGTGTCTCGGCGCAGTCATCCAGGGCACCGGCCGCCAGGGCTGCCAGCTGGTTGTTGCTCAGGATGAGGTGGCGCAAGTTGACCAGGCCGCGCAGCTGACCCTCGCCCAGCGAGGTCAGCCGGTTCCCATCTAGGTGCAGGGCACGGAGGGCGCGCAGGTCGGCAAAGGCGCCGGCTGCCACGTGGCGGATGGTGTTACGCGACAAGCTCAGATGCAGCAGGCCGGTCATGTTGGCCAGGTCCCGGCGGCGCACGGCCGCGATGAAGTTGTCCGCCAGGCGCAGCTCCGCTGCCCGGCGGTCTAGCGAGGGTGGCACGAACAGAAGGCCTGCCCCTGGGCACAGCACGCTTAGGGGCAGGGACTGTGTCTGGCAGCGGCAGCGGCGGGGACACGGGCTGGGTGCGGCTGGCTGGGATGGAGACGAGGCGGGGGCCAGCGGCAGCAGGCAGAGGAGCAGTGGAAGGACGGCCATTTCGGGCGGGGGCGGCCTACAGGGAAGAAGGGAGGCATTAGGGCGGGCTGAGGCCAGAAGAGGGGTGCCAGAGGGCATTAGGGTGGTCCAAGACCAGGAGAGAAGGTCACAGTGGGCTGAGAGCAAAAGAGTTGGGTCAAAGATGGTCAGAGAGAGGAGTGGGAGTGGTCAGACACATCAAAAGGCAGAAGAGATGGTCAAAGACTCAGAGGGATGTGTCATGGAGGGACACGGGGAGCAGAAATGGTCAGAAGAAAGGGAGGTAATTAGAGATGGTCAGAGACAGTTAGACAATGGGGGGCAGTGGGCAGAAGGGAAGCCAGAGTGTTTTAAATGTGGTCAAAGAGATGGGCAAAGCTGGCCAGAAGGAAGAAGTGGTCAGGGTGGTGGGAATGGCTACAAGTAGTCAAACATGACCAGAGAAGGGAGGTGGTTAGAGATGGTCAAGAAGATGAGAAGTGGACAAAGGAAGGCACATAGTCAGGGGTGGTGAGATCTAAGAGAGATGATCAGAGATGGTCAGAAATGGTCAAAAGCCAGAGAGGCAGTCAGAGAGAGGAGGAAAGGACAGACATGTCAGAAACAGCTGGAGATAAGGACAGCTGATTAGGAAGAGGAGTACGGGGAGAGGTCATCAGAGAGGAAAGGCAGCCAGAGATGTTAGAAATGATTAGGGAATTCCAGTACTCAAGAGAGACAGAGAGAAGAGAGGTGGTCGGTAAGGGCCAGAGATGGTTGGAATGGCCATAGACTGGCAGTCAGAGTAGGCAGTGGGCAGAGGGCAAGAGTGATGGCAAAAGATGGTCAGAGACAGGCAAACGCTTAGAGTGAGGGGTGGACAAGAGCGAGGAGCTGGTGAAAGATGATTAGAGAGAGGCACGACGGGCAGAGATGTCAAAGGTGGTCACTGAGTGAAGCAGTGGACAGAGGTGGCCTGAGAGAGAAGCGGTGGACAGAAGTGTCAAAGATGATCGGAGCGAGGAGTGGTGAACAGAGATGGTCAGTGAGAGGAGCAGTGGCTAGGAGAGGTGTCTAGAGACAGATGAGACAGATGGTGGGAAGAAACTGGAGAACAGAGTGAGAGATCAGAGACCTGGAGGCGCCAACAACTGGGGAAGAGGTCACCGGGGCAATGTTGGTCAAATAAATGTCCAGAGAGGCACGGCAGGAGCTGGAGGCAAACCCTTGGTGGTGGTGGTGGGGTGTCTGTTTCCTGGGGAAACCCCAAGGGTGCCCAGGGGGACCTAGCCCTCACTTACCTCCACCCCTGCCACAAAGTTCCTCCCAAGTCCCTCCCCCGCATGAGGGTCCCCCAATAGCCTTACCTGAGCTGGAAGCCCCCCCCCAGGGAGCAGAGTCCTCAGGCTCCAAGAGGTCAGGGGCTAGGTCTCTGGAGGGGGCGCCTGGTCATCCCTTCTCTGTCCCCAAGGCCTCTGCAGAGGGACTGTGCTGTGTCTCAGCCAAGATCTGTGGCCATGGAGTCTGTAGACCTTGATACTTGGGGTCCTAGATCTCCGAATACACGGCTTCTAAGGGCCAATTTTAGAGACCCAGGCTCCAGTTTGGGTGGGTCAGAGCGAGTGTCTCCTAGCTCTGGTCTTGGGATGCTAAACAGCCAAATGAAGAGTCTAGGGTCTGAGTCTCAAGCCCAGTCCTGGAATCCAATACTTGGGTGCTGGGTTCAGATATTGGGGTGCTGAGTCAAGATTTGGAGGTCTAGAGACCTCCAATTTCAGCATTCGGGTTTGCAGCAAGGACTTCAGGCTCAAACTCAGGTTTAGGCCCCTTGGAATACCGGGGTTCAGATCTTGGAATTTGAGGCCTAAATCTCAGAGTTCAGGTCCCAAATAGCGGGTTCCAGAGTATAGGTATGGGAATCTGATCCCAGATTCAAGGTCCCAGGCACAGAATTCAGAGTTCAGCTTCAGATTTGGGGTTTTAGATGCAAAGTCTTGAGGTTCAGACTCCAAAATTTGGGGTCCATATTCCAAGTCTTGGGGTTCCAGAGACTGAAGTTGAGATTCCAGCCCCAGATATTAGGTGTTCAGGCTCCAGGTCTTGGGGTCCCAGCCCCAGATCAGGGTCTCAGGCTCAGGTTTCCAGATCTCTGGATCCGATCTCGGGGTGCAGGCCCCCGATGTCGGGGTGCCGGCCCTGGGTTTGGGGCAGCGTGGTCCAGGCTTGCTTCCCGGGCTGCGGCGGGGACTGGCCCGGAGGGAGGGGGGCGGATGCGGTGGGGAGGGCGGCAAGGCAGCCCCGGGGGCCGGGGTGGGGCGAGGCCTGGGCGAGGACAGACGGACAGACTGGGACACGCGGGGTGGAGGCACTGCAGCGCAGGTGGGGGCGCAGGGGGGAGGGGCCGCGTTCAGAGACCCCTCCCCCGCCGGGGCCGGGGCGGGGGCCGGGCGGGGGCCGGGCAGGCAAGCCGGGTCCGGGCGCTCCCGCGGCCTCCTCGCCGGGAACCTAGGGCCTCGCGCGCGCCCGCGCTTAAAGGCGCAGGCCCTGCGCGTGCCCGCGCTTAAAGGTGTAGGCAGCCCCCTCTCGCAAAGGCGCGCCTCCAGCCCCACTTCCCATGGAGTCACCCTGGCGTTGCTTGGGAGCAAGAAAAAAATCCTTGGATACAGAGAGACACAGAGAGAGACACAGAGACTGAGACAAAGAGACACACAGATTGAGAGAGACAGAGACAAAAAGATAAGCAGGCTTAGACTGAGAGACAGGAGTACAATGAGAGAGGCAGATAGAGAGATGGAAGGATACACATATTCAAAGAGAGAGGGAAATACACAGAGACCGTGAAATAGACAAGGACAAGACAGAGACAGACGAAGACAGAGACGTCGAAAAAGTCAAAGAGACAGAGACATGGGTGGGTGGAGGGGGTAGGTGGGAGGGGGTAGCAGATACTGAACTGGGGCAACTCAACTGTGAGGATGGGTGTGTGTGTGTGTGTGTGTGTGTGTGTGTGTGTATGTGTCCAGTTCTTATTCATAGCCCCGGATCTGCCTTACATCCCAAAGCCTTGGGCCCCCAAGCCTCTCTCCTCTCCCCTTGTCTCAGCACCACCTCCCTGGGATGTCCTTTCCTGGGTGGCATTTCCTTACTTGGACCCTGTTCAGCAACAAGCCTGATCTTTCAGGCCAGAGAAGAAACTGCTCCTTCCCAAGCCTCCTTGCCCTGGCTGCAAGGGGAAAACTTGGCTCCCCTACCTTGTGCCCTCTGGAGTTATAGCTTAGACCTAAAGACACACTGGGCAGATATCCCATGGAGGAAGAAAAAGATAGGAAATGGGACAGAGGCAGGGGGCTGGACAGGTTGACCCAGAAAAGTGTCCACTGCCTTCCCCTCTCCCTGACTCAGGTTCACTGCCCCACAGAGGACTCTGCTAGAAATGTACTAACACATGACTCACCAGGTGTGGGGCCTGCCTGTCCAGACTATTGTGAGAAGATAGTGGAGGGAAGGGTGGGGCGTTCCACACGTCTCCCGGCACATGTTATTGCAGGAGGACAGATGTGGGTGGTGGCCTGCATGCCTGCCCTGGGAACTTGGTGATAGCAACATGGAGGACCTGATCTTTGGGACCCCTGGTCTGAAGGGAACACAGTCTTGGCCTTTGGTCATGGCCCTAACCCTGGGGGGACCTGAATGGTCACAAACCACCCCTGGGGATCTCCCTTCTGAGTAGATGAGTAAAGCAACCTTGTTGGGGGCAGGAACATCGATGCACATCCACCCGGGCATCCCTAGCTCTGCTGAAGGTTTCAGAACAGACTTTTGGCTCCTTCCACTCATGCGTATTGAAAAACTGCAGCTAAAATTAACTCAGCTCTAGGGCCCGCCTTTCCAGATCATTAGCAAAGTTCATCAGTGCTCCTGGGCCAGCATAGTGGATATTGGTTACTCAGACACTCAAAAAGAGGATGTAGAAGTCTCAGAGACACTACAGAAGTGGTGGAGGTGGGGGAGATACAGGGAAATGCCGGAGGACAATCCGAGAGCACGCTGGAATTAGAGTTCAGTGGAACTGGATGATTTGGGGGAAATGGGCAGGGGATTGGGGGAGAACGAGGCAGAGGATGAAGAAAGTTAATAGAGGCTGCAGGTGAAGAATAGGTTACCGCTCTGGGCAACTGGGGCTTACTTCAGCTGGGGAACATTAAGGAATCTTGCAGAACACATCAAAATGATGGTTCCCCCTCTTTTATTACCCCCTGCAAGATTTCTTCCTGCTGCATTTATCCACCAGTTGTTACCCCTTTGGGTAATAGTTGTGTCTTTGGTGGGAGAGAGTGGTACTGAGAGCCATCTGAGATCTGAGACAGAAAAGCAGAGAGGGATGCCCTGCATGAAATAACCCGTTGGTCCTCAACATTGTAGTTGTTTTGGGATCACCTTGAACTTAACAATAGATCTCCAGGCCCCAGTCCCAGAGTTTCTGATTTGATACGTCTAGGCGGGGTCAAACGTTTGCATTTCTAACAAGTTCCCAAGTGATGCTAATGCTGCTGGTCCAGGGACCACACTGTGAGAACCGCTGGGTTAAACCGGGGAGCTCTGCAACCTGCATGGAGCTGTCCACCACAGCTGTGCCGAAACCTAGTGGACTGAGGGGACTTAGCATTTTAAGTGTGTGCCAGAGAAACCAGCATATTTAGAGACATAAAGAGGGGTTTGGGAGCAGAGAGGGGCAGAGGCAGAGATGCCGGTTCAACATTTACTGTAGATTTCTGGGCATGGTTGTGTGCTAAATGACATGGCAGCAGAAGTGTGACCAAGGCAGTGTCAGGTCTTGCTTTCATTGAGCTCAAATTTCAAAAGGAAAAAGACACATCTCCAGACAGCCCAGCGTGGTCAGGGCTGTGCTAGGAGAAGCTTGGGCTAGACAGATTGGGACTGTCATGTCAGAGGCCCAGGCCACAGTGGCCAGGGTGTGACAGGGGAAGCACAGGGCAAAGTAACACTTTGATGACAAAGCACAGGCCAGAGTGGTCAGGGCTCCTGACGGGGGAAGCAGAAAGGTGTGGGGCCCCAGAGGCAGAATCCAACCCTTTAGGCGCTCCCACCCCCTGGGCCCCAGTCAGGGAGGCTTCCTGGAGAGGGGACCTTTATGCTGAGACCTGAAGGATGAGTATGAACAGAGTAGGTGGGCAAAGGGACCTCTATATTACTTGTGTGCCCTCATTCTATAGCATGTGCAGTCTGGGGGGTCCCTGCAATGCTCGAGTAGTACCGTGCATGTGTCTGCATGTGCTATAACCCCTCATTAGCTCCTGCAAGGGTATCCTGATGGGATGGTGTTTTGGGGGGTTCCACTTAATTGCCGCATTTACTTAATTACAACATCTGGAGAAGGGACAAAAGCAGCGGAAACAGCCACAGCAGGAAGAATGAGGTTAAACTGCCTGAGAGCTGAGGGGGCCTTGGGGGAAGAGGACTGCTCATATGCATGCACAGAATCTGCCTGAATATACACAAATACACACGGGGGACACATCCATATTCACACACGCACATCACGTACTCAGAGGCTCACCAGAACACAGAATACAGCAGGTGCATGGAACACATATACACCTGGCTTCCTGTTCAAATATAGGGGACACACACATGCACAGACTCACACTCAGACATGTGAGAGATCATATGTGTAAAAACACATTCTGCACAGATTCTCTCTTGCATGCATGTGTGAGCCACATTCCCACATATATACACAAGAAACATTCAGAAAGTCGTATCAAATACCTATAAGGTATTCAAATCAATGAAGTCTGTTAAAAAATCACTTTATAAATAAACTTAGGCCCTCTTCAAGTTGGAGGTTGTTTGAGCAATCATGGATGGAGGTGGTGTCCCCTTATCCTCAACTAGTCCCTGCCAACCCAAGCCTAGCCAGTGGGGTTCATTGGAATTAGCTCAGCTTTGTAATTAGCACATGAATTGATACTGAGGACTGGGAATTCATTTTATTTTTTTTAAGTTTATTTATTTATTTTGAGAGAAAGAGAGAGAGCATGAGCCCAGGGCAGAGAGAGAGGGAGCGAGGATCCCAGACAGGCTCCGCACCATCAGCACAGAGCCTGATGTGGGGCTTGAACCCACAAACTACAAGATCATGACCTGAGCTGAAATCAAGAGTCAGATGCTTAACAGACGGAGCCACCCAGATGCCCCAGACTAGGAACTGGCTTTAAAGATTAGGTCGGAAGGTGCATTTCCATACGGATGGGTCAAAAGAGAGGGGCAAGAAGACGAGTGCATACTCCCCACCCTCCCAAACATATACACTAACCACCACCGTAAATCAGACTGATGGGTTCCAGGCAAGCACTGACTTCTACAGGGCAACCACAAGATCCTGTGTATGAGGTTCTGCTTAGCTATGGTGGAAGACCTAACGTGAGGCTCAGGGTCTGCTTTAATGACTTCCACCTGTCAACGTGGAAGAAGACTTCCATAAGAACATGGGGACAAGTTTATATTTGGGCAAAGAATGGAGTGGAATACACCGATGAGTTTTAAACATATAGCCAGTGGGCCACTGTATGAAAACGCTATGTGAAAGCCTGAACACCACAATTGGGGATTAGAGTTTCATTTCACAGAATGACAGGGGGTGCTCAAGGTTTATTGATATCAGGGGCCCAGAGAGGAAGGGTCGGAGTATCAGTAAGTGTAATGTCAGCTACTGTAACAAAGAACTTCCTTGATTTCAATGACTTCATACAATAGTTGATTTCTTGCCACAGGTGTCCTGCTTGGTTGGCATCTGTCCTCCATCTGGTGACTCACACAGCAGACTGGTTAATCTTGTGCCTCCATCATTTCCTGGGGCTCCAAATTATCTGCTTCCACCTGGCAAATGGGAGGAGAGAGGGTAAAGAAGTTTCACCAGCTTCTTAAAAAGCTTGGCCCAGAAGTGACCTTCTATAAACCTCCCTTCTGCCCGTATTTTATTGGAGAGAACTAATCACATAGCCACCCCAGATGCAAGGAGGGCTGAGAACAAATCCCCAGGCTGGGCAGCTTCCTGCCATCGTAGTTATGCAGAGTGTGTGGATGATAATGGACCCAACATCAACCACCACCAGATCCACAACCTCAGGGGGAAGCAGCAGGAAGAGGCTGTGGGATCTCCTATTCACTACACCGAATCCTGCTCCAGGGAGACGTCTCAGCCCCACGCTGACCACCCACCCACCTACCCTGGTCCCGGCCTTTGGGGTGGGTGATCACAAATTTGACTCCTTTGAGGGCAAAGTGAATCTGGCTTGATTTGATAAATCTCTAGGTCAGTGCCGAAAGATGATAGTGAGTATCCAACACTTTTTTCCCCCCAAGCATTTATTGAGCCCTCACTGTGCCAGGCCCAGTGCTGGGAACACACCTGTGAATCAGCACTGTGAACACACAGTCCAGGCTTTGGAATTTTGTCTCCTCATAAGGCAGAAAGAGAACAGGTAGTTTCTGGACCTGTGTTTGTCGCTGTGATATTCCATTATGAACAAGATTGGGGAGAGGGAAGGGACAAAGAAATCACCAGGTCTGCCTGCCTGTGTGTGATGGTGGGGTGGGGAGTGGAGGTTCAGTGAAGGGATGAGGGCAACATTTGAGGACGAAGTCACCTGGACCAGAACGGGGTACATAGGTTTGAACATAATCCCTGTATTATCTGTGTGATCTATCTATCTATTATCTGCAGATCTGTGTGCTAATCATTAACCTAATGATTCCAGCTCCTAACACAAACCACTGTTGATTCAAGTGCTAATCAGAAATCCGATGTCTGTGAACACAAACCTGTGCTGATTCATGTGCAAACTGTAAATCTATGTTGACTGTAAACTCTGTCCTGGAGCAGGGCTAAATCACAAACTTGGGCAGGAACACTAACCAACAATCACCAACTCAAAAAGATCCACATGCTAATAGCCATTTTGAGTTGATTCATGTGCTAATTAGTATCTTGGGATAATTTAACTGAATGATCAGAGGGTGTTGCAGTCTTGGGGAAGAGAAGTACTGACTCTGAAGCCTGACAGTCTAAGTTCAAATCCCAGGTCTGTTACAGACCAGTTGAATTGACTATGGGCAAATTATTCCCTTCTTTGGGCCTCAACTTCATTCTTCATTCATTCCTTCAAGAGGCGGGCTGGCTGATAGCACCTCATATGGCTGTTGGGAGGATTAAATAAGATAATTCATGTAAGAAGCTGGGAGCAGTGCCTGGCACAGATGTGTTTACTCTATAAGTACTAGCTGTAATAATGATAACGATAATATAGAGCCAACAGTTACTGTCCTGATTTCATTTAATCTTCATAGTGGCCCCTACCTCCAACTTCTTCACCACCACCACTCTTCCTTGGCCCATGTCTGGAAGCCTCACCATCTGGATGGGCTTCCCAGAGGTTCCCAGGGCAACCCAGAGTCCCCAAGTCCCGTCCCCGCTGCTGCTCCTCTCAGCACTATTCCCAGGTCGGGACACAACCCCTCAGTCGCCACTAGGGGGCAGCAACACACCGCTCAGCCGCTGCGCGCGCGGCGCATTGTGGGGCACGTAGTCTCGTGGGTGGTTTAAGCGGTGGTTCCAGCCAGGGAAGTAAACTGCATTTCCCAGAAGGCCACGCGACACCCTCTGCCTCACCTTGCTCAAATCTGGGGGCTGAGACCTCACCCCCACCGAGAGCGCGCCTCCGGAGCGGCGCGGGGAATTGTGGGGTGGCGGAACGGAGGCCCGCGCCCCGTGGAGGAAATGCTGCGCCGGCGCGGGCGGTTGGTCTAGCCAGATGGACCTTAGCGGGTGGGTAGGGGCAGCAGCTGTTCAGTCCCGGGAGTCGCCGCCGCTTTAAAGCAACGGCGTGGGGGCGTGGGGTGCTGCGCAATCCCCTACTCAGGGAACTGCGAGACCAGACCCCCGCCGCTGTGTATGCCCTGGAGCCAGCTCAGCCGCCTGCGGCTCTGCTGAATCTCCCCTAACCCTTGCCGGCTCTCGAGACTGTTCATGGCGCTTCAGTCTTAAAAGAAAACAATCCCTTCCCCTTCTTTTCTCTCTTTTCCTTCAGTTACCCCCTCTCCCTCCTTTAAAAAACAAACAAAATAAACAACACCCCCCCCCCCATTATGGTAATGTTCAACCGTGCACACGGGAAGAATGGGGTAATGACCCTCCAGGTACCCAGCACATTTCTTCAGCAATTATCAACGTATGGCCAATCCTGTTTTATTTTTTCTGCCTCTCTCCCTGCAGAATTAGTGTAAAGCAAATCCCAGACGGCATATTTCATCCACAAATACTTTTATATGTATCTCTAAAACACAAGGTTCTTTCAAAAAATAACACCTTTATCACACCTAAAAACAAATAATTTCTTAATTTTATTCAGTATCCAACCTGTCTCCAGATTTCCCTGATTGTCTTATAAATGTCTTAACTGTTGACTGGTTCAGATCAGAATCCAAACAGGATCTGTGCATTGCATTTTGTTGGTACCTCTCACAAAGGTACCTGTCTGATTTGGCTGGTTGCACTTGGTGTCCTTCGTTATGTTCTTCTGTCTCCTGTATGTCCTGCAAACAGATGTAGAGGCTGCGTCAGATTCAGGTGTTTTGTGTTTTGTTTTTTGATTTTTAAAAAATGTTTATTTGTTTTTAAGAGAGAGAGAGAGAGACAGAGCGTAATCAGGGGAGGGGGAGAGAGAGAGGGAGACACAGAATTCAAAGCAGACTCCAGGCTCTGAGCTGTAAGCACAGAGCCCGAAGCAGGGCTTGGACTCATGAACTGTGAGATCATGACCTGAGCCGAAGTTGGTTGCTAAATCGACTGAGTCACCCAGGCACCCCCAGATTCAGGTTTAATTTGGAGGTAAGTAGGCTTCATGGGTGATGTTGGGTTCTTCGCTCAGGAGGCACATGATAATGTCTTGATGTTTCTTTGCGTGTGATATTAATATCCAATGTTGGGTTTGAGAGTTGTCAGCCTGACCCATCCATTATAAAAACACAGCCAAACTTTAAGAGGGAAGTGTCTACATGCTCTCCCCTTCATCTCTTTCCCTCTGTTTCACACACACACAAACCCCCAATAGTTTTGTGTTGCTAAAGCTCTTCCCTATTGCCAAACTCAAGAGTCACTTCTCTATCTTTAACTCAATGATCCTGCCATGATGGGCCTATCCTGTCCTGGCCAGTATTAGTAGGCACTAGCCACATAGTGGGCTAGCTAGTCCTAATTGAGATGTGCTCTAAGTATAAAATACATACTGGGATTTCAAAGATTTACTACAAAAAAAAAAAAAGAAAAGAAAAGAAAAAAAAAACGAATGTAAAATGTCTTGAGAATTTTAAAGACATTGATAATGTATTGAAACTATAGTATTTGGGATATATTAATAATAAAATATATGATTGAAATATTTTATCAAAATACTTTCACTTTTCTTTTCTTTTGAAATGTGGCTACTAGAGTTTTTTAAATAACACATGTTATTATATATATTATATTTCTATTAGAAATATTTTTAGAAATAAATCTATTAGAAACATATTACATTATATTTCTATTAGCATTGTTTTCAACCTAGTGATTTTCAAAATGTGATCTTTGGGTCAGTAGCAGCAGCAACAGCACATGATAACTTGTCACAATTGCAAATTCTCTGCTGCCCAGACCCACTGAACTGGAATCCCTGGGGATATAGGACCCAGCTGTCTGCATTTTAACAAGTCCTTCAGACCAATCCCGTCTGAAAACTCCCCTTCTGCTTTCTGTGATGCAGTACTCTCCCAAACCCACCCACTTCTCACCCCTCCTCTGTTAACACCCTGGTCTGAGCCCCATTCGGCACCAAATGGACCACCACAATTGCTAACAAACCTGCCTCTAATCTTGTGTCCTACTTGTAGTAGTCCTCTCACCACGGCTTGAGGGGAGGGGCAAGGGGTGTCTTTCAAAACCATAAATCAGATCGTATTACTTCTCTGCGTAAAACCTTCCAATGGCTTCTCGTTGCACTTACTGTAAACTCCGAGCTCCTTCCTGTGGCTGCTGCAGCCCTCCGTCACGTGACCTCCGCAGCCTCCTCAACCTCACATTGTCCTCCAACTTCCCTTTCACTCTTTCGGCCCCAGCCATCTCTTCTCGCTGTTCTCACACACTCCCAGCTCTTTCCTGGCTCGGGGCCTTTGTGACGGCCATCCCCTCTTCTGGGAATAGAGTTCTCCCAGATCTTTGTAGTGTAGGTCTAGCTCTCTTGTCCTTCAGGTCTCTCAGTTCAGATGCCCCATCTCAATGCTGTCCTTGTGTCACTCCAACTGAAGCCTGACTCCCCGACGCCCACATTCACATATCACCCACCTCTCCTTCTGCGTGGCATGTTACACACATTGTTCTTCCTCTTCTTCATTTGTTTGTCTCCTCTACTAAATGTCGTAAGCATACAAGGGCAGGGATTCACCTCTCTTGCTTACCACTTTGTCCCCAGCTCCTACCTGCACATAGTAGGTGCTCAAGATAGGTCTGTTCACTGACCTAGGAAGTGCTCCTCCTCAGTCTCTCTTGTGGCTTCTACCTACTCTGAAGTCAGAGGACCACTGGCGTCCACAGTGTTTGAAAAATAGGAACACCCCGATGACCCTCCTGATTTCTGCCTTCTGCCGTGTTGGGATATCTGACAACTTGGAGCCCACTTTTATGTTTTTATGTTTATTTATATGTTTCATTTATTTATTTTGAGGGGGAGCAGAGGGAGAGGGAGAGAGAGAATCCCGAGTAGGCTCTGTGCTATCGGCACAGAGCCTGATGTGGGCCTCGATCTCATGAACTGTGAGATCATGACCTGAGCTGAGGCCAAGAGTTGGACACTTAACTGACTAAGCTACCTAGGCACCCCTGGAGGCCATTTTTCTCCTTGGGCACAGTAGGCTGGAGCTGCTAAACCTATGAAGGTTTAGCTGATGGAGATACAGATATTAGAAAAGAGAGACGTTAACACACGGAGGTGGTTATGCACCAGATGGAGGAGCTAAGGGGCCAAGTAGGAGCCAGTGAAGAATCAGAAATTAGCAGCAGTGGGAAGCCACTGTCACTCCAGGCTGGAGGAACAAAGGAAGGAGTTACCGTCATCAGACCCAGAGACAAAGTCACCTCATAGAAGCTGGAGACCCAGAAGGATTGTCTAGCCGGCTGGAGCTGTGGGGAGGCACAACCACAGGGAGAGGCAAGAATTGCCTTGGCCTGCTGCTCCCACTCGCTGGGCTCCTGCCACCGCTTCCTGTTGGCAGAACCCCAGGTAAATCCAGATAAAGGGAGAGGCTGGAAACTGTGGCCTGGGATGCAGGCAGAAAGAGGAGGATGAGGAACAGGTCTGGGGGCAAATACAGCCTAGAGCAGTACAGCACGGGGTCCCGGACAAACCAGGGTCCCCACCGTGCCGTGGTGTCCCCACCTCACTGAGTCACATTATAGGTCTTGCTGCTGTAGGACTAGGGTTAGGGTAGAATTAGCGACCCCAGTGTTTCAGTTATCTTTTGCTGCACAACACGTCATCCAAAAACTAAGCAGCTTAAGTCAACCATTTTCTTTCTCCTCTGACTTTATGGATCAGTCAAGAAGGGCTCAGTGGGGCTGTTCTTACTTGGTGTCCATCGTATGGTTGAACTCAGATGTTGAGTGGGCTGGAGTCATTTGAAAACGCGACGGGCCTGGTGTCCCAGGTGGCTCACTCACATAGCTGGCAATGTTGCTGACCGTCAGATGAGAGGTCAGTGGGCTGCTGACCAGAGCAAATACACATGGCCACTCCAGCGTGGCAATCTTACATGGTGGCTGGCTTCTCCCAGAGCATGTGTCGCAAAAGATCCAGAAAGAAACTGCTTAGCCTTTTCTGACTCAGCTTCTGAAGTCACACAGCATCACTTCTCCTGCCGTCTATTGGTTGAAGTAGTCACCAAGTAGTTTTTTTTTTTAACTTGTTTTATTTTTTATTTTTTAAAATTGACATCCAAATTAGTTAGCATATAGTGCAACAATGATTTCAGGAGTAGATTCCTTAGTGCCCCTTCCCCATTTAGCCCATCTCCCCTCCCCCAACCCCTCCAGCAACCCTCAGTTTGTTCTCCATATTTACGAGTCTCTTCTGTTTTGTCCCCCTCCCTGTTTTTATATTATTTTTGTTTCCCTTCCCTTATGTTCATCTGTTTTGTCTCTTAAAGTCCTCATAGGAGTGAAGTCGTATGATTTTTGTCTTTCTCTGACTAATTTTGCTTAGCACAATACCCTCCAGTTCCATCCACGTAGTTGCAAATGGCAAGATTTCCTTCTTTTTGATTGCCGAATAATACTCCATCGTATATATATATACCACACCTTCTTTATCCATTCATCCATCGATGGACATTTGGGCTCTTTCCATACTTTGGCTATTGTCGACAGTGCTGCCATAAACATGGGGGTGCACGTGTCCCTTCGAAACAGCACACCTGTATCCCTGGATAAATACCTAGTAGTGCAATTGCTGGGCCGTAGGGTAGTCCTAGTTTTAGTTTTTTGAGGAACCTCCATACTGTTTTCCAGAGTGGCTGCACCAGCTTGCATTCCCACAAGTGGTTTCTTACCTTTGTGCCTTTGTACATGCTCTTCCACTGACTGTGTTCTACTCACTCTTAAGACACAGGTCTGTAGTTACCTTTATTGGAAGCCTTCCCTGGAAGCCTTCCTGAGCATGTACTGTCTCAGGTTGGGAGAGGCACCTGCCTCAGGGCCCAGTAACGGCCTGGGCCCATACATTCACTGCATTTTAGGAGAGTGCGTCTGTGGGGCCCACCATTGCATCTGTTTCTTGCCTGACCCTTGCGAAAGGTCAGTAAGGAGCCATTTACTGGATTGTGGAAGTCAGTTATACTGAGATTCCCAAAGAACTATACCTCACTGCTCACGCTCTCCCGCAGTCCTCTCCCTTGTCTCTGCCTTGGGCACGTGACTTGTTTTAACCAACAGAATGTAACAGAAGTCACCCTCTGCCAGTTCTGGCCTCAGTCTTAAGCTTGGCAGCTTTTGCTTTCGTGTACTCAGGAACGCTGAGCTCCCTGTCGGGGAGACCGCATGGCAAGGCCACACAGAGTGATTACGTGGAAAAGCCACATGGAGAACTGAGGAAGCCAGATAGCGAGAATTGATAGCCCCGAATCTGTGACCTCTGTTCTAGCTGTCCCTCGGCCGTTTGAGCTTTTCTTGGAACACCAGAAACATGAATAAAGAAGCCTTCTTGGATGCTGTAGCCTCAGCTGACATCATGTGGAGCAGAGACAAACCATCTCTGTTGGGTCCAATTCAAATTCTTAAAACACAGGGCAGTGAGCAAATAATAACATAGTTGCTGTTTAAGCCGCTAGTTTTGGGAATTTGTTATGCAGCAAGAGCTACCTGATATAGGCTGAGCAAACTATTTCCTATTTTCTGTGGGCCTTATGGAGTAAAGGGGCAGGATGTTATTCCCAACATAAATAAACTCACTGCCCAGATTAAGGCTGGCATATTGTATGCATTCATTCATTCCCTCATTCTTTCATTCATTCATTCCCTCATTTATTCTTTCACCAGACATTCACTGAGATACTCAACTGCTGTGCACCAGGTTCTGTTCTAGGTCCTGTAGATACATGAGAGATAAAGCAGACAAAATCACGGACTTCACCTAATTTAAAATGTGATTTCCATGAACTAGCAGTCATGCTGGGTATCTTACCGGAATGGCTGGCCAAAGACAGAATAAAGAAAGCAAGAATGTATTGTAGAACAGAACTATAATGTCATACCAATTGGATTTATATTCCAGCCATTTGGGGGAAGATATCAATTTGGAGCCTCATCTTACATGACAAATAAAAATAAATTCCAGATGGACTAGAGTAAAATATGGGAAGAAAATTACACAATAAAAGTCTTGAAGATGAAATAAATATTTAATACTCTGGGTTGGAAAAGACTACCTGAACTTCAAAATGGGAGAACAAATCACCAAGGAAAAGACTGATGGATTTGACTGTTTAAAGAATTGAATATTGCATGTGTCCAAAAAGGGCATGACTAAAATTGAGGTTATGCAAATACCGGAGAAAAATACTCGCGACAGGCAAAACTGACAAATGGTTAGCATCTTGTAACGAAGATATTAATATATCAATGTGGAATTAACATGAAAACCCAATACCCAAAAGATGGGCAAATAAGAGGAAAAGACAATTCACAGAAGAAATACAAATAGAAAAAAAGTAATGTTCAAATAATTGCCACTTGAAATACTGAAACACATCCCTTTGCCTGTCAAATCGGCAAAGATGTTTGAAATGTGGTTCCCTATAGCTGAGGAGAGTTCAGGTAAATGTGAGATTTCATTCACCATGGTTGGGATGGGAATGGGAATGACCCTTCTGGAGAAGGATTGGACAGCCTGAGTTCAAAGCCTAAAAATGTGTGTATCTGTTAATTCACCATTTATACGTCTAGGAATTTAGCCTCTGAAAGAATCCAGCAAGTGGGAAAAGATTTCACTAAAGAGATTTTCATGGCACCATTTTCTAATAATAACAGAAAAAACAGACCAAAACCAAAAACAAATTGGAAATAATCCCGTGTCCCACTAACATTTGACAAAGACCCATGGGATGTCATTTGAAGGTAAAGGGATTCCTTGCGAAAAGAAACGTGGGAAACGCTGGCTTGAATAAAGTTAGACGAGCTGCTTTGTTGGAATTTTTATCAGCATGCTGAAGTCCATGATAACTGTATGGGGAAGGGGTGGGGGGACCTCCTAGGCATTTCCACCCCCCCCCCCCCCCGCCGGATTTATTTGGTCAGGCAGCCTGAATCAGTTGGCTATCGCTGGCAACTGTTCTGCTATTCCTTGCTCCTCATTCTGTTGACCATATCAGTTCCCAACACCTACTCAGATTCAAGGGCAGGGAAATAGACTCCACCCTTTGATGGGAGTTGCCTTGAAGTCAGATGGTGAAAGGCAGGGAGACAGAGAGGGTTGAAAAATTGGAGCCATTTTTTGCAGTCTTCCAGAATCTTTGCTTCATGGAACATATTAGGTAAGGCAAATTACTAGCTTTTTAAAAAATGTTTTTAAAGTTTATTTAAAAGAAGACTTTTTTAAGGTTTATTCATTTTTCAGAGACAGAGAGACAGAATGTGAGTGGGGGAGGGGCAGAGAGAGAGGGAGTCACAGAATCGGAAACAGGCTCCAGGCTCTGAGCTGTCAGCACAGAGCCCGACGAGGGGCCTGAACTCAGGTTGGACAGGGAGATCATGACCTGAGCTGAAGTCAGACACTTAACTGACTGAGCCACCCAGGCACCCCACAAGCTCTTGTTAACCAAAGAAGCCCAAATTTCAGTGGCTTGATACAATCTATCTTTCCTTCACACCATAGTGTAAATGCAATCAGTAGGGGGTCTCTGCCCCTGAGTCACCCTGGGACTGAAGCTCCTCCCATCTGGCAGCTCTGGGCTCCTTTAGTCGGCCTGCCCCTGCCCCCAGTCCTCTCTACCGGTGGGTGTTGAAAGAGGTGAGGGCCACAAGTGGGAGGTTTTCAGGGTCACACCTGGAGATCCATCACAACACATTTGCTGGTGTTATTGCCTCACATACCTGATTACAAGGGACGATGGGAAATGTGGTCCAGCTGTATGCAAAGAAGCAGAGGGAAGCAGTTTTAGTGACAAATTAGCCAGTCTCTGCCACAGATTTTGGAACATGCTAGCTATCTCTGAAAATAGAAACGTCACATTTATTAGTTTTCTTATTTATTGCCTTTCTCCCTCCACTAGGAGCCAAGCTCTAGGAGGGCAGTTTTGTTCACTATTACATACCTATCACCCATCCAGGGGCCTGGGCAAATAGGTGTTAAATAAATGAATACATGCACGAGTTAATAAAAATTCAATAACTTCAGAAGATATAATATTACAAACCCATTAAGACTTATATTTCTTTTTTTTTTTTAATGTTTATTTATTTTGAGGTGGGGCGAGGGGCAGAGAGAAGAGAGAAAGAATTCCAATCAGGCTCTTCGAGATCATGACCTGAGCCAAAATCAAGAGTCAGGGGCTTAACTGACTGAGCCACCCAGGCACCCATAGACTGATATTTCTAAGGGGATTTTAGGAACATGAGAAATCGCTCATGTGTAATGAACACTTAGATAGGATATAGGTTAGGTAGGATATGAACCCTGTAATAGAATTCAATATAACAGTGGCTTAAACAAAGTAGAACTTTATTTCTCTTTCACCAATAGATGAAGTATAAATAGTCCAGGGTTTCATTGTGATGGTATTGAGGTTTCATGGCATCAGAGATCTAGGCTGTCTAACCGATGGTCCTGCCATCCCTAGGGGAGTGCCCTGGCCTGCGTGGTCCAAGATGGCTCCCACCACATTCACATTCCAGGCAGTGAGAAGGAGAAAAGGGAAATGGAGACTCACCTCCCAGCTCTTTCCTAGCGTAGGAGAACCGAGAAATGAAATATATTTACATTTTTTTTAACTTTTATTTATTTTTGAGAGACAGAGAGAACCAGGCCATGAATGTGGGAGGAGCAGAGAGAGAGGGAGATACAGAATCTGAAGCAGGCTCCAGGCTCCTAGCTGTCGGCACAGAGCCCGACGTGGGGCTCAGACCCATGAACTGTGAGATCATGACCTGAGCTAAAGTTGGACGCTCAACTGACTGAGCCACCCAGGCGCCCCAAGAAATGAAATATATTTTTTAAATTTATTTTTATTTTGAGGAGTGCCTGGGCGGCTCAGTCAGTTGAGCGTCCAACTTCGGCTCAGGTCTCCGATTTAGTGAGTTCGAGCCCCACATCGGGTTCGTTGCTGTCAGCGCTGAAGCCATCCATGCAGGGCCCACTTCCACTTCCAATCCCCTGTCCCCCTCTCTCTCTGCCCCTCCCCCGCTCTCTCTCTCTCTGTCTCAAAAATAAATAAACATTTAAACATTTTTATTTTTATTTGTTGAAGAAACCAAGAGTCAGACACTTAACCAACTGAGCCATCCAGGCACCTTGAAATCTTAAAAAAAAAAAAGTTTATTTATTTATTTTGAGCAAGAGAAAGTGCGAACAGGGGAGGGACAGAGAAGGAAGGAGAGAAAGAATCCCAAGCAGGTTCCATGCTGTAAGCAAAGAGCCTGATGTGGGGCTCAATCTCACAAACCATGAGATCATGACCTGAGCTGAAATCAAGAGTCAGACACTTAACTGACTGAGCCACCCAGGCAGCCCCGAGAAATGAAATCTTAGCTTTGGTGTCTAATTTATTTTGCCCTCTGCACTGTGAGGGTCATCTTCTGGGTTACTTTCCAGAGCAAAGAGCAGATGTATAACAGTAAGGTCAGGTCACAGATGAGCAGTCGAAGGGAATATAGCTGCTTATTTCCAGGTAATACAAATTCTTTGCAAAAATTGGCAGGATGATAAGTCAGACATCTGAAGTGTTTGCATGTATGTTGTCATTTTTGTTGATCCTGCCTATTCTTGTTCATGATATCTTAGATTTGTAGGAAGAAGGACATTAAAAAAATTTTTTAATGTTTTTATTTATTTTTGAGGGAGACACAGAGAGACAGAGCACGAGTGGGGGAGGGGCTGAGAGAGAGGGAGACACAGAATCCAAGCAGGCTCCAGGCTCTAAGCTGTCAGCACAGAGCCCAACTTGGGGCTCGAACTCATGAACTATGAGATCATGACCTAAACCAAATTTGGATGCTTAACCGACTGAGCCACCCAGGCACCCCCAACCCCCAAAAATTTTTTTAAAAAAGATTTGTAGGAAGAATCTGAAGACCTAATATGGCTGTATGTTACTCCAGAGGGGACATTCATCCAGGACAAGACCCAGGTTTACCCGACTTAGGGGCTACAAGGATAAGCTGTTAGTTCACATGAAGGCTAGGTGATTTCTGGCTCACTCTTACCTTGAGTGTGACAAGCCTTCAGATCCCAGTTGAAAATGAAGAGTGATGTTCACACTCTCCAGTCTGGGTGGACCCGGGCCTCTACATTTTGCCTCTCTAGTCCCTAACTGTCTTCTGGATTGGACCATGTCTTCAGAACATAGTGAAGACATTTGTTCTGAAGACATTTGAGTTCTGGGCTCCCTTTTTGTTTCATTTTGGATATTGGATGCTATTTCCTTACCCTCTTACCAGTGCTTTGCTGCTTTTAGTAACTTTTCCTATATATTTCAAACTGCATTTTTAGTTTTGAGAAAGAGAGGGAGAGAGAGAGAGAGAGAGAGAGAGAGGGAACGAGTTGGGGAGGGGCAGAGAGAGAGGACAGAGAATCCGAAGCAGGCTCCATGCCATCAGCGCAGAGCCCGATGCAGGGCTCAAACTCACGAACTGTGAGATCATGACCTGAGCCAAAATCAAGAGCCAGATACTCAACCAACCGAGCCACCCAGGCACCCCTCAACCTGTATTTTTCTTTAATGTTTATTTATTTTTGACACAGAGAGAGAGAGAGACAGAGCATGAGGAGGGGAGGGGCAGAGAGAGAGGGAGACACAAAATCTAAAGCAGGCTCCAGGCTCTCAGCTGTCAGCACAGAGCCCGACGCGGGGCTCGAACTCACAGACCGCGAGATCAGGACCCCAGCCGGAGTCAGACACTCAAACGACTGAGCCACCCAGGCGCCTCCCTCAACCTATATTTTTATTTGTTCTTCAGGGGAGGGTGCTTTCTGATTTCTTAGAACACCAATATTGACAGCAGAAGTCCTGTATTTTTTTTTTCCTCCAAAAAATTGCCTTTATTTGTTGCGTTTTCTGAAATTAAAATATTTTTATTTATTTATGATTATATAAGTTAAAAATACTCTCTGTAAAAAAACAAATGTAAAGGGTGCCTTAAATTTTTTTTTAATTTTTTTACCGTTTATTTATTTTTGAGACAGAGAGAGACAGAGCATGAACAGGGGAGGGGCAGAGAGAGAGGGAGACACAGAATCTGAAACAGGCTCCAGGCTCTGAGCTGTCAGCACAGAGCCTGACGCGGGGTTCGAACTCACGGACTGTGAGATCATGACCTGAGCCGAAGTTGGACGCTTAACCGACCAAGCCACCCAGGCGCCCCAAGGGTGCCTTAAATTTTAAGCCCTGCATGGGGCTTAAAATTGTAGATTTCTAATTCATTTCTAATGACTGCATTTATGATATGGATGAACCACAACTGATAAATCTATGGAGCATTGCTTTAATTATATTTTAAAGGCCTTCCTTTCACAAACATATAAAGCCAGCTGTTGTGGCCTAGGATGTCTGTTCACTGACAATGTCGGGGCCACATTCCTGCGAAGAGGGAGAATAGAGAAAGGGAGGACACACTTTTGCCTTTAGGGACACAACCTGGAAGTTGTTTCTTCCCGCATTCCATTGACCAGAAGACAGTTCCAGGGCCTCATCTGGCTCCAAAGAGGCTGAGAAACACAGTCTTGGCTAGGGGACCAGATGTCCAATTACCAATTACATTTTAATAGAAGAAGGGAAGAAAACAATATTTGCTGATTGCTGGCATGGTGCTTCACTCGCCTTGCAAGTCAGTCCTTGCTAGCACTTTCCCACAAGCCAAAGCGGGAAACATCTGTTTAGTTGTCAACGCTGAAACTGGTAGGAAATAAAGACATCATGAAATCGCTTTACCAGTTTCTTTGGTGCTTCCAATTTTCATCTTTTTAAAACAATTTTTTATTCAGGTAGAATTTACGTAGAGTAAAATACATCCTTTTTAGTGTATTGTTCTATGAACTTCGACGAACGCATGCAACCATGAAATCATCACAAGAAAAATAGAGAATTCTATTGTCCTCCCCTCCCCAATTTCCCTCACTCCCCTTTGTGGTCAACCACTGCCTCCACTTCCAGCCCCTGGCAGGCACCGATCCGATTTCTGTCCCTCCAGGCTGCCTTTTCCAGAGTGTTCTATGGCTAGAATTGTGTATGGAGACTTTTGAGTCCGGCATCTTTCCCATAGCATGATGTACTTCAGATTTGTTTGTGCTCTTGTGGGTTTATCGGTAGTTCATTCCTTTTTCTTGCCGAGTAGTATTCCATTGTGTGGATGTACCATGATTCATTCATCCGCTGAAGAAAACATGGCTTGTTTTTAGTTTGGGGCAATTATAAATAAAGCCACTGTTTATATGGCATACTGGTGTTTGTGTGAACTTAAGTTTTGACTTCTCTTGAGTAAATATCTAGGAATAGGATTGTTGGGTCATATGATAAGCGTGTGTTTAACTTTATAAGAAACTGCCACTTTTCCTAAGTGGCTGAACCATTTTGCATTCCCACCAGCAATGTGTAGGAGGGTTCCCGTTGTTAGGCATCTTCGGCGGCTCTAGGAATTGTCAGAAGTGCTGCTGTTTGCCATTCTTTTTTTTTTAATTTATTTTATTTATTTTTTTAACGTTTATTTATTTTTGAGACAGAGACAGAGCATGAACGGGGGAGGGTCAGAGCGAGAGGGAGACACAGAATCTGAAACAGGCTCCAGGCTCTGAGCGGTCAGCACAGAGCCCGACGCGGGGCTCGAACTCACGGACCGCGAGATCGTGACCTGAGCCGAAGTCGGACGCTTAACCGACTGAGCCACCCAGGCGCCCCTGCTGTTTGCCATCCTAATAGATGTGCAGTGGTATATCATTGTGATTTTCCATTTTATTTTGACTAAAGAATCAAACTCTCATCTTGCCGGGGAAGGGGAAGGCAGGCGCTACGGATTGGTGCCTTTGGTGTTGTGGACATCTCTCATGCTTTCTATTCAGATGTCTGGAGTCTTTTGAACATGTTCTCTACATTTTGGGAATGTCCTACCCTATGAATTCAGCTTCCCCAGTCCAGAAGTCAGAAATTCCCAGCCTTCCTTGCAGCTGTGTGCAGGCATGTGTCCTGCACTTTGCCAATCGAACGCACCCACGTTTTCAAGAAATTTTTAATTTGGAGAATTTTGAAATGAAGGAAGACAAAAGAGTGTGAGGAATCCTGAACCATCTCTCTAACCCCGACGACCGTTCACATAGGGCCGATCCTTTCCCCCTCATTCTCCTCCTCTGTGTGGTCATGCAGCATATTTTGTCGGTAAATGTTTTGGTATTTGCATCAGGATTTTATCTGAAAGAGTGAAGAGAAAAAGGAAGCAACCTGTAAAATCGATTCCGATGTGAATAGCGGCGGAAGTCTTAGCAGAAACTCCTGGGTGGCATTAGGATTTGTGTAGCCCAGGGACAGATCTGTGGCACTCCCAGAGATTCAGTGGTCTCCCTAACATCCTTGAACACACCCACTTTGCTGTTTAAACGAGTTAGTGGCATCTACCGTATGCAATGAAGAATTGTGACTGCTATATCTGGGTCAGGTGTCACCCTGGTTTAATGGCCAGAGCCAGGACCTGAGCATAGGTAGCTCCAACTTGCAGAAAGGGGCCTTGAGAAGACAGTCGCAGTGCAGGAAGTTGTAAGCCAGGTAGTGTGCCTGGAAGTGGCGAATACTGAGGGAGTATGGGGGGGGAGCCAAGGGCATTCCCCACATGCTGCTTAAGGACCAGTCCTCCTTCATCTCCAACGCAGTGTTCTCAAGCACCCTGCCACTTTCTTACAGACTTTGCCCCCCACACCAGCCACAGGTGATTGGTTTGGGAAATGCAGGGAATACATGCTGAGCCAAGCTGAGTCCTCTCCCAGGATTCTTTTATTTTCTTTTAATTTTTTAAGTGTTTATTTATCTTTGAAAGAGAGAGACCGAGCGCGAGTGGGGGAGGGACAGAGAGAGAAGGAGACACAGAATCCAAAGCAGGCCTCAGGCTCCAAGCTGTCGGCACAGAGCCTGACGCAGGACTTGAACCCATGAACTGCCAGATCGTGATCTGAGCTGAAGTCAGAAGCTTAACTGACTGAGCCGCCCAGGCGCCTCCCCCAGGATTTCCTTTCCTTTCCTTTCCTTTCCTTTCCTTTCCTTTCCTTTCCTTTCCTCTCCTTTCCTCTCCTCTCCTCTCCTCTCCTCTCCTCTCCTCTCCTCTCCTCTCCTCTCCCCTCCTTTCCTCTCCTTTTTTAAATCATGGGCTCAGCAAGAGTGAGCTATTGATGACAGAGACTGTGCAGTTCCATAAGAAACAGAGAGGGCTGAACAAAGCTGGCCCAGAGAGAAGCGGAAGCAAGCTATGGAGAATCTTGGAGTCAGTCTGGATCTGTCCAGCGTTCCATCATCCCTTCTCCTCTGATGTTTAGGTTGCTTAGTTTTCCCCTTAGAGCACTTGTGTATTAACCTCCACATCTTCACAATCTTCACCCTCCAGCCTCAACTAGTTCAAGTTGGGCTTTTGAAACTGTATTCGGTGGAGTATAGATTTGGTTGTAGTGATAAAGTCCCCAAAATAACAGTGCTGTTTCCGTTGTCTATTGTTTTCTAACAGACCATCTAAAAACATAGGGATTTAAAACAACAATAATTTATTATTTCTCATGATTCTTTCAGCTGACTGAGTGGCTCTTCTGCTCCACATGGTGTTGCCTGGGGTCACTCAGGTGGCTGCATTTGGCTAGTGACTGGCATGGCAAGAAAGATCCAGATTACTTCTTTCACCTTCCTGGGGCCTTGGCACTTGCTGTTGACTGGGGTGCCTTGATTCTTCTCCTAGTGGCCTTTCTTTCCACACATGGTGTCTCACCTCCAAGGCCTCTTTGTGTGTCCTCACTCTCTGGGAAGGGAGCTTGGACTTCCTTACAGCATGGCAGCTGGATTCCAAGAAAGCAAAACCAGAAGCTATAAGGATTCTTAAGGTCTACCTTCAGAACTGACACAGCATCCCTTCCACCACGTTCTTTGTCAATGCAAGTTGCAAGGTCAGCTCAGATTCAAGGGCAGGGAAAATGGGACTCTACCTTTTGGTATGGGGGATGGCGTGTGCATATTGGGAGGAAGAAATTCTTGGTGACCATCTTTGGAGACTACCTACCACAAGTGTCTTGAACAAGGTAGAAATTTCTCCCTTACGTAAGAGTCCGGGGTTGGCGTGGCTCTTCCAAGGTGATGAGCACTGAGGATTCTTCTGTCTTCTTACTCTTTCACTTTTGTCATGTTGTCCTCATCCACTTGTTCCAAGTTTCCCACATTCCAATTCCAGCAAATGAGAAAGTCAAGGAGAAGCGTAGAGTGCATTCCTCCACAAAGGCTCTGCCTTTTAAATCGCCACTTTACTTCCCATGCTACCCGTTGGCCAGAATAAAGTTATATGGCCACTCTAAATGCGAAGGAGGCCAGGAAATACAGTTTTTAGTTGAGTGGGCAGATGCCTTGCTAAAAATTTTGTGGAAGAAGGAGCAGGAGGATATCGGGGGAACCCTAGCATTCTTATCTGCCAAGTGATTAATTCAAGGAGAAACAGGGGGCATGTCTGGGATACCATTAGAGCGTGATGCAGACATGAGGAGCCACGTTTAATCCAACCTGTTCCTGGTGGCCATTTAGTCCAATATTGAAAGAATATTTTCTGGGGAGCCTGGGTGGCTTAGTCGGTTAAGCATCCGACTCTTGATTTCAGCTCAGGTCATGATCTCACAGGTTTGCGAGATCAAGCTCTGCATAAATAAATAAACTTTATTTATTTAAATAAATGAAATAAACTTTTAAAAAAATTCCTGGGCATCTACTTTATGTGCTGAGAATACAACGGTGAGCACGGCAGAAAGGTTCCTGTTCTCATGGAATTTCTATTCTAGAGGAAGTGGCAGACAGTAAAATGGGAACACGTAAATCAGAGAATTTCAGGTATGATAAATACAGGAAGAAAATGAAATTGATGGTGGTGGGTGACTTGAGCGGGAGAGGTCTCTGGGAGGGTGTAACATTTGAGCTGAGAGCTGAAAGACCAGTAGTGGCCAGTTCTACATGGACTTTGGGAAAACCATCATAGGCAGAGGGAACAGCAGGTACAAAGGCCCTGAGGTGAGAGTGCACTTGACTTATACAAGAAACAAGAAGGCCAGGGTAGCTGGAGTCGCGGAAGGGAGGAAAAGAGGGGGAGAAAGGGAGGACAGAAAGATAGGCAGGTCTCGATGTAAATATATGCTTTTATTTCTCCTGGGTAAACGCCTGCTTCTGTGGAATTGCTAGATCTCCGCGTAGGTGAATATTTACCTTTATAAGGTTTCTATTTTTTCATTTCCACCAGCAGTGTGAGATTTCCAGTTGCTCCACGTCTCTGCTGACACTTGAGAGGGTCAGTCTTTTTATTTTGTTTATTTTTTAATTAAAAAAAATTTTTTTTACATTTTATTTATTTTTGATAGAGAGAGACAGAGCACAAGTGGGGGAGGGGCAGAGAGAGACGGAGACACAGAATCTGAAGCAGGCTCCAGGTTCCAAGCTGTCAGCACAGAGCCTGACGTGGGGCTCGAACTCACAGACCGCAAGATCATGACCTGAGCCGAAGTTGGACGCTTAACCGACTGAGCCACCCAGGCGCCCCAAGGGTCAGTCTTTTTAATTTTAGTCATTTCAGCGGATGTGTAGTGGTATTTCATTGTGGTTTTAATTCGTGTTTCCCTAATGACTAATGATGTTGGACGCTTTTTCACAGGCTTATGGGCCATTCACATCCCTTCTTCTGTGACATTATCTGTTCTAATATTTTGGCCATTTACAAAACTGGTTCTCTGCCTTTTCAAAAAAGCTTCCTCCGGGGCGCCTGAGTGGCTCAGTCGGTTGGGTGTCTGACTTGGGCTCAGGTCATGATCTCACGGTTCGTGAGTTTGAGCCCCGTGTCCAGCTCTGGGCTGACAGCTCAGAGCCCGGAGCTTGCTTCGGATTCTGTGTCTCCCTCTGTCTGCCCCTCCGCTGCTTGCACTCTGTCTCTTGCATTGCCTCAAAAATAAATAAACATTAAAAAAAAATTTTTTTTACAAGTTTCCTCTGGTTGTTATGGGGAGGATGGGCTGTAGGGGGCAAAAGTGGAAGCAAGGAGAGCGAGGAGGGGTTGTATCTTCCACAGAGGCAAGCTTGTTACAGGCTAGACACATTGCCTGCTTTCTGGCAAAGTCTGTCTGGGCCTTGCCCAACTCTTGGGCTTCTGCCAGGAGACATTGAGACATTTTACAGATCTCAAGGGAGGGCGAAACAGCCCCACTTCCTGGAGTCTGGCACCCTGTGAGGGTGGCTCGCAGTCAGCTGGGTGCCCCCCATCACAGCCTTCTTTCACTCAATGGTTCGCCCACCCATGAGAGCCCAGCCCGACCAGCCCCGGCCAGCATTCTGCGGTCCGTACCGGTGCGATCATACGAGATGCCAAAATATTGAAATACTTCACTTCTGGTTGGTAAAGAGCCTCTACCCCACCTCCCACAAATATCTGCCACTAACTCAGTCAGTTCCCTTGGGAGAGCTCCGACTTCCCCACATCTCAGCAGTGGAAAGGGGAGGCTCTGGGACTCGGACCCAGCACCAGCCCAAGGGCCGCAGCTGCTTGATTGGATGGTGCGTGAGCGCGCTGTTCAGACTGGATTCCGGGGCCGGCTCAGGCCTGGCTGGAGCCGGGAGGACCGGATTGCGGGGCCGAGTTTGAGGGGTTGAGGGAGGACTTTCAGCAAGAGGAGCCCAGAACTGGAGACTTGAAGTACTGATAAGGATAACTGTAATGATGAGGATAGTGATGAATATTCACTGAGCACATACAGGGTGCCACGCGGGCATTTTTCCGGGAGACGTCACAAAATCCTCTCAATATTGTGGACTGTAGCAGCAGCCTGGCCCCTGCTTTGGTCCCTGCCCCCTGCAGTGTGCTCCCCCTGCCCAGCCAGAGGGAGCCCACAAACGCCTGATTCAAGACCCTCCAGGCTGAGAGCTTCCTGTGGTCGCTGACTGAGACCACGGCTCGCTCAGCTTCAGCCACCTTGAGGCCTAGGGTGCTGCTGCAAGGGCCTCCACAGCTCGCCTCTTCTCTCCGTGCTCACTCCAGACCTGGCGGTGGTAGGGGTGGGGGTGTTGGAGACTTGGCCAGGCCTGGGCGACGGAGGCTGTTAGCAGCCAGTGCTCCCTCGGACTGGGCCCTGACCCTCCTCTGGCTTCCAAATCCCCCCACCACAAAGGGCCACTCGGAGCCTGTCCCATGACCAGCATCCAGGTTCCCCTTTTCTCTCCTAAGCCCAGGCCCAGGGAGCTGCGGGGTGTGACGCCTGGATGGGGGAGGGGGGCTTCCTGCCGCTGGCCCATCCCCCAGTGCCTTAACCTCAGGTTCCTCCTAGCCAGTCCCAGCTCAGGCTCCTGTAGGGGCCTAGAAGTCCCTGTCTCCCCCTGGGTGCCTCCCTCTGTCCTCACTTCCAGCTACTTCCTTATTTGGTGGGGCAGCCCAGCCTGGCCCAGTGGTCACCATGTTGTCCCCCCACTTGCCTCACCCCAAACGCTCAATCCTGTGTCTGTGCTGTGTGTTTTGGTGTCACTGCCTGCCTCTCTCTCTCTCTCTCTCTCTTTCTCGGCCTCGCCATCTCTTTCTCCTTCCTTATCTTTCTTTCGTCTTGGTTCTTTTTTTCTTTCTCTTCTAAGGGTCAACTATCTGTCCCTGGGTCCTGTATTTCACTATCACCTTTATTTCCTGTGTGACCTTGGGCAAGTGTCTTTACCTTTCTGTAAAATGGGGATAAGAGCATCTACCTCAGAAGGGTGCTGTGGGGGTTAAATGAGTTAACACTTAGGACAGAGTGCCTGCGGCTCATTAGTGCCCATATCCTGATGGTTCTCTTTTAATATCCTGTAAACATCACAAGGCTCTGAGTATCAAATAATTATAGCTGATGCTTATAAAAAGCTGACAAGTGTGGGACCCTGTTCTAGAAACATTAATTCATTCCATCCCCATAAACCCCTACAAAATAGGTACTGTTTTACTCCTCATTTTACAGATAAAGAAACTGAGGACCAGAGAGGTTGAATGGCTTGTTCAAGGCTGCCCAGCCAGGAAGAGGCCATGCTGACGGCAATCATAGCTACTGACTCTCCCGTTACACCGATGGCTGACCCCTGAGTGGGGGTGGGTTGGCACATTTCCTTTTATGTTCCGGTAGTTAGGGGCTATAGCATGGCCCCTGGAGCCTCTTGGCCTGATTCTTTCTGGCGTTATCTGTCTCTGTCCCTCCTCCTGTCTTGTCCCCTCCTCCCTCCTGCCACCACCCACCTCAGACTTCCTCCTTCACTTGGACGCTACACCATATCCCACCGGCCCTTGAACTCTGGTGTCCAGCAGCGTCACCTGCGTCATGAGGGTCCTTGGACCTTCCAACAGGCTCCTGTTCCTGCCTCTCCTCCTGACTGTGGGTGGTGAGTTGGGGGCTTCTGCAACTGCCTCCCCCGTCCCTGGGCTCAGCTTGGAGCAGAGCAGAGAGCAGGGTAGAAGGAGAATCAAAAGGGAGGTGGAGGGAAGCAGATCCCCAGCTCCCTAAAACGTGTGGGTCTCTCCCGGAGCCTGAGCCCCCGAGATCTGGCCTCTGGCAGAAGCGGGGGTGGGGGGACTCTAATGGTGTTGCAATAGGGCAGGTCAGGGTGAAAGTAATACAGTCCAGGGGCCTTGACGCTGACCCACAGGTCCCACCAGACATCATTCTCCACTCTTATCTCCTAGCTCTCAGGACCCAGCCTCCCCAGCTTCTGTGCCCACCCTGCAGTCACAGCCCCAGGCCTCAGTTTACCTTCTTTTTCTCTCCTCAGGTTTTAACCCTGCCCAGGCACAGAACGGTAGGCCTAGACCCTGCAATTCCCCTCCCTGCCTCCCAAAGACTTCCCCATCTCTGTTCCCCAGCCTTTCCAAACCTGCCCCTGCTGGCACCTCCTCCCAATTCCCAACTCCCACTGACCGCCCCCACAAACCCCCTGTGCCACATTCTCAGAATGCAATTGCTCCGTGGTGAGTCCCGGTGTGCTGGCGGGGATCGTGCTGGGGGACCTGGTACTGACCCTCCTCATCGCCCTGGCTGTGTACTCCCTGGGCCGGCTGTTCCCTCGGGGGCGAGGGGCCGTGGACGGTGAGTGGGGATGGCAGGGGAGAGCCTGGGCCCCTCTGAGGACTTGCCTGGCAGGGAGGGGTAAGCTCCCAAGTCACAACCATCCAAAGGGACATTGATGGAGGGACAAAATTGTCCTGATTCACCACCTTAACTGTCTCTGCACCCTGCACTACTCCCCATCCCCCAGCAGTGACCAGGAAACAGCGCATTACGGAGACAGAGTCGCCATATCAGGTGAGAAAGCCAGCTTCTCACATCTCACTCCTACCCTGTGCATGTCTGTCCTAAACACCTCCCCAGTCCCTTTAGGACCTAGACCCTAAAGCCACTTTCTCAGCAACATTTCAAACCCTCAAAGACTAACGGGGCTTTCATGATCTGTCCACAAGGGCTTTCAGTGATCAATCATGACCTTATGCGCAGCTTAAAATGTGTGAGAAAACCCAGGGATGGCTTTACCTTTGCAAGGGCAAATGCAGGCCTTAACCTTCAGGCAGGCACTGAATTGTTCAGGACAGAATGATTTCTGGGAGAAGCTCTTAGAAGGGCAAGAGGATATAATTCAGCTCTAATTCAGTAACTCCGAAGAGAGGAGTTTTAGAATTTTTTGGAAGGAGGGATCCTGTATCGCTTTGAGAAGCTGATGAAAGCTAGAGATTCCTCAGAAAATC
Organism: Panthera tigris; assembly: GCF_018350195.1. Lineage (NCBI taxonomy): Eukaryota > Metazoa > Chordata > Mammalia > Carnivora > Felidae > Panthera > Panthera tigris. The sequence continues at coordinate 17,762,375 of NC_056674.1, forward strand.
CACACAAAAATTTACAAAATTGTACATATAATCTAGGGGCGGTACAAGTACCCTTGAAACCCTTCTTAAGAACCACCATGCAGACAGAGGCATCTCTCCTTCTCTTGCCTCTCTGTCAATGTCCTTCTCAACCCTTTTGGGGGTCATGGGCTCCTGTGAGAATCTAATGGAAGCTGAACAGACCCCTTCCCATCGAGGTGTGCACCCAGACCGGTCGTTTGCATATGATTTCAGGGATTCAGTTTGAAGTCTGTCTCTTTGGACTATAAACCTCCCCCTCAATTGTGAGCCTCGTTCTATGAAATCTCTTACTTACCTGCAGCCAGCTTTGCTTTGCTTCCCTTGTGGATTAAAAAGTCTTTTTGTAAGGTGAAAGAATCTTGAGTTTGGCTCCATGAGGTCCAGAAGAATGAGGGAGATTTTCAGTTACCAGGGGCAGTGAAATTTGGGGGGAAAGCGTTATTCTAATTTATTTGTCCTTTGGTAGAATTTGTTGAGCACCTACACAGCAACAGTTTACATACTAGTTGGAGAGATGGACTTGAAGCAAATTAACATAATATCATTGGGGGAAAGTATCATGAGCGAAATAAAGCTGGTGTGGCAGTGACTGGGGTGTGCGTGTGGAGGGGAGAAATTAGATGGGGTATCAAGAAGTGCTTCTCTGAGGAAGTGACATGAGCTGAGACTTGCAGGTGGAAAAGGAACCATCCATGGGAATATCTAGGAAACCTGTGTTCTAGGCAGAGAGAACAGCACACACAAAGGCCCTGAGGCTGGGACATGATGGTGAGGCAGAGCAGAAAGGGAAAGACTGAATGCACTCGATTAAAATCCAGATCTCTTCCGTGGCTGCAAGGCTGACGAAGCTGCTAGGAGCTTTACAGGCCACTGGGAGAAGGCTGAATTTTGCTTTAAGTTTATTCAGCGTACCTCTTCCACTGATGGTTCCCACCCTGTCTCTCCCATTAGGAGCTCCAAGGTCAGAGGTCAGATGTCTACAGTGACCTCAACACACAGAGGCCATATTACAAATGAGCCCAAAGCACAGCAGTCAACAACCTGATGCCTGGATCCAGTCATTCCTGATGCCTACCCAGCACCTTATTCCTCCTCCCACCAAGATCCAGATCCAGAGTGCTCTCCCTGAGATGTCAGACTTTTCTTCACCACTGCTCCCAAATAAACATGGCACACAAAAACACTATTGAGTTATTCCAGATCTCTGGGCTGAAGGAGCAGGGGATATGTGAAGTTCCTGGGAGGGAGGGAAGCTCTGGGGACCCTGGGGTTCTTTGAGGAAGACGTAGAACTGGAGGTGTTTTGGAGCACCTGGCTGGCTCAGTTGGAAGAGCATGCAACTCTTGATCTCAGGGTTGTAAGTTCGAGCCCCACATCGGCTGTGGAGATGACTTAAATTGTTTTTAAAAAATTTTTTAATATTTATTTTTGAGACACAGAGAGAGACAGAGCATGAGCAGGGGAGGGGCAGAGAGGGAGACACAGAATCTGAAGTAGGCTCCAGACTCCCAGCTGTCAGCACAGATCCCGACACGGGGCTCGAACCCACGAACCACGAGACCGTGACCTGAGCCAAAGTTGGATGCTTAACCGACTGAGACACCCACACCCAGGCGCCCTTACAGTCTTTTTTTTTTTTTTTTAATGTTTATTTATTTATTTTTGAGAGAGAGAGTGTGGGGGAGGGGCAGACAGAGGGAGACTGAGAATCCCAGGCAGGTGCTGAGCTGTCAGTGCAGACGCGGGGCTCCATCTCACCAACCATGTGATTATGATCTGAGCCAAAGTCAAGAGTCAGACGCTTAACTGATGGAGCCACCCAGGCACCCCCCCCCAAACATCTTAACAAACAAACAAACAAACAAACAAAACTAGAGGTATTTCAGTTGCTTTATTCCAACCCAAGTCGGGAGTGGGTATCCTGTGCCACCACACACAATGCAGGATGAGAGGGTCAGAAGTCAAAGGTGTCGCTTACAAGGGGGTCAGCCCCTGCCAGGCATGTTCATGTAGATTTTGTCATCTTCTGGGGGTGGGGGAGAGAAAGCATGAGGCCTGACCACCTACCAGCCACCCACGTCTCTACCTTCCTGGGGACCCCCTGCCTCAGGGGTTTCCTCAGGAGTTCCCCCATGCACCACCCCCAGGGTTTCCCCAGCATATCCTCCAGGGCTTCCCTGGAGGACACCTCCCTGGGGACCCCCTCCCTAGGGCCATCAGCCCCTCCGGGCCCCATCCTGTCTCTGCCCTCACCTTGGGTGGGCCTGCGGCGGGGGCAAGCACACACAAACACCACCGCAACGATCAGCAGCGACACCACCAAATCGGCGGCCATGAGGCCTACCAGCATCGTCAGGGAGGGGGGCCCACATCCGGAACAGGAACCTTGTGGGTGGCGCCCAGACAGAAGGGGATTGAGGTGGGGGGGGGGGTTCCAGACCCTCAGGACTGCACTTTGGGCATATGGGACAGAGGAAGTCCCTGGGGGGGGGGGGCGGGTGTCTGAGATTCCCTGGGTTTGACTTGGGGAATGAAAGGGGAGGTGGAGGACTGGAGACAGGTGGGGGTGTCCCAGCACAGAGAGACATGGGTGGTGCTTCGGGCCTAGTGGGTACTCCCAAAGAAGGCTGGGGGGTGGCTGAGTCCCTGGGGCTTCAGTTTGGTGATGAGAGCAGTGATACGGGGACCCAGAGAGGGCTGCAGGTCCTCTGGGGGCTCTGATTTGGGGGTGAGAGGTGAGGTGGTGACCTGGGGTGTTCCAGGACCCTCAGGCCACACTTTAGGGACAGAAGCAGTACCTGAAGGGCCATGGCAAAAGGGAAGGAGTGCTGATTTCTCACCTGGGGTTGTCAGAGCCGCAGCCACTGTGAAAAGAGAGGGAAGGTGGGTCAGCAGGGAGAGGTGGTTCCCAAAACAGGGTGCAGGGAAAGGTGGTGCCCTGAGAAGCAACCTCCATTCCAGAGGGAGCAGATGAGAAAGAGGCCAGATGGGAAGGGGAGCTCCCAAAGACACACAGAGATAGGACATCAAAAGTAGAAGTAGAGACAGACCCAGCAGGGAGATGGGGCGATTAACAGGCAGAGGCTCCAGACTCCGTTTCTCTCCCCAGAGAACCAGCCTCTGAAGCCAAATGGATCTCGAGGAAGGAAGGGGTACTGGGAGGATCTGCTCTCAGCACCCCTCCCTTCAGATGCCACCTGAGCCACCCTTTTCATAAATACCGTGCCTGCCACCCCCCATAGCCACTGGCTTCACCTGGGAGCAAAAGCAGGAACAGGATGTCACTTGAAGGGGCCATGGTGGGTAGGGGCTAGAAGGGGGCTGGCAAAAGGCTTTGGTCCAGAGAAGTCCTGAGGAACAGTGGGGGAGTAGAGAAGCAAGCAATAGCGGATATCACCCTGCTGGTGACAAGGCCACCTGCTTCCTGTGTGTGTGGGAGGGGTAGAAGTGGTGAGTCCCTGTGACTGCCTTTGGGGGTAGGGTCAGAGACCAGGGAGGCTGCTATGTTTGTCTAGGTGGGAGGTGACAGATGGACCAGGTTGTGGGCACTGGAGAGATGGAAAGATTCTGGAAGTAGAACCAACAAAATTTGTTGACCATGTAGGTATGGGTGTGTGAGAGACAGAGGGATTCAGGATGACCAAAACTTCTGGACTGAGCAACTGAAAAGTTGGGGCATCCTTGGACAGAGATGGCAAATGAGGGGAAGCAGGTTTAGGGGAAAGTGTCAAGGTCTGGGGACACGGAGTTGGAAATGCCTGAGAGATTCCTTGTGGAACTGAATGACCACAGCTGCATCTATGAATTCAGGGGATAAATCTGGTCTGGAAATGTAAATTTTCAGGTTGATGGCTTATGGATGGTATTTAAAGCCACGAGACTGGATGAGGTCACCAAGGAAGTGAGTACAGACAGAGGAGTGCCCCTGGCCCCCAAGAATGGGTGAAGAGGCGGAAACAGCCAGGGAAGCAACAGCATGTGAGGGAGGAGAACCAGGGGAGCAGAAGCCTTGAGAGCCCGAGAGAAATGATTAACATGATCACTGAGATGGGAACCGAGAATGAGCCTCCCCTGGAATGTCAGTTGGCTTGAGGGCTGGGAATTCCTGGCTGCTTAGTTCACAGCTATACCACAGCGCCCAGCAAAGTACCTCTCTTGCAGTAATAAATCATTTTTAATGATGATGAATATATGAGAACTGCCCTCTGAAAAAGAAGGTGATGTGGGGGAAAGGGAGAAATTTGAGCCCACCTATGGTGGCTCTTACCAACAGATCTTCCCTCCCTGGGGACCGGGACCCCAGTCCCCTCTTCCCCCAGGACACAGTAATACTGTCCCCTCTCAGCCCAGGGCCCAGAAATCGAAACCTCCATCACCCCCTTGGATAGAGCCTCAGAAGTCTAGGCCCTCAGTGCTCTCCTCCTTCAGGACTCGGCTGTTCTAGGCCCACTTCTCCTTCAGACCTAAGATGGGGCCCCCAGCTGCCTCTTTCCTGGGAGACTCAGGAGTCTGGCTCGCAGTGTCAGCCCCGCCCATTCAGAGACTCGGCTTGCTAGAGCGCGACACGGGGACTCCCAGGCCTGTGGGCGGGGCCCTACCCATGACCGGGCGGTGCTAGAACCCCAGTTTAAAAACTCGCGGGGCACCAACTCTAGATCGGGGACCCGGCGGCGGCTCCGCGGGAAAGAGCGAGGCTGGCGCAGCGCCGAGGCCGCGGCCCTGGGGGCCCGCAATCCGCGCCACGGAATCCCCGAGGTAATGGGGGTGGGGTGGGGAGGTGAGACACGCTCGGCCCCTTGAAGGAGCGAGGGGCTGGGAGTCCGGCTCTTGAGGATGCCAGAGACGGAGCTGGGAGGATCAGGCCTGGGTGCTGAGAGTGAGGGTACTTGGTGTTTGGAGGGGCCAGGAGGCCCGGGCATCTGGGTGGTGATGGAGGAGCGGCTGGGGTTCTGGACTCCTGGGTCCTGGGCGGTAGGGGATTGGAGATTCGGAATCCCGGGTCCCGGAGGTGAAGGGGCTGGAGGCCCGACCCCTGGGTCCTGTGGGAGGACGGGGCTGGGAAGGAGTGTAGAAAGGGGCTAGGTTGAGTCCTGGGGGAGGGGGCGTGGTTGTTTAAAAATCAGCCACGGGTCCGCGGGGGTAAGATCCGGCGCCTGGCCGCAGGGGTCCACGCAGGCCTTGACCCTACCCCCCACCCCGGGAATTCCCGAGTCTCCACCAGCCCTGGGTCCCTGGGCTGCTCGGGAATTCCCCACGTGCGGGGATTCCACGCGCTCCACGCTTGGCCAAGCGCCCCGCCTCTCAGCGGGACACCTGCTGCGCGCGGCCAGGCGTGGAAGGGGTGGTTGGAAGATTCCCTTGCGTGAGAGCCGTGACGTCAGCGCGTCGCGGCTGGGCTGTTTCCGAGTCCGCCCTCCCCCGCTTAACCCTTCCTCCTCCGGAATCCGGGCTCTGAAGGGTGAGCGTTGAACGCCCGGACTTCCGGGGTGGTGTGGACCAGGCTTCTGCAAACTGGGACTCCCAGGTGCTAGAGAGGAAGAGGCTGAGGGCCCGGACTCCTGGGTCTTGGGGAAACGGGTGCTAGGCTCTCGGACTCCCGCAAAATGGGGCCTGGACTGTTAGGTCTCAAGGGGGAATGGGGTCTGGACTTCTGGAACCCAGATGAGCTAGGGGCTATTGATTCGTGGTTCCTTGGGGAGAGGGGCTGCGGACTCGGACGCCTGGTTTCCAGAGGAAAGTGTGTCAGCTTCTAGGGCAGAGATGTTGAGAACCTAGTTGTGCAGGCGTCTCAGGGAGTGATTCCCAGCGACCCCCGAGGCCTCGGGAATGGGAGGTCTGGGGGCTGGGATTTTTCACGGAAGTTGGGGGGAGGTGCTGCAGAGGAGCGCCCTCCTCCCCCTTCCTCAGTTTCCACGACGCTGGTGGAAAGTTGGGTCAGAGGGGAAAGTGCGAAGCAAAGGGAAGGAAACGGCGGCGGCGGAGGCGGATGCTGCACCTGAAAGCTAAGATTGGCTTTGGAGTTCGCAGGCGGAGTCAATGTGCCAGTTTTTCCGTGCAGGAGGGCGAGGCAGGGAGCCCAAAACCACTCCCCCGCGTGGTTGGGTGACTTAAAGACCCCTAATTATTTCCCTCCATCTCTTCCCCCCCCCCCCAGTGAGCCGGGGTGAACGCAGCCACTGCCCGTCACAAACAGTGAAGAAGCTCCTGGAGGAACAGAGGCGCCGTCAGCAGCAGCCTGATGCTGGTGGGGTACCGGTAAGGCCCATGGAGCCTTGTGAACTACAACTCTCATGAGGCTCTGCCCCATTGGGCAAGGACTTGATGGCCTGCTGGGCCCTCAGAACAGATGAGAGGCTAGTCCTGACTTAGATACGCTGTGGGTGGGGGAATGGATGCTGGGGGATCGGTCATAGAAATTCTCCCTTGTTCCTTTTTGTCTCTGCCTCTACAGGGACAGTTTCCACCTCCTCTGGCCCAGTCCCTGACCCCATCTGTGAATGAGAGTGAGGCAGGTAAGTCTGGAAAATCATCTGCTTCCCTCAGCTCACAGCCCCAGCTTTCTTCAGGGACTCAAACGTTCCAAATCTTAGGACTTTTGGGAGCGTAGGAGTCAGACCTTCTCTTGCTGGGACCCAGTGGCAGTTGGATCTCCCAGATTCTTTGGAGCCCTGTAATCTATGTACGTAGCCCTTCCGTGTTGCAGGGGCCCAGGCTCCCAGCCTTCTGTTGCTCCGGGAGTCTAGGCCCTCAGCCCCACAGTGTCCCAGGAGTCCAGGTTTCAGAAGTCCAAGCTTCCAACCCCTCGGCGTCCTGGATTCGGGGTCCCAGCCCTTTGGTGTCCCACACGGACGAGGACTAGCTCCCAGCACCTTGGGAGGTTCCGGGCTCTCACACAGGTCCTCCGGCCTTGATGACTTCCCTGACTCTGGTAACCAGGCCTGCCCCTGCTCCTCCTCTCACACACAGGCCATTCTCGCTTGCCAGTACACCAGGAGACTGTGGGTTCTGGACTTGGCAGCCTGGCCCCCACCACGGGCTTTCCAGACTGGGACCCCAACACGCATGCTGCCTACACAGACAGCCCCTACTCTTACCCTGCTTCTGCTGCTGAAGGTTTCCTGACTCCCGACTTCTACCCACCCTCCGACCCAGGGCGCCAGTGTCCATTTTCTGTGGGGATGGAGGTGAGATACAGAGTGGGAACAGGATACTGAAGGGCCCCTAAAATCCCCAGTTGCCCTCAGGCTGGATTAAGGTCCTATTCTTCAGATGGGCAACACTGAGGCTCAGAGGTCCAAGGTCACTTGGTACAGATGGGACACCCAGCCACTGTACCTGGCACTCTGTATGTGTATGTATATATGTTAGGAAGAGAGAATGCTCAGCTGATTGGCTCTTCCCACCGCATGCACCCTTCAGGACCCCCTGGATACCCGGCTTTGTGCAGAACCTTCCCTGCCACAGGCAGGATCCTGGAGAGGTTCTGGACTCCCCTCAGGACCCCCACAGATGCCTCCCGTGACCACCGGACCGTCTCTGGACACAGCCCGTGCTCACATGCTGGCTTTGGGGCCACAACGGCTGCTGGCCCAGGATGAGGAGGGAGACACGTGAGTATGGGGGATCGCGGTCTGCATGCTCCTGGCTTAGCTGGGGTGCTGTGCTCACTGGTGTCCCCCTACCTGTCCTCAGGCTCCTGCACCTGTTTGCGGCTCGTGGCTTGCGCTGGGCAGCATATGCTGCAGCTGAGATGCTCCAAATGTACAGACATCTGGACATTCGTGAGCATAAGGGCAAGGTGAGGGCCAGGGGCCTGGACTCCTGGATTGAAGGCAGAAGGTCTGGGGCCTGGATTTCAGACGGGGGCCCCAGACTGACCTTCTTATGTCTTGCAGACCCCTCTCCTGGTGGCTGCCGCCGCCAACCAGCCCCTGATTGTGGAGGATCTACTGAACCTGGGGGCAGAGCCCAATGCCACCGATCATCGGGGACGTTCTGTCTTGCATGTGGCCGCTACCTATGGGCTCCCAGGAGTCCTCTCGGTATGGCCCGCTGACCAGGGGGGTGGATGGGATGGACTGGTTGCTCAAATCATGGCTTCCGGGGCTAGGAGGCCCAGGGAGACTCTAATCCAGCACTCTGCCTTCTCCTACTCAGGCTGTGATTAACTCCGGGGTTCAGGTTGACCTAGAAGCCAGAGACTTTGAGGGTAAGTTGGGTGGTGAGCAGGGCAGGTGTGGCAGGTGGGGTGGGTACTTCAGACACAGAGCCCTCACTGTCTCCATTCTGCAGGCCTCACCCCTCTCCACACGGCCATCCTGGCCCTCAATGTTGCTATGCACCCACCTGACCTATGTTCCCGGGTGCTGAGTACCCAGGCCCGAGACAGGCTGGCTTGTGTCCAAATGTTGCTGCACATGGGTGCTGATCACACCAGCCAGGTGAGCTGGGCAGTGGGCCGCCCCTAGGAGGGTGGGTCACCTGGATGGTGTGGGGCGGGTCACCTGGATGTCCAGGGGCTTCAAACAAATGCTGGCTTCGTCTCTTCCCAGCTATGTGAACTTGAGCCTATGACTTCATTTTTCTGTGCCCCTAAGAGTAACATTACTGATCTTAGCTTATATTTATCCAGCACCTACTATTCATCTAGTGCTGCGTTTCATGGATTAGCTAATTGAGTCCACAAACATCCTTTGACGTGTGTGCTATTATCACTTTTTCTGTTTCACTGGTAAGAAAAACTGAGGCACAGTGTCAAAAATCTTACAGCTTGTGAGTATCAGAGAAGGGATTAGAACCCAGGTGGTCTGACGCCAGAATCCACCTCTTCATAAATATATTATTCTCCTTCCTCTGATCGTAGCTTCTTCGCAGGCTGGCTGAGAGAATTAAACATCGACTTATTTAGTTTTGTTTTTTAGTTAAGGAATTTTGAACACAGATAAACTACAGAAAATGGTATAGTGAACTCCCCGTACCCAACATCAATAATCAGCAACTAGTAGCCAGTCCTGCCCCATCCATCCCCTCACTTTCCTGTATTATTTTATTTAGAAAAATTTTTTTGGTGTTTGTTTATTTTGGGAGAGAGAGAGTGAGTAAGAGAGGGGCAGAGAGAGAGAGGGAGAGGGAGAATCCCAAATGGGCTCTGCCATGTCAGCACAGGGCCCGATGTGGGGCTGGATCCCACGAACTGTGAGATCCTGACCTGAGCTGAAATCAAGAGTCGGATGCCTAACCGACTGAGCCACCCATGCATCCCTATGTTATTTTAGAGCAAGCCTGAGCATATTTTTATCCATAAATATTTGTGTCTTTAAAGTTAAGGACTCTTTTAACCTCAGTACGATTATTCCACCTTAAAAAAATTAATCTCAAAATACCAAATATCCTGGCTGTGTTCAAATTTCTGATTGACCCTAAGGGATGTTTATTTTTTTTCGTTACAAAAACTAGGATCCAGATAAAGCCCACATATTGCCATAATAAGACTTTTAAGGTCCCTCTTAATTTAGAGCTTCTCCCTCCGTCTCCTTGTCTTCTCTTCATAATATATTTGGTGAGCCAACTAGGTTATTTTGCCTTGTAGAGACAAACATATATTTTTTTTAATTTTTAAGGCTTATTTATTTTGAGAGAGAGTGTGTGTGCACGCACGTGCATGCATGTGCAGGGAAGGGGCAGAGAGAGTGAATGAATCCCAAACAGGCTCCTTGCTGTCAGTGTAGAGCCTGACTCTGGACTTGATCGCATGAACTGTGAGATCAGGACCTGAGGAGAGAGAGGCACCGGATGCTTTACCAACTGAGCCACCCAGGCATTCCTAAACACATAATATTTTTTAATGTCCGTTATCATTACAAACTCTTTAAGGGTACATAATAAGGTTTCACCCTGGAAAATGCATTTATTTGCTCCAAAATATGAAGAGAACAACTCAGTGTAGAAGTGGATATAGGCTTGCTTAGGCCCCTGATTGATGCTGCTCAGGTCCCATCCTTATAGGTAAAGACTGTCCATGTGGGATGCAGGTACATTTTACTGTGCCTCTTAGAATATGGGGTAGCCAGGCAGCTGCTAGCCCAGAGTCACTTGGGCTGGAAATTTGTCATAATAAATGTATAGTTCTGGGATGCATTCGATGTGAAAGGCACCCCCTTAAACGTGGTACTCTTGTATGGTGCACAACACCTATAAGTGTATAAGGCACCCCTGGGTGCTTGTAAAGGGGAGACAAGGTGTCTACAGGCTCTTGGTTCCATGGGAGGGACCCTGGGTGTGAGGACTGGCCTGACCTCTGCTGTTCCCTTCTCTGTAGGAAATCAAGAGCAATAAGACGGTTCTGCATCTGGCCGTGCAGGCTGCCAATCCCACCCTGGTTCAGCTGCTGCTGGAGCTGCCACGGGGAGACTTGCGGGCCTTTGTCAACATGAAGGTAGGGGCCTAGGCTGGCATGTGCAGGTTGTGTGAGATATGACAGAGAGGGGCAGTGGGATGTTGGGAGTCCTGTGGGCTATGGCTGTGGAGGGGACAACGTATGGAACATGGGTGGGGACTGTATAGGATGTGGATGTAATTGGGGGAATGCATAGGACATAGAGGGGTGTGTGGAATGTGATTGTAGAGGGGATTCTGGGATGTCACTGGGGGCATGTGGGACATGGATGTGAAGGCGGGAGTGTGGGACTCGGGTGTGGCAGAATGTAGAATATGAAGGGTACCTGTTGAGGGTCTAGGCCAGCTGAGTCTGAATCCTTATCAGTCCTCCCCTCACTGTCTCCAGGCCCATGGGAACACAGCCCTCCACATGGCGGCTGCCCTGCCCCCTGGGCCACCCCAGGAGGCCATCGTGCGGCGCCTGCTGGCAGCTGGGGCAGATCCAACACTGCGAAACTTGGAGAATGAGCAGCCTGTCCACCTGCTGCGGCCCGGGCCGGGCCCCGAAGGGGTGAGCACTGAGCCCACCCTGACTGTAGAGTGGCCTCTGACTTAACAGGGTGAACGCCTGACGCTACTCATTCATGACTTGAGAGGGTGATTTTAATCTCAGAAGGTGACTTTGAGCCCTATCCAACCCTGACTTGAAAATATGATCTCTGACCCCAGTGTTGGATTTCATACCTGGTATTGGTGACTCCTCCTAACCTCTCCTTCAACCTTGACCTCAGAGTATGGCCTCTACTTCTACCCCTGAATCATGACTTCGGGGTGTGACCTTTGATTCCCAAGCTTGACCTCCAACGCCCTGCCCCAGCCCTGACGTCAGAGTGGGACTTCTGACCCCTAAATGTGACGTCTGATCCCTTGCCTCTACTCTTTGACTCCCAGTCCTCAATGGTAACCCCAAGGTGGGAACACACCCCAGCTTTCCTTCCATCCCCAGCTCTGGCTCCTGAACCTTTTCTCAGTGTTTGAACCTTCGTCCCTAACCCTAAGTCTTGACTCTGAACCTCTGACCTGCAAACCCAGTTGATCTTACTCTCCTTCTCCACTTTAACCCCCAACTTCACAGTGTTTGTGTCCCCCACCTCTCCTTCCAACCTCCCTAACTTCTCTTCCTCTGCCTTGTCTTGTCTGCAGCTCCGGCAGCTGTTGAAAAGGAGCCGTGTGGCACCCCCAGGCCTGTCCTCTTAGGACTCAAACCCAGAACCTGGACTGATTTTCCAGTCCCCACCGTCCTGTGGGACAGCCAGCGTATGCTAATGTTGCAAATCCGTGATAATGTATGTGGAATGTCCTGCCATTGGGGTCTTACATTAAAACCCCAAAATGGCTGCGGGGGTGTAAACAATCCCCAATATTTGGGGTGGTGTAATACCCCTCTCCCACCTACAAGGAGCCCTCTTGATGATTTCTGTGAAATCGAGGCCCCTTGATTGTTTCTGTGAAACACCTGGACCCCTAGCCCTTTCCCCATTGGGATCTTTTGGGGCCCCCGCCCCTACTCAACTGTTCACACCTAGAACCCCAGATGTGATTTCCCGACACAGTACTTGGAGTACCCCCAAAATAGCTCCCAGTGCCACCCAGTAGAGCTCCTAAGATGACCCCCCAAACCTCCCCAGGACCCACACCATTCAGGTCCTTACCTCTGAGACATGGGAAGGACTCTTCTAGATGTGAGTTCCCTAGGTCATATGCTTTCTAATTCAGAACTCCACTGGCTGGACCCCCCTGTCCCCGATCTCCCCATTTCCATTGAATCCCTCCCCGATGTGGAACTCCTTATTAAACTCAATTTGGACTCAACTGTCTTTGTCTTAATCTCTGGAGGCATTGGTGCAGGGGAGTGGCTGTGGTGCTCGGCTGGGTAGGCATGTTTGGATGAAGGTGCCTGGGGGGTGTGTAGCAGACACTGTGGGTGCTGCTGTCACCCTCACGGTATCAACATCTGGTGGTCTGACCTGCTCTGTCCTGGCTGTGAGCACGGCAACCTTAAATGCCAGTGAGTTTATACTGCTTCCCATCTAACAGCCCTCCTTTCAGAAGGAGATGGCACAGAACTACTCCAGGTCCTGGGGCGCCTGGGTGGCTCAGTCTGTTGAGTGTGCGACTCTTGATTTCGGTTCGGGTCATGATGCCAGGGTTGTGGGATTGAGCCCCATGTCGGGCTCCGCCCTGAGTGTGGAGCCTGCTTAAGATTCTTTCTCTCTGTCCCTGTCCCCCATTTGCTCTTTCTCTTTAAAATACACACACACATACATACTCCAGATCCCTCACCTCTCTGTGAGGATAATGTGGAAGTATGTGTTCTGTACAGGCTCTCAGTTTCCCAACAGAGTCAAGCTCCAAGCCCCGCACTGGTTCTGGCTTGATAACATACTCTTTCTCGACTGCTTTCCCTTTTCTGTGTCATATCCCACCTCCCCTACCAATAAGTTGTCCTCAAATCCCGCTTCTGGAGAAACCCAAACTAAGAGAGAAGACCTCCATAATGCCCCTTCTCGTAATTGCCCCAACGGCCTCTGCTCCGGACTTCATCTGAGTCTCATCCCTCAAAGAGCCCCTCCCCCTCTGAAAGCCCTCTGACCCATCATAGCCCCCCACTGCTCAGAGCCTCTCAAGGACAACAAACCAAGCACACTTAAGGGCATGTACTTCTGTCTCTACCCCGAAACTTGAGGCTTAGAACAACCATCACTATTTGCTCATGATGCTGCAATCTGGGCTGGGCTCTACTGGACAGTCCTATCCTGCTTTGGTCACTCATGTGGCCACAGTCAGCTAGAGGCCTGATTAGGCTGGCCAACTTCACTCACGTGTCTGATAGCTCAGTTGAGATGGCCGGAACCACTGGGAGTGGGCCGAGCATCTCTTTGTCCGCGTGGTCTCCCCAGGAAGGTGGGCGGATCTCTTCACACGGCGGTTCCAAGAGAACAAGCCCTTGCTTGCATCGTGCTTGCTGACATCACCTTGGTCAAAGTCATTCACGTGGCCAAGCCCAGAGTCTGGGGAGGGGGCACCACACGAGGGCTTGAACACTGGGAGGTGGAGTTTCAGAGGCCACATCACCTCCCTGTACCAGCATGCGTTGCTTTCCTGTGTATGCACGTAGTGGCAGCTGACCCACGAAGAATTCATGGGAATGTTATGTCATAGATTCGAACAATTTAACTGGAGTTAATCTTACAGTCATAGCGTGGCTTATTTTAACTTATGTATTTTGGGGTGCCTGGGTGGCTCGGGTAAGCGTCTGACTCTTGCTTTCAGCTCAGGTCGTAATCTCATGGTTTGTGAGTTCGAACCCCACATTGGGCTCCATGCTGACAGTGTGGAGTCTGCTTGGGATTCTCTCTCCCTCTCTCTTTGCCCCTCCCCTGCTCTCTCTCCCTCTCTGTCTCTCTCTTAAAAATTAAAAAAAAAACACAAAACTTTAAAAAAAGTTTCTGTGTTTTTTTCCCTTGTGGTACCTAAAGACAATTCTTACCATTGATGGCATCTTAGATTCTATTGACATATAAGATGCATATCCCAGGGCACTGGAGTGGCTCAGTTAAGGTCTGACTTCAGGTCATGATATCAAGGTTCGTGAGTTTGAGACCCACCTTACCTCTCTGCTCTCAGTGCAGAGCCCGCTTCAAATCTTCTGTTCCCCTCCCTCTCTGCCCCTCCTCAACTCGTTCTTTCTCTCAAAAATATTTTTTAAAAATCTAAAAAGAAGATGTATATCCCAACATGTATCAACACACACATGCACGTGCACACACACACACACACACACACATTAACATGATAAAATTATGTCTCTAAGAAACTGTATTATTAAAAGAAAAATTAACAAATTGTTTTCAATGAGAAAAGAGGGCAGCGTCAAACAAACAATAGCAAAGTTATTCTTCCTGCTGGAATTTCAATAAGTGTTTTAAAATTACCCTAAGTATTGCCATTAATATGTAAACATTAAGGAATCATACACTGAGCGTAGTGAGCAAAATGGCCTTTCATTTCCTGTTCCATCTGCTTGGAGCTCCTTACCCATTGTTAGCCTATTGATCACACTTGTCTGTGAAAACACACAAAAGCAACTTTTTCCCCTACCTGTGGTGCTAGTTATAGGTTTCTGCTAGGGTTGTCTCAGTACAACTGAAGCTAAAACCGAAATCAGAATGACGTTGCAAACTGGGTTCTCCAATGAAGCTGTGGCATTGTATCCAACTTGCATCATGTAGGCATCTCCCTCACAATGTCTACTAGGTCTGTATTTAATATACATGGCCTGTATTTACATGCATATATTGTAAGAGACATTGTGAGCTCAAAGGCCCTCGGGAAAATTAGAAACAGATGCTCCCAGGCGCCTGGGTGGCTTCGTCGGTTAAGTGTCCAACATGATCTCACGGTTGGTGGGTTCGAGACCCTTGTTGGGCTCTGCACTGGCAGTGTGGAGCCTGCTTAGGATTCTCTCCTTCTCTCTCTCTCCCCCTCTCTCTGCCCCTTCCTGACTCATGCTTTCTCTCTCTCTCTCTCAAAATAAACGTTAAAAAGAAAGAGAGAGAGAAAGAAAGAAATAGATGCTCCCTCCCTAGGCCATATGTCAGAAAATTGTGTGCTGCCATTAGAACATGGCATATTACTGCCACCTGCTGGGAAGTTGTGGTAAAAATGCAAATCCATAGTGAATGGTATGACTTGGAGTTTTGCAGTGTACAACTTGAACAGCCTCAAATTACCAGACAGCTGGTTAGCAAAATGGCCAAGAGTATGGGTGCTGGGGTGAGGTTGCCTGGGTTGAATCTCTAGCTCTGACCATTCCTATATAGTGACCGTGGGCATGTGATATGACTTCTTATATCCATTTCTTAATCTATAAATGGGAATGAATAATCATAATACCTCCTTTATGGGATCGAAGTAATGATTAAGTGTGTCAGTGTATGTAAAAAGCTCTCAGAGCAGGGGTGCCTGGCTGGCTCAGTCGGTAGAGCACACGATTCTTGAGCTCAGAGTAGTTGGCTCAAACCACACATTGGGCATGGGGCCTACTTAAAAAAAAAAAAAAGCTCTTGGAGCCGTACTCAGCACAGAGGGAGTGCTATATGAGTATTTGCTGCCACACTGTTTTAAAATTTATTTAACAAATACTTGTGAAGTGGTTGTGAAATGGCAGGCACATTTCTAAGTCTCCACAAATATCAACCCTCTTAATCCCCGTAACAACCCTTTTGGGACAGGTAACAGCATATGTAGAGGGTTAACTCCAATGTCACAAAATGGGGCACATGAAGGTTTAAATTCCAATAGGTGCTTGCAGACATCACATACCCCTCCCTAGGACATAACTGGATTTCCACATATCAGGGGGATTCCTATTGCCTCCCAAAGAAGTGATGAAGGCTTGTGAATGGGAAGAGAGTTTCAAGATCCTCATTCTCTCCTTAGGCTCGAAGGTTGGGGGTGGAGGCTGTGTGTGACTGAGAGTGAGGGTGAACAGAAGGCAGGAGAAACTGCTAGAAACAGCTTCCTCGGAGTCTACCCTGGGGTTCAGCAAATACAGGTCTAGAAGTAACACACCGTTTGGCACCACGGAAAGCTTCTGATCGGGCAGAGGGAGCCTTCCAAGTCTTTGGGCCCCGCCCTTCCTAAAGGCCCCGCCCAGAGACCAGAGCTATGATTACACACTGATTCCCCCCCAAGAGACGCAGGATGGCCTGGTGGGGAAAAGGACTTTATTGGGACGTTAGTGGGGATCACATGGGAGGGTGAATTCTAGGGAACAACAGACACTGGGACCAAGCTGGTGGTCACCTTAAGGAACAATAAATTAACTTACAAAATAAATTAAAGTGAGGAGGTCCCAAGCAGGGAGGCAGCTGGGAATACCTGGGGATTTCTTGGGGATGGAATTTGGAATTGGAAAGGGGAAATAAGAATTTCCAGTCCCCTCACAAAGAGTGTGAAATGAACAATTTTGAGACCCCTCCCCCAGGCTGGGAGTTGGGGTTCTGGGGCTCCAGGAAGAGGGAAGCTCTGGGCTCAGCCAAAGGGGTGAAGGGGGCTGGTTCAGGGTCGTTCCTCCAGGAAGCGGTAGGTGGGGTTCTCATAGCCATGACGCTGCAGTTCACGCAGCTGCTGCTCCTCCAGGGTCAGCATAGGGTCCACCTGCATTTGGGGCGGGGAGGAACAGAGGGGCATAGAGACCTGACCGCAGATCTCACAGCGCCCCTGTGCCCAGGCTCTGGAACTCCTTCCCCATATACCATGTCTTTGTGCCTCTCACCTCCACCACTCCATGGCTGATAGCCCCATAGGGCTTCTTCCTGCGCAAGAGCAGGAGGGAGAGGACGATCAGGGAGCCCCCACCTGCTCCCATGATCAGCAGTCCGGACACGGCCTCTCGGGACACACCTGTCCCAGCTGGTGCCTGCATGGAGAGGACATGGGGCAGGGGCCATCTGTGAGGCTCACCAGGGCCCTGTGTGGCTTTGGGAGTCACAGCCTAGCCACTGCCTTCTGACCTCTCCCCCTAGGTACCCAGAATAGTCCTCCTCTTACCAGCTCATCTCTCTGAATCTCCGCTGAGTGGAAAGGAAAACCCCTTGGAACAGATACATTCACCTGGGGGAGCAGGAGGTGTCAGGGACTCAGGAGTCTGGGCACCAGCCTCCTCCTCCCCTGGGCCCCAGTAGGGCATCCCCAGCCTTCTTCTTCCTTAGGACCCCAAAGTCCTTGTCCTCAATCCCTTATTCCCTCAGGCCAAAGGATCCAACCCCCTAACACCCTCCTCCTTCAGACCGAGGAGTCCAGGACCCCTCTCCCATCCACCCTCAACATCCACAGGTCTCACTTACCTTTCGCTCATACTGCTCCAGGGGGGACATCTTCTCTTTCCCAGAGGATGCAGCGTCTTGTTCTGCGGACCCTAACCCCCAAGTCCTATCTCATTACTGAGAGTTGAGAATGGTGCTACCCCTGCCTGAGGAGGCGGTCAGAAGGGGCACCGGACTTTACCCCAGCAGGTCGGGAGTTCCCAATGTATGGACCCTTTTCCATTCGGGGCTCAGGGACTAGTGGGATTTGGTGGCTGGGGTCTATTCTGGGAGATACTCACCTTTCGGAAGGGCCACGGGGGTGTCTGCTGGCAGCCAGAAGAAGCAAGACAGGTGGAACAGTGAAGAAAGGAGGGCATCATGGAGGAAAAGGGTGGAGACACACCCTCCCAGCCAAGGCAGGAGGATCAAGGATCCTACAGAGGCTTCCACAACCTTAGACATCCGTTCCTATCCTCTCCCATTCACTGTGGTGGCTAAGATACCCCCAGAATTTAAGGGATTAGGATTGAGGTTGGGTGCCTATCCCCCAAAGTCTAGGGTTATCTACATTTGGGTGAACTCACCATCCTTGGAATCCAGAGGCTGCAGCCCACCCTTGTCCTCACTGCTGCCCCCTGGGGCGGGGGCTTCCAATTCATTGGGACCCAGGTGCTCAGAGTGGAGAAGTTCCTCTGAGGGGAACATGCAGAAAGGGGGTCGACATCACGATCCCCATAGGGATGCCACAAAACAAAACCAGGTGAATAAATGGCACCCTAATACTAGAGTGATTGGGGGTAGCCGTAAGTATGATCTGGGGAAATTGGGGAGCTAGATGAAGGCACCCCTGGCAGGGAGGATGGAGGTTGAAGTTTCAAGAGAATGGCCTCTTTTTTAAAAATGTTTATTTATTTATTTTGAGAGAGAGAGAGAAAGAGCATGAGTGGGGGAGGCATATATAGAGAGAGAAGGAGAGAGAGTGAGAATCCCAGCAGGCTCCACACTGTCAGTGCAGGGCCTGATGCAGGGCTTGATCCCAGGAACTGTGAGATCGTGACCTGAGCTGAAATCAAGGTCAGGCACTTAACTGACTGAGTCACCCAGGCACCCCAAGACTGGCCTCTTTAAAGAGCAGGGATAGGTGTGGGACATCCAGTAGGAAGTCACAATAGATCTGGGGGCTTTGGGAGATCACACTTTTTGGTGCTCACGCTCTCATGTAGGCCTCCTCCCTTTGAATCTGGACTGAGTTTGTCACTTGCTTTAATCAACAGAAGGTGGGCCCCTGCCTTAAGAAGACTTGGCAGCTTTCACTTTCATGCTTTGGGGAGCGTGAACCACTGTGTAGGAAGTCCAGGTATCCTGCTGAGAGACCATGCAGAGGGGCTCCATGGATAAGAGACCCTGAGCTGACATGGAGAGGAAGAGAGGCCTGTTGGTGCCAGAGTCCCATCCCTTAACTGATCTGCTAGCCAAGGGTAGCCACACACCGACCAGATGGCAGAATCAGGAGCAAAGAAAATAGTTGTCTTTAAAGCCACTATGTTCTGGAGTTTGTTACATAGGAATAAATAACTGAAACGGTGGAGGGGGGAAGAAAAGTTTGGGGGTCAATATCTGCCTTCACAGATCAGGAATGGGAACCAGGGGTCACAGGCACTCACGGATCTGGGGCCGCAACTCCTGAGCCAGGCGGGGGTTCTGGTCCAGCAACCCCAGGCTCTGATTCATCCTTTCCTCAATTACTTGAAGGTGGGTCTGCACCTGTGGGGAGGTGAGGATGAACGATGAACTGGCAGTTCTCTAGCCTACTGCCTAGAGATGGGGAAACTGAGGCAGAGTGCAGAAGGAAGGTCAATAGGGTCCAACGAAAAATAGCATACACAATGGACAGGAAGTAGGGCACAAGAGCCAGTAATTGGGCCAGAGGAGGAAGGAAACTGGAGGCGAAGCAGAATAAAAAGAAAAGGAAAAGGTGTATAGGAGACAGGAAGTGAAAGGCTTGGAAAAGGAAGGAAGGCAAAAAGAAAGGGAGTAGTCACGAGGAAAAATGCACAAGAGACAATGTACGTATAAGATACCAGGGATATGGCATAGAAGATAGGAAGTGGAGGAAGTGGGTAGGAGGAGCAGAAAGTAGGGTCTGAGGAACAGAAAGTAAGGTTTCAGGGATTATAGAGAAGGAAATGGGATTAGACAGTCATATACAAATGACGTCTTTCTTTTCTTCTTTTTTGTTTAAATTTTTAAAAATTTTTTATGTTTATATTTTGAGAGAGAGACAGAGACAGAGCACAAGTTGGGGGAGGGCAGAGAGAGAGGGAAACACAGAATCTGAAGCAGGCTCCAGGCTCTGAGCTGTCAGCACAGAGTCCAACATGGGGTTCAAATTCACGAGCTGTGAGATCATGACCTGAGCCGAAGTCACTCAGCTGACTGAGCACCCAAGGCGCCCCCTGTTTAATGTTTTTTATTTATTTATTTTTGAGAGACCATAAGCAGGGGAGGGGCAGAGAGAGAGAGAGAGAGAGAGAGAGAGAGAGAGAATCTGAAGAAGGCTCCAGGCTCTGAGCTGTCAGCACAGAGCCTGACGCAGGGCTCAAACTCACGAACCGTGAGATCATGATCTGAGCTGAAGTCGGACGCTTAACCAACTGAGCCACCCAGGAGCCCCAGAAATGATGTCTTTCAAGGGCAAGACATGGAGTTCAAGAGCACAGAATGGAGTATTCATGGACAGGAAGAGAACATCGAAGAACTAGGAATTGGGATCTGAGGGCACAGGATAGGGGTTGCATGGAAAATAAGTAGTGTTTGGGAGGAAGGAGAGTTGAGGGACAGGAACAGGGTTCAAGGCGTTGGAGGAAAATTCTGGGAAAGGAAGTAGGAATCAAAGGGACAAGAAGGGGGTCAAAGGCAAGGAGCTAGGGTGGGGGTAAAGGGCAACATTCCAGGGTCAGGAAGTAGGGATCCAAGGGGCTGGAAAGGGTCCCAAGACTGAGGCGTGGGGGCAAGCTCGCCGGGATAGGTAGAGGTCCAAGGGACAGAAAGAGGGTCTGAGGGGTGGGGCCCTGGAGACTGGGGTCTGAGGGACAACAGGGTATTTGGGAGGCAGGAGCATCTGAGCACCTGGAAGCGCATCTGCTGGGCCTTCTCAGGATCCACGGCAGCCACGTGCTGGTAGTGCCTCAGCGTGTGCCTTCGTTCCTTCTGCTCTGCACGCAGGTAACGCCGCAGGGCCAGCAGGACGCGCTCTGCCTGTGGAAGGGACAAAGGCTGCCTAGGCCTGCCCCAGACCTTTTCACCCACCGCCCCTGCCCCCACGGCTCCCACACCTGAGGCGGATCTCCCTGCAGTGCTGCCAGGAAACCTTCCAAGGCTGCCCGGCGCTGGTCGTTGATAAGGGCGATGACTCGGGTGGCGTGGGTCTCCACCAGGCGCTGTCGCTCACCAGACACCTGCTCCTCCAGGGTCTGCAGAATAGACTGGAAGTGCTGGCAAGGGGGTGAGCACAGGGCCAGGAGAGGTGAAGATAGGTGAAAGTCCAGGTCAACACTCTGGAAAGGCAGTCTGTAGGGCCATGTGGTGGAGGGTGGTGCGGTGGGTCTAGGCACGAGTAGAATTGACTCCAGGGTGGGACCAGATCACAGGATGTGGACTGGAAGGAGTGGGGATACAGGGCCAGGCAGAGTGCAGGCAGGACCAGGCCAACTGGGAGCTGATCTGAGGATGTAAACTCTACCGGGTGGGAACAATCTAGGAACTGAGGCAGCTCATGTTCTGGTGAAATATTTTCCAAGTATTATAGGAAAGGTAAGGCTGTAGGCCTGGGCGGGGCCTACTGGAGATGGCTGTGCCTAAATAGGACCTAGAGGGGTGGAGCAAAGATCAGGAATGGGGCTAACCTAAGGGGAGGGGGTGGGGCCTCTAGAGGTGATCAGTGAGTCATGAGGCTGGGCCTACTGAGGAGGGACTGAGAGTGAAAGTGAGATTAGAGGGGTGGGACCAGAGTCAGGGGATGGGCCTAATAGGAATGTGAATGAATCAAGGATGCTGAGAAGGACCAGGATGCATCTTGCTGGGACTCAGTTTGGGAGATGACCACAGAGCCTGCCCTGAGAGGTAAGGATCAAGTGAGGATCAAGGCAAAACAAGGCCAGTCTGAAGAGGAGAGAAAAGCCAGGTCAGACATAGGCCAAGAGGAGTGGAGCCAAATGGAGGGAGGGGGCCAGGAGAGACCAATATAAGTAGGAAGGGGTGGGACAGGATGAGCCAAGACCAGGCCTGGACCCAACTGAGACCAGGTGTGTCCTAGGTATCGGACAGGCAAAAGTAGGACCCGCCAGAGGGTGTCCTACCTCGTTCAGGGCCTGTCTGTCAGCTTTCGGCAGGTTCTTGGACTGGTTGTCTGCCATGGCCCATTCACGCATCACCTAGGGGCAAGAGGAACTTCAGGATCCTCGAATCTACCCTGCTCCACCCAGTGAGTCCCCCAATCCCTCTTCAAGACTTTGGAGGCTCCAGATCCTATAAGTCCTACTTGCTCTTGACTTCACAAGAGGTAAGGCTCCGAAGGAATGTAAGTGGAAGAATGCAGTTCACCAGAGTTTCCATAGAATCTGCTGGCATCTCAGTGGGATTCTAGGTGGGTCAGGGATCCCTGGTCATCCCAGAGGTGGTGTTGAGGATTAGGGGTTGGATGGGGGCTTGGGGAGTCTTTGGAGGTAGTCTCAATGTGCCTCTGAGGAAATTCCTGGTATTCAGGGAGTTCCGTGTTGTGGGAAATCCTGAGGCCCCAGTATCATCACCTCATTAATCTGGCGCATCCTACGTTCCTCCAGGTCCATCTTGGCTCTCAGGAATCCCTCATGCTCGCTGATTTCTCCAGGCATGCCAAAGTACACATCCACACCATCTGTGGGCCTTGCGGTGGTGGTCACTGCAAGGCCAGGAACCGGTGAATCAGTCTGAAGCCCATCTTCAGGTTACCCTCCCTTCTTGGAGAACTACATTTCCTAGAGCACACTGGAGACCACCATGTGTCTACTTAACCATAGGTGGTGCAGGGCATCATGAGAGATATAGTTCTGAACTGGGCATGTTCTTGCAAAGCTTAGAAATCTACACCATCCTTCAAGCTTCCCCAGAATAATCCTTAGGAACTACCAGATGGCTCCTCCACTTTCAGGTACCCCCAAGCCACCCTCACCCTTTGCATTCTGCACAGGACAGCCCTTCCGCCTCTTCTTTACCCGGTGTTACTCCCATCCCTTCCATTCCCCCCAGTTGGGTCTCTCCCCAACAGGTCCCTCCCAAAGATGCCTCTACACCAAGGCTCCCTCAAATCATCCTCCCTCCAGGATAGAGGGAACTAAGAGTTCAGAGACAGTCTCACCTTTGCTGAACCCTGCAGGGCTATGGGAGCTTGAGGGTGGGACTCTTTCCTCCTCTTCTTCCTCTTCAGCCCGTGGGGGCTCCACGAAGTAATCGTCTACTGGCTGTAGGAAGGATTCCTCTTCTTCCTCGTCCTCACCCCCCTCTACTCTGCCCCCTAGGGGCCAGGACCGGGTGGAGGGGTCACTGAGGGAACAGAAGACTTGAGGCAGTGAGAATACGACCCAGGCCCCCAGGCTTCCATCTCCTGCTTCAGGAGCCTTGGGATGGGCGTGGAGGGTTCCTTCCCACTCACCCAACTGCTGTCCCAGATGGATCAGGGGTGACTGGAGGGGGGCAGCACACATACTCCACACCTCGGAACCGATCCGTGCCACAGGGCAAAAGCATGCCCGAGCCATGCAGGATGAGGCCCTGGGAACGGCAGGCCTGCGGGAAGAGTAGGCCCAGATGCCAGGATTGTGGGCTAGGGGAGGGTAGAGAGGGAGCCTGGATGCCTGGGTCTTGGGGGCTGATGGGACTGGGGGCCTGGATTCCTGATTCTGTCCCAGTGGGAAGAGGGGGCTGAGGCCCAGAGTCAGGTTTGGGGAGGGGGGGTGGGTTGTTAGGGGACTGGATTCCTGGGTTGGGGACTGAGAATGGATGGGCCAGGGTCCTGACCTCCTGTGCCTCCTGATGCCTCCGAGTTGAACTCTCACACTGGTCCATGCGCTCCTGATGCAAGAACCGGCAGCCTTCAGGCACCAGCAGGGCCTCGCTCACGAATTCACCTGCTGGAGAGTGGGGGCACCAGAGTGAGACCCTCCCACAGACACTAGCTCTACCCTCTTCAGAATCCAGACATTTTATCCTCAGAGGTTTCTCTGCCCCACTCTGGACCCAGGCATGCGTCCAGCTTCCTAATATGAGCCTGAGACCGGGGCTCAGAATCTCACCCCAGGGAAACCCCCACTTCTGTTCCCTGCCCCCAGCCTGGGACTCACGCAGGCATTGGAAAGGCACAACCTGGTGGTGGGGGTGAGCACAGCGGCCACCTCGAGAGCCCCCACACCAGCGCTCCATGGGGATGGCCTGTGTCGCCTGTTCCACACGTGCAATCTGCAGCTCCGGGTACATCTGGGGGCAGCGGGTGAGAGTGATCAGCCCACAGCCTCGCCCCCTGCCAGCTGTGCTTCTCCACTGGCCATGTCCCTTTACAAGGCTCTAGTGATCTCCCTAGGTTCTGCTTCTCCGTAGACTCGGTAGCTAAGCCAGCCAGCTCCTTGGCCACGCCCCCAGTAGCTCTCCCTCAGAAGCCCCGCCATCTGCCCAGAAACTCAATCCCCGTAAACCTGTCTCTCTTCTGGTCACCTCTGTCCCCTCCTCCAATAGGTTCCGCCCTCCTTTTAGGCCTCACCGTTTTCTCTGTTTGGCCCCTCAGTAAGCATCCCTTCTCTTTGTATTAGAACTGGCTTTTCCTAGCTACACCTCCCAGCTTTCCACTCTCGCATTGGGCTCCACTCTCTTGCAGGTCCAAAAGGTCTTTTTTCTTAGCCCCGCCTCTCCTTTGACCACGCCCACCTGTGCCCCTACTCCTTAAGGTACCTACCACAGATTGCTAAACTGTCTCTTCACTGGATACAGTTCTTAGCTGACCCTCTTTGCACAGTTCTCCTTTCCTGCCCTAGTTTCTCAAAAACAGGTCCTGCCCTATCCTAAATTCGCCTCTTTCTCAGCCACGCCCCCTAGCTTCCCCTGACTACTTAGATCTCTCATTCTCCCTGGACCATGCCTTTTGCACGACTAGCTTCTTTCTTTTGGGCTATCCGGACAGTCTCGGAACCGTTTTCCTGCGGACCACGCCCCTCCCAGCAGGTCCCGCCCACCTGTCTGCAGTATTCCAGCACCCGTTGCGGATCGCGGAGACAGCGTCGTGAGCGCTGTTGGTCTGGTTCCCAGCGGCCGGTGCGCAGGTCCCGGTGAAGAGTTAGGTGCCCACATAGTCCAGCCACCTGGGCCGACCCTGGAGCCTGAGGGTCGGGTCAGAGGGGTCAGAGAGGGCCCAGGGACGCTGGCACGTGTGTCCCCCAGACCTTTGCTCCTTAGGACCCGGAGGTTCAGAACCCCAGCACCAGCCCCTCCACCAAGTGCCGCGCACTCGCCTCCTAAGAGGTACTGTTCCCCGGGAAACAGCTCCCACTGGGCGGGGGCGCCACAGCTCTCCCGTTGCTATGGCGACCCAGGTCCCCCGAGAGGCTCGCGGCCTTGTTGCCGCGGAGACAGGCTCCGCCCCCACCCCGGCGCAGCCGCACTGGAGCCCGAAGGGGTTAAAACTGAATCGCGGGGGAGGAGGCCAGAACCCAGGCGTTCTGGCCCCTCCTCCCACCATCCCTAGCTCAGGGTCCTATTCTCCGGTGCAAAGACGACAAGGCCTGGCTTCAGGGCCCTGCAGGCCTGGACACCAGGTCCTTTGAGGGATGGAAAGCTACATCCTGGGTCGGGGGTCGGTGTCTGAAGACCTAGACTCTTCGGTTCTGGGAGGCTGAGGGGGCCCTCAAATATGTCCAGAGGATGCAAGGGGCCAAGATTCTTGGATCCAGGTGTCTTACTGTCTGGTGGGTCCTGTCTGGTTGGGGCTGACTCACCTAGGTCGAGAGGGTCTGAGGGGGCTGGGCTTTTGGGACCACGGCTCTGGAAAAGCCAGTTCCTAAGCTAACGGCGGGAGGCAGCTGGGAGGACAGAAGATGGGGGAACTGGGACCTGAACCCCTGGGTTCATGAATGCCTAGTGCCATTAGGGGCGTATGGGGGCCTACCACTTGGCCGGAAAGACTGCGCTTTCTGCCCTGGACGCGTCCGCGTCCGGGCCCAAGGCCCGGTCCCGCCCCTTCCCCCATCCCCCAGGACCCGGCCGGGCCTCACCTCGGCCGCGCCGGGGCTCCCACCGGCCAGGCTCCCGACGGCGAGCTGCGCGCGCAGAAGCAGCAGCAATAGTGGCAGCAACAGCGGCAGCGGCGGCGGGCCCGGGTGGCGGCCCAGACCGCGAGCGGCAGGGCTAGTGGGCCCCATGTCCCGGCCCTCGCGCCCTCACGTCCCCTGCACTCCGGCCCGGCCCGGCCCGGCCCCAGCGGTGACAGGAGCTCCCAGCGCCACCGCCGCCGCCGCCGCCTCCTCCCGCCGCCCCCGGGCTGCGCCGGCGCCGCCAGCCCCGCCCCACGCCGGCCCCGCCTTCCTAGCCAGGACAATAGCGTGGCAGCTCTGCGCAGACTGGAGCAGCTCGGGAACCCCGGGTGGGAGCCGGCGCCAGGCCCCCGCCTCCTAGAGATTCCAGGAGTCCCACCCCATGCAAGGGCCTAGCCGGCAGTCTGGGTCATAGGCTCCGCCGTTTTGAGCCCTTTCTCAGGACCCTCACCCCCAGCTTTCTCTTCCCTCGGACCCAGACACTCAAAATCAGCCTCTTTCTCTTCCAGGCATGCCAACATTGAAGACCTCCACCGTCCCCCGATAGATTTGTCTCTTGAGGTCCCAGGAATACAGGCTCTGAAATTTCCCTAATCAAGGATGCAGCAGTTGAGATCCAGTCCCCTTCTTCCTCAGATCCAGGAATCTGGACTGCAGGCCCTTTCTTTTTCAGGACCAGAGAACAAGCCCCCACCCTTTCTCCCTAGGACCTGGGCTCTTGGCCTTCTGCTCTGCTTTCCAAGGATCCCAGGTGTCTGGACCTTTAATTCCTAGCTCAAGGATGCATAAAACCAAAGCCCGTAGGTCCTTTCTTTAAGGATGACCTGAGTCAGGTACCCAGCACCTCAGGACAAGGGCCTCAACCCTATCCTTGCTTTAAGGACCATGGCATTTCTATTTTCTCACCCCTAGCCTCTCCCACCCTGCCTACTCTTCAGGGCTCACTGCTTTGTCTCCTTAAATAACTGTAGAATTCTGTTTTCCGCAAGCCAACTGGGGCAACACTATCATGTATGTGCATCTGTACATGTGTGTTTGTGTAGATGTATGTTAAAAGAGCCCGGAGTGCTAAATGGGTAGCAAAAGGGTGGGAGGTGGCTCAAGGTTTTGTTCCTACAGCCACTTCATCACCTAGGGTAGAGAATAGGGTAGAGGAAGGGTCTTAGGGCTGATTTAATGGACCCCTTCCTTGATGGAGGGTAATAATGCCAGGAGGATCTCCAAGACGCATTCACTCATTGACTTTTTTTTTTTATTATTAAACATAAATATTCTCATTCCAAGATTCCACCCCACCCACCCCACACTACTCTCCTCTCCCCATGATGGTTCTCACCCTATCCTCATTCCTTGGATTCAGTTCATCCAGGGCCCTTAAGGAGGTTGAAAGGAATCGAGATGGTGGCCATGTGGGGTTCCCAGAGAGTAATTAGCCATCTTGGCTGCACTTGAATTGGCCAAGCAAAGGGTCCCTCAGGGAGAACCAGGACAGGGCCTGGTCTGGCCTCCATCTTAACCTACGTTGCCTTTTTCTCAGTATAGGTGGTCATCTTGAAATCTCTTCTTTCCACACCTAGAAACAATTTCCATCCCTGCCTTCCATCCCATCACCCCCTGCCCCCGTCCGTCTACAAAGAGCCCATCTGCCATCTTGAATCTCTTTTACACAGGGGAATAGTCGGTCATAGTGGCCATCTTGCTCCCACTTGGGGACCTCAGTCCCCTTTGACTGAGCTGACTGTACACCAGTAATCCAGACAACTGTAATGATCTTTCTCTCCCATCAGTGTTCAATTTTGGAGGAGTAAGGTCACCATCTTGTTCTGGTTCCTCAGAAATCAGGACAATCCATTACGGCAAGTTGAAGATCCCAGGACTCTTCACTTGGAGAGGTGTCACACATGAGTTTGGAGACGTGGGTGGCTGGGTGTGGGGAAGGCAGCGTATGGGAAGGGTGGAGTCCTGGGGGTCAGATCTGGGGGTCCAACGGATGTAGGTTTGATGTAGCTGGTAAAAGCTCGAGGATGGGGTGTGGTGAGATAACCTGCCCGAGCTCTATACAGTCTGCAGGGTGGGACCATGCCTAGGTGTGGGTTGAAGTCATAGAAGGTAGGGGTCCCTGGAGGTCCAAGGGGGGAGGGGGGCGGCAAGAAGAGGCCGCCTCCAGGGCCTTCACCAAGGCTCAGGCTCACACTGACTCCTCGGACCTTGTAGTAACCATTGGTTGGGTCCTGAGGGACAAATGGGATTTGTTAATGTATGTGAGGATATAAGATGGGGTGAGGGTCACTAATGGAGAGGCACACTTAGAGCCAGACCTAGAGAGAGACAAAAAGACAGAAGCAAGAGCAAACAGAGACCCAGAGTCAGAGAGATAGACGTACAGACTGATAGGAAGACAAATCGGGACAGGAAAACAGAGACAAGAGATAAAAGGACAGATGGAAATGGGCAGAGAAAGGCAGCAACAGAGGAGTATAGGTTTGCTGAGGGCTGGTGGTTTGGAAGGAGATGCAGTGGGAACAGAGCGGTTGAGACCAAGACATTCATTCATTCATCTGCCCACCGGCCCCAAGGCTTTGATTCTGTGTCATGTCTTATGCTGCTGCTGGACATGTCTATCAAGGGGAGAGACTGGGCCCTGCCTATATGGAGATCCCAGGCCAAAGAGGAAATGGCAAATCACCAGAGTCCAGGGGGGTCAGGGTAGTGATGAGGGAAATACAGGCAGAGTGAGAAGGCTTGATGGGGAAGCACAAACAGGATTTCAGGGCTGGGATGGGAATCCAGGAAAGAGTGGTCCTAGTTGTGGCAGGTAGAACACAGACAGAATGATCAGGGCTGTGAGTAGGGAAGCACGGACTTTCTAGAACAAGAAATGTGTGAGCTGAGACCAGAGGAATGAAGGGCAGAATTAGGTAGTATGGGAAGGAAAGTGGTGTTTCAGGCCAATAGAATAGCATGTGCTAGGTACAGAGGGGACAGAGAAGGGCTCTGGGCTAGGGACTGAGGTCAGTGGAGGCCAAGAGAGGGGACTTCAAAGGAAGGGCCGGTCTGGGGAGAAGTGAGGCCAGTGCGGGAGCTGGTAGGTAGGAAGGGGCCTGGCAGAGGCATCCAGGAGACCTGAGGCAGGACTGTGATGGGAAAGCACAGGCAGAGTGAGCCCTGATGTGGGGCTCCGAGAGGGAGGCCAAGGCTGGGACACATTTGTGGGCATTATCAGCAGCTGTGCAAACAGGACCTGGAGGTGGGTGAAGTGGCCCAGGAGGCAGGAGGAAAGTGTGGAGGGGGCTGGGTCCTAGCTCTGGGGGCAAGAGAGTGAAAAAGGAGGGGACCAAGCAGGGAGAGAGCTGGAGACTCAGTGAAAGGAAACCATCCCTTCCCAACACTTACCTTGGGCTCCAGAGCCCCTTCCTCATCCAGAACCAGGTCACTGTGATCCGTGTGCACGATGGGGCCCTGGGATAGGGTGCTTAGTGAGAGGGGGCACTCAGAGGATCCTCCTGGTCCAGCGCCAGACCCTGACAACCCTCAGTTGGACAGTGGAGGCCAGGCAGGAGGGACCAAGAGCACCTGGAGCTGGGGTCTAGATTCAAGACAACAAAGGGCCCTGGGGACGTATTTGGTCTAGGGGATAACTGGGTCAGGAGCATATTTGGACTTGGGGGACACGTTAGCCCGGGATTACTTATTAGGATGTGGACCGCCTTTGAGTTTGGGGGCTCAGTGGGGACTGGGAGAACAGTTGGGACTGGGTTACTAGTTGTTCTAGAGGCTGAGTCTTGTCTGGGGACCCTGCATCCTACCCGGTCCTCGCCACTGCCGGTCTCCTCCTCTTCAGGGCCTCTTGAACTGGAGCCATCACTGCTGCCTGGGATTCGTACCAGGTTCTTTTGCTTGGAGAAAGAGGCTGAGGCCAGGGACAGTGGGAGGCAGAGATAAGTGATGGGGCAGGGTCATGGTTTGCAGAGACCAATGAACAGGAAGAGAGAGGGCTGGGTTGGGTCAGGAGGCTGGGAACCAATGAGAACCTGCAAGGGGGAGGAGTGTGACCCTGAGGAGAAGGACTTAGGGCTTGAGGGAGGAACCAGGGTCTGAAGGTGAGTCTGAGGCCAGAGAGGTGAGACTGGGGCGGGTCTCAGCCAGGTCAGTGTGGGGAGGGGGCTGGGGGATGGTGCTGAGGTGGGGCTCAGTCACTGACCCTTGCCATGGCGCCAGCAGCAGAGGGCCACCCCAATGATGACCATAAGAAGAGTCACGGCTGCAGCAGCCACTGCAGCCACAATCCGCACTGTGGGCAGCAAGTCTACAGGAGGGAGAGGGGATGTTCTGAGGAGGGTAAGCATGAGACCCAGGAAGAACTGGGGAACAGGGACTCAGGACTTGCTTGCGCTGGCGTCTCTGGATTCAAAAAGTCCCCAAGTTTGGGGATACCCAAGTTTGTAGGTCCCTTAGCTTGAGGTCCCTTAGGCTTACAGGCTCATGAATTTGAGGTTCCACAAGTTTAAACTCCCTGGCTCTAGGGAGTCCTAGAGTTTGAAGGGTTTTTAAGTTTACCATTCCCCATATTTGGAACTTCCTTTCTTTGGGGCACCTAAGTGTGAGGGGGGGGGGGTCTCTCAGTTTAGAATTCCGTATTTGAAGGAATTTACTGTTTTGAGGGTCTCGGGGTTCAAGGGACTCATAGTTTTGAGGCTTTCAAGATTTGAGGGTGTCTGCATTTGGAGGTCTTTGATTTAGAGACTGTGGCGTGTGGGGGTTTGGGATCCTCAGATTTGGAGGCTTCAGGCCCAGGATCTCACCTCTACGCCCCAGGCTGACCCGGGCGCCTCCCTCGCCCAACCGGTTCCTGGCACTGCAGTTGAAACCCCTGCTGAAGTCCGATTCCTGGGTCCCCGAAATGTGTAGCACAGAGATCAGGGCTGGGCCCTGGCCCCCGCGGCCCTCCGGGGCTGGGAATGTCTCCACCAGGAACCGACCCTGAGACCCCGCCGCCAGAAAGCCCTCATCCCAAGACCAGACCTGGGGGCACACACAAAAAGGAGGTCATTAAGGAGACTGGAGAAAGAAGGAAGGGCAGGCAAGGTGTCGAAAAGTTAGAGGTGGTCATAGCAGTTTTGGGGGTCTGGTTTGGGAGGACAGGGATAACAACTGGGCTGGTCATGAGAGCGGGGACATTCCCTTACCACAGCATCTGGGGCCGGAGATGCAAAGACTAGACATTGCAGGCGGGCGGGGCCCCTCAGGAAGGCGGGCGCAGAATGCAGGGCGGTCACAATCGGGGGAGCTGTTTTGGAGATTGTGGACCAGTCATATAGAGGCCCTGCCCTCAGAAACGTCAGTTCTCAATAAGGCGGGGCCAGGTCTCGGCACACTTCACGAAAGCCAATCAACCAGGCCACGCCCCTCAACAAACCCCGAATCCCTCAGAGGCTCGCCTTCGCGTGGTCTGGCTCCCAGCCCCAGGCCCCGCCGTCCAAAAAGCTCTCCCTCTCAAGGGCACGCCCACCCCCGTTTAGGGCTGGCCCCCTCTGCCCACTCTGTGTCCCGTCCCAGGCTCTGCCAGGTCTTCTAGGAAGCGCCACTTTCTCACCGTTCACAGTCAACCTAGCCTCCGCAGCGCCGCCCCCCAGGCCAGAGAGCCCCGGCTCAGCTCTGCACACGTAGTCGCCTGCATCCTCGGGCCCCACCGACGGAAGACGCAGCGTGGGCCCAGAGCCCAGCACCTGGGAGAGGGTAGGGGCATCAGGGGCAGGACCTTGAGAGGAAGTTCTGTCCACCGCCAGCCACAGCCACAGGCTTTAGATCGGGTCTCACCTGCGCGTCCCCGCTGCGGGTCCAAGTTACCCGTGGGAGCGGGTTCCCGCGCCAGGCACAGCTGAAGGAAGCGTCTCCCCCTACGTCTACAGACATGGGCTCCGGCCTTGCCTGCAGAATCGGCCCGACTGGAGGAGAGGAGAGGAGAGGAGAGGAGAGGAGAGGAGAGGAGAGGAGGTGTCACATGGTCGGGGAAGGATGCAACTTCAGACCCAGGATCGGCTACTCAGAAACGACATCTTCCCGCCCCTGCTCCCCGTGGCGTTGACCCAGCACAGCCAATCCCTGCCTACATCCTTTTCCCTCCCACCTTCTCCCGCAGCCAGTCGCAGCCACGCCCCCCAACTGCCCCACTTTGGCCACACCCAGGGCCCCTCCCCCGCTCACACTGCACGTCCAGCGCTGTGCTGCGGTTGGCGCTACCCACTGCGTTGCTGACCTCGCAGGACACTGGCTCAATCAGGAATGAGGCGTCTGCCACAACCTCCAACATTGGTCCGCGGGCCCCGAGCACGGGGGAACCTCCTTTTGCCCACCTGCAGAGGCAGTGAGGCTGCTCATGTTGTCCCTGCTCCCCTGGCACTCCCGCGCACGTCCCAACCCTAGTCCTCCCTAAACCCTGCTCTGGGCTGAGGAGAGGCGACCTCACCTATAGCCTGTGACAGGAGGTTGGGCTGTTGCTTGGCACAGGAAAGTGACCTTCTCTCCCTCCAGCACACTCTGTGGTTCTGCAGACAGAGTCACCACTGGGGGATCTGTGGAGGTAGGTCAATGGTTAGCGGTGGGCAAGGACCTGGAACACCTCCATGGAGCATCTGAGTCCAGTGCCCAGCCTCTCCACCCCAGGAGTCTGGGTCCCCACTCTCCTCTTCCTTTTTTTTTTTTTTTTTTTTAATGTTTATTTTTGAGAGAGAGAGAGAGAGAGAGAGATCGCGCGGGCGCGAGCATGGGGGGGGAGGGGCAGAGAGAGAGGGAGACACAGAATCTGAAACAGGCTCCAGGCTCCGAGCTGTCAGCACAGAGCCCGACGCGGGGCTCGAACTCACAGACCATGAGATCATGACCGGAGCCGAAGTTGGAATTTCAACTGACTGAGCCACCCAGGCGCCCCTCTCCTCTTCCTTTTGAGCTAAGAAGTCCAAGACTCCAGGTCCCAATTTCCCCAGGGTCCCAGGTCCACAGCCTCCTCTTTCCTCAAACCTTGGAGTCCAGACCTCAGGCCTCTCTTTTCCCAAGGGCCTGCAGCCTGGAGGGTCAATTTTTAACTGCACTCACACTGCAGGCTTAGTGTGATAGCTGTATCCTTCCCTGAGGGCAGGGCCTGGCTCCGGGCCCGGCAGACCAAGGTGGCTCCGTCATCAGCGCTGGAAGGAGTCAAGGATAAGATGCTCTCCACCGACCTAGTGGTTCCTTCCTTCAGCAGGGTCTGGAGGTTATGAATAATAATAATGATTTCATCTTCTTGCTATATTGTGTTTACTATGTATCAGGCACTTCAAAGTATTTTATTTAATCCTCACAATTACCCTATGAAGTGAATATTATTGTCCCTATTGTACAGATAAGGAAACTTGAGGGACAGAGAGGTTAAGTTACCTGAACTCAAGATCAATCAACTAGCAAGTGATTTGATCAACTAGCAAGGATTTGAACCCGAGATGTCTGGCTCTGGAATCCTTACCCTTAATCACATACTAAGGGTCCTAACCCTTGAACTTCCTTCCTCCCATGCCCTTTTCTCCTCTGGATAAGCCTGTGGTCTGAGCAGACCCCAGATTTCCCTGAATGGGCAAGAGCTGCACAGGGATTTCGACCTGACCTGGTGGAAGGTGGTCCCATCCAGACGGATCCCATCTCGGAACCACAGCAGCTCAGGGATGGGGCGGGCATCCCCACGGCTCCGACAGGTCAGATTTGCAGGAACTCCAGCAACCAGAGACACAAAGGGGCCTCCCAGTACCTGGGGGGCTTCTGGGGGTACTGTGGGGTGGATTGGAGTCAGAGCTGGACCCTGGGCCCAGAGACCCCAATCTTCCCAGCTCTAACTAACCACCCCTCTGGGCTCCTCGGACTCTGACACTCAGCTAAGCACTGGCTGTCCCCCTGGGCTTCCCAGGTACAAGTGGATTGAGTCCTCACCCAGCACATGCAGTTGGGCTGGCCGAGAGCGGAGGCCTGCTTGTGTAGCCTGACATTCATATGATGCTTGATCCTCTAGCTCCACGGGCCTAATGTAAAGGTCGTGCTGGCCACTGGCTGCGTTCCCTGATATCCAGTACCGGGACCACCCTGAAGTTAAGGAAGAGGCAGTCACACCATGATTCTGAGTTCCTGGCCTCAGTCTCCTTTCCCAGGCACCCCACACCAGAAAGACACCAAAAAGTGGGTGCTGAGCCAGAGAGACTAACCCTCTCGCATCCAGAGTCATGGCAAACTTGGGGGTGAAAACGTCAGAAAAAAGAAAACAATTGCTATAAAAATCAGATTAGTACTACGTCTGGGGTGAGGAGAGGGCTATGGTAGGAGAGGGAATAAGAAAGGCTTCTGAGGAGCTGACAAGGGTCATGAGTAGTAGTTACAGGAGTGTCTACTTTATTTGGCAAATCTTCCTTTTGTGTTTTATATGCCTTCCTACATTTATGTAGTATTTTATAATACAAACAAAAATCTTCTACCCTCTAAAGAAGCTAAAACTTCAGTTCTCCCAGATGTTTATCTGAGCCCATCAATTTCCTAAATTTGAAAACATTAAAATAGAGACTTCAGATAGGGCGCAAGCTCAGCACCCCCACCTGGAGCCAACCCCTCCTGAGTAGAGAGAACAGTCTCACCTGGTAGGTCCCTTTCACCCCCTAGAGCCAGCCCGTCCTTGGTCCACTGAACCAGCCCCCAGTATTCGCCCAGGGCACAGGGCAGCCGGGCCTCAGCCCCCAGCAGTGCTACCAGGTCATCCGGTTGTTGCAGGAAATGGGGCGACGGGCCTAGGAGAATTGGGGGAAGGGAGTAAGGTTGAGTTTAGGAACGATCTTAGCTCCCTCATTCGGGACCCAGGAGCCTAGGCTCCCGAAGTTCTCGTCCGGCAGATCTAGGAGTCTGAACCCCCAGTTCCATCCACCCCAGTAAAGAGGCAGCTGGCAAACAATCCTCCCCCCAAATTCATCCGTCCCTAGAGGTACCTGCATGCCCTCTGAGGCAGAAGAGGAGAACGAGGAGGGCGGAGACCAGCATCCCCGTCGTGTGTCCCCCAAGATTCCGCAGACTTGCTGCACGGGCTTTCCTGCTAACTTCTTCCTCAATAGCACACCTCTCACAACCCTGGTGGGAGCTCCCTTCGCGCCCGACTCTTCGCCCCAGGCTAGAGGCCACCCCGTTTCTGGCCTGGAGTTCCCCCAGTCTGCCCAGCTGCAGGCTCCAACACTCTGAAACACAGGCGGGTTCCGCGCCCTCTGTCTCTGAGAGACCGGGGAGGGCCCGATCCCACTCGCCCCGCCCCCTTGGAGACCCGCCCTTTCCCATTGAGGAACTCGCGCGGCAGAGACTTGGATGAATGGGGGCAACCAGGGCGGGGTTTCCCCGCGGGCGGGCGCCCCAGCCAAATTGGGGTCTGGGAGCCAGAACACCTGGGTCGAAGAAGGGCGTCCCGGCTGAGTTGGACACCTGCACCCAGCCAGGCTTGTGGGGGACATGGCGGGGGGAGAGAGTGGAAGAAACTTGCTCAGCCCAGGTCCTCGGAGGGACGGCGCTGAGTGGAAACGAAGCTATAAACGGGAGCCTCTGGGGCCTCGCTAGTTTCCGCGCCCTGGGGAGGCGGGGCCCGGGCCCCGCCTGGGCCTGAGGGTCAAGAAGAGGACACCGGGGTGCCTGGGGCAACCGGGACCCCCGAGAAGAGGAGGGGGTCCAGCTCTTCTCGCTTCAAAACCCCTCTTAAAAAGGGGTTGAACCCCTTTTGCTGCAACCCATAGCACGTCCAAGGATCCAGGAATCCAGGCCCCCAGCATCCCCCCCCTTCCCGAGACCCCGCAGTCCCGGCTCAGCCCCTCGTCCCCGCTGTGGTTGCTGGGCGACGGCTGGGAGGCGGCGGTGCCCGAGCTGGGGCAGGCGGGGAGGCTGGGAACCGCGCAGCTGGTCCTGACGGCCGCCTGCCGCCCAGCTGGGGCGTTCCCACGCTTCTGGCCGGCCGGTGCGCTGCGCAGCTGGCCCGGCAGGTGGGCGGGACCCCGAGCCAATCGAGTGCGACCTGGAGGGGGCTGGGACCCTGGGTCTGACATTCCTGAGCCTGTAGTGACTGGGGGCCCACACTCAGGTTCTCTCTCGTTCCTGAGCTCAGATTCTGACGTCCTCACATGGCAGGCGTTTGGACTCTAGGATTCTAAGACTGGGCGAACAGACCTCTGTTGACTGACAAGTTAATGGCCTGAACTGCCAGTTTCTGAGGAGCTGGAGACTCAGCTAGGTCCCCTGCCTGCAGCATGGTGCAGTTGGGAGAGGATGATAGGGGGTCAGAAAATCTGGTCTTAAGTCTTAGAGTCAGTGGATTAACCACCAATCTCTCCCACCCCCACGCAGGCCCAGGAGGATTTGAAAATCACAGACGGTGAACATCTGCCCTAAGTCCTGTGTGTGCGTTGAGGGGGGAGGGTTGGAGGCCTCAACTCCTAGGACCTTGGGGAGAAGCTTCAGGACTCCTGAGTCTGAGAGACTTCTAGGTCTGGCGGCCTGAACTGGCTTCCTTCTGGGGACTCCAGTGACTGCATTTTGACAGGATGAGCTTGGAGCCAGGACTCCTGAGTCTTGGGAGGAAGTCAGGTAGTAAGGCTGTTTTTCCAGACACCTGACATCGCTTCCCCTTCCTAGCTCTCTTGGGCCACAGGCATGGAAAGATGGAGAGCCTGAGGTCCCAGGAGCATCCAGAGAAGGAAAACAGCCAAAGTGGAGGGTGGAAGGTTTGTGCTAATTAAAGGTCCCAGCAACTGACAGCTTTACACCCTGGCCCTGAGGGACACCATCTGGTGAGAGGGCCCTAAGACAGAACCTCCAGTTCTGCATCTAGTCTGTGCCCCGGGAGGCATGGGGGGGCAGTTGGGAGAGGGAATGTGGGGGAGGGCAAGGGGTCAGTAATGGGAGGGAAGCAGAACGACTAGAGCGAACATGAAGTATGGAGCTGTGGGGGCTCAGGCCAGATGCCTCATCTTGTTCCTGGAGGAAGACCAGAGGAGGGAGTCATGGCGATAGGAGTGGGGGGAGGAAACGGGCCGTTCCAATTCCTGCAGGAGATAAGCAGGCAGAAGAAGCTTATCCCATGTGAGTGTGTGTGTGTGCGCACACTGGGATGGGGAGGGCAGGCCAAGCAGCATATGGTTATAAAATTCAAAGATGTGAGAAACAGGAGGACTCAGAGATGGAGAAACAAGTAAAAGAAAGAGGTATAATCAGATATTGACTGAGAACAAATATTTAGTGAGTTTCTGGTGCGTGTGAGAGACAGAACACTGGGGGGAGAGTGGGGGATAGAGATGAGAACAAAGAAAGACAGAAAAACAGAGACATGTAGAGGCATAAAGAGAGACAGTGACGGAGGTAAAGGTTGACTGAGGTGTAACCACCTTATGGAGAGGGAGGGAGGGAGGAAAGGAGGAGAGAGATGGGGGAGGAGGGGAAGGGGGAAGGAGGGGAAGGGGGAACCTGGGGAGAGACAGAGGGAAGCTTCATGAACTAAAACTCACACAGCCAAGGGCTCCCAAGCTGGGCTCGCTCCTACACCCACTCAGCGAGTGTAGTCTTGAGCTCCGCCTTTCACTCCCACCACTCTGACTGCCTTGCACACTTATACCTCAAGTACTCTTTTTTTTTTAATTTTTAAAAATGTTTTTATTTATTTTTGAGACAGAGAGAGACAGAGTATGAGCAGTAGAGGGGCGGAGAGGGAGACACAGAATCCGAAGCAGGCTCCAGGCTCCGAGCTGTCAGCCCAGAGCCCGACACGGGGCTCCAACCCACAAACCGTGAGATCACGACCTGAGCCGAAGTCGGACGCTTAACCAACTGAGCCACCTAGGCGCCCCATGTACCTCACGTACTCTTGCGTATACCTTCACAGGTCACAATTCACTCTCACTTCCCCATGCTCACATGCATGCTCGTGCACTCACACACACATGCACACACAGATATCTGCACTCCTGCGGTCTGTCAAACACACCCTTGCACGCTCTCCAGCAGAGCCCCCCGATGGCAATGGGGGGAATGAGGTCTACTCAGGGAAGGAAGACACTTGCCAAGATCATGTACCAGGGGAGGAGAGAGCTGGGGAGTCCTAGATGACCCAGTTCTCCACCTGGGTCTGACCTGCTCCCCCTTATCCTTGGCCCAAGCCAGGCTCTTGGGGTCATCGGGGCTGGGGAGGCACCGAGGAGTATTCCTGGCATGTGCTGACAGGGGATTTCATGCTCTGGATGGGCTGGGAGGAGCCTGCTGGGCAGAGGCCTGGAACTGGAGGCTCTCGGGAGGGCGCCTGGGGGAGGCAGCATTGTGAAGACAACAGTGGCTGGGTCTCTGTCACTGAGGGTCTCTGCCACTGATCACATCAGCCTCATCACTCTCCTGGGCTCCTGAGGCCTGCCGGACTCTGAGCAGCCGTCCTCCCTGAGGGACTGAGTGGTGAGAGGAGAGCAGGGGAGTGGGTGGCTGGAGAGAAGAGACTGAAAAGGAGGAAAAAGAGAGAGAGAGAGGGAGAGAGAGACTGACGGACTGACTCCTGGGAAGAGAGGAAACCAGAGAAAGAGAAGGAGACAAATGGACAAAGAGGGACAAGAAGCAAAGCAAGAGACATAGAAGGACCCAGAGAAAGACAGAAACAGAGGCAGCAGGTAGGCAGTGGACACCACAGGAGCCACAGGCAGAGGACCCGGGATGGCCCTGAGGACCCCTGGCAGGGTTCCCCTGCTCCTTCTGGGGCTGCTGACCACAGGTGAGTGGAATCCTGGTCTTGTGACCCAGCACCATGTGGCCCTCATTTCCCACTCGTGTTCTCCAGACAGACCCCCTGCCCTCTCCTGCTGACAGCCCTGTGTCCCCAGGCCTGGCGCATTTGCCACTCCCTGCTTCCGCCCCCCGAGGCTTCTGGGCTCTGCCCGAAAACTTGACGGTGGTCGAGGGGGCCACTGCTGAGCTGCGGTGTGGGGTCAGCGCCCCTGGCAGTGCGGTGCAATGGGCCAAAGATGGGCTACTCCTAGGTCCTGATCCTAGGATCCCCAGCTTTCCGAGGTACCGCCTAGAAGGGGACCCTGATAGAGGTAAGCGGTCAGGGCCTAAGACTCTAAGCCACCAGCAGGGGCTGACTGTGGCCCTGACCTGGGACTCGGTCTTACCTGCAGGTGAATTCCACCTGCACATTGAAGCATGTGACCTCAGCGACGATGCAGAGTATGAATGTCAGGTCGGCCGCTCAGAGACAGGCCCCGAGCTCGTGTCCCCCAGAGTGATCCTTACCATCCTGGGTATGGGTGAGAGACCCCCAGGACCCTTGAGTCCAGATTTCCAGCCCTCTCCTATCCCAGGGCCCAGGGTTCCAAGTCCCCAGTCCCCAGTCCCCAGTCCCAGACCCAGGGCGCCGAGCTCATTTCATGAGCAATGAGACTGAAAACCCAAATCCTCATATCTTTCTCAGTGGTGGCAGCTCACCTCAGACCCTTTCTCACCAGTGCCCCCCAAGGTGCTTCAGCTGACCCCTGAGGCAGGAAGCACAGTCACATGGGTAGCTGGGCAGGAGTACGTGGTCAGCTGTGTGTCTGGGGATGCAAAGCCAGCACCTGACATCACCTTCATCCAGAGTGAGTGGGTGAATTGGTGGGAACAGGGTAAAGCCTCTGGAGTGGGGAGGGGTGTGTCCCCACCCAGTGCCCTCCTAGGGGTCCCAGAAAATAGGACCTTCCTGAGTGATGGGGATGCAGGAGGGGGCCTGGAGAGATGTTGAGGTCAGCGTGAGACCCTGTAAATAGGAGGGAACATCCAGGGAAAGGTACCAGAGTGATCGCAGGACTGCAGGTCTGGAACTCAGGGAAGAGCCCGAGGCTCCAGACAGAGATATGCATGTCATCGTTGGTGCAGAAGCAAGAAGCTGGGTGATGGGGGTGAGTGATACAACCCAGCAAGGTGGTGAGGACAGGGGTGAGGCCCAGGACTTGGCCCCAGGGACTCCGGGAGGGCTGAACGTGCGGAGGAACAGAGCTGGTGCTTTTCCTCTGGAGCTAGGAGGGAGGGGGCAATATGTGCACCCTAGGATTTCCAGGCCATTCTCTTCAGGATCTACCTTGGGGGGAACCTGGCACCCCTCTAGCCCTCTTGTTACCCTAAGGTGGACAAACAATTTCTGACATCTCTGCTAATGTGAATGTGGGGTCCCAGGAGAAACTCTTCACCACAGAGGCCACAGCCAGGTATGAAAATTGGGATGCCTTCCCTCAGCCTGGCCCCCAAATTTTCCCATGAAAACCCCATATCCCAGGGATTTATGCACAGAGACTAGAGTCAGGTGTGAACATCTGGGACCTAATTCTTTACTCTGACACTTCAAAACATCTTCATGGGAATGAATGCAAATTCCAGAGCATCAAGTACAAGGGCTTTGGTGTGGGCTCCGGGATCCCAGTTTTCACTGCTGACCCCCCAGATGTCTTCCATAGAACTCTAGATCCTAGAGGAAACCAGCAGAGAAACTTAGACCAGATGTGGGAAACTGGGATCCCCACCTCTTCACCCTGACTCCCCAAATTTCAGATGACTCTGACTCCAGAACCCCAACTTCCCACCCCAGGGTGACACCTCAGAGCTCAGATAATGGGAAGCTGCTGGTCTGTGAGGGGTCCAGCCCAGCATTGGACACCCCTATCCGGGTCTCAGTCACCATGAATGTTCTGTGTAAGTAGGGGACTGAGTCAGCTATGGACATTAGGGGTGGGAAGCAGGAATTGGGGGTCCTGGGGAGTTCAGGGATTATTGAAGGTTCAGACTCTCAAGGAGAAACATGGGGGTTCAAGAGGCAGGTCGTGGGTCCTGGAAAGAATGGATGAGCTCCACAGGCCCAATGAGTGCTGCTTCCCAGTCCCCCCAGGACCTCCTGTCATTGAATGGCCAGGCCTGGACGAGGGGCACGTGCGGGCAGGACAGAGCTTGGAGCTGCTGTGTGTGTCCCGAGGGGGAAATCCGCCAGCCACACTGCAGTGGCTAAAGGTGAGGGCAGAGGCAGGCATGGGGGTGGGAGGGTAGGGGGAGGAGCTGGCCCTGAGCTGGCCCAGGTCTGTCTCTGTCTCCAGAATGGCCAGCCCATGTCCACAGCGTGGGGCACAGAGCATGCTGAGGCAGTGGCCCGAAGCATGCTAGTGATGATTGTGCGACCAGAAGACCACGGGGCGAGGCTCAGCTGTGAGGCCCACAACAGCGTATCGACGGGAATCCAGGAACGTGGGGTCACCCTGCAGGTCACCTGTGAGTCCTGATGCCAGCTGCCCGTCTGTCAGTCTGTGCCCCAGAGAACCATCTGTTTGTGCCCCCAAATCATGCCTGACTGATGCCAAAGACCTTGTCATCTGTCCCCAGTCCCTTATCTGGGCCGGCCTGTGAGGCATCCAGCCTAGTTTAGTGTCTCTCCTCTGTCCATCGTCTCTGCAGTCCCCCCCAGTGCCATTACCATCCTGGGATCTGCGTCCCAGTCTGAGAACAAGAACGTTACACTCTCCTGCATCACCAAGTCCAGTCGCCCACGGGTCCTGTTGCGATGGTGGCTGGGTTGGCGGCAGCTGCTGCCCACAGAAGACATGGTCATGGATGTGAGGCAGTGGCCAGGCTCCCGGGTCTGAGGGAGGAGGGAGCTGAGGGCATGACTCCTGGATCTGGGCGAGGATGGGTCCGGCAGCCTGGATGCCTTGGTCCTTGGGGAGTATGCACTGGGGTCCTGGCCTCCTGGGTCTCAGAGGAGAGGGTGGAGATGCTTTATGTGTCCCTGCTAGGGTCCCAGTTGAGCCCAGCCCTCAGTACCATGGATGGGAGTGATCTCGTTCCCAAGTCTGAAGCTCTCTCCCTGCCAGGGCCTGCATGGTGGCCACATCTCCATGTCCAACTTGACGTTCTTGGTGCGACGGGAGGACAATGGTCTGACCCTCACGTGTGAAGCCTTTAGTGAGGCCTTCACCAAGGAGACCTTCAAGAAGTCACTTATCCTGAATGTGAAATGTGAGCCCCCACCTTTGCCCAGAGGTGCCCCATCCCTTAGAGACCCCTCCCCACCCCCCACCCCCACCCCCATCAGGCCCAGCCCAGAGAGAAAGGCCATTCTTCCTGGCTCTCCCCACAGATCCTGCCCAGAAGTTGTGGATAGAGGGCCCCCCAGAGGGACAGCGCCTCCGGGCTGGGACTCGGGTGAGGCTGGTGTGTTTGGCCATTGGAGGCAACCCAGACCCATCTCTTACCTGGTTCAAGGTTGGTGCCAAGCAAGGGGTGTGGGGTGGCCAGAAAAGTGGGGGAAAGATGAAGCCCTTTCTTTCCTCCAGAGTCTTGGGAAATCTTGGGAAAACTTGAATTTCTTGAAAAATACTGGCGAGTTTGAGTTTTGGTAGGGAACTGGGAAAGACACAAATGCCATTAGAATTAAATGGAATCCTAGGAAAACTCTTGGAATTCTGGGAAAACAGTGAGAATTCTGGGGGAAAAGAAGGCATTCTAGATCAGGATAGGGAATTCTAGAGAAAAGGCAATTAATTTCATCAAAAGTAAAGAAAATTCTCATAAAATTTTGGGGATTCGGATGCAATGGCAGGAATTTTAGAGAAAGACTAAGAATTCCAGGAACAAAGACAAAGATAGGGTAGAGGCTGGAAATTTTGGGGAGAGACTAGTTATTCCACAGAACATTTGTAAATCTATTCATATTAATTAATTCGTGGGACTTGGGGGTAAGAAAGTGAAATTCCATTAAAATTAAGAGAAATTCTGACAGAATTCTGAGAAAATCCTGGGAAATTAAGGGACTAGTGGAAATTTTGGGGGAAAGACTAGGGATTATAGGAAATTTCATTGGAGAGAATTCTTGGAAAATGCCAAGAATTTGGGCATTACACAGGTAAAAGACTATTTTAGGGTAATAGAATATTGGGAAAGGATTCAGAAACCTGTGGAAAGACTATGGAATTAAGAGAAAAATCAAAGGAAATCTTTGGGGAAAGTGGGAATGTAAAGAAAAAGAACTAAAGATAGGAAAAAATGAAGAAATTCTGGGAAAGGCTTGGGGATTCCATGGGAGTTTCCAGGCAGGTGGTTGCTAAGCGTAGCTGGAGTGGTTGTTGAGGAGTGGGGCTGAGGGTCGGCAGGGGGCGCTAACAACTGCTGGCCTCCAGAGAGCAGAGCAGGCGGGGCGGGGAATGGGGGCGTGGGCCTGGAAGCCAGATCCCACCGAAAAACCGCGGAGCTCTGGGGGCCCAGGGTAAGTGGGAGAGACTCCAGGTGGGAGGTGCTCAGTTCCAATCCCCATTCCTCTACCCTAGCTGGGTGCCAGCGGAAGGGGGCGCCTTTTCTTCATCACAGGAAGGCTTTATCTGGA
This sequence comes from Panthera tigris, assembly GCF_018350195.1. Lineage (NCBI taxonomy): Eukaryota > Metazoa > Chordata > Mammalia > Carnivora > Felidae > Panthera > Panthera tigris. Next base: position 17,805,385 of record NC_056674.1, read on the forward strand.
CTGGGGGCAGCCAACCCGATGAGGCTCTTTCTGGGGGAAATGGCAGGCCTACGCGGTCCCCCCGTCAGTCTTTGCCCTCAGGACTCCCGTGCGGTGACCGAACCGCGGCCGCCCCAGGAGCCGCGGCGGGTGCAGCTGGGAAGTCTGGAGAAGTCGGGGAGCACCTTCTCCCGCGAGCTTGTACTGATCACGGGTCCGTCGGACAACCAGGCCAAGTTCACGTGCAAGGCGGGTCAGCTCAGCGCATCCACGCAGCTTGTGGTGCAGTGTGAGGGCGCGCACGGCCGTGGCCTGGGGGAGGGCTTGGTCGCGGCGGGAAACTAAGCCAGAGCCCGGCTGGGGGACAGTGGATGCCAAGAGCCAGGACTTGTGCAGCTGGGCCTGGAGTCTAGGTGAGGCGGAAGCAGGCTCTGAGTCTCGCTTTTCCGACTCATTCTTGAAGTTCCCCCAACAAACGTGACGATCCTGGCCAATGCGTCGGCGCTGCGCCCAGGGGATGCCTTAAACTTGACTTGCGTCAGCGTTAGCAGTAACCCTCCTGTCAATTTGTCATGGGACAAGGAGGGGGAGAGGTGAGAGTGCGAACGGCCCCACCACTCTCTGGTTCTGGTCATGCCTCTTTACTGTCTGAGCTCCCCTCCCCACCCCTGGTGTCCTGCCCTGTACCTAGTATGCCTCTGGCTCTGGTTCCATCCCTGAGCTGGCTCTGGCCTGACTCCGCCACCCCTGCCTGGTCCACAGGCTGGAAAGTGTGGCCATACCACCCCGTAGTGCCCCATTCAAAGGATCTGCAGCAGCCAGGAGTGTCCTTCTGAGAATGTCATCCCGTGACCACGGCCACCGAGTGACCTGCCGAGCCCACAGCACTGAGCTGCGGGAAACCATGAGCGCCTTCTACCGCCTCAATGTGCTGTGTATGTGGAACCCTCTGGATTCCCTCCTGATCCTCTACTACTTCGGTCTTCACCTTGACACTGTCCTCTATCTCCAATCTAAAGCTTGAAACTTTCCGGACCTTTATCCTGACCCCCGACTCTACACCAACTCCAATCCTGTCCAACCTCCATTTTGCCTTTGCCCTCTATCCTGACCCCCGACAGTGACCTCCATCCCGAACCCTCTCTCCATCTCCTAACCTGACTCTGGCCTTTATCCTTTTCCTACACTGGATTCTAACCTCTATCCTGAACCTAACCTCTGAGCTCAGCTCTGAACTTGTTACCTTGTCCACAACCTTAAATCTAGTTATGACCTAACTTTAACCCTTATACCGGTACCTGATCTCAAATCCATCTCGGACCCCAGCCTTAACAACAATCTTGACTCGTGGTGGTGCTCCTTCCACAGACCCTCCAGAGTTCCTGGGGGAGCAGGTGCTTGTGGTGACCGCGGTGGAGCAGGGTGAGGCACTGCTGCCTGTGTCTGTGTCTGCCAACCCTGCCCCGGAGGCCTTCAACTGGACCTTCCGGGGCTACCGCCTCAGCCCAGGTGCGTGGAGTGGGCAGAGAGAAGGGTGTGGGTCTCCTGGACGTAGAGAAGGGTGCAGGCCCCTCACCCTGACCTCCCCCAGCTGGTGGCCCTCGGCATCGCATCCTGTCCGGTGGAGCTCTGCAGCTATGGAACGTGACCCGTGCTGACGATGGCCTTTATCAGCTGCATTGCCAGAACTCAGAGGGCACCGCCGAAGCGCTAGTGCGGCTGGATGTGCACTGTGAGCCCCCTTCATCATCCTAGGAAACGAGAGTGTTCTGGGGGGCCTGCCCTCCATGGAAGCCACACCAACTCAGGGAACCTTGCCCACTGTGGAGTCTCCTTATTGTGGAAGCTCCACACACCCAGAGATATTCACCCATCCTGAAAGCTTCCCACTCCGGGAGCCTCTACTGTGATGGAGTCACTCCCACTTTGGGAACCCTGTCCACTAGTGAGACTCTATGTGGAATTTGCTCAGACAGGGGGCCCACCTACATAGGAATTACTCTCATCAGGAAGCCAAGCCCGCTGTGGAAGCTCCACTCCCACACAATCCTGGAAGTCCACCAGACCTACTCTTGTCACTACAGAGACACAGCAGAGGGTGGGGAATGTCTCACTAACACTGAGAACTTTACTCCAAGTGCTCTTCGTAAAGGGCAGTCTGTATTACACCTGTAACTTTCTTGAACACCTCTAAGACACCTCTCCTACTTGGGACCTTCTCTCACCATCAATTGTGTAGGCCCAAGTGCCTTCCCCAAATCCTTGCCTCCCCCAGATGCCCCCACTATACGAGTTCTCCAGGACCCTACTGAGGTGAATATTGGGGGTTCTGTGGATATAGTCTGCACCGTTGATGCCAATCCCATCCTTCCAGGGATGTTCAACTGGGAGAGGCTGGTAAGGATCCAACCTTTGGTAAATGGAAGTGGGGTCTGGGGATGCGTTTTCTTAACTGTGAATTCCTTGGGAGGAGGGATCACATCTACGTGATCCTGTATAATTACATCTTTATTGGGACATACTCCAGTGAACTGGAGAACTGGCAGGTGAATGGCAGATGGATGGGTGCATTTGTGGCTAGATAACCAAATGAGTGGGTGGACAGGTAGATGGATATATGGATCAATAGGTAGGTGGATGGATGGATGAATGAATGAATGGATGGATGGACAAATGGACAAGTGAATGAATAGACTGATGGTGAATAGATAAGTAGGTAAATGACTGAATGAGAGAAATAAATGGATTAGATTAGAGAGTAAATGGATGGATAAATACACCATCAGTAGAAAGATGTCTGTGAAAAGATTATGGATGGATGCATGGATGGATGGGTGCAGAGGTCAGTGGAGAGATGAAGAGATAAATAAATAGGTATCTGGATGGACTGATGAACAGTTGCATGTATTTATGGGTATGTGCGCATATGAACAAATAGGTGAGGTGGATGGGTGGACAGATGGAAGGGTGGGCAGATGGATAGATAGAAGGAAGATAAATAGCTGGGTGAATGAATGGGCAAATGAATGAATGGATAGGAGAGGGAGATGGATGGACAGATAAATGAATAAATTGATAAATAGGTGCATGGTCAAATAGACAGGTGGATGGGTAGATAAATGGTTCCAAGCATGAATGGTTGGATAAATGGATGGGTGAATAGTTGTCTGGATTGGTGGATGAATGGATGGACCCATGCACAAATGATTGGATAAATGGATAGATAGATGGATGACTGGGGGAATGGATAGGGAATTTTTTCTTTGCTAGATCTGTGGAGGATGATTGTGCCTAGGAGAATAAAGATACAGGAGGGACCCAGTTTGGGGGATAACAGAGCTGGGGTCAGACTTGGGGGCCATCTCCTGTATCTTGTGCCTCAAGGGAGAAGAGGAAGAGGACCACAGCCTGGATGACATGGAGAAGATGTCAAAGGGATCCACAGGGCGTCTTCGAATTCACCATGCCAAACTGGACCAGGCTGGTGCTTACCAGTGCATCGTGGACAATGGAGTAGCACCTCCAGCCCGAGGGCTGGTCCGACTTGTTGTCAGATGTGAGTGACACCCAAAATCCTGACTTCAAGGCCTGCCACTATGCCCACATTTCTTATGTCCTTCCACATACCTTATGTTGACCAACAACCCCTCCTAGTTGCCCCCCAGGTGGAGCACCCCACTCCCCTAACTAAGGTGGCAGCAGCTGGAGATAGCACCAGTTCTGCCACCCTCCACTGTCGTGCCCGAGGTGTCCCTAACATCGTCTTCACTTGGACCAAAAATGGAGTCGCTCTGGATCTCCAGGATCCCAGGTGAGTCAAGGCCTAGCCATGTAGCACCCTAGTCCCAACTTTGGTCCCCCAACCTTAGTTACCTTCCCTGAGTCCCTGCCACACCTCTTCTCCAGATACACAGAACACACATACCACCAGGGTATGGTCCACAGCAGTCTCCTGACTATTGCCAATGTGTCTGCGGCCCAGGATTATGCCCTGTTCACGTGCACAGCCACCAACCCCCTTGGCTCAGACCGCACCAACATTCAACTCGTCAGCATCAGTATGGTGGGAGTGGGGTGTGAGGGTGTTGGGAGGGTGCTCCCTGGGTCAAACCCAATCTCTAGTTGGCCCAGAATGGCAGTGTTCCCCAAACCTGAGAGGTGTTTATGAGTGAGGATGGAGTTTCTGCCTGCCCTGAAAATCCTAATAGATTCTGGATCTTTAGGAAAACTCATAGCAAAGAAAAAAAAGGCAGTGGGTGGGTGAGGGATAATTTATTGGCCCAAGTAACCGAAAAGTAGATCATCAGGAGTTGCTAGATCTAGGTTCACTGCCATCCAGAACTCTCTGTCTCTCAGGTCTGCTTTTCTGTGTTGGCTTTATTCTAAGGCTCCTCATGGAGGGCTGTTAGACTTCCCAGGGGACATAGAATCTTTTTCTTTTCCTAACAGTGGTATGAAAGTACTAGAGTTAAGACTCATTGGCTCTACTCGGCTTCCATCCCACCCCTGAACAAACCCCGTGGTCAGGGAAGGCGACATTCTGGTTTGTTTGGCCTGGACACAAATCTATCCTACAAGGGAGTGGAGTCACTTCCATCAGAAGCATGTGGCCTAAGAATGTGGGCTAGTGGTTTTCCAAAGGATACTCAGGATTTTGTAACCAGAAGAAATGAGGAATGGATGTGAAATAGGCACCAAAAAATCCACGCAAGGAACGTATGTCATGTACAGCCAATACTCATTACTTGTTAAGTCTGTATTTGTAAATTTGCCTACTTGCTAAAGTTTATTTGTAACCTCAAAATCAACACTCATGCTGCTTTCTTGGTCACTTGGGGACATGTCCAGAGCAGGCAAAAAAAATTGAGTTGCCCAGTGAGGACATTCTCAGCTGGGGTAGAATAAGGTGACACTCTGCCTTCTTGTTCCAGCTTTCATCCTATAACGAAGTGTCTTCTTTGTGGCCCAATCTGGTGCCACATTTTTTTTTTCACTTTTGTGCTTTTTGTTAGTGATCTTGCTATTTAAAATGGCCTCTAGGCACAGTCCTGAATTGCTATCTACTGTTCCTAAACATATGGAGAAAACACTTCTGTTGGATAGGCTTCCTTCAAACATCAATTATGACACTGTTGGCCGTGAGTTCAATGTTAATGAGTCGATCAATAATATATATTAAATAAGGTGTCTTTAGACAGAAGCACACACAAAACAAGATCATGTATTGACTGGTTGATGAAAATGTGACTGCAGGCTCACAGGAGTCTGACTCTGCATTTCTCCCAGAAGCAATGATTTGATATTCTGTAATTCAGTGGTCATAGCAACTTTATAGAACATAACCACTGCTAATCACAAGAATCAACTGTATATTTAAAATCATTCTTAGAAAAATCTGGAAGGAATCTTGCAGAACCCTTTTGTATCCTCTGACTATTTCCCTCATCCTTTTCCTCAAAGGCCGCCCAGATCCCCCAACAGGATTAAAGGTCATGAGCATGACCCCATACTCAGTGGGGTTGGAATGGAAGCCTGGCTTTGATGGGGGTTTGCCACAGAGGTTCCAAATCAGGTGGGTTCCTGTCAAGGCAGGAAGGGATGGCAGCCAGCAGGGCTGGGGCCCCTCCCTCAATGACTGCCCTTCCTCTCATGCAGGTATGAGGCTCTGGGGACTCCAGGGCTCCTGTACATGGATGTCCTACCACCTCAGGCCACCACCTTCACACTGACTGGGCTGCAGCCCTCTACACGATACAGGGTCTGGCTGCTGGCCAGCAATGCCCTGGGGGACAGCGGACTAATGGACAAGGGGTCCCAGATCTCTGTCACCACCCCAGGTGGGAAAGGACAGTCTTGAGCAGGTTTTAGACCCCCTCAGGGGACTTGTAGGATGGTATAGTGAAGTAGATACTATTATTCCCTTTTTATAGATGAAGAAACTGAGGACTAGAGAGGTTAAGCAAACTGTTGAAGCTCACACAGCTAGAAGGAGGTAGAGATGAGATTGGAACTCAGGAAGATGAACGCCAGGAAGCGGTTTTTAGCCACTAAACTATACTGTCTGAATGTGATTAATGACACAAGGGAAATTAGAAGAAAGTTTGAATTGAATGAAAATGAAAACATGGAAATTGTGGGCTGCAGCTAAAGCAGTGCTTAGCAGGAAACTTGTAACATTGAGTGCTCATTTATGTTTTTAAAAAGGCTTCAAATTGATGCTTAGTTTCTATCTTAAGAAATTAGAAAAAGAAGGGCAAATTAAACCTAAAGGAAACAGGAAGAAAATAATAAAGGTAAGAGCAAAAATCGATGGACTAGAAAACAGAAAAACAATAGAAAAAAATCAGTGAAGCCAAAAGCTGCTGCTTTGAAAAGATCAATAACCTTTATAAAGCTAATCAAGGCAGGGGCAACTGGGGGGTTCAGTTGGTTTAAGCGTCTGACTCTTGGTTTCAGCTCAGGTCATGATCTCACTGTTCGGTTCGTGAGTTTGAGCCCCATGTCAGTCTCTGTGCTGACAGTGAGCTCAGAGCCTGCTTGGGATTCTGTGTCTCCCTCTCTCTCTCTGCCCCTCCCCCACTCATGCTGTCTCTGTCTCTCTCAAAAATAAACTTTAAAAAAAGGAAAAAAAAAAACAACAAAAATCAAGGCAAAAAAGAGGGAAGATGCAACCTCACCATTATCAGGAATGAGAGAGGACATTACTACTAATCTACAGATATTAAGGACAAGTTAGGGAATATTATGGACAACTTTATGCCAATAAATTCAGCAACTTTGATGAAAGGGACAAATTCTTTACTATGACTAATGAGAAGAACGTTTTGACTCTGGCAGGCACTGTAGTGTGGTGGCTAATCACACAGAGCCTGGTTCAGACAAGCCTGGATTCAGGTCTCAGCCCTGCCACTTCCTAGTTGTGAGACCTTGGGCAAATTACTTAACATTTTTGAGCCTCAGTTTCTAAAAATAAGGCATCTCAGATCTCTGTGCCTATTTCTGAAAGTAAGGTGTCTCTCAGACAGTGTGAGGATTAAATAATATGTCTAAAGTGCTTAAACCATGGACCCATACAAAGTAAATGCTATGTAAATGCCGATTCAAAGAAATGCACCCCCCTCCCGCCCCCGCTCAACTTCTGTTTACACTGCCCCATGAAAACTCACTCTTTCTGTCTTTCCCTTCCTGACACAGTAGTCTTTTTCCTCACGGAAGTAAGGAGTTCTTCCCATTCCTCCTCTTTCTTTCCCCCCGTGGAGTCTTCTCTTTAGGTACTAAAGCATAAAGTGCCACATTCACTTCACTTGTTCTACAGCTGATACCTCTATGAAGACATTCTGAGAGGGGCACCTGGGTGGCTCAGTCAGTTGAGTGTCCACCTCTTGATTTCGGCTCAGGTCATGATCCCAGGGTTGTGGGATTGAGCCCTGAGTCTCCTCCACACTGAACATGGAGCCTGCTTGAGATTCTCTCTCTGTCTCTCTGTCTCTGTCTCTCTCTCTCCCTCTGTCCCTCTCCCTGACTTGTGTTCTCTCTCTAAAATAAAATAAAATAAAATAAAATAAAATAAAATAAAATAAAATATAAAAAAAGACATTCCGAGAGCCCAGCATCATTTTTGATTAACTCCCCAAAACTGATAATTCAGGTTAAAAGGACATTCCATAGCATAAAGCACTCATCAATAATAATAATTAGTAGTAGTATTAGAGTGGCTATTAATAGCATTGCCATTACTATCAGGATTTGCAGATGTCTTTGAAATATTCCTAAAGAAGACAAAAATCAGTTCCTCAAAATGGGTTGAAAAACTTAATAGGAAACTAAGAAATACTTAAGGCTTATCCCAGATTCTTGGTGTTAATTCACAATCTCTATACCCCGCCCCCCCCAGGTCTAGACCAGCCTTCTGGAGAACCTGACTATCAACTGCCCACAGAGCAGCCTACAAGTAAGTTTTCAATCAGCTGAGTATCCCTCCCTCCTCTGAGAATAGAACCTTCTGGTTTCCAGATCCGCCTGCTCTGTTTTGTGGCCACAGCCCCTTAAGACTTAGCTCTGTCCCTCACCCACATCCTCAGCTCTTTCTCTTGCCTGGATGTGATATGTTTTCTCTCTGCCTAATTCAGTTTAATTCTGAAAGAATTAGCTGGTTCTCTGCCCTGTGCAGAGCCTGTATCAGCGTTTGAGGCAAAATAAAGCACTTCAAACACGGGTACTTAGATCTACAACCATTGTTTTTCTTGTTTCTATGAGTGACCCAATACTTCTGTTCTGAGCCACAGGCAGCTGGAGGCTCAGCTGGGACTAGTTGATCTAGAATGGCCTCCTCCTCACACATCTGACAATCTGGCTCTTGGTTGGGACAATGGAAGTAACCGGGCCACATGTCTCTTCTTGGTTTGTTCACATGGAGGTGGTCACAGGAGTCTCAAGAACAGCAGGACAGGACAAGCACTTTCAAGCTTCTGATTCTGTCATATTTGCTATTGCCTCATGGGCTGAAGCAAGTGACGTGGCTCAACTCAGAGTCAGTGTGGAAGGGGACTACTCAAGAGTGTGGTTATAGGGACAGAATTATGACCATTTTGCAAACAGTCCCCCTTCAAAGTCTGAGAAGAAGGTTGCAAGTGACATAAATTCACCTGTGTGGGCAATAAAAAGAAATGCTTGGCTTGTGAAATTGAAAACTCCAATATGTGCTCACAACATTCACCAAGGATCTATTTCTCATCCCCTCTCAACTTTGCCTTTGTCTTTTATAGCTTCCTTCTCAGGTTCTTTCATCAAGAGAGCAAAGAATTAACACCCCCCACCCCCATACACACACATACTTCTAGCTCTGTTCTCCTTCTTAGCAGCCAGCAGAGGAGTGTTCTAATTATTCTGGCAAAAATCCACCTTGGGTAAAATGCTGGATTGGTCTGAACTGATCATTGTGGAAAGAGGGATGGGTGCTCCCGTCGGCCAGGGTGGGCCATTGTGTCCTCCATGGAAGTCTGCAGAAACATACAGCCTGAGAGTGAGGGATGGTTATTTCCTTGAAGGAAATTAGTGCTGTCAGCAGAAGATGGGGAGATGGATGCTGAGCAGACGTCTACTTAAAGGGATTTAGTCTTGCCCTTAGGGATATAGCAGGGATTCCGATATTATCTGGAATGGAAGCTTGTGCAAAGAGGAAGTCATTTGAGAAGAAAATCAGTTGAGAAGAAAAGCCATTTAAGGACAGACATTTGACTATTCCAAATAGTCACACTTACAGGTGTGGCTTTGCCTCAGTGATTCTGGAAATAACCAGTGGTTAATTTGTGTGGCCAGAGGGTCCAACACCAGGGTCTATGGTTGGTGGGCAAGGCTTGATACCTGGGGAGAGGCCTTGAATGCCCAGCTAAGGAGCTGAAGCTCCCCCCTGAATCCACACGTGGGGCTCAGACAGAAGTAGGACCCACTGTTAGTGGCTTGACTTGAGAAAGTAGCCACCTGCCCTGGGGTGGAAAGAAGGAATGGACATGGAAATCCCTGCCCATCTGCTTTTCCAACCTGAGAAGAGACCTTTGCTTAATCAGAAATGAGCATTGTCAGAGAATGCTGCTCCGGGCCTACAGCCAGTTGTTTTGGGTTCATTGAGGGGTACCTTCTGCCCCCAGGACCCTCAAGGCTGCCCCTGATGCCTGTGCTGTTTGCTGTTGGGGGTCTTTTGCTGCTTTCTAACATCTCCTGTGTTGGGGGATTCCTCTGGCAGCGGAGACTGAGGCGTCTTGCTGAAGGTGAGGAGAGACCCTCTTCCCCTGCGGGGATGGAGGCCCAAGGGTGACATGAAGCCCTGAGCTTCATATTGAAAGTCTCTCAGGGCCTGGCTGGCCAGAGGAGGGGTGTCTCTGATCCCTTTTTCCCTACTTCCCTCAGGCATCTCAGAAAAGACAGAGGCAGGGTAAGTGGGAATATTTTTCTGTAAGAAAGATTCTGAGGGAGGAGTTTTGGGGATGAGAGGTGTCAGAATCAACACCCAACTGCCCTCCATACCTCTATCCTGGAAGGTCGGAGGAAGACCAAGTCAGGAATGAATATGAGGACAGTCAGTGGACTGGAGGCCAGGACACTCAAAGCTCCATGGTGAGTGGGGGTGCTTCCAAATGCCCTGCTAATAGTGAACTGGCAGACTAAAAGCCTGTCATTAGCTTTGGGTTTATCATTGTCCTTTCTGGGAGCTATGGAGTCAGAGGATAGAAAACATTTTATCTGTTGTTTTTTTTTTTTTCGGGGCATGGGTGGGCATTATTGACAGGTTAGCACAACAGATGTAGAGCCATATTACCACTCCATGAAGGACTTCAGCCCCCAGCTACCACCAACACTGGAGGAGGTGTCTTATCCCCGAGGTGAGTCATGACCACATCAGAACTCCCCCTGCTCATAGATACCCTTGACATCTGGATGGGTGCCCTGATCATCCCTTCCTTTCACTCCAACTCCAGGTCTCACACATCTTGAAGAGGATATGGCTTTTCCTGGACACCTGTATGATGAAGTGGAAAGACTGAATGCCCCATCTGGGGCCTGGGGACCCTTGTATGATGAAGTACCAATGGTGAGGAGATTTGTATCAGCATAAGTCTTTTCTGGCTCATGTCAGAAACCCGCCTCCTACTGCTTATATTGGTGAGGGTAAGCTAGACACCATAGCAAAAAGTCCTGGCTACAATCCAGTGGTCTAAAGATTACCTATTTCTTTCTCACATAGCAATCAGAGGTGAGTGACCTTGTTGCACGTGGTTATTCCAGAATTCAAGTTCTTTCCATTGTGTTTCTCTGCTATCTGTGAGTACATTGTTCAAATTTGCATGGATAGGCCAGTCCACTGGGGGTTTCAACTGGTGGGATAGGGAAAAATAGAGTGTGGTGGAGGCACAACCCTGCCTTATGGCCCAGGCCCAGAAATGGTACACTCTATTCATTCCCCAGTGAGAACACAGTCACATGGCCACACCTAACTGTAAAGGAGACTGAGAAATATAGTCCAGTTTGGAGATATATGCCTCACTATAGTTCTATTATTGTGGAAGAAGGAATCTATGCATTCTGTTGGATAATTAGCCTTCTCCAATACACTGGTTAAGTAGAGAGACATAGAGAAATATTTTTTTGGCCCATTCAATTGAAAAGTCAAGGGAAACCCAGAGTTTCCTCCCTAGAAAATTCAGGTTTGTATCCTATTAGATTGGAAATCCTCAGAAAAAGAGAATGTCTTTTTTTCCAATAGCCCTAAAGCCCCAGTGCTGACACTTTATTAGTCTAGCTTTGGTCACATACTTATTGCTGAAACACTGAGGCAGGGGAAGGACTATGCTAAGACAGGTCTGGATCGGTGTCCAGCCATGGCATCAGGGATTAGGGGCCAGTTTCACTCAATCCACCAGCCCGAGTGGGAGAGGAACAGAGAGCCCAGAGGGAAGTGAAGATGGTGGCTGGGCAGGCAAGAACAACAGACACTTTTGACCATCAACTACCCCCACCTACTGCCCCACAGTAAGGGAGATGGGTCAGAACCCTTGCCTTTCTGTGTGGCCTTGGCTAATGCTCTGGCACCTCTGGGCCAAGGATTTCCCTCTGTAACTTTGTCCCAGAGAGGGCACTGTTCTCACCAGCGTGGAAATAGCAGGGCATTAAAATGCTGTCCGTGGTGCTGAACCATATGTGCCCTCTAAAGCACAGATGCAGTCTGCACTCTTTCTGTAAGGGTCCAGATAATAAATATTTTGGGCTTTGCAGGACATGCTGTCCTTTTCAAAACCACTCAGCCCTGCAGCTGTACTATAAAAGCTCCCATAGACAATATATAAATGAACAAATGTGGCTAAGTTCCAATAAAACTTCCTTTTTGGACACTGAAATTTGAATTTCATATAATTTTAATATGTCATAAATATTCTTATTTTGATATTTTCCCATCAATTAAAATATGTAAAACCATTCTTATCCCCTCAGCAGTACAAAAACAGGCAGCAGACCATATTTGTCCCATGGACAAATCTGCTCTAAAGTTTGCCAAGCTAAAACAACCATTTTCTCCCAATTCTAGGGCAAAGCACATGTATAGTAAGGATCCTTCTACATGGTCTTCTATTTTGATGAAAATTTGGAAATTTATAGGACTAACAGAATCACAACTCACATTCTACAATTCCCGATATCATGCTTTTTTGTTTCTATTTTATTTTTTAAAAGATTTTATTTTTCTTTATTTCTTTCATTTTTTTATTTTGAGAGAGAGAGAGCATGCATGTGTGTACACATATGAGTTGTGGAAGGGCAGAGAGACAGAGAGGGAGAGAGAGAATCCCAAGCAGACTCTGCACTCTCAGCCCGGAGCCCGACAAGGGGCCTGATCTCATGAACCCGTGAGATCATGACCTGAGCCAAAACCAAGAGTCAGATGCTTAACCAACTGAGCCACCCAGGCACCCCTTAAAGATCTTATTTTTAAGTTATCTCTATACCCAAAGTGGGGCTTGAAATCACAACCCCAGAGATCCACAGTCACATGCTCTACTGACTGAACCAGCCAGGCACCCCTCCTGCATTTTTTAAAGTTTCATATTTCTGACATTTACATTATTTTTCTGACAAAAATAATGAGATATCTTGGACTTGAGGCTCATGGAGGCTCATTATAATCACTCTCTTCTTTGTATATGTTGGATTCCTTCCCATAATTAGAAACTAAAACATTTTTTTCTGGGAATTTGAGTAGGAGTGTGTATCCCTCCTAGAGCTGCAATGGTGACCCACAGGGCATCTCTCTATGGTTCTAACTCCAACTTTGTTTGTCAGGGCCTCTGTGATCCCTGCTGGCCTGAGGAGACATATGAAGATACAAGAGGAATCTATGATCAGGTGGCAGGAGACTTTGACCCGATGGAAACTGATTCTCTACCTTTTGAGCTGAGGGGACATCTGGTGTGAGAGCCTTCTCAACACCCTTTTCCTACACCTGCAGGACATAATATACCAATGGTCCTTTTTATTCCAATATGGGCTGAGCTTATTAAGTGAGCTCCATAATACACAAAGGGACTGGACTATTTTGGGGAAAGGTGTGTGTAAGTGACAGGAGATGATTCAAGCCGGTGCCAAAAAGGCTTGTATAAATAAAGTTCCTCCTGGATCCAGCTTTGGAAACTAAACTTCTCCAAAGGGGAACAGTAAATTATAAAAGACATCTCAATAATGAAAAAGCTATTCCAGGGTCTTTATACTTTTTTAAAGTAAAATTTTCAGAAGTTGGAAATGACATATTAAAAATAGTTCATTTTGAAGTCAACTACACCCGAAATAGCTAATAATAAGTGGAATTTATGAGCCATTGTTATGTCCTACAATATTATTTTCCACAAGTATCTAAAACATGATGTATAGACTATGACACACAGGTAAACATAAATAGACTCTATAGAAAATAAAAAGACAATAAAAGAAGATAGACACAAAATAATATATATTATATGATTTCACTTACAGAAATTCTAAAACAGGCAAAGCTAATTTAAGGTGACAGAACAGATCAGTGCTTTCCTGGGGCCCGAGAAGGGAATTGACTGCAAAAGGGCACAGGGGAACTTCTGGGGGATAATGGAAATGTTCTATATCATTATTGTGGTGGTGGTTACATGGATATATAGATTTGTCAAAACTCATTGAACTGTACACTTATGATGGGTGCATTTTATGGTACATAAATGATACCTCAATGAAGGTAATTTGTAAAACAGTCTTCATAATAAAGCAGCCCAGCAAGAGAATTCTTATTGTTTATATTGAATAGCAGAAAAACTGAGAAGGCTGCCTATTTTCATGGAGAACTGACTATAGTTAAATATAATCTTTATTTAAGCCTCCACCCTCACTTGATTATCATATTACCAAAACTGTAGGCTCAAATGCTCATCCATATATTATATTTTATCAGTGCAGACTTTATCATAAGCTTTTATACCACAGCACTTGAATCCATAAACACCTTAGGGTCCAAATGATTCCCCTTTTAATTAAAAGATGATTCCTTTCCTAAAAGTAGAATTTTTCTTTTTAAAAAAAAATTTTTTTAACGTTTATTCATTTTTGAGACAGAGAGAGACAGAGCATGAATGGGGGAAGGTCAGAGAGAGAGGGAGACACAGAATCTGAAACAAGCTCCAGACTCTGAGCTGTCAGCACAGAGCCCGACGTGGGGCTCGAACTCACGGACCGCGAGATCATGACCTGAGCCGAAGTCGGAGGCCCAACCGACTGAGCCACCCAGGCGCCCCTAGAATTTTTTCTAATTGTGTAGTTTTGTTTGTCAAAGAAGAAACTTACAACATTCTGTTTCCACACTGGCTAAGCAGGAAAAGTGAATTTATTGGCTGTTCCAGCTGACAATCCCAGGGGAATGTTGGCTTCAAGCACTGCTGGATACAGTATTGAAACAAAGCCATGAAGGGCCTAGCTCCCTGTGTTGTTTGGCTCTGCTTTTCTCTGTGTTGATTTCATCCTCCTCTTCATTTAAGAAAGAAAGATGACCACTTACAGTTCTAGGCTGGCATTCCACAAGCTCAGCAGCCACAGTGCCTCGAAGCTGATAGTTCTAGAAAGTGCCGGGGCTGTTTTTCCTCAGCCCATCTTGAGTTTTAATCCCTGAACCAATCATTCTGGCCAGGTTAGAGAATATGCTGATAATCCTGGTCCTGGGTTGCTGAGCACCACTTGAACCACTTGGGTAAGTCTCTCCAAAGGAACTCCATGCTGTGGTTGGGTCTCTTCATGCACTTCCGGTTTCCTCTTTGTCATTGCCTGAATCAATGTAGCAAGTACCTATTGCTTCTGTCTGTCCAGAATCTAGTCCCTTTTATTTATATAAATAACTATGAATAAGACAAGTTCTTGATTACAGCAAGCTCCTGGATCCGGCTGTGCCTGAAGTTAAAGCCGCTTCTGGACTATAAATTCCCCTCTCCAGTTAGGCCAATCTGAATGATGACTCTAGTTATGAATGATGACTTTAGTTGCAACATAAATGACCCTCTTTTGTTTTTTTTTCTTCAATCAATGACCCTCTTTCTTAAGCCAGTTTGAATGGGCTTAATGGATACCAAATGGATCATTTTCAAGGAGCAGAAGCTCACTCAACCTCAAGCAGAGCTAAAAAAAGCATTTGTTTTACTAGTTACTAAGGGAAGAATAGTAATTCCATAGTTTATAGATGCCACCTTATTCAAATGATCAAAGTTAACATTACCAGTCATGGGGTGAAATGGCATCATGGGCCCCCTGGTATGAAATACTGAGGATCTGACAGTATGCCGATGATATTCCTGACTAAAATACATAATCTGAATCTAATAATGAGAAATACAGATAGGAATTAAAGGATATTCTAGAAATGAACTGACCTGTAATCTTCATCTATGTCAAGGTCATGTAACACAAAGGAAGATTGAAAAAAAAGAACATTAAGGAATTGTTTCAGATTAAAGGAGACTAAAGAGACATCAGACCTGAGGGCAACACATAATTTCCAAAAGGATATTATGGGGCCAACTAGCAAAAATGAATAAGGATTGTAGATTAGATAATAATATTATATCAGTGTTAATTCTATTATGCTATTGTTGTGTAAGAGAATGCCTTAGTCTTAGGAAATGTAAACTTATGCATTTAGGGTGAAAGGGCATTGTCTCTTCAGTTTACTCTCAAACAGCTGAGGGGGGAAAAGTGTCTATACACAGAGATAGAAAAGAATAAAACAAGTGTGGTAAAATGTTGACTGTTGGAGAGTGTGAGTGAAGTGTATTGGGATTCTTGGTACTATTCTTAGAAATTTTCCATATATCTGAAATTATGCTAAAAATTGAAAAATATATTGTAAAGGTGCAAGACAATGTCACAGAAGCAAAAAAAAAAAAACAAAAAAAAAAAAAAACCAGGAAGCACATCTGGGTCTCATGAGTTGTATAAATATATCTGGTTCTTTTAATCTTTCATTGGTCCATTCATCTTTTGTCTGCATCCCTTCATTCTCTCCTTGTAGATATTTAGCTTCCCTCCTTGTCTATAATGATTGTATTTTGAGACATTGGCTGCCCCAGCTCTAAAGCACCGTGAAGCCTAACACCACACAAATGCTTGACTCTGAAATGTAGTACCCTTATTCCAAATCTCAGAGAAGCCAAATCCTATTGGCCCAAGTTGGGTTAAGAAAAAGAAATCATAGGGGGAATAAATAATACCTAGAACTGGATGAAAAATGAAGATACCACCTATCAAAATCTGTTGAGTACATCAAAAGAAGTTCTTTGAAGGAAATTTATACCCTTTAATACTTACACTAGAAAGGAAGAAAGCTCCAGAGTCATGAACTAAGTGACTACTTAAGAAACTAGAAAATGACATTTCACCAAAGAAGACATACAGATGGCCAACAGACACATGAAAAGATGGTCAACGTCACTCATTATCAGGGAAATGTAAATCAAAACTACAATGAGATATCATCTCACACCTGTCAGAATGGCTAAAATAAAAAACACAGAAACAATAAGTGTTGGTGAGGATGTGGAGAAAAGGAACCTTCTTGCACTGTTGGTGGGAATGCATACTGGTGCAGCCACTGTGGAAAAGAGTATGGATGTTCCTTAAAATTTTTAAATAGAAATATCTTACAATCCAGTAATTTTACTGCTGGGTATTTACCCCTTAAGTGCAAAAACACTACTTCAAAGGGATATATGCACCCTATGTTTATTGCAGCATTATTTAGAATAGCCAAATTATGGAAGCAGTCCAAATGTCTATCAATAGATGAATGGATAAAGAAGATGTGGTACAGGGGTGCCTGAGTGTCTCAGTTGGTTGGATATCTGATTTTGGCTCAAGACATGATCTCACGGTTCATGGGTTCAAGCCCCACGTCCGGCTCTATGCTGATAGCTCAGAGCCTGGAGCCTGATTCAGATTCTGTGTCTCCCTTTCTCTCTGCCCTTCCCCTGCTTGTGGCCTATCTCTCTCTCACTCTCTCTTTCAAAAATAAATAAACATTAAAAAAATATGTGGTATATATACACAACGGAATATTATCCAGACATAAAAAAGAATGAAATCTTGCTTTTTGCAACAACACAGATGGAGCTAGAGAGTATATTGCTAAATGAAATAAGTCAGAGAAAGACAAATATCATATGATTTCACTTATATGTGGAATTTAGGAAACAAAACAAATGAACAAAAGAAAAAAGAGAGACAAACTAAGATTCTTAACTATAGAGAACAAATCAATGGTTACCAAAGGGGAGGTGTGAGGATATGGGTGAAATACATGAAGAGGATTAAAGAGTACACTTATCATGATGAGCACTGAGTAATGCATAGAATTATTAAATCGCTATATCATACTCCTGAAACTAATATAACATTGTGTGTGTGTGTGTGTGTGTGTATATATATATATATATTTTTTAAAGTTTATTTATTTTGAGAGAAGAGACCATGCGCAAGTGAGGGAGGGGAAGAGAGAGGGAGAGAGAGAGAGAAAATCCTAAGCAGGCTCCTCACTGTCAGTGTGGAGCCCAACATGGGGCTCGAACCCACAAACCCTGAGATCATGACCTGAGCTGAAATCAAGAGTCAGATGCTTAACTGACTAAGCTACACAGGCGCCCCAACATTGTATGTTAACTATACTGGAATTAAAATTAAAAACTCATTAAAATTTAATATAATAATAATAATAATGAAATGTTGGAAGATGTTTAAAAAGAAGAAAAAACTAGAAAATTAACCATAGAATAAACCCAAAGAAAATAGAAAATTTCTCTACTTTTAAGAAAATTAAAATAAAGTTAATGAAAAATGTAAAATAGAGATTCTTCTTTAAAAAGCCAACACAATGTTCTTTGAAACTAACAAAATATACAAATCTTATTACAAAGAAGTCATCGAAGCTATGAATGAAAAGAACTGTGAAAAACAAGAAGTAAAAATAAAGAGCTTTCAGTCCTAAAGGTGCTTTGTGAGGCTAAAGCAAGCTTGGAAACTGTAAGAATGTGTACGTGTTTGGGGGGGATATGGAGAGCCATGACAGCCCTGGGGGTTAGGGGTCAGAGCCTAACCAGACTGGGAGGGGTATGCACAGGAGGGTTGCCCAGAGTGGGCTGTTAGAGCCCTAGCATAGTGGAAAGGGCTGGTACGGAGGACAAGGGTAGCAGCAACAATGGGACATCAGTGAAATACGGAGGGATTGATCAAAGGAATAAATATATTAATGACAGCTAGATTTCTCACCATCAAAGAAGGGGCTTTGCATGGACAAGAACACATCATAAACCGAAGATAATGGTTAATCCATTCAGTGTCCCTGGGGTCCAGAAGAAAAAAGAAAAACAGGACAAAACAAAAGTGCTCAGGCATAACTGTGTGCTCATGGGAGCATACGTTCATACAACCACTTTGTTTGGCTTTATCTACTAATTCTTTTTTTTTTATTAAAAAGTTTTAAAATGTTTATTCATTTTTGAGAGAGACAGAGACAGAGTGCGAATAGGAGAGTGGCAGAGAGAGAAGGAAACACAGAATCTGAAGCAGGCTCCAGGCTCCGAGCTGTCAGCACAGAGCCTGTCACAGGGCTGGAACTCACAAACTGTGAGATCATGACTTGAGGAGAAGTTAGATGCTTAACTGACTCAGCCAGCCAGGCACCCCTCTACTAATTCTTAACATACACATACCCTACTAACATATAAGTATACTCCTAGGTATATACCCAATAGAGATGCTTATATCTGTGAACAAAAAAGGCATAAACTAGAATGTTCATTGGTATCAGAATCCGGAGACAACCCAAGGGTCCATCAGGGAGAACAGATAACTCAGTTGTATGTTCATCCAACGGATACTATGACAATGAATATAAATGAACTACTGACTCAACAACGTGGACATATCTCAAAAACATAGTATTGAATCAGAGAAGTCAGACCCAAAAGAGAACACATTATATTTCATCTGCTTAAAGTTAAAAGCAGGCAAAAACAATTTGTAGCATTAGAAATCAAGAGTGGTCGTCTTTGGGAGAGACGGAAATAGTGATTGGAATGTGACACAAGGAGGGCTTCCAGAGAGATGATAATGTTCTTTGACCAGCGTGCTAGTTACACAGATGTTGTCACTTTCTGAAAATTTATCATACTGAACACTTGTGATACGGACACATTTCTTCATGTGTGTTTTACACTGTTAAAATTTTACATTATATCTCTTAAGTGGCATTATGGTTGGACTTGCAATTTTCCTGTATGATGAACAATCTTTGCAGCCATTCTGAACAACAAAAAATTATCATTTTCACTCTACTTAATTTAGAATTTTATTTCAGAAAAAAGTCAGTATATTTCAAACAGTACCGAAAATTTTTATGCATTTGTATATATGTTGTCTTAATAACTTCAGATAATTAATAAACTTTTTTTTAACTCCTTTAAAGAAGGTTTCAACTTGTTTAGGGTGCGGACGTAGGGTCTAGCATTCTTGGTTCCTGACCTGTAAAAGTCTGTAGCGCCCTCCAAACAAGGTGGCAACCAAAAACATTTGCGCAAATTTCCAAAACTTCCACCAGGGGGCGGTACCGCCCCGTTGGAGAAGAACAAATCTAGACTAGGATTCTAAAGTGGTTTGTATATTTTGGTCTGTGCTGGAGATAAAAACTTGGTGGTGGTGATGGGAGCGTCCTCTGATGTTAAGTGGTCGCCGAGCCCCAATATTTAAGGCTGAGTAGGTGTGCAAGGGCATTGAGACACAGACAATCTCAGGAGTACGGGGTAGAGAGAGATTTTCCTAAAATTATTGCTGGAGAATTGTCAAGGCAGGAGTGGTAGGAATTGAGGCTAGTTGAGATGGACCAGGATAAATCACGACGGTCTTCTTATGGTGTTTGTACTTTATCCTATGAATGGTAGGAAGCCAGTAAATAGTTGAAATAACAGCAAACAGCATTCATGAGCCGTCTGCACATGCCAATCCCTATTCTAAGTTCTTTTTGTGGGTTTTCTCCTGGAACCGTTACCACTCATGAGCCCAATTGTTTTATCATCTAGTGTCCATTCACCCTTTTCCATGCTGACTCTTTGGAAGCAGCAATGCCTATTTCTTCACTTTAGGTAGGCTTTGTGCATTGGATGGATGTAGACCTCTACCTGGTGCTCCTGCAAATGGCCACTCGGATTTGGCCAAAGTATTTAACACTCCAACCCCAGTGATTGGCTTAGAGGTCATCAGGGAACCCAATCAGAACTAATGAAAGGACTCTGACCCCAAAGCTGTTCTCCCACTTAGAACTATTTATCTTTGCTAATATTAAATCCCCTTTCCCTCTCACCACAAAATGGGTGACCACCCACAGGACCATCTGGAACTTCATTCAAGAATCTTCCATGGCTACTATTGAGCAAACCACTGTGTTCTGTCTGTTCTGCCAAGCACCCAAGATTCCCCACCTAGGTTCTCCCCCTCCCAGCCTGTTATTTTCAACCTAACTTTACCCCAGTCTTAGATTTGTCCTTTGGGTAGGTCAGAATCTTTTGTTGTTGTTGTGGCAGATTGTATTTTTCAAAGATGGCCACAAGATTTGCTTTTCTTACAATGTGACTTGACACTATCCACTGAAAGATAAAATCTGTGCCCCCCTCCCTCCACACCTTGATCTGGGTAGGTTTATGACTGTGGCAGAAATGACACTGTGTGACTTCCAAGACTAGGTCATAAGAGGCAACACAACTTCTTCTTCATTCCCTTAGGATGCTCACTCTAAGAACTTGACCACCATGCTGTAAAGAAGCCCAAGCATTTTACAGAGAGGAACTGAGCCTCCCAGCCCACTGCCTTGACTCAGCTTCTAGCCAACAGCCAGCACCAACTTGTCATATATGTGAGTACAACATCTGGAAAGTGCATCTTCCAGCCTCAAGTTGAGCTGTCCCTGCTCATACTGCATGGAACAGAAACAAGCTGGCCAAGCTGAGCCCTGCCCAAATTGCCAATCTGTAAGCAAAATAAATTACTGCTGTTGTTTTAAGCCACTAAGTTTAGGGGTAGTTTATTTTGCTGCGATAGATAACTGGAGAATTGCTTCTGTTGACTCTCACTCATGGTGGCTTTTTTTCTTGTGTGCTTGGTGATCTTTGAATGTGAACTTATTACTTGATCTTAGTTACCAGGAGTCCTACAAACTTAAATTGGGGAAGCCTTCCTCCAGAGGGCTTCCTCCAAGCCCTTCCTCCAGAGGGGCACAATTAACCTGGGTCTATCTCAGGTCCTCTCAGGGTCTTGGCTGAACTTGAGAGTATCAAGTCCAGATGCCCCACCTCTCTGATAGCCCAAGACTTAGCATCTCAATACCAATGCTGTCCTCAGCACTCTCAGGGCAGCTCTACCTGTCTCAACTGTCCCCTGCTCTATCCCCTTCCAGGTCATGATTTTTTTGAGGAGGTGATTCTTGGGGACTGTTTTACTTCTTGCAAGATCACAGCGACTCAAGAAGAGGGCAATTTATTCGTACTTCAGCAGGAAGGAAACTCTAAGTCCTGTATCCAACAAATGCCAAATAAATCCATTAAATCATTCATTTGTGCCACAAAAATTAAGTCCTGGGCTAATCACTGGGGATAAATTAATGACATAAAAAATGTGGTCCCTGCCCTCATGACACTCACAGTCTAGGTGTCATATTAACTAAGTATTTGCTCAAATAAGAATGAACGTGTCAGGAACTACAAGTAAAGGGTGGAATGGTTAAACTTCCCCTCTCAGCAAGAGCTGCTCAGGGCAGGACTCGTGGAAGGTGTGTCTTAAATCCTGAGAACTGAGGGCATGTGGGAGTTAATTAGGCAAATAAGAAAGGAAAGCGTTTTCAGGGAAAAGAAACAACAAGTGCAAAGGCCCTGAACTGGACGAAACCTGGTGTGTTCAAGGGACAGAAAGGAGTAAAAGAGGGTGGGAGTGGGGGAGACGTAAGAACTAAGTGAGAGAAGTGAAGGGGCTAGACTTTGGGGGCCAGGGTTCTCAGCTGGGGTGAACATTTACTCACCAGGGGAGCTGGTGACATTCCTAATGCCTAAAAGAGAAAATTACATCAGACTCTGTGAGGTTGGGGGCCCAAATGTCAGAATTTTTAAAAGCTCACTGGATGCTGGAAACAACAGGTTAATGGATAAACAAGTTTAGGTGTATCCACACAACAGAATACTACTCAGTAGTCAAAAGGAGTAGAATTATTGATAAATGCAACAATTTACATGATCTCAGAGACATCATGCTAAGTGTAATAAGCCTGTCTCAAAGAGCTCATACTGTACGGTTGCATATATTTGACATTCTCAACAATACAAAACTACAGTGATGGAAAAGAGATCAGCGGTCATGGGGAGTTATGGGTGGGGAGAGGGTGTGGCTGCAAAAGGAGTGTTTTGGAATGGTGCAACTGTCCTTGCCCTGACTGCAATGGGGAGGTGGATGAAATGGATTTATACGTGTGTTAAAATTCATTGAACTGTACACCAAAGGGGGGGGGAAAGTTATTTTTATTGTATGATAATTAAAATAATAAAATTAAAATAATCTCCTCAGGTCATCTCAGTGTGTAGTCAATGTTGAGACACTGGTGATGGCCTTGAAGGCCATCCGAAGGAGTTTTTTCTTTCTCTTCAGAACCATGGGGAGCAAGGGAGGGGCATTCCTGAGATGGGAACCCCCCAGGATGATTCATACATTAAGGCTGGTCCAGGGAGTGGAACACTCATTGGTCTGAAGGCGCCAGGGGGATGAGACATATCTGAGCTTTTTCATGCATTCATTCAATAGCTATTCAGCACCTAAGTTGTGTTGCCTGTGTCTGGAGACTGCAGTTCACTGGGAAACAAAACAAAAAACTAAACTACTCCTTCCTCCTATCATGGAAGGAGAAAGGAGTAGTTTAAAGATGGCAAGGGGAAATCTGGGAAGGGAGTCAGAGCCAGTATCTCTGATCTCCCCACTTGGCTAGAGTCTCTGGGCTTGATTCCTGGAATCTGGGATTCTTATGGAAAAGTTTTTGGGGATCAGAGTGAGGGGACAGTGTTCCTCAGATGCCACACCTGATCAAAGTCTTTGTGCCTGTCACCCTTGGGACTGGGGTTTCCATGAAGATTTGAGGGGATGTCCCATTACCCATCCATGCAGTCTCCTGTGTATCTCTCCCCTTCTCCTCCTCCACTCTGTTTCTTCCTCATTATTAAGCCCCTGTTCCTGCTTCAGCCTCCTCCATGGCTTCTAGCCTTAGACCCCCTCTCTTATCTACTCTCCACTGGGCAGCCAGGGGGATCTCCTTTTTTTTTTTTTTAAATAATTTATTTTTAAATTTACATCCAAGTTAACATATAGTGCAACAATGATTTCAGGAGTAGATTCCTTAATGCCCCTTACCCATTTAGCCCATCCCCCCTCCCACAACCCCTCCAGCAACCCTCTGTTTGTTCTCTATATTTAAGAGTCTCTTCTGTTTTGTCCCCCTCCCTATTTTTATATTATTTTTGCTTCCCTTCTCTTATTTTCATGTGTTATGTATCTTAAAGTCCTCATATGAGTGAAGTCATATGATATTTGTCTTTCTCTGACTGACTAATTTCACTTAGCATAATACCCTCTAGTTCCATCCATGTAGTTGCAAAAGGCAAGATTTCATTCTTTCTGATTGCCAAGTAATATTCCATTGTATATATACACACCACATCTTCTTTATGCATTCATCCATCGATGGACATTTGGGCTCTTTCCATACTTTGGCTATTGTTGATAGTGCTGCTATAAACATTGGGGTGCATGTGCCCCTTCGAAACAGCACATGTGTATCTAGGGGGATCTTCTTAAAGCCTAAATCTGAGTTTCTCTTCCCCAGCTAGAATCTTCCATGGCTCCCTAGTGTGCTCAAGGTAAAATCGGCTCTTTATAACAAATATTTAAGGTTCCTCACAATCTATTCCCGAAATACAATTTTGCTCCTGGCTTCTCTCCTCTCTCTACACCTCCCTAAACTCTAGTCCTCTTAATCTCCCAATGCGCAGGTGTAGGAAGGCTTTGAACCTAGACCCTCAGCTTGTCTCCTACCCTTGAGGCTGCTCTGGCAGAGCTCTTGAGGAGCCTGGAAGGCCTAATAACATGATGGTTAAGAGACCAGAATCGGGGACTCCAGAGTCAATCTAAATTGTCACTGGTAGGAGACTGGACTAATAAATTATGGCTCTTGACCAGAACACTGGATTTACAGTAAATACATGGGATAAAGGAACATATTAGATGACATCACAAGAGTATAATCAGACAAATACAACATGAGGGGCATTCTACAAGACACCTGGCATGGGCTTTTTTGGAAGGCTTTTTTAAAAAATCATGAGGACTATACCACAAATATACCTCAAACGCTAAAGAGACATAAGAACCAAATGCAAAGCATGAACCTGGATTGATTCTGGTTTAAAAATAATAGTAACATCTATGAGAGCCATTTTGGAGACAATTGGGGAAATCTGAACATGAGTGCAATATTAGACACTAAAGAATTATTGATATTTACTTAGATGTGAGAATGGTGACGTGGGCATGTAGGAGAATATTCTTATTCTTTATTCTTAAGACGTGCATGCTGAGATGTTACAAGGTCTATAACTTTTTTTTTTTAATCTTGGAGAGAGATGATGGGGGGAGAGGATCAGAGGAAGAGAGAATCTTAAGCAGGCTCTGTGCTCAGTGTGGAGCCTGATGTAGGGGTCGATCACCCTGGGATCATGACCTGAGCCAAAATCAAGAGTGGAGTGCTCAACTGACTGAGCCACCCAGGCGCCCCTAGAACTTACTTTCAAATGGTATGGGGGACACGTTTACATTAAGAGATAGGGGAAGAGGAGAGAAAAAGCAAATATGGCAAGGTTATTGGATCTAGGTGGAAGGTGTATAGGTGGTCTGTTTCCATTCTGGAAACTGTATCTGCAATTTTTTCATGTTAAGTGTCAGGAAAAATGAAGCCATCAATAATGAGAGCCCATACAATTGAACATTCTGCAAATGTTAAAAATAAGACAGATCAGCAAACCACAGAGAATATTAACAAAGCCAAAGTTGCTTGTTTGAAAAGATTAACAAGATTGATAAAATCCCTAGTTAGACTGATCAAGAAAAAAAAAGAACAGAAATTACCAATATCAAGAATGAAAGAGAGGTTGTCTCTACAAATTCTGCAGTTAGATTTGACAATTTAGATGAAGTGAGTATTCTTTGAAAAACGCAAGGTATGAAAGCTTGTGAAATAGAAAATAAGAAGTGTCCTATATTTATTTAAAAAATTGAATCCGTTATTGAAAACCTTCTCATAAAGAAAACAATTGGCCCAAATAGCCTTACTGGTGGATTCTATCAAAGATTAAAAGAAGAAACAACACAGAACCTTTCAAATTTGAGATAGAGCTATGCACGCTGAGATGGGAATGATCTTTCAAAATACATTGCTAAGTAAAAAAAAAAATCAAAGTACAAAGGAATAAGTAGTATTTTCTCATTTTGTAATAAATAAAGGAGATATATAGGTGCACTTCTATGTGTAGTATATTCTGTCTTTGCAAAGATACCCCATTGCCTTAGAAGGAAGAAATTGAGGGGCTAAAATTCAAGAGCTGGAGAAATATTAATTTTTCACTCTGCCCCCTTTTGGATTGTTTTAATTTTTAAATATGAACTGTTCATGGAATAAAAAAAAAACAGTTTAGGGGTGCCTGGGTGGCTCAGTCTGTTAAGCATCCGACTTTGGCTCAAGTCATGATCTCGCAGTTCATGAGTACGAGCCCCGCATCGGGCTCTGTGCTGACAGTTTGAAGCCTGGAGGCAGCTTCAGATTCTGTGTCTCCCTCTCTCTCTGCTGCTCCCCCACTCGTGCTCTCTCTCTCTCTCTCTGAAAAATAAAGAAAACATTAAAGAAAACAAACACTTTTTTAGCTCAAGCTTTGCTGGATTTATAATCTAATTCCAATCACGTGTTCTGTGAATTGAGTCCTGAAAACAGACTACACAAAGAAGTGGTTAAAATCTTGAGGCCTTGGGTCTCACAGTTGGTGAGATCGAGCCCTGCACTGGGGCTGTCAGCATGGAGCCTGTTTGGAATTCTCTCCCTCTCTCTCTCTCTGCTGCTCTCCCACTTGTGCATACACACACGTGTTCTCTCTCAATAAAAAAATAAACTTAAAAAAATCTTGAGGCCTGAGATCTGGGGGACAAGGTCATTAAGCCCACACTTGGCCATCAACTGGCTGTGTGATTTCAAGCAGGTATCTCCACCTCTCTGAGCCTCTGCTTTTAACACCCATGGATTAGGGGCTCATGTGAGAGTCCCTGGATGCAGTACTCCAGGCATGTTGTCACGTATTGTGGCCGGGAGCCTTGAACGCTGCTCGGTGGCACTGGGAGAGATCTAGAAGATTGTGCCTGGGGCACAAGAGACCCCACGGGCCTCTTCCCTTTGTTATTTTTTTAATTTTTCAGTTAAACACACTTTTTTTTTTATTTTAGAGAGAGAGAGAGAGCAGGAGAGAGGGGCAGAGAGAGATGAAAAAAAATCTCAAGAAGGCTCCGTGCTCAGCGAGGAGCCCGATACGGGGCCCAATCCCACTACCGTGAGATCGTGACCTGAACTGAAATCAAGAGTCAGACGCTCAACCAACCGAGCCACCCAGGGGCTGCTTGCCTTTGCTATTTTTAATGTATCTCCTTTCACTGTAATAAACCATAACGGTGAGTAAAACATCTCTTCTGAGTTCTGCGGATCCTTCTAGCCAATAACTGAACCTGAGGTGGTTTTAGAGATCCCCAAACACAGCAGCGATTAACAGTATATACCTCACCAGGAGCACAGGCACCAATGGAATTTTGCACACACAGTACCTAAAGATCACAGCCGGTACTTACTGAGCACATGTCGTGTCCCAGGCTGTGTGTGCACATGAAGTCACTGGATCCTCACAACAGCCCCATGAGACTGATACTCGGATTAATGTTTCCTTTTTATCTTGTTGTGAAATGTATTGTCTATTCAGGGGTATAAAATGCAAATGTAGGGCATTAAAAAATACTTAATAACGTGAACAACTGAATCATCAGGTTAAGAAAGGACGGCCCCCGTGTGCCCCTGCCCAGTTACAGCGCCTCTTCTCTGACTTTTGGGATAATCATTTCATTTACTGTGTTTTCTTTACAGTTTGACCACGCATGTACATATTCCTAACACTGCTGTCACTTCCTTTTCCTTTTTCAGGTGTATTGAACAGAAGAATGCAGCATATCCTGTTTGGTGTCTGGCTTCTTTCACTCACCGCTTTGGGTGTGAGATATTTTATTAATATATATATTTTAAGTTTATTTATTTGGGTGGGGATGGGCAGAGAGAGAGAGAGAGAGAGAGCGAGAGAGAGAGAGGCAGAGAATCCCAAGCAGGCTCTACACTGTCAGCGTGGAGCCCGACATGGGGCTCGAGCCCATGAATTGTGAGATCATGACCTGAGCCAAAACCAAGAACGGGACGCTCAACCGACTAAGCCACCCAGGCGCCCCTCTCCGTGTGTGAAATTTAACCATGTGGTTATACGCATCATTAGCCTGTTCTTTTTTATTGCCGTATAGTAGTCCATTGTGTGAACAGGCCACAATGTAGTTATCCATTCTCCACCTGACAGAAATCTGGATGGTTTGTTACCCACAGTGCAGTTGTAAACGTTCCTTCCTCTTCATGTTTCCCGATGGCGATGTTCTCGAGGTTCTCTTTCTCTACGTTCTCTACGCTATATGCTCAGCAGGGTACAGCGGGGTTACGGGTTATGAGCATTTGTAAATTTATTCAGTAAGTAACGCTACAATCTTTCCCATTTGAAGATGAAGCACTTGCAATGAGAGGTTAAGTAACTTTCCCAAGATCCCAACACCAGACTGCCTTGAACCCAGGGGTCCTGGCTCCAGAGTCGCACTTTCACTTAGCGTGGAGAGCACCTAGGAATTGTGAGCCGCTGTGCTGAGGGTGGTTGGGGGCTATTATTGGGACTGTCCTCTCTTGTCCCGTTATTTTGAACTCTGTCCCCCTCAGTTAATAATTAACTGCCCCCCAAGGAGCCTATGATCCTAAAAGATTTGCCTTTCCCTGGCTACTGCCTGGTTAATCAGTCACTGTCCCTGGCCGGGCAAGGGGCACTTGGGAGACCTCTTTACTTGCTGTCGGAGCAGCTGGGGATTCATGATGCTCCGGACCTGTCGTGCGCTCTGTTCCCAGGCTGGGCCCTCCACTGGGGGCTGGCAGGCCCTAAACTTTGATGGTGGGGCTTTTCACCTCAAGGGCACGGGAGAGCTGACACGGGCTTTGCTGGTGTTGCGGCTGTGTGCCTGGCCCCCTCTGGTCACACATGGCCTGGCGGTGAGCAGTGACCCTGGGGACGGGCCTGGGGGGTCCCCAGGGCTGGATTCTGAGCCCTTGCTCTGTGTCACTCCAGCTCCAGGCCTGGTCTCAGCGGCTCCTGGGCTCCCGGCTCTCGGGCGCACTTCTCCGAGCGTCTGTCTACGGGCAGTTTGTAGCTGGTGAGACAGCAGAGGAGGTGAGGGGCTGCGTCCGGCAGCTCCAGGCCCTGGGCCTCCGGCCCCTGCTGGCCGTGCCCACTGAGGAGGAGCCTGACTCAGCTGTCAAGACTGGGTGAGTAGGGGCCAGGCCCTGGGAGGTTGGCAGGAAGGGGGGTGGCGGGCTCCAGAAGCTAATGCCTGCTGGCTGGGCAGTGAGGCCTGGTATGAGGGGAACCTCAGTGCTATGCTTCGGTGTGTGGACCTGTCACGAGGCCTCCTGGAGACCCCTGGCCCGACTGGGAACATCCTTATGCAGCTGAAGGTGACGGCGCTGACCAGCACTCGGCTCTGTGTAAGGGACAGACGGGATGGGGGAGGGGGGTATGGCTGCCTACCAGGTCCTCCTCACCACTCCACCCATTACCCTATTCCAGAAGGAGCTAACCACGTGGATCAGAAGACCAGGGGCTTCCTTGGAGCTGAGTCCTGAGAGGCTGGCAGAAGCCATGGACTCTGGGCAGGTAAAGACCTCAGGCTGGGGGAGAATGGATGGTTGGTGGAATGTGGGGGGAGCGGAGTTCTCTGTACTTGGATGTAGCAACCACCTGTAAGCGGGATATTCAAACTGTGTAGCTACTGCTACTCCCCAGGCTTAGAATAATCAGAATAAGTATGCTATAGCCCTGGGGTCTGGTCGGAAGAGATGGAATATGGGTCATCTGGGGGTCTTGGGGAGGGGCCTGGGGGCTGGGAGTTCTCAGAGGAGGGAGTGAGATAGTGGCTCTTTACCAACTAGAAGAAAGTAATCAGTATTTGGTCAATCAATTCAGCTATGCTATGTGCTGAATGGCTGGGAGTTGTGATTAGGCCAGTGGGGTTTTGGTTAATTCATCCATTCCTTTCTTTTTATTTGCATACACTATTTTTACCCTCCCTGCCATTGGCATCTGGCTTCGTGATGAACAGAGGGGCCCTCCTCCTCCCTGGGTCACTTGCTTTCCTTGGCATCCCTAAGAGCATCACACCTGGTTTTCCTTTTTCATCTCTGCTGGCTCATTCTCCATCCTTTTGGGCTCTTCTCTGCCTGTCTCTTAAATATGGAGGTTCCCCAAGGCTAGGTCCTGGCTCCCTCCTCCTTCTTAATCCCTTCAATGGGGCCTTCTTACCCACCCTATAGCCTCAGTTTCCGAAGTCTGTACTAATGAGGCCCACGATTATCTCCAGCCCTAGCTTTTTCCCTGAGCCCCTGGATATCCTCCAGACCCCTCACACCTAGCAGGTCCTACCCTGGCTTGAGTGTCTCGCCAAGGCTGCTGCCCTTCCTGTCCCCATCTCAGAGACAACCCTACCATCCCATGTCTCAGATTTGAGTCCCTACCCTCCCTGGTCTCCACAGTACAATTCACAACTGTCCTGTTCACTGTCATATCCTCAGCCCCTGGCACCTAGACGAGATATGATAAATAGATGTTAAATAGATGGATAAATGAAGCAAGTGATTTTTAAGCAATAAATTACTAGCGAAGAACTTACTGATCACTCACAATGCACCACACACTGTCCTAAGTGGCTCATATATGTTTGAAGGAAATGTTTACCCTGCCTGTGAGTGGGTATATAGAGTGATGGTTAAGAACTCAGGGTCTGAAGGTGCCTGAGTAGCCCTGTCAAGTTAAGCATCCAACTCTTGATTTCAGCTCAGGTCATTATCTCATAGTTCGTGAGATTGAGCCCCAAGTCAGGCTCTGTGCTGTTAGCATGGAGCCTGCTTTGGATTCTCTCTCTCCCTTTCTCTCTGCCTCTCCCCAACTTGCTCTCTCTCTCTCTTTCTCTCTCAAAATAAATAAATAAACGTAAAAAAAAATAACTCAGGGTTTGAGGAAGCCGTGTGGCTTTGGACAAGCGGTCTCGCCTCTCTGTGCTTCAGTTTCCCTCTCTGTAAAATGGGGGATGATAATAGTCCCTACTTCAAGGAGGTGAAGATTAAGGGAGGTAAATTCTTGGTGAAGTATGTGAAATAGCACCAGGCACCTCGCAGGACCTCGATGAGGGTGGCCATCGCATACAGCGAGTTTTGCCAGTTTACCCCAGAACTCCCCCGAGACTCTCCCTCAATCCTCCGATTGAGGAAAAGATGGCTGGGCAGGTGCCCCATCTCTTCCCTCCTTCTGGAGAGTTTTCTCCACTAAGATCCGGGGGAGGTTTGCCATGTTCTCCCAGCCCAATTCTGAGGGAGTTCCACTAGCGGACTTAGGCCTACATCTCCATGTGGATTCTGTTGGATATAACAGAACTAAGTCCCACCTGTTCCTCCTTCTTTAACTTCCCAATTTCTTTGAACTCACCTGGACTCCTTGCATCACCAGCGGCTCAGATTGACCCTTGGAATCTCCATAACAAGATCGTAAGTTAGGGACAAATATTATTTCCACATCACAGATGTGTTAATTCCCTGAATGTTTATTGATCACCTACCATGTACCAGGTGCTGTGCTCCTCCAGGGGTGGAGGGTGGAGGGGACGATGACCAAGACAAACTCCCTGTCCTTGCTGGTCAGGGAGAGGCAAGAGGCACTCAATAATTAAAACCAAAGCCGATATGGAACATGTGTCAGTAGGCATCATAGGGAATAGTAAGGCTGAGGAAGGAGAAAAGAAAGCCCCAGATCGGGAGCTGCAAATTTGAACCAGGGAAAACCTCTCTGAGAAGGTGACATTGAAACAAAGACCTGGAGGAGAGGTGGGAGCGAGGTAAGTGGACATCTAGGGGAAGAGTGTTTCCCACAGAAGGAACAGCCAGAGCAAAGGCCCTGAGGCAGGAAGGTGCCAGGCGTGTTGCAAGAATAGCAGGGAGGCGAGTGTGCCTGGAGGGCAGTGAGCTCGGAGAGCTGAGGAGAGGAAAGCAGAGGGGCCGGATGGGTGGAGCCTTGTGGGCTGCAGTGAGGCTCTGGCCTTAGATGAGGATATTGAGGTCCTAAGAGACCTAATACAGACAACACTTAATGGCACTTACTATGACCTAGCTACTGTTCTATGCACTTTCTATGTGTTAATTCCTAGTTACCTCACTCACCAACCTTCAGTCTTCTCCCTGGAAAATGGAGCTTGGAATAACTATCTACTGGGATCGTTGTGAAGGTTATATCAATAAGCTAGTATATGAAGTCACTTATTACAAATTGTTTAAAAAATTTTAATGTTTACTTTTTTATTAAAAAATTGTAATGTTTTAATTTATTTTTGAGAGAGAGACACACAGAGTGAGAGCAGGGGAGGGGCAGAGAGAGACGGAGACACAGAATCCAAAGCAGGCTCCAGGCTCCGAGCTGACAGCACAGAGCCCAATGCGGGGCTCGAACCCATGAATGACGAGATCGTGACCTGAGCTGAAGTCGGATGCTTAACTGACTGAGCCACCCAGGCGCCCCATAATTTTTTTTAGAGAGAGACAGTGCTAGCGGTGGAGGGGCAGAGAGGGGGAGAGAATCTTAAGCAGGCTCTGTGCTCAGCCTACAACCTGACAAGGGGCTCGATCTCACAACTCTGAGATCATGACCTGAGCCAAAATCAAGAGTCGGATACTTAACCGACTGAGCCACGCAGACACCCCGGAAATCACTTATTATTATAATGACAACATATATTGAGCGCTTATCATGCGCTGGGCCCCTCCCATTCTTCTGTCAAGGCACACTCCACACAGCAACTCCATGAGGTTGGTGCCATTATCATCTAATCATTGAAAAAATAGACAACAAATGAGGCCCAGAGAGGTTATACCACTCATCCAAGGCCATACAGTAAGTGGTGGAACCAGGATTCAAACCCAGATCCTGGGTTCTTGACCACTTTATTTCCCTCAATAAATAGTACCTGTGTGATACAGCTACTTTTCATATTTCTAACGATTTCTAAACAGTCTTCCCTTCTCGGTGGGTGGGGAGAGGAGGCATAGGCCCTGGAAGGATCCAGTAACCCGAGCCATTCTCGCCTCCCCTCCTGCTCCCCCAGGACCTTCAGGTCTCCTGCCTCAACGCCGAGCAAAACCGGCATCTCCAGGCCTCTCTGGGCCGCTTGCACCGGGTAGTACAGGTAACATCTTCTGTGGCCTGGCCCCACGACACCTCCTGGGCACCCTGACGCCTGACCACGGCCTCTCTCACCCTCAGCACGCCCGGGCCCAGCACGTGAGGCTCCTGGTGGACGCTGAGTACACCTTCCTGAACCCTGCGCTCTCTCTGCTGGTGGATGCCCTGGCCGTGCGCTGGAACAGCCCCGGCGAAGGCGGGCCCTGGGTGTGGAACACTTACCAGGCCTATCTGCAGGTGTGTGGCACGCTCTGGGGGACGGAGGGTGGGGGTCCCGGTGTCCTGACCCGAAGCTGCCGGGGTCCTCCACCAGGACACACATGAGCGGCTGAGGCTGGCCGCTGAGGCCGCTGACAGGGCTGGCCTGGCCTTCGGAGTGAAGTTGGTACGAGGGGCATATCTGGACAAGGAGAGAGCGACGGCTCGGCACCAAGGGACAGAAGACCCCACTCAGCCTGACTATGAGGCTACCAATCGGAGGTAGGACTGGGCCAGACAGGCCTCTGAGATAAACGATAACCTCTAACCTCTCATCAGAACGCACTACATCATGCTGAGCTTCCTGTGTATGTCCATGTGTTACTTCCTCTCCCCGGTTTGGGACATCGTCCCTTCCCACCCTGAACAGCAGCCTCCTCTTCGGGCTCCCTGCATCCTCCTTTGTCCCTCCCCCTCCCCAGTCTATTCCTTACCGGCAACCAGAGGGAGTCTATTAATATTGAAGTCAAATCCTGTCCCTCTTCAGTTCAAAACCCTTCCGTGGCTCCTACTGCGCCTCAATAAATCCCAAATCCTTAAAGCAGCCCACAGCTCCCTCATGATCTGAGCTTGTCACCTCTCTGACTTCTCTTCCTCCCACTCTGCTCCTCACTCACTGTACTCCAGCCACACTGGCCTCCTCGATGATCAACAGGGCCTTTGCACTTCCTGTTCCCACTGCCTAGAATGTTCTCCCTCCACACAGCTGCATGGCTCAATCCCTCACCTCCTTACATCTTCACTTATTGGTACCTTCTCAGGGGACCTTCCCTGCCCTCCCTATCAAAAACTAGAACGCCCACACCTACTCTCTTCCTGAATTTATTTTTCTCTTTAGCCCTTACTTACTGGCATCTGAGGTTCTATACACTTTCGTATTCAATTGCACATTGTCTGTCTCCCCCCTCTCTAGAGTGCGGGCTTGGGAGGGCAGGGGTTTCTGTTTTGTTCATTGCTGAACACCCAGTGCTTAGAATCATGCCTTCCACATGGTAGCTTCTGTACAGGTCTGTTCAAAACATAAATAAACAACCCCAAGAAGTAGGTACTATTATTATTACCCCCCATTTCAGAGGGAGGAACCCAAGCACGGAGAGATGGAATCACTTACCCAAGGTCACATAGCTCGTAAGTGGCAGGGCCATGTTTTGAACCCAGCAGGCTGGCCCTACAACCTGCATTCTTACTCACCTCAAATCATAGTGTGCTGGGAGCAAAATATGGGTGAGCTCCTTGGGCCCCCATCCCAGGACCCTAGGAAGGAGGAAATTGTTCCTTTACCACATACTCTCTGATCACCTAATTTAGATCAGGACCTGTGCTGGACCCTGGTCCCAGTATCAACCAAGGTGGTCCCCAGGCCCTGTCTGTGTAAAGCTTACAAAGTCTACCTCCATTTCACATTGGATCCAGAAAAGGTTTCTAGAGACGCAGGGACTGACCCAAGTTTACGAGGCAAGTGGTCAAGCCATGGCTGGAACTGAGGCTTGCCTCCAAGGCCCATGAGGGCTCCTACATACGGTTGTGCCCCACAGGCTTAATCGCTGGCACCATTATTTCTTTTTACTAAGATATAATTCATATACCATAAAATTCACCGCTTTAAAGTATACAATTCAGTGCATTTTAGTATATTCACAAGGTTGTGCAACCGTCGCCACTAATTCCAGAACATTTCATCACCCCCCAAAAGAAACTCTGCATCCATTAGCAGCAGTCACTCCCCATTCCTCTAATCTTTCTGTCTCTGTGGATTTGCATATTCTGGACATTCCCTATCAACGGAGTCGTAGAATGTATGGCCTTTCGTGCCTGGCCCCTTTCACTTAGCACCATGTTCTCAGGGTTCAACCATGTTGTTGGATGAATCAGTACTTCATTCCCTCATACGTCCAAATAATATTCCACTGTATGGACGTACCACATTTTGTTTGGCCACTCATCAGCTGACAGGCATTTGGATCGCTTCCACCTTGGGCCATTGTGACTAGTGCTGCTATGAACATTCCTGAGCACATTTTTGTGCAAATATACACTTCCAATTCGCTTGACAGCTCAATCCTCTAGGAGTGGAATCACTGGGTTATACAGTAACTCCCTATTTAACTTTGTGAGGAACTGCCAGATGGTTTTCCAAAGCTGCTGCACCTTTTTACATTCACACATTATACATTCTGAATACATAATAAATTTGTGTGATTAAAAATCACAATGATTCAAAAATGAATACAGACATACCTCACTTCCACCCAAATCCCCATCTCATTTTGGAGATGTTTATCTCCTAAGTTCCTTTATGCATAAATAGGCAAACGCAAAGGTTTTGTGTGTCAGTGTACGAAAGGTATCATGCCTGCACACCGCTCCCTGTTTTTCCACTCAACTGCTTATTTTAAAGGAAGAACAGTCTAATGATAATAAACGCAGGCCCTGAAGCATCAGACAGCCTGGGTTGAAATCCCAGCCCAGCCACTTCTAGCTGTGTGACCTGGGGGCAAGCTTCAGTCTTCCCCTCTGTAAAATGGAAATAACCAGAACGTCTACCTCATGGAGCTGACCTGAGAGTCAGAAGAGTGAATGTATGTGTGTCAGGCAGGACCCCAGAGGAAACCGAATTCCAAGCAAAGGGCTTTAACTACAAAGAAACGTAGTAAAATGCACTCTCTTTATAGAGAATAGGAATATTGAGGAAGCCCGGAACCTACAACAGCATGAGGCTCTTAGGGCCCTTGTGCCGTAGCTGAGGAAGAGGGGCCACCCTAGAGGAGATGTGGCCACCCACAGAGCAGACAGGGTGAGCCAGGGAGGGGGCTGAGGGGTGAACTACTCTCTCCTCCCACCTGATCTCCTGCCCATTACACCATGGGTGATACAGGCCATAAACGTCAGTTTCCTGGGTAGGGGGCAGAGGAGGTCAGAGGACAGATCTGGCAGTCTGTCCAACTCAACTAGCCTAGTACATGAAGTCCTTAGGGTAGCGCTTGGCCTGCAGCAAGCTGGGAAAGCATTTGCCAGTCATCTTACCTTTCCACATCGGTGCCCAAGAGGGTCCTCATCCCTTCTCACGGCTGCCCGGCCCTCCACTCTCCATTGTGTGCCACCATTCGTTTCCGCCAGTCTCCACTTACAGACAGTTGGGTTATTGCTACTCGTGTTCTGTAGATAATGCTGCAGTGAATGACCTTAGGTAAATTTCATCTTGTGCACGTGATGTGGCCCTTTGCTGTGAGACTGCCCTTGTGCCAGGGGCTTTGACACCCTCATCTTACTCCATCCTCAGCAGCGCTGTTAGGTGAACTTGAATTGTTACAGGAGAGGAAAAAGGCTCAGAGAAGGGCTAACCCTTGCACCTGGTGCAGGTGGAACGGAGGGACTTTCTGACTCCAGAGTACTTGCCCTTAGGCACCCCACCTCCCAAGGACAGGAGCCCTTAGTCCCTGGGGACTGACCCTTAATCAGCGGGTGCCATAAGCTGAAGAGATCATCTCCCTTCAGCTATAGCCGCTGTCTGGAGCTGATGCTGACCCATGTGTCCCACCGTGGCCCCATGTGCCACCTCATGGTGGCTTCCCACAATGAGGAATCTGTTCTCCAGGCAACCAAGCGGTATGTAGAAGAATGGAAATAGGTACCCACAAGAAGGCCCCCTTCCTTCCTCTCCCTTGCTCACATGCCGGGGTGGGCAGAGGGGTGGGTGGTGGACGTGGAATAGGGGGAGGAACGGTGAGGGGCCAGTAGGTCCACAGGGGTTCTGGGGAGGCTGTTCAGACTAAACAAGACATTGCTCCTTATTTGCTGGGGCATAGAGAGGTCTGAGGGTCCCAGGGAAGGAGGTGGGACTCACTGGAGAGCTTTCCAGGGGCTTGAGAGCAGTGGTTATCTATCACTGGGTTTGGAAGTACTTCAAAATTTTAGTAACTGAAACAGCCATATGACTGCATAATGGCTGCTTTCAGCTCTGAATCCAGCCACTGTCTGACTTGACGATGTGGCCTTGTTTGTAGCATGTGGGAGCTGGGCATTCCTTTGGATGGGCCCGTCTGTTTTGGACAACTTCTTGGGATGTGTGACCACGTCTCCTTGGCATTAGGTATGTGAATGGCCCCTTCTCCCCATACCCGACCACCATGCCCCACCCAGTCCTAGGCCTCATTCCCTCCCAGCCACATCCCTTCTCGCATTCCCAACCAATGCCTGGCCAACCTCCCATCCAGACCTTTCCGGATACATCTGTTGTTCCCATTATCTGAAGGCCCTGCCTGCCTGTCTCTGAGCCTGCTGTCTGTTGGTTTTGTTGGTTCTTGAACATGGTGTCTTATTTCCTGTGTGCTTTGTTATCTTTCCTGTGTTGTTCCCCTGGGTCTGAGACCAGAAGATTTATGTTTTCTTCTGCAGGCACTAAGGGGTACAAAACCACTTTACCCTAAATTCAGAGCTTGAGGTTTCTTGAGGCATCTCAGTGATGCAACTTTGAGCTACAAATATGTGAGAGGGCTGATCCAAGGCCTCAGTCTCTCAGAGATGGGTTTCTGTTTTCTTCTGTGCTCCACTTATGGTCAAGGCCATCATTCCCTGTGAGTGGGGGAAGGTGGGAGGGTTGACTTCTGGTTAGCTCTTACATGGAGGGTGCAGCTTAACTTGGGAGAGTTCCCCATTACAACTCTCACCCTGGTCAGGCTCTGGGCCTCGATCTCTGCACCCCCTCAACTCTGCAAAGTCATAAAATAGCAGCTCACTTTTGCCTTCAGGGTGGAAGGACTTCTTGCGCATCCCTTCCCTCCGGGTGCTCACTTTCTCTTAATTTTGGATTAGTAAGCTCCTTACTCTTTTGGCAGTATTTTTATAACTTTAAGAAGATTTTCTAGGGGCGCCTGGGTGGCGCAGTCGGTTAAGCGTCCGACTTCAGCCAGGTCACGATCTCGCGGTCCGTGAGTTCGAGCCCCGCGTCAGGCTCTGGGCTGATGGCTCGGAGCCTGGAGCCTGTTTCCGATTCTGTGTCTCCCTCTCTCTCTGCCCCTCCCCCGTTCATGCTCTGTCTCTCTCTGTCCCAAAAATAAAAAAATTAAAAAAAAAAAAAAGAAGATTTTCTAAACGTTTACTGCAGGATTTCTAGTTTTCTAAGTGGGAGATTTTATCCAACTCACCTAGTCTGCCATGTTCTCCGAAATGAAAGTCTCTGTTCCAGATGGGGCCTCACCCCAAACAGGTGTTCATACCCTGCCAACACTCTCCCCACAGGGCAGGCCGGCTATGCCGTGTATAAGTCCATCCCTTATGGTTCCCTGGAGGAGGTGATCCCCTACCTGATCCGGAGGGCCCAGGAGAACCGGAGTGTGCTGCATGGTGCCCGCAGGGAACAGAAGCTGCTCAGCCAAGAACTTCGGAGGAGGCTGCTGGGGCGGGGCCTGAGGGCTCCCCATTAGCACCCTCAGGGGTCCTGTGGTTAATAAAGATCCTGAGAGCTATTGCCCAGGCCGCTGTCCTGCACTGAAGCCGCCTCCTTGGGGAAGGAGTAATCTCAACCTCAGTCAGCCCATGCTAGGGAGACCTTTAGCTGACCCTGGAGCCCAGCAAGGGCATTGATCAAAGACTTATGATGCCTCTCCCTAACCCCAAGGCACCCTAACCTGCAATGGGCCTGGGATCAGTCAAGTAACTGATGTGGGTGCTTTCTTAACTCCAGTGGATGTCCAGATAAAGAGTAGACTTTGAGGTACTGCATCAAGAGGCCGGGAGGGACAGAGGGAAGAGGCAAACCACCCATTCACTTGGTAAGCATTTACTGAGGCTCCTTCTGAGCTACACTCTGAGGTGAACAAGGCTGAGGACACAACAGTGCCGAAGACAACTCTGCAGGCCCTGCCTCGCAGAGCTTAGTCAGTAGTGGTAGACAGATCCGTCTTCACACAATGACAGCCTGGTGGATCAAGAGGGCTTCCCAGAGCATTCATAAGACTAACCAAGTGAATGCTGAGCACAGCATTCAAAAACAAGGGCATATGCATAGACAGAAGAGTGTGGAACAGACGGGGGAGTGGGGAGACAGGGATGGAAGGGTAGGCAGGCCAGATGATGCCATCTTTGATGCCAGACTTCAGGGCTTGGACTCTGTCCCAGGGGCGTCAGGATGCCCTGGGGAGTCGGGACAGTTTCAGGTAAGGGAGGGACAGAGTTAGGCCTGGCTTAATAAGATTTCCCTGGTGCCATGGAGAGGGTGTACCATAGTGGGGCGACAGGCTGGGAGCCGGAAGGAAGCTGGGGTAAGAAATCCCTGCAGGCAGCTGGAGCATGGCAGGGCTGTAACAAACTGAGAAGGGGGCTGGCTGATGGAAAGGACACTCAGGAGGCTGAGTGGATAGGCCCTCAGCAGACAGACTGGATGGGAGGGAGACATTGCAGGGAGAGGCCCAAGGCTCTGGCTTGAAGAGGGGGGACCCTGAGATGGGGATTGGGGAAGAAGTGCAGTTTGGGGGAGATATTATGGCAAGCGTGGGACCCAGTGGATGTGAGGGTCCCAGGGGATTCCCAGGGGGAGGTGTCCAGGACACTGCGGGCCCCAGGTTTGGGGCAAAGAGATGAGGCTGGGGCAAGGAAAGGGAGGAAACAGCCCACGGGGATGGTGAGAAGCGTGGGAAGAAGACAGCCAAGGACAGGGATGAGGAAAGGCCCACCACCTCCAACAAGTCCTGGGGCAGGCGTAATCAGGGGGTAACGTAGGGCACAGCCCACAGCTCTGGGGTGGACATCGCTTTTTCTTTTCTCGCGTCACTTCAGGGCTGGAGGGGCGCCTCTCAGGGGTGGGGGCTACTGCGCAAGCGCAAACGTGGCGGGAGGGGGCACTGATGCGCATGCGCCGCTGCTTCCCGCTCGGCCCGCCAGAGCTAGGGTGCCTGGGTCACGTGGCAGTCACGTAGTGCTTGCTGTGAGAGCCCAACGGTAGGTGCCAAGACCCCTGGGCTGGGCTCTAGGCCCCCAAACCTTCCTAGAGCTTACTGGGCCCTCAGCTCTTGGCCAGACCCGCCCCCAGGCCGCCCTCTCCCTCGTTCCCATCCTTGGTGGCCCGCAGACCCTACCCTTTATCAGACTCTGGCTCCCAGCCCACAGGCACAGGCCTCAGATCCCCTTCTTCCTCAGTCCCTTCCCCCAGCGCGGAGATCCCAACCCAGCACCCAGAGGTTTCCCTGAACCTTAGTCCACATCCCCGGACCTCAGACCTTCTCCCAGCCCGCAGACCCTGCCCTCAGACTGTCTTCCTCCCTTCGATCCCCTTGCATAGCCTGGAGACCCTGCCCCTTCTCCGGTCCCAACCCTCAGGCCCCTCTTCCTCCAGACCCTTTTCCTAACCCCCTAGACTCCTTTCCTACGCTCAGATCCTATTCCTGGAGGTCCTTACACCTCCCTGAGATGGAGTGCCCAGCCCTCAGACTCCCTTAGACCCCAGACCTGCTGGTTGTAGCTCCCAGAGCCCACCCCTTTGCTCCTTCAAACGCCCGACAACAAATCAGACCCCTCCTGACTCCCCTGCCTTTCTCACACTGCCCTCCAGGACTCCCAGCCGGCTCTGTTTTTATTGCCCCCAGAGGTCCTGTCTTCACTTTCTCCTGCCCTCATGAGACCCCCTAGGTGATCCCCACCCAGGAGCTGACTGAGTCCGGAGCCCACAGATGCCCTCCCCGCGCTCTCGATTCCCCGTGGAGCTGGGCTCTGTTAGGGATCCAGAAGCCCAGGTGGGACAACTGCATCGCCTGGCTGCAGCTGGGGGCCCAGGCTGGGGCCTCTCGCGGCTCCTGCGCAGAGGTGAGGGTCTGGCTGCTGCAGTTGCCTGTGGGGCAAGATCAGGAGGCAGTACAGAAGGTGTGACTTTAGCTGGCCAGTCAACGGCTGTGTAGCGGGCACCTGTTGTCCATGATGGGGATTTAGGGGTGAAGCTAACTTTCTGGGTCATTTCAAATGGAATCTATTAAGAGAATTTAAGAGAATGGTGAAGATGAAGTAGATACATTGAAAAGGATGGCTTTTTGGATGGGGTGATACTTGTCCCACATTATAAAAGTTGGTCATGCAAAAACCTGGGGAAGGGCACTTCAGAAGGGTGGAATAGCCATTGCAAAGGCCCTGAAGTCCAAACAGACTGGGTATGTGTAAGTAGCCTTGGAGCGAGGGGGCTCAGAGAGAGGGCTGAAGCTAAGAGGCTGCGGGTGCAGACAGGAAAGGGCCTCAAAAGTAGTGTGTGAATTTTGTTAGATTTTGTTCTGTGTGTGATGGGAAAGCATTGGAGTTGTAAGCAGGAAATGAAGGTCTAATTTACAATTTCCATTTTTTCATTGATTTTTGTAAGTCGGTTGTGTATCTGGCTACTACTTTCTGAGCTTAAGTAATCGTTGTAATTTTTGGTTCTTTTACATTTTTTGTTACCTGAGGATGGTGACAGTTTGGCCCAGCCCTTTAAACTCGAATTCTTTTTTTTTCTCACGTGAGGTGTTGGCCAGAACCCCTGAACTTTGTTGTGGGTGGATAGCTCTTTCCTTCTTGACATTAAAGGGAATTAATCTGTATTTCTGCATTAAGTATCGTGCTTACTCTTGGGTTTTGGTTTATAATTTTTATGAAGTGAGGAAGTTCCCATCTATTCTTAGTTTTTGAGATATTCCCCTCACCCCCAGTCATAAGTAGGCATTGAATTTTATCAGGTGCTTTTTCTGTATCTACTGAGTCAAATGTGATTTTTGTTCTTTAATCCATGAATGTCTTTTCCTACGTTGATTTTGTTATGTTGAATCATCCTTGATTTTTGGGAATAAATCTATTGGGTAATCCCTTTTACTTTATTTAGGGGGGTTGCATATATGATCATAAATGGAATTGAAGTATACTTTCATTTTTGGTTCTGGAAGTTCATCTGGTTTTGGAATTAAAGTCTTACTAGCTTCATAAAGGGAGCCTTGCCCTCTTTTTCTCTTTTTTTGTTTTTGGATCATCGTGTATAAGATTACCTATACATGGAATGAAATGATTACCACTGTAATGATTGTATCATGCAATGAGGTGTGTTTTAAGAAGATCCTTCTGCAGGGCAAGACAAATGCAGAAACCCAGTTAGGATGCCATTGTGGATGCAGTGAATGTGATATTCGGATGTTCCTAAAGGACCACATCTGGAGGGATTTTGTGACAGAGACCAAGCTGGTTTGGACCAAGTGCATGATTGATTTTAGTCATATCTGCCAAGGACATAGGAGTGCAGGGACAAAGACACCACGCATTTTCCCTCAGTAGGGATAGGGGCTAGGGCCTAGAGGGAGACGGGTGAGTCCAGGGTAGCTGGGAGCAGTGGGCGAATGGGCTTCATGTGTGGTTAGTTACCTGTCCGCATGCAGCAGCCACAGCAATGATGATGGGTGGGGAGAGGAGGGGTTAGCAGGGGGATCTGAGCAGGATGATGGGGGGGAAGGGCTTGGCATAGGCGTGGAGGCTCAGAGGAGACTGCTACTTGGATTCAGCTCTTAGAAGCAATATTCAAAAATAAACTTGAGAGATTTCCTGGTAAAATCCAAAGAGTTTGCTTTTCTTGAAGAACTGGATGCTGGCCACATGGGATGTGTATCCATACACTGAATTAAAGCTGGGTAGAGGCTGCCTGCCGTGGACAGTGCTTACTCCTGTGAGCCGGAGTCCCTGAGAAGTCCACCTCCCCCTGGCCCCCGGGTACTTTTGTGTGATTTTACCACTTCTGGGACGGCAGATGGGTGTCAGCGTGGCAGGTAGACGTCACCCCTTGTTGCAGCTCTGTGCACTTACTAGTGGTGAGTACTGTGTCGAGGCGAACTCTGAGGCAGAGTCCCCAGTGGCTGGGGGGGGGGGGGGTTCCAGGACGTACAGATAGAACCTGGAGTCAAGGGTCACCCAGTCAAGGAGGGACTGTGGGGACTGGAAATTGGCAAAGGTGTTGCCTAGCGGCCCTCAGGACCTCTGCCTCTGGAGTAGAGGGCAGGGACGGTCCTGAGCCTCGCTGCCCCTCAGTTGTCCAGGTCGATGGTGAGAACTCTGCTGGGCAGACGGGGCTCTTCCTTTCGGCGCTGCTGGGCCACAGCTCTGCTGTGCAGCTCCTGTTGACCTTCGGCGCCAACCCTAACCAGTGAGTGGACGGATGGCGGTGCCCCCACGCTCCCAGGTCTCTGAGTCACAGTCCCAGAGGTCCTGGGAGCCAGGGCTTTCTTCCGAAGACACCTCTCTCCCTCAGGACACCCTCCTATCCCCAGTGACCTCCCCCTTCTTCTCTGAATTAACCCCTTCTTGTCCTCCAGTGACTATTCCCATTCTCCTGGTATCTCCCATGCTCACGGTGATACTCTCACCTCTCAAAGACCCCACCGTGTCCCCCAAGTGACCCCTCCTGTTCTGATATCCACCTGCCACGTTCCTTTCATCCCTCAGTGATCCCATCCTGCCACCTCTTGTCCCTGTTACACCCTTTTCCTAATCCATTTCTGTCCCCATTGTTCTGCTGCAGCCGCTGCCTCGATGGCAGCACGCCTGTGCACGCAGGTGCCTTCTCGGGCCGCCGCCCGGTGGTGCTGCACCTGTTGCGGGCAGGGGGTGACCTGCGTCTACATGACCAGCAGGGTCGCACGCCTCGGGACTGGGCAGAGCAGGGTGGCGCCGGGCAGAGCCGGGAGGTGAGCGGCGGCCCAGGTAGGGTGGGGGCGTATAGAGTCAGCACCCCGATCTGCTCCAGCGCACCCCGCCCCCATCCAGGTGCTGGAGCTGCTAGAGCTATGCCGAGCCCGCGTAGCAGCACTGGTGCATGGCGGTGCGTTGGCAGCCAGTGCGTCCCTGGGCCAGCTGCAGGCCAGCTCTGTACACCACCTGTGTGGCTCCCTGTGGTTGCCGCGGCTGCTGCGTGCGGACGGGTAACTATCCACGCGTGAAACCCACTCGCCCGCCGCTCCCAGCTACCCTGGACTCACCCCTGTACGTCCCTTTGCCCCAGGGCGCCGAGGCAGGAGCAGACCAGAAGACCCCCCCAAATCCCAGCCTTGGGGTTTGGCCAGGTAAGCGGGAGAGGTTGGGGGAGCAGGGGCCACCCCTGTCCATTTCTTGCCTCATAGTCTCACTCCCCATCCCCAGCTGAGCAGCCTGTGGCCACTGGGGCTGCTGACGGGCATACCCCTCGCGGACCCCAAGGAGCTGCTGCCAGCCCAGGGCGAGCCCGACCGCACCTACGAGAGCAGCTCCCGCACCCTCATGGCCAAGTGAGAGCTAGCCCCCCCAGGCCCCTGCCTAACTGTCCGGCAGAGCTCTGGGAGGTATCCAGCTCTCCTCCTAACCTCACCAGGAAAGCCCCCTTGTCCCAGACCTGCACTCTTACCACCTCCTCATTCTCTAGCCTTCTGTGGAGGGGCCACCCTGTGACAGCTCGGCAGCTGAAGGTACCGGGAACTCAGCCTGATGTGCTGTTGGCCGACCTTCAACACTGCAGGTACCCCCACCCCCACCCCCAGCCTTGCCCTCAGGCTAGCCC
Organism: Panthera tigris; assembly: GCF_018350195.1. Taxonomy (NCBI): domain Eukaryota; kingdom Metazoa; phylum Chordata; class Mammalia; order Carnivora; family Felidae; genus Panthera; species Panthera tigris. Next base: position 17,849,875 of record NC_056674.1, read on the forward strand.
TGTCTCACAGACCAGTCTCCTGCCTGCCTGTCCTACTCAAGTGTTTCACAAACAGAAGGCCAGGAACGTGACAGCCGCCACCGTTATAGTCTTCACCTCCAGGCCAGCGCTTGGCACGGACCCCTCCTACCGGAGTGACCACCCCTCCCCCTGACCGTAAAGTGGCTCCCCGTTCCGCGTGCAGTGTGTTACAGGCCGGATGTAGGGAGGGTACCACAGGTGGGGTGTGAAGTGGGTGCCGGCCCTGCGAGCCAGGTCTCAGTGTCTCCTCTGTCTGGTGGCTGGTGCAGATCGTCAACCCCTGGCACGCGGTGAGCTGTGCCCAGGGGCAGCCCCCACCATGCAGGTTGGGGCCTCCTTGTGAGTGGCCTGATCTCCTCCCACCCAGCACCCTGCACCACCCCAACATGTTGCTGCTGATGGCACTGAGCCCCTCGGCGGACCTGTCAGGGCTGTGCCTCCTCTTCGAACCCGTGTGGCTGGGCTCCTTGCACGTGGTGCTGCACCCACGGGGACCGAGTCAGGGAGGGCCCCGCACTGTGCCAGGCCTGCCGCCCGGCCACCTGCTGCTGCAGGTGCTGGAGGCCCTGCTGTTCCTGCAGGCCCGCTGGCGTGCTCATGGCGGCCTTAGCTCTCATGCCGTGCAGCTGGTACGGCCAGGCCTGGCCAAGGTGGGCAGCCTGGAGCACGGGCGCCCACTGCACCGATGCTGGCTGCCGCCCAGGTGAGTGCCTGCCTCATCTGCCCGCCCCTGTGTCCCTGTCCCGTGGTCACTGGCTCACCAGGCCCCTTGGCCTCCGCAGGCCACAGCAGGGCTACCCCCGGGGAGGCCCAGGCCCAGGGCTACCCCCACCTCCTGAACTGTACCCATGGCTGCCACTTGAGCTCATCTGCGGTGACGTGCCTGCCGCCACCTCAGATCTCTACAGCTTCTGCATCCTGACCCAGGAGGTCTTCACCGGTCAGTGAGTGATCCTACACCCCGCCCCACGGAGGTACCTGTACTGTTTTGGTCCCCCAGTCATGCTTCCTCACAGGAGAGCTGCCCTGGGCTGGGAGAAAGGGGCCTGAAGTGAAGGCTAAATTGGAGGCAGGTGAGAGCCCGGCCCTGGATCCCCTGGTACCAGCCCCCTACCAGGCCCTGGTTCAGGCTGGGCTGGGCCTAGGGCCCGCTGACCGCTGGGGCAGCCTGCAGAGTACTCGATACCTGCTGCGGGAGGCCATGGCCCAGGTACAGGGCAGGTTGGCAGGGTGGGTGGTAGCCATGGAGCCTTAGGCAGGACCCACGTCCCATACTCAGCCTCCTTCCCCAGGACTCCACTCCTGAGGTGAGCTCCCGGAAGCATTGGCCCACACGGTACCTTTCATCCCAGGGTTCCCCACCAGGTGAGAGGGCAGGGAGTGGGTGGGAGCAGGTGGTGAGCTCAGCTCTGCTCTCCCCATTCCAACCAGCTGGTCTGTCCCCCCAGAGACACTGTACTGTGAGGTGGCTCCCAGAGCCAGGACTATACCCAGGCCTGTGCCCCCTGTGATGCCCCTAGGCCCCTCCCCATGCCAGGTAGGAGCCAGAGCAGGGACATGGAGGACCAAGGGAGCTGTGGGGCACCTGGGCAGGCCCTGCCAGCTCTCTGCCATGGCTCTTTGCAGGCCCCGGAGACTCCTGAGACCCCAGGCCACAGCAGAGTCCAGAGGGGCACAGCCTGGGACTCAGGCAGCAGCTTGACTCTAGGCAGCCTGAGCCCCAGCCCCAGCCTCTACCCAGGCTTCAGCCCCGCAGCCAGGGTCAGCCTGCACCGCTGCCTGGAGCCCAGCTCAACAGTATGGACACCCGCAGGGCCCTGTGCAACCATTCATTTGTTAATCTTTTACCCCTCACCCCAGGTGTCACCAACCCCAGTATCCCTGGCTGCCTCCCCTTTGACCAGGGACTCACAGGACACCCCAACTTTCCTGTCACTCACCTGTGCCCCCCTGACCAACTCTGTTTCACCCAGGGCCCTGTCCTGTGCTCCAACCATCAGGACTCAGCCTCCCTTCTAGGGACCCAGGGCTCTTTGGAGGAGTTTGAGAGGAAGTTCTCAGTCACGATTCAAGCCCTGCAGGGGCTGTGGCATCACACACACAGGGCTGCCCTGCGGGGCCCCTCTGCCGTGTGAGCCTAGCCCCTGCCTGCTGACCCACAAGGAGGCCTCCCACACCCTGGAGGCTGCTGGCAGGGAAGGCCATGAGGGCAGGTGAAGCAGAGGACCCTGAGCCTATCCCCTGCCCCATGCCACCTTCCCGGGCACCCTCTATGGCCACTGGGTGGCAGCTCCAGCCTTTTTCCCCTGCAGGTGCCCAGTCCTGAGCTGATCAAAGGAGATCTCTTCTCCAGCCTGCAGAAGTGAGAAATGGGCCCTGCTGGGGGACCCCGGACCCCTTCCTCACCCCCGGGGTAACCTTGGCTCCACCCCTATCCCACTACTCCCCAGGATGGACCTGCTGGAGGAGGTCATAGCAGAGCTGCAAGGTGGATGCCAACTCGGAGACAAGCCCAGCCTCGACCCCACTCCTGACACAGATTCTTAGGGTGCCCATGACTGCCTCCCTGAAGATATCACTGCTCAGAGCCTCCCAGGAATGGTTCCCCGTTCAGCACTTGCTGAAATAATAAAGTGATAAAGCAGCCTATCTGTCTCTGCCTCTTTGTTCACTGCATCTGGCTCCAGCATGACACTAGCAGCCATATTTTCACCATTTTTATTAATTTTATCAGATGGTTTAGTGGGGGTGTTGGAGGGGGGTGGAGATGGGCAGGAGCTGTTCCCCAACCCCCTGTGCACAGGGCAGGACAAGCTGGGGGCTCCTGAAGGGAGAGGGAAGACAGGCTGTTAGCCTAGCCCTCAGATTTGTGCGAGAGCCCCCAGGATGGGAGGACGGTGGGGGGATGGGTGTGCCCTTCGGCCCAGGGTAGGAAAGCTATAACAGGTTAGGGACCCACATCAGAAACAAGTTACAAAGTTAGAAACCAAGGGTAGGGGTCAGGAGCTCAAGAAAATACAAAACAAGGGATTGGATTGGGCCAAGATCAGTGAGGGGGAAGGGAAAGGAAGAAGGTCTCCCCCAGCCGTGGCTCAGCAGTAGCTTCGGGTCTGACCCTCAGAATGGAGGGACCAGCTGGGAGTGGGGTAGGGGGGTGGGGGACCAGCCCCCTCCCTTCCTTGCCCCCCATTCCTGTACAAGGATCCTCGGTGGTGTTCACCCCCCCTCCCGTAGGCTGGTGGGGCTGCCCTATACAGCAGAAGAGGCTCTGGAGGGCCCCAGGGCCCAGGCACCCTGTGAGGGGTGTGGGGGCCCCAGGGGGCCCGCTGTTTCTGGGGGAGGCGGGGAGCTGGGGGGCCAGGATCTGAACGGCTACGGGGGTGGGCAGGAGGGGAGGAGGAGCTGGAAGAGGCGGGTGAGGGACCCCTGGGCCCCAGAGCTAGGTTGACATAGAGGGGCTCAGGCCGGGTAGGGCGCCGGGCAGGATGCTGGGAGGCTGAGTAGCCAAGGTGGTCATGGGGAAAGCAGGAGGGGGGTGGTGGGTAGCTGAGCAGGAAGTCGGGGGACCTGTGGAGTGGTGGTGACTGGCCAAGCAGGCCGTATGAGGCATTGAGCCTATCTGGGGGCATAGAACGAAAGGGACTCCAGGACCGAGTGGGGCCAGAGTAGGGGGATCCCTCACCTGTCTCGATTTCATAGTACAGGTTCTCTCCCCTATCAAGTGGTGCAGGGGGACCTAGGGGGCTCCTCCAGACCGGGGCTGGGGAGCTGGGCTGGTAGGATGGGGAACCCAGGGAGTACAAGCCTGGTTTAGGGACCCCAAGGAAGGGTGGCAGGCACTCCCGGGGGGCCGAAGAGAAGAAGCCAGGAGTAGGAACCTGTGTGGGGACAGAATACAGGAACTGAGCTGCTGTCTCTGGCTCATCTCCACACCCCCTGCATCCCCCACTTGTCCTGAGCTGGGCACTGACCTGGGAAGGGCCTCGGAGTCCCCTCCTTGAGGTCCCTGGGGGACGCTGGCTCCTCACCAGGCTCCCGTCACTTTGTTGCCTCGGTAGGGAAGGTGGGGGTCCAGGAACCCAGGCACCCGGGTGGGCTAGGGAGTTGGGGGCTGGCCCAACCCCTGAGGTCCCTGGGGGCTCACCGCCCACCTCCAGTGACAGTGAGCGGTGAAAAGGGGAGTGGGGAGCAGAAGGGGTGCTCCCATGCTCCTGTTGGCTCTGTCTCTGGGCCACCTGCTGAGCCCGCTCAGCCAGGGCCAGGGCCATGAGGCGTGCTGGGTTCTTGGGGGGTGGGGGCGGGGCTCCCCCAGGGCGCAGGAGGGACAGGGGTGGGGGCAGCAGCGGAGAATCTGTACCAGGACCTACACAGAGAGGAATGGGAAGAGGAGTCAAGCAGGTCTTGGGTGCAGCTTCTGGGTCTATGAGGGTGTAGGGTAGACTGAGCGGGACTCACCGTGCTGGCCTTGGGGCCCCCGGGGACCAGGCAGTGACAGCTTGCTGCAGATCTCCTGTTGGCAGGTGTCACTCAGCTGGGCCTCGGCTCCACGCAGCAGCAAGGGGATGAGATGGGGCCGCAGGCCTGGGTTGGGGCTGAGGGCTGGCGTCGGGGTGACTGAGGCAGGTGTTCCCCCAGCCCCCAGCAGCTCCAGGACAGCAGGTGGCACTGATACAGCTAGGGGCTCTGAGATGTCCAGGGCGGTGGGCGAGGCAGGGCTGGTGGTCCCACGGGGCGAGAGGGCCTGGGGGGTCACCCTGGGTGGGAAGGCAGAGGCAGGGGCTGGGGGTGCTGGGCTGGCAGGAGGTGCAGGGTCCCCTGGTGTGGGGCTGCTGCAGCGAAAGGTCAGGGGATCAAAGTCGAGCCCCCGGAGCCCCTCCAGGCAGCGGGGTGGGCTGAAGTCCAGCTCGTCACCATCATCTAGCCAGGCTGAGGTTCGGTGTGAAGGGGAGCCAGAGAGTGCCCCCAGCCCAGCTGCTGAGGATCCAGATGATGAGGACTCAGAAGAGGAGGAGGATTCAGAGGAGGAGGAGGAGGACAGGCTCTCGCAGGAGCCAGCAGGTGCTGGGCCCACAGGGAAAGCATCGCTGCTGGAGTGGGGTCGCCGTAGCCTGTGCAGCCTCTGGAGGCCTGGAAGAGGGGACAGTTTGGTGTCGAGGGCCAGACCTTCACGTACCCATACATCAGTGAGAATAGGGCACGCAGCCCAGTGGGTTGGTGGAGGAACACGAAGAGGCACTTCCCTGGATAGGGTCACAATGGCTGTGAATCCAGGGAGAGCTGTTCAGACTCACAGTGATAAAGGAAATAAATGGCAAGGCCATGAGGAGAACCATTCCAGACCCAAAGGCAAGAACGAAGTCTGACAACCACATAGCTTGTGAGCATGAGACCAATGGGATCTCACACGTAGCTGGTGGGAGTGCAGACTGGGGCAGCCATATTTGGAAAACAAGTGGGCCTTCTCATGTACAGTTGGACATGAACATACCCTACAGCATGCACCTCCATCCACTCCTGGGTACGTGCAGCGCTCTCACCAGAGTGTGGGGCATGGCAGAGATTGCTCACCAGAGCCCCTCAACCCATCGGGAGTGGGACAGACATGCAGCTCTGGATAGGACATCCACACACGGCTACCAGAGAGCAGCTGAGAGGAACGAGCCTGGGCTACACTTGGCCACATGGGTGGCAGTGAGTGAAAAGTGATGTTCCTCATCCAACACCATACCCCCTTTCTTAGGATACCTTTAAAGATCCAAAACCACTAGGACTGTGCTGTATGTTATTTATGCAGACGCCTACAGGTGAGGAGACCTTAGAGCAAGGGGATGCTGACCATCAAGTCTGGAGGGCGCCTCCGGTGGGGAGGCAGCAGATGCAAGGGGAGAAGCTTGAAGGTAAGGTCGTGGGACTCTTTTAGTTCTGGCCAGTGGGTTCATGGGTGTTCATTTTATTATCTAGATTTGTTTTTCAACAGGAATGCATAGAAGACTGTTTGAAAGGGCCCTGCCTGAACCAATGATCGCAGTACATCATGAACCAAGGGTGATGCTTTATCCAACTCATTGTACCTAATGTCCAGATTAAGGGGAAAAAAAACCCAACCCCCCAAATTTGAAGCACATTTAGAGGCCACCTCAGGGCCCCCGGCCCTCCCAGTTCCACCTGGGCACAGGCATGAGCCACCCTGTGCTCACCAGCTCCGCTGGCCTGTGATGACAGAGACTCCTCGCTTTTGGCAGATCTCAGCGTGACGGTGTCAGGTCGGCCACCTGCTAGGAGAGGTACAATGGTCACAGGGCACTTCAGAGTGCCTCCCCCTACCACCACCGCCCACTGCCGGCCTCTGACCTGAAGGCTGCGGTGGGGCACGGGTGCCCCCCAGCCAGGGTAGAGGTTTCTTTCGGGGGATGCTGGGGCCCCGGCCCAGGGCAAAGAATGTCTTCCAGCTGCTCCCCCCTGGCTTTCGCTGTTTCTCGCCTCTCTCCCTTTTCCTCCTGGGGTTTGCATGAGACACAGGAGACAGTTTGAGGATCTGGGGCCTCCAGGCTGATCCTATGCTCCCCTAGCATTCCACTCACCTCTCCACAGGTGAAGCTGGGGCCTTGGGAGTTATGGGCTCCGTGGGTGTCCCCAGACGGCCCTGGGTGCGAGCCTGGGCTTCCTCCAGCGTCAGCAGGCGAGTGGAGGGGCCGCTGCCCGCAAGTGACTTGGGCCTGGGGAGGAGGCAGCGGCCTAGGGAATTGGGAAAGGGGGCAGCTGTCAGCTCAGGGTGCCATTCAAGGCCACGGGCAAAGCCAAGCGCTACAGCCCAAGCCCCGGCCCCGCAGCGTGCCCACCCGGGCTGGCAAGGCAGGGGGCCAGGGCGGATCAGGCGGGAATGGGTGGGCAGCAGGCAGGTGAGGAGGAGGAGTGAGGCAGAACGAGCTGATGAGGAGGCAGCTCCCGGCAGCCAGCGAGGGCAGCGGCTCTGGCTTCAGTTACCTCGGGCCAGTGGGCCCTCCGACGTGCTGAATCCTGATTGGGCTGGGGTCCCGGGTTGGGCGGGGAGTCTGGGTGGGGCCAGGGCGGGGTCAAGTCTGGGGACCTCCCACCTCCTCCCAGATGGACCCATGGCCCCAAGAGCCCCCAGGAGCTACAAGGGGTGAAGGAAGAACGATGTCCGGGCCAAGAAGTGGGGATCCTGAGCGTAGGAGCTGAAATGAGAAGGGGGGGGGAGGGGAGGGAGAGGCCGGGGCGGGGTCCTCAAGGAGCCAGGAGGGAGGTCCAGCTTCAGTGGGGTAGGGATAGGGCTGGGAGCCCACCTGCCCTCCCACTGCAGCCCTAACAATGAGGGGGCAGTAGCCAGGACATGAGCGGGTGAGATGGGCGTACCTGCAGGGTCGAGGCCAGCAGAGGAGAAGGTGTCGCTAAACAGGACATCCACGTGGGTGAGCAGGAATTCCACCACCACAGACTGCACCCGAACCTCCCTGAAGGCTGCGGCCCCACCCAGCCCCACTGACTCCAGTTCCATGGATCTGGGTGGGAGGAGAGAGAGGGAGGCCAGGTGATTTAAGCTCCAGCTGGTGGATTTTAGCTACCCAAAATGGGGAGCCAATGGAAGAAATGACTGTCATCTAACACCTCTGACCTTCCCCAAGTGATCACATCTAGCATTGGGCTCTCAACCTTTCCCCAAACCTCCTTCCTCCCTGTCCGCAGCTCAGTCGATGCTCAGGCCAAACACCTCCGGGTGTTGCTCCTGATCCCCCTCTTTGCCTCACACTCACATCCAATCTCTCAGAAATCCTCCCTGCTCCACCCACAAAATCTCTCCAGAATCTAAACTCTTCCCCACTGTCCCCACCCCTGGCCTGGCCTCTACCCTTCCCATCCCAGACACCACAGCTCCTCCCTGCCTCCCTGCCCCCTCCCCCTCCATTCTGTGTTCTGCCCTCTGCAGTCTGCTCCCCTCTGCAGCCAGAGGTAGCCCCTCCATGCTGGGTCAAGGCCCTCCCGGCTCAGAGCCCTCCCCTGGCTGCACCCCTGTCCTGGTAAAGTCTGTCCTCACCATGACCCACAAATCATAAGTCATTCCTCTGTCTGGTCCCCTGGCATCTCTGACCTCACCATCTCCTTCCCCTCAACCCCTCCCTCCCTTGCTCACTGGGCTCCAGCCACACTGGCCTCCCCGCTGGTCCTCCAGCACACCGGGCACCTTCCCAGCCTCCAGACATTGGCACTTTTGGTCCCCTCGGTCTGCTTTGTTCTTCCCCAGATAGCCACATGTGTCCCTCCCTCACCTTCCAAAGTTCTTAAATGTTACCTTCTCCGTGGAGTCTTCCCCACCCACTTTATTTGAAATTGTAAGCTGCCTTCTCTTTTTGTTTCTTTGTCCTCATAGTTCTTATATCCACCATCTGATGTACCACCTATTTTATTTGGGACAGAGAGCTTGCCTGTCTTGGTCACCATCAAATCTTCTGTGGCTCATGCTGCTACTGGCCACAGAAGCTTCTTACTGAAGCCTTCCCTGCCACTCTAAAAATCTCAAAATACCATGACCCTGTGCATCTCCCTTCCCTGCTTTGTAATCTTTCTCCTTGGTACTCATCACTATCAGACCATAGTCTCTATTTTTCTTGTTGATGGTTCATTGTTCATCTCCCCCATGAAAATGTGGACTTAGGAGCACAGGATTTTGCTCACTACTGTGTCCCAGTGCTGAGGAAAGGAACTGGCACACAGAAGGTACTCAAGAAATATGTGTTGAATGAAATGAATAAGAGAGCAAAAGTTGGGCTCTGGGTGTGGGGGGCTTCTTGAGGCCCAGCTAGTGGAGAAGGCTGAGGGGGCAGGCTGGTGAGTTGCCAGCTTACCGTAGCAGATTGGGTGCCCAGACAATGGCCAGGTTGCGGGCATGCATGCTGGTGTTGGCGCTGTGTCTTGCCATGCGGGCCAAGTGCCTCAGCAGGTACTCCAGGGTCCTGGGGGTGGGAGTGGAGGAGGACACCTGAGCCTCAACTCCCTTGGGACCCCACCACAGCCCTTTCTGCCCCTCCTGGTTTACCTGTAGTGTGGTGGGGGCAGCTGTTGGATGACGTCGTGGACACGCACCAGGCGTTCCTCCTCCCCAGGCACTGACATGGCTTCCTGAGATTACGCACAAGCATGATGGGGGCTGGGCCAGATGCATCCCAGCACCCTCCAACCTTGCCAGCTCCCTTACTCACACTGAACTTCCCATAGAGCTGGTATGTGAGCAAGGGGTTCGGCAGCTCCCGGAAGTACAGCTTGCAAAGGGAGGACACACTGTGGATGTCCTGCAGAAAGGCGGGGCCAGACAGTTCAGGGATCCTCTCACTGTCAAACTCATGCCTGAGGCCACCAGGTCAAAGAGGAGAAAGATTCAGGTCAGAGCCGAACCACCTGGCCATGTTCTTCCCCCACTTCCCAAAGTGGCCACACATAGGTGCATGCACATGGATCCTGTGCTGGGCTCTTCAGAGGCAGAACCTTACTGACCGCCTCCCACCCCCCCCCACCCCCCCGCAACAACTCTGTGTGCCCCAGAGAGCATGCCTCATTTGACAGGAAGGACACTGAGGCTCAGGTGGGAGATGCCCCTGCTGTGGGTACCCAAGGCTATCTGAATCCAGAGTGTGACCATGCTCCTTCCACGAAGCTGTCATTCTCCTGGCTTCTGGAGGTCACTGAAAAACGTGGCCCAAATCCCAATAGCCCCTGCTCACCACTCTCTGGTGAAGTCCCACTGCTCTTGGGTAAACATCCTATCATGTGACCTCATGCCTGTCTCTCAGAGTCTCAGGCTCCACACTGACACCTCATGCCTCCTGTCAGCCCCAGTGCTCGTGGCTCACTGCTTCCCCTTAGACTCTCCCACATGCTGTCCCTCCTCAGCTCAGAACCCTCCTGTGGTTACCCCCTTATTCTGAGTAAAAGGCAAAATCCTAACAGTCATCAAAAAGGCCCTGTATGCTCTGCCCCCATTTCCTTCCGGGACATGACCTCCTGCCGCTTTCCCTTGCACTAACTGTTCCCCCCATGGTGAATGTTCATCCCAGCACGTCCACACAGCTCACTCCCTCACCTCCACCAGAGCAAGCTCTCTCCCAGGCGGCCTTCTCTGCCCACCCTATATAAAACTGCAATACCCCTCCCCAACTTATTATGAGCCTCCCCACCCCATTCTATTTTTCTCCATAGTACTTGTCACCTGCTAGTACACACTCTCATTTCCTTGTTTGTCTCTCCCTCTAGTATGTGAACCCCATGAGGGCAGGAATCTCTGGTTGTCTCTCATCCACCACTGTGTCCCCAGTGCCTCATGCTTGGCATGTGGCAGGTACTCAATGAAGGTTGATCTCTTGCTTCCAATGCTTATTCTGCTCTTGCCTTTCAGGTCTCAGTGTGGGTATCACTTCCTCAAGGAAGCCCTCTCTGCCCCCAGCCCCAGTCTAACCCCACTCTAAGCCCTCCTAACCCTCCCTGATAACTCTATGTCCCCAGCACACGGCACAGGGCCTGAAACAGAGATGATGCTCAGTAGGAGTTTGTGGAAGGAAGGGCTCGGTGGAGGGCCCTCACCGTAGCCTCTGGATGTTGGATGACACTCCTGAGAGCCGGTAGATTCCATCCACCACCCCATGGGCCTCAATAAACTCAGAGCAGCAGCGAAGCACCTGGGGCACTGGGGAAAAGCAGGGGCTCAGGTCTAGGCAGGTTGCAACCAGGGTGGGAGGAGAGGGCTGGGCAGGGAGACATAGGGCCTGTCCTCACCATCCTGGCCTGAATTGCTGAGATGCTCTCCAAGGTCACAGCCAAACACCCTCTGCCTCAGGATGCCCCGCTGCCGTAGCCGCTGCCGAGAAGGGCGGGAGCGCATGAATGTTCGGAGGAGGCCAGCCAGCTTCCCACGTGGCCGGGGCACAGCTGTGGGGGTAAAGGCAGGCCACACAGGGTCAGTGCAGCCACTGATCTTATGGTGGGGGGCAGGGGCCTGGCCCCTTGTTCCCATTACCTGAGGTCAGAGAGGAGACACCCTGGGGAGTTGGGACACCACACGGGGGACCATCGGCATCTGTGGGGTGAACAGTAGGTGGAGAGAATGGATGGCAAGCAAAGGATGCAGGGAGGCCTCCACATTTTGCCCCTGGCACTTACCCCCCTTTAGTCCTGGGCCAGGCCGCTCTGTGAACAACTCCACACACTCACTGGGGAAGAAACCGACCTGAAGAGGGTTTGGGGTCAGCGAGTAGGCCACCCTAGCTGGCACAGTGCCCTGCCTCACTTGTCCACCCCAAGCCAGGCTCACCTGGAAGCCTCGCTTGCCCCGCCACCAGCTCCGGTCCTCAGTGGGTGGCATGTCGATCACTGAGACAATGTCTCCCACCTGAGAGTGGGAAGGTAATTGGAGGGAGGGTCAGAAGGGACAGGGGAAGTGGGGAGCCCAGGTGGAGTCCGCTTCCCCACAGCCTCACCTCGAACGACAGCTCGTCTGGTGCCTGGGCTGTGTACCGTTTTATTACATGGGCAGCGGCCACCGCAGGGATGTTAAGGGAGGCTTCCTCGCTGAGGAGCAGTCGCCGGCCATGGTTGTCCAGCTGAGATGGTGGGGGCAGAGGGATGTGCAGGGAGAGGCCAGAAGAAGATAATAAAGGCAGAGGAGGTTCCTCCATGTCCAGTGGAGCTCACTACCTGTCCCCTACCTAAAAGCCTCGGTCAGTCAGAGCTATCGGTCAAAGAGCTAAATTCTTGCCCCTACCCAACAAAGCCCCTCCTTCCTCTCATGTCCCGGGATACCCCTGCACCCTCATCCTCCATGACACTGCACATTTGGTATCTAAAAACCGACTGGTTTAAGCCACTGTTGGCCGAGTGTTCTGTGAGTTACAGTAAAACCTATTTCTAACTGATATATCTTGAAATCCTCATATCCCCATAGTCCAATGCCTCTCTCTCTCTCTCTCTCTCTCTCTCTCTCTCTCTCTCTCTCTCACACACACACACACACACACACACACACACACACACACACACACACTTATTCTCTCTCACAGGCATGTGCCCACACAGACACTGAAATATCAGTGCCTCCTCCACTCTGGCTCGTTTCTTTCCTGTGCCCACACACTCTCTCTGGCTGGTTCTCACTCCTCAGACATCCCTCACTCACTCCCCACCCCGAGTCCCCTTTCCCGGGCCTACCTCCATCCAGGTGAGCACAGGCCCACAATTGAGGTTACTGTCCACCAGTCCTGACAAGGTCTCCAGGTATTGTAGCAGCAGTGGTACCAGCATCTGGGGGCAGGTTGTCAGGATGGGCTTTTGTGAGGGGAACTTGAGAGAGTCACTGCCCTCCTATACTGCCCTAGCTCACCTCTAGGCAGGGCTGAAACTCAGCCTGAATGCATGGGTGCTGCTCCACTGGTAAGCACTGAAATATTTTCATATCAGTTAGTAAATAGGCTATGCCAAGCTCCTGTGTGCCCCCATTGGTCTGGCCATGCCGACTCTCCCACCAAATCCCCTGGAACTCCCATGATCCTAAAGCTGAAAGGAGCCTCCAGAACCTTGCTGCAGTTTTATTCTGGGCCTCTCCATTCTGATTGGTCGGAACTCGGGCCATACCAGTGTTTAAATATTTAACTATCCTCCCTTGATGGTTTCACACAGTGCTTATGAGGACACACCATAGCTGAGGCTGGGACCATAAACAGTTTACCTGGGCAGCCCTGGCACCCTCTGGGGGTGGGGGAAGCTCTGGGAGGCAGGAGAACCTCCTGTCAAATATGCACCGGTGTAGGTGGGCATCCAGGGAACGGAAGTCATCGTAGCTGCGCAGAACTGGCCACGAACGGCCCTGAGGGAGCAGGAGGGACAGAAAGGAGCAGTAGTCCTATTACACTGAGCCAGTGTAGACCATGAAGACCAGACTGTCAGGCTAGATGAGAGGAGGGGTGGCCTCACCTGGCAGGTCACCTGTACCCCAAACACCAGCTCATTCTCTCCAGAGAAGCTGGGGCCTTCACGCTCTGGAGACAGCAGGAGCTATAGTGGGAAATAAAGGCTCAGGTAAGGGCCTCACTTTTGTCCCAGTCCTGACATTCCCAGGTTAGCACTATCTGGAAATGGATCTGTGTCCCCTGCCTGGGGCTCCCTAACGGCAGGGCCTGCTGATGTCTCAGAGTACAGGGCCCTGGCACAGTGAGTACACCTAACAAAAAGTTAGGTGAATGAATAAAGAAACGAACAAATGAATAACAGTTCTCTTCCACCCTGCACCTCCTGCCAGCGACTGCTCAGCTATTCCTGAGATAGGCTTCAGGGGTAAAGTGGCTGATACTGCTTCAAGGTTGGGTAGGATCTCACCCTCCCACCTGGGTGCAAAGCCCCCATACCTGAATATGGCCAAAGTCAACATTCTCATAGTGGAAATGGGCACAGTCAGCCAGCCGAGGGAAGGGACCTCGAGGAGCCGAGAGCCTGGGGGACAGGTGACACATCACTAGTGGCTCCTGTGCTTGGCCCCCTCCTAAGCTGAGCCTCACCCTCACCTCTCACCTTTTCCCAGGCTTCCCCTTCACACTAGGCCCCCCAGTGTGGGGCAGAGGCTGCACTGAGCCTTCCCCTGGGCCATCCAGGCTGTCAGTGCTGCGAGCCTGTAGAGCAGAAAGAAGAATCAGAGGCCTCCAGAGATGGGAGCAGAGAGACAACGGGAGCATTGTTATCTGTGAGCCTGGGCCCAGAGGCCCGAATTGCTTCACAGGCTGCCCTGAGCATGGAGCAGAAGGGTAGGTCAGGGGGAGGTGAAGGCAACTGAGGGTAGGCCTGTTTCTTTGTGGGTGGTCTGGGGTGGGGGGCTGGAAGAAAAGGGACTGAGGGTGAGGGAGGGAGAGCGCACGCTGGTACCATCTCTCCCTGTTTGAAGCCCTCCTTTAGCCCCTGCGGAGTATAGTCATCTCCCCTATGTGCCTCTCCACACCTTTCATTGATGTCTGGACAATCATAGCTCCCATCTTATCAATCTTCCTGCTTCTAACCTCTCCCCTCCTGCTCGCTTCTTCCTAGCAAGTGCTGGTATAATTTTCTTACCACACAGATCTACCTGTCTCTCCATAGATCATAGACCTTCAATGGCTCCCTGTTATCTTCAAGATAAACTCTGAATTCTCAGGTCTCTCTTTACCACTCCAGCCCAGCCTTCCCCCCCAATGGCCTCTACTCTCAGGGCTCACACTTTAGAGTCCAACAAAAGCACGACCTTCTCATTTCCTCCTAGGCCTTTGCAAAGATTGTTCTCTCTGCATGGGACACTCTTCCTAATTCTTTCAGTAGGTTCACTCCTCCTCATGCCTCAGGTCTCAACTCTCATGCTGTCCTCTTGACCCAGGCTGTGTCAGCCTCCTCTTCTGGACTCCTCTATCCCCATTCCAGCCCTGAGCACTCTGAGATGTCACTGGTGACAAGCCCATCTCCCCCATTGGACTGTGACTTCCCCAGGATCAGGGACTCCAGCACATAGCTGGGCACAGAATTGATGCTTCTCACAGGGAAAGTTGCCTGATTCCTCTGTGGGTCCCAGTGTCCAGTTACACAGCAGGAACCAAGTAAAACCTGACAAATAAATTAACCAGCTGCCAGATAGGGATTTTCCAGGCTGGGCTCTAGCCTCTCCTTCCTTCATATCCCTGAGACCCCAAGTTCATCCTTGGGTCTCACCCTCAGGTCTGTCCCCCTCCAGCTCAGAAAGCTCCTCAAAGCAGGATGAGATCTGAATCTCTTTGCACGTGGAACATGGGGTCTGCCCGGAGGTATCAGGGAATGTCTGTTAAACGAGCGAATGAGAGAATGAATGGATGAATGAGCAGAAGCAGCATGGTGGGAGAGGGAGATGGTGGGGGAGGGAGGGTGAGGACAAGAAGATGGAGAAGGACCCAAGGATCTAGCAAGAGGTACACTGCTGGTTTGGGGTTGGGGTGAAGTAAGGAGAGGGGAGACGCTGGAGAGGATGAGGTAAAGGTTCAGGCTGATGGGGGGTAAGGGAGCGTAGATTGAGAGGAAACAGAACGGAATGAGATGGAAGAGAAAGAGAAGAAAAGGGTCAGGCTGAGGATGGAGCCGGGTGGGGGTGGGGCTCAAGAACGCGAAGGGGGCTGGTGGTAGGAGGGGGAGTGGGCTAGTCAGAAAAGGGTGGAGGTGGGGAGAGGAAGCTGAGGATGGCTCTGGGATGGGGATTGGCGAAGGACCCGGGAAGCTTCAGCAGGCCCCTGCGGGGGCCACTTCGTGGTGCGGGTCCTTCCCGGGACTAGCCCCTCCCCCCCAAGCCTGGGTCCTCGGCCACTGTCACCTCCATCCAGGACAAGGAAGGGGACGAGCACTGAGGGGGCGGGGCTGGGGTAAGGGCTTGGGCCCAAGACCAGGCCGGGGGACGAGAGGGACCTCGACGAGGGGTGAGGGGCGGCGCAGGCCGCGGGCTCGGGCGGGGCCGGGGGCGGGGCGCGCGGGGCGGGGCCGCGCGCGGACAGACTGACACGCGGACGGACTGACGCCCGCTTGGGCCCCTCACCACCATGGTAGCGTAGCCTCCTCAGGCGCCGGCCGCGCTCGGCCCGTCGCTCGTCGTCCTCGTCGCCGCTGCCGCCGCCATGGCGACACAAAGGGGAGGGCGCGAGCCGCGCGCGGGCGGCTGCAGGCCCCGCCCCTAACGGCTGCCCGTGGCTCCGGCGCGCGCCCCACGGAGGCGGGGCAGTGGGGGACGCGGCGCCGCTTTTCATTGGCTCCGCCCTTGGCCTTAGGATGACTCCCCGCCCACCTAGCGGCTTTTCATTGGCTTGGGTTTTGGTCCCATCCCTGGCTCGGCCTCTTCGGTCCCGCCCCGCGAAGTTTGACAGCGCCGCGCCCATGACTGCTTTTCATTGGCTGTCATTGCCCTCCTGAGACACACCCCCAGGTTCTTTATGCTTTGCTTCCAACACTTCTAACACTAAGCAGTGGGCTCTCCCCTTAGTCCATTCTCAGTGACCACTCCTCTGACACTGTTTTCCCCCTTCTGACACTCTTAATTGGGTTCTTCCATGGCCTCAGGGCTTTTCTCCATCCCCAAGTAGCTTTTCAAGGTCTCAATCCTCTAGCTCCAGCTTTGTCAGTTGACCCTGACACGGCCCACAGAATACTGAGGACATTTGCCCATGGATGGTTTTCACTGGCTCAGATACCCTGCCTGGGACATAATCTTTGCCCTTCCCACATTGTCCTTACCTCCTCCTCTACTGTTTCTTACAGGCCGGCCTCCGGCTCTGACTCCTTTTTCATAGGACCTGGTTTAGCCCGCAATGTAGAACATGACCAGGTCTCCTATAAAGCCAATCCCAATCTTTCCGCCTCTAACTTGAGCCAGGTCCAGAAAACACTATAACAATGCTGTTTCCAAGAAGACTTTCACTGGTCATGTTCTCAACAGGGCCCCTCACCTCAGAAAGTACAGCTTTGATTCATTCTCTCATTCATTCAAAAACTAATCACTTAATTTGTGGCTACGTCAGTATTCAAAGGAAGGGAAAATATATCCTGCCTACATGGAGCAGAGATAAACTGTCCCCAACTGTGCTGTGTCCAAATTTCTGACTCACAGAATCCATGAACATAACAAAATGATTGCATTATGTCACTAAGGCTTGGAGATGATTTAAAATCCAGCGATAGTAATTAGGATAGTCTTTTGTCAACTAGTTAATTCCTACCTGTCTCAGCCTGAACGTAACTTCCTCAGAAATCCTCTTTATATCTAAACAGCTATTTCCTTCTTTTTTATTTCATTTACTTGTGTGGTTTGTTCAAAAAGGCTGAAGACAAATATATGCCATGTCTATGACATACAGAAGCTACTTTTAATAGAAACCTATCCTATCCTCCCTCTTTAATAAATACAGATATCAACATAATCCTGATCATACATTCTCCAACATTTTATCATGAAAACTTTCTAACATACAGCAAAGTTGAACAATTTTACAGTTGACACCCATAGATCCACCACTTAGATCTTACAGTAAAATTAACATTTTACTGTATTTGCTTTATCTCAATTCACTTATTACTCTATTCATCCTGTTTCATTAATCTTACTATTTTTTGGATGTATTTCAAAATAAATTATAGGCATTGGTATACTGTCCCCTAAACACTTCAGCATGCATATCTTTAACTAGAGTTCAATATTTATTTTTGAGGTAAACTTCACATACAATGACATTCAGAAATTTCACTGAATTTTGACAAGTGCATACACCTGTGTAACCAAAATCCCTATCCAGCATGGCAACTGGACTTTTTACATGGAAGTCCAGGGCTCCAAAGCATACAAAAGGAGGGGGGAGATCAGGGAGATACTGTATCATCTTGGCTAATTTGGTTTAGAAAGTTAAAGCAGTATCATTTCCTCTGCATTCTATTTGTTGAGGCAGTCACAAAGTTTTACCCAGTTTCAAGGAGATGGGACATAAAATCTACTTTTTGATGGGAAGTGTGTCAAATAATTTGCAGACAAAACAATAGGTTTTTCAATAGTCCAGGTGCCATAGCTTAGGCTGGGGTGAGGGCAGTGGAAGAATAAGGGGTTAAATTCCGGATAGATTTTAAAGGAATTGCTAGCCAAATTGACTGACTGTGGGGTGGGGGAAAGAGAGGAGTCAGGAATGGCCACATGGCTTTTGGCCTGGGCAACTAGAATAGAGCACAGGAAAACCAGAGTGGCAAGTTAAGGGGAAGATTGAGAGCTCAGTTTAAGACCTGTGAACTTTGAGACAGTAGGCATTGGCATGGAAATGGTGAGGAATGGAGCAGGTAGCGGAATACAGGAACCTAAGGTTCAGTGGCCCGGTCTAGGGTGAAGATTGAAATTTGGGGACTATTAGAATAGAGATGGGCTAGAGATGCCTGAGAATGAGTACAGATAGTTAAAGGCAAGGACCTGGGACATGCTAAAGTGACAGGTTGGAGCAATGACAAGGTGTGACCAGAGAGGTGAGGAGTGGGGTGGGGCACTGGAAGGGTAAGGAGGAGGTGTTTCAGGGAGGGAGGTATCAGCACACTAAATACTGTTTCTGGCTCAAGCAGGGTGTGGACTGAGGATTGACCATTGCCCAGCACTCTGATGACCCCCATTAGTTTCATGCCCAAAGGACAGCCCTTTGGTCTCAGCTGAGACAGGAGGATCCACTCTGAGTTGAGAGTCAGCTAAGGTAAGTCCAGTCTTGCCTGAAATCTGTCCTGGAACCCCTCCCTGTCCTGACCTCAGAGAGGATTCCTCAGAGAGGATACCAGAAGAGATTTTGTGCCAATGGTCAGGAACTAGAGTGGGGTGGGGCAGGGCAGAGGTACCTCGGATAGGGGGAGGGAGGGAGCCATTTCTCTTAATTAGCACGACTCTTAGCCTTTCCAGAACAACTCCCAGAGAAACTAAGTAACTTGAAAAAAACATTTTATTGGGAAAAATACAATTTGTATAATTCAGCGTCGTCTGGTCTCAAGAGAAGCTCCTTCCTTTTGCATTCGCCTCTCTGGGGACCTGGAAGGTGATCTGGTTGGAGGAGACCAAGTCGCTTGGTCTTCAGTGTGGTCCAGTAAGAGCGATAACTGCGCGGCCACTTTCCTGCAAAAAATCCGGGGTTGTAGAAGCTGAGGTGGTTATGTGCTCAGGATTGGGGTCTGGGGTTGTGGATGGCTCTGGGAAAGGCGTGTTGTAGATCCTGGTGATGGTCACCTTTTTTGCAGCCTCAGCTCGGCCCTCTTAACTCTTAGCACCTGCAGTACAGGGTCGTCCTGGAACTCGCTGCCGTCAGAGTCTAGGGGAAAAAGAGGGGGCGCCAGGAGGTTGACTCGTGGGGTGCTGGACTACTATCCAGATCCGGGCAGCCACGCACATCAGCTCACCCTCTGCAGCCTCTAGAAGTCGGGCGGCCTGGCAGAGCAGATCTGAGGAGGCGTGGTCAGCAGCGAACGGGGGCGTAGCCACCGCCTCCAGAGACCCCGCCCTGAAGGAAGGGGGCGGGGCCTCGATGCAAGCGGACACCTCCTTAGCTGGAGGGGGCGGGACTCTGGGTTTCAGATACCCAGCTTCAGCCAAGGGAGTGTCTTTGTCCTTCTTCGGCTCCGACGTCGCTAGGGGGAGCTTGGCCTTGGCAATCCGAGACTCTGCTTTAGACCGACTAGGCGGGGTCTGTTCTTTGGGAAAATGGGATCCAGATAGAGGGGGTGTAACCTTGGTTTGGGGCTGTGTGGCCTTGACTTTCTGAGATTCAGTCTCTGCCAGAGGTGGGCCCTCAAGGTGAGGGGGCGTGTCCTCCAGGCTGTCCGGGAAAAGCCGAGCGGCTACTACCTGGCCCAGGGCGCCTCTGAGCTGCAGGCCAGGACCCTCGTCAGCTGCCGTGACTCTCCCAGCGGACTCGCGGCGCCGGGCTCTGCCACTCCCAGGCTTGGGGCCCTGCTTCTCAGGCTGGGCGGGGCAGCTTGGCGCAAGAGCCGGCGGATCCTGGGGGACGGCTGGGGGCGGGGAGGTGTAGGCTGAAGGTGCCGCGTTGGAGGCCTGGGGCACCGGAGTGGAACCCGGAGGCGCAGGGGTAGAGGCGAAGGGCGTGGGAGGAATGGCCCCGAGAGGTACCCAGGGACCAGGCTGCGGGGCCCAGAAGAACCCATGGGGGCTGGGGCCCCAAAAGATGTGTGGAGAGAACCCTGGCGGAATAGGAGGCCTCTCCGTATAGAAGGCCTCCAGGGGACCAGGCCGGGTCACACTGCTCCAAAGTGGGACGCAATTAGGCTGGGTTCCCAAGGAAGCAAGGGACTCTGCAGGGGCAGCGGGAGCTTGTCGACAAACAGGGACAGGGACCTGAGATAAAGAGAAAGGGTAGAGGGGTCCTCAGTCGCCTCCAGGCTCCTCTTTCCTCCAGCTCTCCTTAGCATCCCTCCCTCCAGCCCCCTCAAGCTCCTCCCTCCCCCATCTCACTGGAGTGGTGAGGGCAGGAGTCTGGGGTAGCACCCAGGTTCCATCACCCTGCCCTCCTCGAGCCCTTTCAAGCTTCCGCCGCTGCCGCCACTGGTATAGAATGTCATCCTCTGGACGCAAGGGTGCCTGGGAGGAGATCGGGGCTGGAGCAGGGATGGGGGCATGTGCTGGTGTTCCTGTGGGGTAAGCAGAGAGGGGCTAGGGTGATGAGCAAACCAAGGACAGTCTGTTTATATACCTTTTAACTGTACCAGAAAGTTATTCAGACAAGCTCTCCAGATAATGTCCCAACTCCTCATCCAAATAGGAAGTGAGAAAAGAAGCAGAGTCAGGGATAGAGCACTCCTGGGCTTCTCAAGCTGCCATCATACAATTCTTTATTCATCAGCAAGTATTTATTGAGCTCTTACTTTGTGCCTGGACATTATGCATACAGCAGTAAACAAGACAGATGCTCCAGAATCTGCTCTCTTCTCCCCCTCTTTTTTTTTTTTTTTTTTTTTAATTCTTTCAGACATTCATTTTTGAGAGGGTGGGGAGGGGCAGAGAGAGAGGAAGACAGAATCCGAAGCAGGCTCCAGACTCTGAGCTGTCAGCACAGAGCCTGACATGGGGCTTGAACTCATGAACTGTGAGATGATGATGGCCAAAGTCGGACGTTTGACCAACTGAGCCACCCAGGGGCCCTTCACTTCTCCCCCTCTTTACTGCCCTTACCTGGGGCCAACCCAACAGGAACCTTTTCTCTTGTTTCTCTACTTCTGTCCTCCCAATCTATTCACCCTGCAGCCAGAGAGAGCCTGGGAACACCTGAGTCAGATCAGGGCCCTCCTGGATTAGAACCCTCCCCAGGCTGCACCTGTCCTGGTAAAAAGCAAAAGCCTGTGCATTTGTGGTTCCCACTGCCTGTCATGTTGTTCCCTCCTGTATGTACAGGGTTCAGGCCCTCAAATCCTTCCAATCTTTGCTCAGTATCACCTTCTTAGTGAGGTCTTCCCTGGCTACCCTATTTAAAACCAAAACAACCCCCAGCCTTACCACTCCCAATCCTCTTTCTTGTTCCATTTTTCCCCTTAGTACTTTTCACATTCTAACATACTCAGTATGGCGCTTCTTTGTTTATGTATCTCTGGCAGCTACACAAGGGCAGTGATTATTTCTGTCTGACCGTTCTCATATCCCCAGTGTCAAGAACAAGGCCTGGTGCCACCAGTATCTGTGGCATAAATGCCAAATGAACTGATTATATTGAACTGCAGTGCCCAGACCCGTGCTAGGGATACCGCAGTGACTAAGGGTAAGGCCACTGGTTGTCCTCCTCAGTTCAGTGGGGCAAATGGACATGGATATCATTCCGATCATTCAGAGCATAACTTCATCAAAAATGATCAGTAGGGCTACCATTGTCTCTTAAAAGACCTGTCATTTGATGTTGCACAGAGAAGGGGGGGGGGTGTCACCCTGGATCTCTCTCCCTCACTCCCCTCTATATCCCGTGACTCTACTTCCAAACCTGGCCACTTCCCTCTACTCTGCTCCTCAGGCTCTGGCCCAAGTGAAACTACCAGCATCTCTCACTAGGGGGTCAACAGCAGCCAGAGGGAGTCTGTTAATACCCAACTTAGATCACATCCTTTCCCTGCTCAGAATCCTCCATGGCTCCCTAGTACTAAGATCATGACCAAATGCCTCCTCTGCCTACCTGGCCCAATGTAATCTGACTCCTGCCAGTCTCTTCCACCTTACCCCACCCTACTCTCACCCCCCGCATCCCTTGCCTTTTCTAGTCCATTGTCTGTACCATGTTCCCTCCCACCTCAGGTCCTGAGTACATGCTAGAGGGCTACTGTCTCCACCATCATTGTTCAAGTCTCCAGTTAGATAGCCCCTCTTCCCCGGAGGCCTTCTGTGACTTCCCAGCATCACAACCATCGCATGGCCTTCATTTCTGCTTACATTTCACTTTTGTTTGTGGGGTTATATAGCTATTTTCTCCCCTACACTGACTATATTATGAGGACCATGAAGGTGGGACCATGTATGGTTGGTTCACTGTGGAATCGCCAAGCCCACTCACAGGGCCTCATCCACAACAGGTATTCAATGTTTTTTGTGTGTTTGTTTTTTTTTTTTTTTAACACTTACTTTTGAGAGACAGAGGGAACAAGGGAGGGGTAGACAGAGAGAGAGACACACAGAATCTGAAGCAAGCTCCAGGCTCCAAGCTGTCAGCACAGAGCCTGATGCGGGGTTTGAATCCACAAACCATGGGATCATGACTTGAGCTGAACTCGGATGCTTAACTGAACCACCCAGGCGTCCCGGTATTCAATGTTTTTTAGATGAAAGAATGAATACATTTCTGCAGAACAACTCATGAAGTACATACTAGTTTTACCCCCATTTTACAGATGAGAAAACTGAGGCTTAGGAAGGAAGGGTGAATAAAAGGTGAAGTGAAGCTGAAAAGGAGCAAAGAATCAGACAAGGAGGCAGGGTCACGCACCAGGCACGAATGCCTGTCTGTTCACTGTGCCTGCCTGTCCCCGCTCACTTAAGCCCCGTGAGACATGGAAAGCATCTGTCCTGTGCACCACGGCATCATCCCAGGACCTGGGCATGGAGTAACAGTAACAACAATGATGACAATAGTAACCCAGGTCCTTCATCCCACCTCTGAAGTCTGAAAATTTTAGACGGCAGAAATGGAGAGTTCAACAGTTTGCATGCTTTAGCTGAGTCACACGATGTGAACAGCACTGCCAGGGGGCTGGGTCAGTACACCAGACTCAAACACATTAGCATTTCGCTGAACAACACGAAATTGCCAATATTCAACCACCTTTTACTTACAAAGACAGAGATCTTCATGTGGTTCAATGTAACACAACCATAGCAAAAATTGTACGACTAGTCACCCTAAATGAAATACACAGAGATCATAAACAGCCTTCATACTCTTCAGGTCAGATTTTGCATCAAATCAGGTATGGTGCCAAATTAGCAAAGAGCTAATTTCCAATTTTGGACATCTGTGTTCAGAACTGCAAACGGGATGCAGGGAGAGAGCCTGCCATACTAATGATAGGTACTGTTCACAGACCGGCGGTAAGCGCACCCTGCATTATTCACCGACTCATTTATTACCCCTGTTCTAAAGCTGCAGAAACAGAGGGGCCCAGAAAGGTCCCAGGTGACACAGCTGGTAAATGTCAGAGCTGGGATTCACATCCAGACTGCCCTCAATCGTGGCCTCAGAACTTACCGTGTGCCTTGGGGTCAGAGCCCTTGCTGGAGTCAGGGGTGAAGGTCATGGAGAAGGCAGAGAGGCCATCAGAGCTGACGGGGCATGACGAGCCGCTGGCATCGCTAGGGCTGAGTGAGGAGGAGGAGACTGAGGCCTTGCTGTAGGGAGAAAGCAGAAGTGAGGCAACAGAGGTCTCAGAGGCAGTGGGCTGGGCCCGGAGCTGTAGGAGTGGGGACGATGAGGGCAGGGAAGGCACCTGCGTTTCAGCAGCCTGGCAGCTCTGCTCTGCAGGCTCAGCGTCTCCAGGTCCAGCAGGGGTGAGTTCCACGTGCTGAGGCTCTGTGAGGTGACAGGGGTCAGAGGCCAGCCCCCACCTCAAAGGGTGCTGGGAAAGGGGCTGTGGACAGAGGGCCCGAAGTCCAGTCTGCACTCTACCTGGTACCCTCACATGCTGGCTTAGAATCTGCTCCTCCTCCTCAGGGAAGGGGGACCCAGTGTTCCTCTGTGGATCCACCCCCCCCCCCCCCATAGTCATTGTTCTGGGAGAAGGGTTGACCTCACCTTCCTGACCAAGACTGGCTAATCGCAACAATCTGTTCTCTGGTTCCACAGTGATTGGCTCAAAGATGAACGAATGAGAGTAAGCCCTGGTGCTCTGGAAGGAACTATTGGAAAATCCTCCTCTTTCCACTAAGCTAACTATGTAAGTTAGAAACCTAGAGCGAACTAAGGCTATCTTCATGACTTCATGGGGAAAGCCTGCCTGAGATTGAACCCAACAAAGAGGAACAGAGATTTAAGAGAGTTGAGTTCCTCTTAATACTGTCCAAACACCTGGATCCAGCCATGCCTGAGAGCATATACATTTGGATTTCTTGATCGTATTAGCCAACGAATCCTTCTTTTTTGTTTAAGCTTCCTTGAAGTGGGATGGACTCTAAGTCTATCCCAGGGCTGGAGCTGTCAGTTCAGGTACAGAGGGAAGGAAGTGGATGAGGATGTCACCTGCTTCATTTCCTGAAGGGGGGCCACAGCCTTAGCCTGAGATGTGCTCGTCACCTTGGCAAGAGTTGAGACTGCTATGTCGGGTCTTCCTTCTGGTTCACTGGCTCCTGCTGAGAAGCCCCAGTTGACTTTGGTGGGGTATGAGGAATGTCTGCTGGGGACATTGATCAGGAAAGGTTTTCAGCTGGGAGTGGATGGGACTGAAGCAGGTACCTGCTGCAAGTCGACTGCTGGTGTCTGGAGATTCAGGCCGCAGCCACCAAAAGTCAGCTGGGCCTGCAGGCTGGCGTTCCTCTCTGCTTGTAGGCTGAGCCTGGCGGAACCGGTTTATGTACCTATGAGCATCAGAGAATGGGAGGTGGGTGAATGAATGGAGCCACATAATAATGACAATAACAGTCACAATAGTGACGTTTATCAAGTACCATGGAAGTACCTACTACTTGTCCCTCAACATCTGTTCTCCTTTCTGATATAATAATGCAATATTATATAGGACTATATAAGACTGGACAGGTCTTCTACAGATATATTTATCAGGGATCCTTACAGTTTTATGGTCATGTAACTAGATTCTTGACCAACAGGGTATGAGGAGATGTGATTCTGGAAAGTGGATGTGGCTGGGAGCCATTTTGGTCCATAAAGGAAAGAGCAACAGCCTAGTGATGGGAGGCAACAAGATAGAAGGAAACTGTGTTGTGTCCCTGACATCTCAACTAGGGGCTGCCATATCAGCCCTGGTTGCTTCTACCTGGACTGTTAGGTGAGGGAGAAGTAAATGTTCTCTTGATTAAGCCCCAATTAATTTGGTACTCTTTATTAAAGCAGCTGAACTTGCAGCATACAAATCCAAGTACTATGTTATAGTACTTGTTATAGATGCTTTATAGACAGTAACTCGTTGAAAGCTTAAAACAGCCCTAGGGGGATATATGCTATTAATATCCCAATTTACAGATTGAGGCCCAGATTGGAGGGTAAGTGACAGAGCTAGGATTTGAACCCAGGCAGCCTAGCTCCAGAGCACTTAATAACACACATGAAGTGTGGTTCTAAAAGTGCTGCATTAACAACTCTGGCTATGATGATTATTATGGGATGCCTGCCCCCTCCTGACCCAAACCCTTCTTTCCCTCCAGGGCTCCTGGTACTTACTTGGCCACCACGGACTCCCGGCTGTCAACCAGGGTGGGTGGTGGGGAGGCTCCCTTCTGTTCTTCAGTGGTGCTAGGTGGGGAAGGGGTCTCTGAGCTGGATGGCCAGGACTCTTCAAACAGCTCAGAGGAGTTGGGACCTGTGGCCAGAGCCTTAGGAACTTTGGGGAGCTTGGACTTCTGGGACCTGGACGGGCTCAGGGTCTAAGATACGGAGATGGGGAGAAGAAAGTGAGGGCTGAAGGGTCATCCCTGTAGGGGAACGAAGACACATACGAAGCGTGTCTCAGTCCAGAGGGGAGGAAACACATCCTACAATGGCAACAACTCAGTGATTGGGGCTATGACAGGGGATCCAGGTGACAGAGGACTGAGTAAGGGCAGAGCTGTAAGGAGGGCAGGAGGGACTGTCTCTTAATTTCCTACCCCTATCTCTCATCACATGTCCTCCTTCCCTCTAGTCACTCCCTCACCACTGGGCTCACATACAGCACTCTCTATGGGGTGTCCTCACCTTGGGGTGCCAGGTCTGGCTTCGGGATGGCCAGTAGTGGCTTTGATCCAGGGGAGTATCCTCAAAGGGGCTGTCTCCGACTGAGAAAACTGGCAGACTGCAAGGGGAGAGTAAGGCTGGCAAGCGGAGCATGGTCAGTGCAGCCCTGTTAGGGGGTTGCAGGGTGGAGTCGGGTTGCAAGGTTGGAAGAGGAGGGCAGAACCAGATTACAATTCCCATAGATTCCTGGAAGAGATGAACTATAATTCCCATGAAGTGCCACTGCACATTCAAGATAATGATACTAGAGGCTCGATTCCCACCAGCCCTTGAAGCAGTCTCAGAA
This sequence comes from Panthera tigris, assembly GCF_018350195.1. Taxonomy (NCBI): domain Eukaryota; kingdom Metazoa; phylum Chordata; class Mammalia; order Carnivora; family Felidae; genus Panthera; species Panthera tigris. Next base: position 17,876,149 of record NC_056674.1, read on the forward strand.
AACCAAGGAACTGCTAACTGGTGGCTCTTAACCCTAATCCAATCTAGGAGACTTTAAAAAATACAAATGTGAGGTCCTCACCCCAGGCCAAAAGAATCATAATATCTGGAAGGAGGCTGGGCATCTGTATCTCTTTTGCATCATCCGTGACTTCGGCTCAGGTCATGATCTCACAGTTTGTGAATTCGAGCCCCAAGACGGTCTCTGTGCTGACAGCTCAGAGCCTGGAGCCTGCTTCCGATTCTTTGTCGCCCCCGCCCTCCCCTGCTCATGCTGTCTTTCTCTCTCAAAAATAATAAATAAAACATTATAAAAGAAAAGAAAATAAGAGAAAAGAAAAGAAACAAGCCTAAAACTTATCACTGTACATTTCCCATAAGTCCTTGGGACACTGAGGAGAAAACAGTAAATGGACTACAGTCCCCGTAACTGGGCTCCGCCTTAAGCAAGAAAGGTCAAAACCAACACCCATAGGAGTCTGGGGGAAATTTTAAAATTAAAACATTTAATTTCCCAGAGGACACTGGGCATCTTTAGAGGAAAATGAAAAGTCCTGGGGCCACTTAGAAAGCGGAACATAAAACGCTACGGGACCCCCGAGATGATGAAGTCCAAGGCTGGAGCAGCCAAAGGATGTGGGGCATCTTGGGAGTTGTAGTTCCAATGCGGTTGAGAAAGAGACTCCGGACCCTAGCAAATCTGACCCAAGGCTGTGTTAATCTCACTCTAGGTCCTCCCCAGGCCTCCTGTGGTCCCCGGGAAGGATCGCTCACCTGCGGTCCATCCCGCAGCTACCTGGGCGCTTCCGCCTGCTAAGCTCCTTCACTGGGCTGACCCCGCGCACAGCTTGGTCGCTTAGCAATGCCTTGCCAGGCCCGCCCCTTTCTGGGAGTGCCGACGCTAAAGAGAGCGGCCTCCAAAGCGACCAATGATGGAGGGGAAAATAAAAGTAATTGGAAACGGGCCAAAGGGAGATGTCTCACAACTGGCTGTATTGTCGGCCTGACTTGAGAGAGCATGTTTGATTGGAGAATCGTAGCGCGCGGCAGTAATTGGCAAGGCTGCGGACCAATGGAAAGGATCTGAGGGTGAGCTCGCGGTTAGGAAGAGTTCCAAAGTACACTAGCTGTCCAGCCGGGTGTTCTAGCCACGCCCCCTTTTGCTGCAGAAATGGACTCCAATATAACTACCGCTTTTCGCGTTGCAGAGCAATTAGAGAATCCGTCCCCTCTCTAACCAACGCCCCTTCATCCGTCGGACCAGCCAACCGGTCCCGCGGGGTCATTAACCACTTCTGTCTTGCTGCAGGAGCAGCTGGTTGCACTAAGTGCCAGGCCTGGGCTCCTAGCCGAAATGGTGGGATCAAAATGAGCTATTTCGGGCCCGGCGCGCGGCCCCTGGGGGGCCAGCCTGGACTGTTCGTGCCTGCGCCCTCTGGCTGCTGCTCACCTGGCAGACCCCACTACCCTGGGCACCCGAGGCTGAGTCAGAGGCCCAGAATTAGGCCTGGCTTGCCGGGGGGCTGGGCCCAAGGCCCTGTTGAGATGGGAGTAGGGTCTGTTTTGTGTCCTCCTGACAGCCTGGCTGGCTATCACATTCCCTGTACCCAAGAATCTGCTCCTAAGACCGCCATCTACGTCATCCCGGGAGCTGCCTGCGGGGCGGGAATGGATTAAAGGGACTGCGAACCGCGCGGTGGCCCTGGGTCCCAAATACCGTGCTATTCTACCTACTCGGCAAGGCTGCGCCTCCTCTTTCCCCTTTGGGAAATTGGGGGATCACCTCTGGCATCCAGCAGGCGCTTAATAAATGGCTAAGTCATTGTTGGGCTTTCTAAATAAGGCTCTATTAATGGCCGGCGCTGGCCGCGGTCCCAGTGTCCCCGGGCGGCCCGCCGAGGGGCGGACACAAGGCGTACTATAAGAGCGGCTGCCGCGCACGCAGGGGCACTGCGGAGCCTAGGGGCGGCGGCGGCGGCGAAGCAGGATGGAGATCCCCGTGCCTGTGCAGCCGTCTTGGCTGCGCCGCGCCTCGGCCCCTTTGCCCGGGCGCCTCTTCGACCAGCGCTTCGGCGAGGGGCTGCTGGAGGCCGAGCTGGCTGCGCTCTGCCCCGCCACGCTGGCCCCCTACTACCTGCGCGCACCCAGCGTGGCGCTGCCTGCCGCCCAGGTGCCAGGCCTGGGGGAGGGCGGTAACCTGGCCACTTCCAAGGCTTGGGGCCCCGGTCATCCTGAGGGGGGGGGGTGTGAGGAATGCCCCCTGACTTTGAGCGGGGTGGAAAGTCCGGCCACTCAGAGGGGCTTCTAGAGTTGCCGTAGTATGGAATCTTAGCAGTCGGATTACTGAAGGGGGTGGGAGGTCCCTGACCCTCAGAGGAGGGGCTCAGCTCTGAGGGGCTGGAATGGCTGAGTCACTGATAGGGTGCGGCGGTCACTCCGAGGGGGAGCGTTGGTGACTGAAGGAGACCGGTGATCCGGGGAAAAGGGGGCGCTCAGTCATTCTGAAGGGGGCGTGTGGGTTCCCAGGGACTCCTGAGGGGAAGGAATGTTTTGTCATTTTCGGGGAAGAGTTTGGAGACTGTATGTGGTGTCCCTCTGTCTCGAGACAGAGGAAGGGTCCTGTGACTTGAGAAAGGGGGGCCTGGCCACTCGGGGAAGTGGAGGATGAATACTGGTAACTGTTGAGGGCGTAAGCGGCCCCGTGACTCCAGTGGGAGGGTAAAGAGAAGACTCTGGAGGCTGGGGGAAGAGGCATCTTGGCAATTTCTGGTGGTGGTGGTGGGGAGGGGGTACAATAAGGGCACCAGGAGTTCTGAGAGGAAGGGGGCTGGGGACTCAGTGTCCAAAGGATACGCTGGCTATGGGTCCTTGACACTGGGGGAGGGGGCAGGGTTACCCTGTGAGAGCCGAGGTCCCTGGCTTTGCCCAAGAGGGCCTCATCAGTCTGTGTGAGAGGAAAATCTGTGATTACAGGGGGAGGGGTGATCCCAGCTATTCCGGGTGAAGACATCCTTTGGGGCTAGGAGTGGGAAGGGAGACTGCCCAGTTCCGGAGGCCTGGGGCAAGGGCAGCCCCGGAACGGGCGGGGGGAGGGGCCTTGCTGGGTCCTGGGAACCTCCCCCCCCGCCCCGCCCCCCCCGCCCCCCCCCCCCCCCGCCATGACGATCGACTGTGCTTAGGTCCCGACGGAACCTGGGCATTTCTCGGTGCTGCTGGACGTGAAGCACTTTTCCCCAGAGGAAATCGCCGTCAAGGTGGTTGGCGACCACGTGGAGGTGCATGCGCGCCATGAAGAGCGCCCGGTGAGCCCGCTGGCGGGGGTGGGACCAGAATGCGTAGGCGGGACCCACCGGCCGGAGCGACAGGGCGTCTATAGGGAAAGGGCGGAGCCAGTCAAATCTCGTTCTCTTTCCAGGATGAGCATGGATACATCGCACGCGAGTTCCACCGCCGCTACCGCTTGCCGCCTGGTGTGGACCCTGCCGCCGTGACGTCTGCGCTGTCTCCTGAGGGCGTCCTGTCCATCCAGGCCGCTCCCGCGACAGCCCAGGCGACGGCCCAGGCTCCACCGCCGCCGCAGGCTGCTGCCAAGTAGGCGGTCATGCCTGAACCCTGGGAGCCGCCTCTGGCCCCCTCTTTTAAAGCCGACCTGACTCCGCCCAGCCAGATGTCCTGAGCGCGCCAAAACCACCCACCCAATCTGGGATCCTACCCTGACCCTTCCCAACTAGGCTCTGCCCTGGTAACCTAGACCTTTCCACTGACGCTCCCACTCTCATACCCCCTCCAGCTTTCAACCCCCTGACACCTCCCTAGCTTCCAGGCCCTACAAGCACAACCCTTCAGCCTACAGTCTCCCAGCCCCACTGACCCCACTTTCTTGGCAATATAAACCCACTCAAAATTCCCTCCTCTGCTTCCTTCTGACTCATCTGTTAAAACATCTCCAAATCCCATTTTGATCCTTTCCCCACTCTGACACTATGTTATGGTCTGGCCAGCCCTGCTCCCACCCTAGATCAGTCAAGCATAATCCCTCTCCACCCCTCAAATATCCCAGACTGCCCAGACCTCCCACCCCAGACCATCTAGGCCTGGTCCTCAAGACTCTGGATCCTTCCCCCTCGTTCCAACTGGACACTACTCCCCCTACCCATCTCGTGACTTGAAACCCCAGCCAGCCACCCCCAGACTCTTGAGCCCCTTTTCTGACCCCCACTCCTGGACACCTATTTCAGGCCAAGCAGGACCCTCAGCCTCAGACTGTACAGACACCCACCCCATCTCCCCAGATTCTGCACAGATATCCTAAGCCCCATCCCCAACTCTACCCAGAACCCCCCAGTCATTCTGTCTTAACCCCTAAGTCTCCAACCACATATCCCAGGCAATCCACCTTCCACACACCTCCCCTTATTCTCCAAGACCCAACCAAGCAGCCACTTTTTCTTCGGTTCCCCACAATCCTTCTCCCTCCTTGAATTCCCTGCCACCCCTATCCCCTCATACTACCTAGGCCCACTCCCCGAATAAATGTGATAGAGCTGGTACCAACTGTTTTATGTCTGGGCTGGGAAGAATAGGCTGGAGTAAGCAGAGGCCAGTGTGAAGGTGTGAAGGAGGGGAATGTTTATTGGGGGGATGTGGGGAGCAGGGGAACATCACTGGCGCTCATACATCTCCCGTAGGATCTTCATGCTTTCTGAGTACCGAAGCTGGTTCCGATGAGATGCCTCCTTCCACCTGTGGTGGGGGTGGAGAAGCAGAGGGAGGACTCAGCAGTTGGGGCAGAGGCCATAGGGGTGCGAACAGGATGGGGATGCTCACCTCTGGCGGATGCGTTTCCAGCGCTGCATGTTGCGGTAGATGAGTGTGGATGGTGAGGGCTCAGGCTCGGAGGGCTGAGTGGACAGAGAAGCCAGGCTGGGTGGCCATGCCCGAGCCTCGTAACATATGCCCCATAGCCCTGGGTCAGTTTGCATACCCACCTCATCATCGGGGGTACCCTGGGTCTCAGGCTGCAGCGGGGATGGAATTCGGGACCTGCAAGCATCACCAGATGGCCCAGCGGCTGTGGGTGGAGGCAGCTTGTACACATCGCGACTCTTGCTGCTGGTGACCTCTGAACTCTGGGGACACAAGGGCCCCACCCCGGGCCCAAGAGAGTTAAAGAAGGCCAGCACTATATACTTCACCCCTCCTGCCTCATCCAGTGACAATAGACATGGGGGTCTCACAGGGGCTTGTCTTAAGAGCCATGCCAAAGGAGTGTCTCCTGTCCAGTCCAGGGACCCCCCTCCACCTCTGCCCAGCCCAGGGACCCCCAGTTACTCCTGCTCAGCCCAACGACCCCCATCTTCTCCCCTAGGCCAGGTGGCTACACCTTTTTGCACTAAGGACCCCTGTTGAGCCCCCCAGCTTTTGGTCACATCTATCTGCCCAAGGGAGCCCTGTTCCCTCTCCCTCCTAGGCCAGGTAGCTGTGTCCGTCTGGTTTAGGGAGTTCCATCCATACTCTCAGCCAAAATGTTCATATCTGTGTGCCTCATCAGACCAGAAATCACTGAGGGACAGAGACCTGTGCCTGTCTATCCCACTAGCTTTGGGAGGACACCCTGTGGTTATCTATCTACCCACTGCCCCCCTGGCTGCCGGGAGGGGGCCCACCACACATCCAACCTCCTCATCCTCGGGCAGTGGGGGCAGTGGCGAGCTGGGTGAGCGTTCTCGCTCGCGCACTGAGGGGCTGTTGCGCATCCAGGCACGGCAGATTGGGTACAATGGTGTGTTCTCACTGAACTGAGCCAAGTCCACACTCCGGTCAAACAGCTTGATCACATATGTGTCTAGGGTGACGGGAGGGGAAGGTGTGTGAACATCCTCCCATAGCTCCCCATCATGGCCAGCCCTCTAGAGTCACCGCCTACTCACTGGATCGCTGCGGCCCTCCCTCAGCCAGCCCGTCATCCATCTCCCTCCTCTTCTTCCTCCGCTGGTGGGGGAAGCGGGCGGATGGTCTGTGTGGGGCAGGAGAACATCAGGACCAGGGCAGGGGCTGGAGACTTCTTGTCAGTTGGCTGGGGCCCCTGCCACCTTACCGTTTGCCGGTAGATGCAATGGAACAATCCCTGTGGGGAGACACAAGATGTCAGCAGGTGACTCTAAAACAAATGCCTGCTTAAAACCCCAAAAGGTACCCTGGGGAGACTGAGACGTTCACAGGGACCCCACCGAACTCTTAGGCCCTGCATCCCACCCACGCCTCCAGGGCTGGAAGTGCCAACCATAAGGAAACCTAAGCTTCTGCTGCCACAGGGTCTCTGTACACGCAGGGTGGTCAGGACTGCGGTGGAGGAAGTGTGGGGCAGAGTGGTCAGAGCCTGGATGAAGAAGGGAGTTATCCAGCACAAGCCCTCAGATACAGATCCCATTAACAAAACTTACTTGCTGTGGGTGTCCGAGGGGGTTTTCCCAGCTTCCTCCTCCAGGCGCTCCCTGCTAGTGGAAGAGAACTGTGGGCTCAGGGTTCCCAGGGGCAAGTGGGAAGGCACCAAGTAGCTTTTCCATTGGGCCCCTTCCTCCCTAAGCCAGCCTCTGGGGTCCTACCCAGATCCACCCAGGACGACCCATAACCCCTGCTGGGCTAGGTCCCAACCTGTCCATGTGACTCTTCTCCAGCAGACACTGCAGGACAGCATCAAGTTGGTTCCGGGCCTTGGCCATCTCCAACTCTGGGGAAGAAGATACCAACCAGGAGTCGGTTCTAAGGCCCATCGCAGGTGGGCAGCCGACTAGGCTGAAGCAGGGCATCCACATCCAAGCCTACGGCCGGGCCCAGGCACATTGGGCGGTGCAGTGGGCAAAGACAACTGACGTGAGGAGCAAGAGCTCCGGGTTCCAGGGTTGTCCCACATGCTCATGTGTGACCAAACGCAAGTCACCTTACCTCACTGAGCCTGTTTCCTCAACTTGAAAATAGGTCTCCCAATGATACCTATCTGCAAGGACCGTTTGAGGTTTAAATAAACCTATGTTGGGGCACCTGGGTGGCTCAGTTGGTTAAGTGTCCAACTTGGGCTCAGCTCATGATCTCCCTGTTCCTGAGTTCAAGCCCCGTGTCGGGCTCAGTACTCACAGCTCAGAGCCTGGAGACTGCTTCAGATCCTGTGTCTCCCTCTCTTTCTCTGCCCCTCCCCCACTTGTGCTCTGTCTCTCTCTCAAAAATAAAATGTAAAATTTTTTTTTAAACAAACCTATGTTATATATGAACCTCTTAGCAAGATGCAATTACAATAAGATGTACAGAGTACTTATTATGTGCCAAGAATTGTCCCAAGCACATTACACGTATTAACCCTTTAAATTCTCACAATAACTCTGGCAGGTAGATAGGATTGTCCCCATCTTATGGATGATGAAACTGAGGCACAGACAAGTTAGGCTAGGAAATTGCAGGACTGAGGATTTGCACTCAGGCACTCCACAGATGAAGTTATAAGGCAGAGACTCAAACTGGGTGCAGAATCTAGCTCCCAGATGTGGTCTGTTTGGCTGAGGCAGTGGTGTTATTTTAAATCTGAACTGAATCTAAATGGACAACATGTAATAATTGAGAGACTGCACCTAAAATATCCATTTTTGGCTCCCCCTGCCCCGCTCGAAATGAGATATGGGCCTACCTTCCTGCATTCCTGGCTCTGTTGGCCTCTGTGTTTGCCTCCCCTCGTCATAGAACTTAAAGAGGTGATGATGTTATAAATATTCTCCTCTCGCCTTTGTGGGGTGTTTGCTCTCGTTCCAACCAGTACCTAGCATCACTCTAGTCCAGGGCTCAAAGCCTGGAAGGACGCTTGGGGACATGCTTTGCCAGCCCTGGGATGAAAGAGGCAGGGATTCCCAACAGCATGGAGGAGAGGCAGGGTGGGGGTGAAGGGCTGCAGGCAGCTGAGATTCTAACAGAGAGCCCTGGACAAGAGCCCAGGTATAAATCATACATACCCACATCTCTTTCCCTAGGCCCTGCTTCTCTCCTGAACCTCAGACCTTGGGATCCCATGGTCTCCTGGATACCTCCCCCTGGACATCCCCTAGGCCCCTCCCATCTACTGGGTCCACACTGGCCTAGTGTCTCTCTAAACTTTACCACTTTTCCTGGGCCCCCATCTCTGGGGTAGCCCCACTCCCCCAGTCCTTCACTGGGCCTCATAATAGACACCTCTCATCCTCCTCCACCCCAGCTCACCAACCCCATGGCCTGTCCACTTGGCCTCCTGAGTATCTCTCTGCTCTCTCCCTATCCTGGTTCTCTCCCTTCCCCCAGGCTCCCAGCCTCAATCTCCTCCTCTGACATACCCTGCACAACGTGGCCAGGAGACTCTTTGGAAAACCAAACCCACCCTGATCCTCCCCTGCATAGAATAGTCCACCACTCCGTAGTTCCCCAGGACTGAGTCTGAACTCTTTGGCCGGGTGTTCACAGGCCTCCAATGACCCTGCCTGTCCCCCGCCCCCACCATCATCTGTAGTCAGGCCGTTATATTATACTCTTCCACTCATGATTTTTTTTTTTTTTTTTTTTTTTTTTGGAATTTGGGGGAGATCTTTATTAACTCACTCCTCAGTTCAAAACCCTCCTTTGGCTTCCCATTTCCCTCAGAACAAAAGCCAAAGTCCTAACTTGGATCCACAAGAACTGTCCTCCTCCCTCTCCCTGTTTGCCATCATCTCACACTCTCCACCTGACTCTCTCTGCTCCAGACACACTGGCCTCTCTGCTGGGCCTTGAACGTGGCAGATGAGTCTTCCACCTCAGGACCTTTTCAGAGCTATTTCCTACATCTGATTTGCTGTTCCCTCATCTGTCCTCACTCCTTCTTTTTTTTTTTTTTTTTTTTTTTAATTATTTATTTTCGAGAAAGAGAAAGAGACAGAGAGAAAGAGAAAGAGAATGAATGAATCCTAAGCAGGATCCAGGCTCTGGGCTGTCAGTACAGAGCTGGACGTGGGGCAGGAACTCATGAACCCTGAGATCATGACCTGAGCTGAAGTCACAGGGCTCAACGGACTCAGCCACTCAGGTGCCCCACCTTGCCTCACTCCTGATCTTACCTTCTCCTGTTTCGTTTTATTAGAACTTATACCACCTAACACCCTACAAATCATTTTGCTTTTTTGGGGGTCTGGATTCCATGCCTCTCCCACCACCCTCATTAACATGCCAGTCCTGGGTTCCCATCAGCTCGGACGCAACCCAAAATGACTTCCTCTCTCTCAGCTTCGGTTTCCCAGTCTACCACACTTCCTACTTCCTAGCATTACTGGGATACAGGGACCGGGAGGATTAAAGGCTTCTCTGTACTTCAAGTGCTGAACACAATGCTTGACTCATGACCACTGCTGGAAATGGGGAAACCGAGGCAGAGGCAAGAAGTGTCCTTTTCATTGTCACACGTCTCAGGATCCCCGGGTCTTACTGTACCACACGGTCTGAGCCACCACCATTCAATCTCAACGCTACCTTCAACACAGACCGGGAGGGTATGAAGATGGCAAGAATCGTTCAATGCCTGACATGGCGATAGTCAGGTGGGCGGCAGGAACAAGTCGCGTGGTCCGTCTGATCGCGACAATCTTATCTATCGGGACTCCCATACCCTGATGGGTCCGGTGCTCCCCTACAGGCCCCCTACCTCGGGGTCCTCACCTGATTTCTCCACTTTCACCTTCACCGGAAACATGGCTTGGGTCTGAGGTGTGGCTAGCTGGGTCAGAGGAGGCCAAAGAGCCCCGGGTCATAAATGGAGGCCGAAGACTGACGGGAAGAGGTCAAAGATAAGCTTTGTGTGCGACCAGTCCTCCGCGCTGAGCAGTGTCCGGCGGCGACCGCCACTACAGCCGCCACCTCCTCTGTTTCCCTTCTGTGGGCGGGGTCCCTTTGGCAATTGCTTGTTCCCATTTGGCAGTGCCACCGTCGATCTCGTCCCTGACCAATTGACACCGCTGCCATCTGCTCCCAGCTGTAAGTCCCACCTTTCTGAGGCCCCGTTTCCGGAAACAAAGCAACGGCATCCCGGGGTGCTTCCTGGGAGGTGTAGTTCTACGTCCGAGACACAGCCAGGGTAACAACGCCTGCGCCGCGCGAGGCACGGTGGGAGACGTAGGACAGGGCTGCGTGAGGTTTCTTGGAACTTGTAGTGTTAGGCGCTTCGAGGAAAACCAATTTAGCTATTACCAAGATTTATCTAACCGTAGGAGTCCTTCTTGTCCCCGAGAAAAAGACAAGTCTGGAGTTAGGCCGGGTTCAACCTCACTGAGCCCTCGCCAGGTGCCAGCTACCTGTTAATCTCTCCTCAGGAGCAACCATTTACTTAGCAAATATTTATTAGCGTGCCAGGCACTCTTCTAGGCACTGGGGACACTGCACAGAACAAAACCGACAAAAATTCCTGCCGTAATAGAGCTTGTATTTCAGAGGATGTAAGATTACAAGAAAGAAGTAAAACAGTTTAAAAGAAATGTAATAAAAGAAAGAATACAACCTCAAGGCACTTAGGGAGTACCAACGTTACGCATTGAAATTTTAAGTAGGACGGTCAAGGAAGCCTTCTCTGATAAAGCTCTTGGCTATGTTTATTGCTGCAGACAACATCTCCTTCAGAAAATGGGAAACTTCCGTTTACCACAGATGCTTTGGGTCTGATAAATTCTAAGAGGTAGTATTGATATCCACATTTCTTAAAAAAAAAAAAATTTTTTTTTAATGTTTTATTTTTGAGAGAAAGATAGAGACAGAGCATGAACAGGGGAGGGCAGAGAGAGAGGGAGACACAAAATCCAAAGTAGGTTCCAGGCTCTGAGCTGTTAGCACAGAGCCTGATGGAGGGCTCGAACTCATGAACAGTGAGATCATGACCTGAGCCGAAGTTGGACACCTAACCTACTGAGCCACCCAGGTGCCCCAGTATCCACATTTCTGATGAGAGTACTGAGGCCAAGTGGGAAAGTAGAGTTTTCAAATTCACACACCCCCCCCCCCAGGACAGGATAGCAGCCCCTAGTAAAGGAAGCATTGTTTCTTTCTTATTCTGCATCTGTAAAATAGGGTTCCTGAGCAGGAAAATTCCTATTTCAGAGGGTTCATAGAGTGAAGGATTGCACTACTGTGTGAAGCACTAAGCCTGGCACAAAGTGAGCATTCAATACACGTTTCTGAATATTAATAACCATTTTATGCTTCAACCTCCAAAAGATCCAGGAAGTCAATACAGAGAATTAGAGTCCTTTATTGGGGGATGTCAGTGAAGAACACAGGAGATGGGAACAAGTCTTAGGGGCTTGAGAGGGGCTTAGAGTAGAGGAGCCCATCCTGGGAGAATGAGAGAATGAGCAAGTCCCAGGCCTGTGTAGGAAGCTATCAGGGGGTACCTAGGGGTATGGTGAAGGAGAGATAGTCACCAAGGGCGCCCCAACGGGGCCGGTAGATCTGGAAGATGGTGATCCAGGTTGCGAGTACAATCACCCAGAAGAGGAAGCCCACAGCTGAGCGCCAGACATCTGTAAGAAGGAACAGGAATGGGTAAGGTTGGCCTCCAACTGCCCTCTGGTCTCCCCCAGACTGGCCCTCTCTTCTCTTTGGGAGCCCCAGAATTCTGAAACCTCCATCATTCCCTCTGGACACCCAATGGCCTCCCTTCATCTGTGTCCTAGACTCACAGCCTTTGATTTGGCTCTGCTCTGTGTACGCCGGGACTAGGAACGCCTCTCGGAAGAACCAGAAGATGTTGACCAACCAGAGAAAAGGCAGGAAAGCAAACCCACCTAAGAGAAAACAAAACAACAACAACAACAACAACAACAACAACAACAACAACAAAACTGTAACAAAAAGCAATGACATTCACCCCGGCCCCAAACTTCTACATAGAGGACAGAAGGCCCTCTCCCATGTCCAAGTTCAAATGGAGATCTCTATCAGAGATTTAGGAATTCTGGCTCCTCCCTGTGACCCAAAAATCTGACTCCTCAATCATCTATTTCTCAGGACCCAGAATCCAGCCCCACAGCTTCCCCCCCTCCCCCCCCGTCTCTTGGGACCCAGAAGTTGAGGCCCCAGCTTCCTCTTTCCTCAGGTCTCAGACCCTTCCCTCAGACCCAGGAGTCCGCGACTAAGACCCAAGAATCCAAGTCCCCGGGTCCTCTTCCCTCGGGCGCTCTAGTCCTGTCCCGGTCCCCTCTCTTCTCCTGGGACTCTAGGAATCGGCCCTTACCCAGGTAGTACTTCCGGCACAGATTTAGCTTCTCCTCGTTGGACACCCGCTCCAAGTTCATAGTTGCGCTGAGGCGGAGTCGTCCCGAGGGTCTGTAAGGGCAAGAGCCGAGCCTTGACCCCAGGTGACAGGTGCAGGGATCGCGAACAACCACGCCCCTATTACGACAAAACGGAGATAAAACTGAAGGGTGGGTTTGCTGAAAGAAGGGTACTCCGGCCCCCACCAGCAAGCTGACAGGGTTGAACGCTCTTCACGTTTATTGGGGTACGCGAAACGACCCCCAACTCACCAGTGGAACCTATTTCCTCCGCTTGGAAGCCTTTGCCACATTCAACTCCGGACGTTTGCGCGAGATACCGCAAGTATCTCTGGAGTTTGTAGTCTTTTTCAGCGAGGCAACGCTGCACGCATGCGCCTTCGGGGAACTCCGGGAGGCGGTGATTTTGCGGGGAGGGCGCAGGTCTCCAACACGCAAGCGCAGCAGACGGTCTAGGAGCGCGTGCGGTGGAGGGAGGCAGCGACAAACTACACTTCCCAATGCTCTAAAGCAACGGAAATGACGTAAAGAGCCGACTGAGTTGGAGGGTTCGAGTAAAAATGGCTGAATATTTAGCTTCGATATTCGGGACTGAGAAGGACAAGTGAGAACGGGCGCAGGGAGTGGCCCCCTGCGGGGACCGGGGCCGGGACATTTGGTTCCCTGGTGGCTGGGAGGCGTTGGGCGGTGTTTCTGGGGTGTCCGGCCTCCCCGGCCCTCGGTTCACCTCTGTCTTTGCACCTCTTCCAGGGTTAACTGCTCTTTTTACTTTAAGATCGGGGCCTGCCGGCACGGGGACCGGTGCTCCCGGCTTCACAACAAACCGACTTTCAGCCAGGTGAGACCCGGCACGGAGCCTTGAGGGTTAACGCCTCCCAGCCATTCCCCTTCTGTTGTCCATCATCACGAGGTCCCGCCTTTTCCGGATTTCAAAGGCCCACCTTACCACCGGCTTTTTTCCTGTCGGGCCTCTGCGGGTTCCTCCCCTTCCCTCAGGTCCCTCTCGCCACGCCCCCGTACTTACGAACTACACTGCTGGGCTGTCCCTGACTGCTAGGTTTCTCTTCTGGTTTCCTTAAGCGCAAGCATCGCTGATGCGCTCAATCAAGGTGCTTAGGCTTCTTCTCTGTTGCCTGGTCTCAGCCCCAACCTTCATACCCCACCCCTTTGCATGAGCTCAGGCCCCCGCCCCCTTTAAATTCTGTTCAGACCATAGTGCTGCTCAACCTGTACCGGAATCCACAGAACACCGCCCAAACCGCAGACGGATCACACTGTGAGTGAGGGGCCGGTCTTGGGGGCAGGGCAGACAGACCCCGGCAGGCCACCCCCTGATTTCATCCTGCCCCCTCCTCCAGGTCACGTGAGCGACGTGGAGGTGCAAGAACACTATGATAACTTCTTCGAGGTGAGGGTTGGCAAGGGATGGGTTGAGTTTCCTGTGGGCCAGGAGCTCAGCTGAATGCCTCCTGATCTTCCGCAGGAAGTGTTCACGGAGCTGCAGGAGAAGTACGGGGAGATCGAAGAGATGAATGTGTGCGACAACCTGGGGGACCACCTCGTGGGCAATGTCTACGTCAAGGTGTCTGCTTTCCCCCCAATAGAGCCTACAGGTGGAGGCATTTCAGTGTCACCACTGAAGCCTCACAGCTTGAGGTCCATCACCAAATCCAGCCCAGCCCCAGAGCTGCTAACTGATTCCCTAAAGACTTCTGAGTTTGCCAGCCCTGATCGATTTTTCCCTTAGTTTCGGCGTGAGGAGGATGCAGAGCGGGCAGTGGCTGAACTCAATAACCGCTGGTTCAATGGGCAGGCAGTGCATGCTGAGCTGTCTCCTGTCACTGACTTCCGGGAGTCGTGCTGTCGGCAATACGAGATGGGGTATGGTAGTACGGGGGTGGGATGGGCACCAGGAGTTCCAGACTCCTGTGTGTTGGGAAGCTGTCCTCGACGGCAGCGTCCTCCATCCATCTATCCCCTACCCAGGGAATGTACCCGGGGTGGCTTCTGCAACTTCATGCACCTTCGGCCCATCTCCCGGAATCTTCGACGTCAGCTGTATGGGCGAGGACCCAGGCGCAGGTACCTCAGGATCGGCTTGTCAGGATGTCTCATACCCTAAGGCCTTTGTACCCTGGGATGGACCTTATCCTATGTCCCCATAACAGCGTGTCTCTTTTAGATCCTAAGACTAGTTCTGAGCATCATCCCAGGACCAGCGCCTAAATCTCAACCCCAAAACCAGCTGGAACTCCAAACCCCCAAACCCAAGACCAGTCTGGATCTCCAATCCAGAGATCAGTTCCTGAGCACCTGTCCTGATACCACTCAGTAACTCTGGTTATTTCATCACCTGCCCTGCCCTACCCCAGAACTGAGAGGCAGGCCTGGGGAAGTGTGCAACATTTTTCACAGCTCTAACCCTCATCTCTCCTCTCCTGTTCCCAGGTCACCCCCAAGGTCCCATACTGGTCACCGCCCCCGAGAAAGAAACCGAAGACGTTCCCCAGACCACCGGCATGGCCGCTTCTGAGACCCTGGCTCCCTTGACCTCCACCCCTGACAGGCATAAATGTTCCTGGCCAGAACACCTCCTGAAAGCTTCCTTACCTCCCCAGCGCCGTCTTCCCCAGGCTCCGGGGCTCCGTGATGTTAATCTGTTAAACACAGGGACCTTCCTTTACCACCCTTCCCCTAATAAAGTTCTGTATTGAGGGTTTAGAACCTGTTAGCTTGAGCCTAGCTGTGGGCTGGAGTTTCCTTCCACCCCCGCATCTCCTGACGAAAAGGGGAAGCGGGCTGGGCTCTGGCCACAACTTCAGCTGAAGAACTTCCAGCAACAGGTGGGAAAGCAGCAGGCTCCGGGCCCAAGGCTCTAGAAACCCCTCAGTGGGACCGGTAGCAGTGGGGACGCTTTTGTGCTGGGAACTTCAGGACATTTCTCGAAGGCTTCTCAAGGGGGAGGTGCCTGATTGTGGCAGGTTGGAGGATTCCCAGCCCGGAGGAGATTGGGGTTAGGAGCTAAGGTAAGGCCCCTGGGAGTTGAGTGGGAGTCTCCAGAGGGTGAGGTCCGGGTGCTCCATGCCAGCTCCCCTGAGGTGGGAGTTCGCGATACCTAATAGTTAAGCTTACTGTATGCTAGGTGCTGTTCTAAGCAGTTTACTTCTAGTAATGGTTTTAAGTCTTCGAAATAAACCTTTGAGACAGGTACTGTTCTCCTGTTTTAGGGATGAGAAAAGAGGTAAGGAAGATGGCAGCGGTGGGATATGAATCCACTCTGTGGTTCCTGAGTCCTCATTCTAGCAATCTAGAGGCCTTGGTGGTCCTTCTAATAACGGGTCAGGAGCTGGACTAGGGGCTGGGGGGGGGGGTGGGGGGTAGGTTCCCCGTCTTCCAAAACGGTTTGGGTATCCCAAGCCCCCACATCACTGCTTCCTTCTTCTGCCCTGGTTTCCTGGAAAGTGTGACAGAGGCGCTGTGGCCGGAAGTTCTGTGGTCATGGCCCCCCAGGCTACAGACCCCGCCCGGATGGGGCCCCTACGCCGCCTCCTGACTGCGGCACTACTTCTGGCTCAGGCTGCGCCTCAGGAGGCCTCCCAGCACTGCGGGCGCCTAGAGTACTGGAACCCTGATAACCGGTGCTGCAGCAGCTGCCTGCAGCGCTTTGGGCCGCCCCCCTGCCCGGGTGAGGAGCAGGGGCCGGGGTATGAGGGCGGAGCCGGGAGGTGATAAGGAGATGGGGAAGGGACGAGGTCTGTGGATTATTGTCTGTGAGGCTTCCTTCTGCGTGGGGGCGGCCGGCCCTATGCAGATAAGACGGCAGGGGCGCTGAGCCTGTGACGGAAGGGATGGTATGGGTTACGTTAGTGCCAAGGCGAAGTGGTCCTGCCAGTGAGAGGGGCCGAATCTCGGCTGTGTTCAGAGGGTGGGCTGTGTGGCTAAATCGGGAGTGGGTGGGACTTGGTGCCGAAGCGGGGCGGGGCCTGTGTAGAGAGGGTCTTGAGCCTGCTTGGCCAGTGCGGGGAGGGTGGCACGTCCACTGATAGGGTGGGTGAGTCGAGTACAAGGTCGGGATAGGACAAAGGGGAAAGGGAGTCGTTAGTGCAGAAGAGGAGGGGCTGGGCAGCCACACGTGAGACTTTGTTTCCCACCAGACTACGAGTTTTCGGAAAACTGCGGATTCAATGATTTTGCCGATCACGTGACATACCCCTTCAAAGAGTGTCCCTTTGGGCAGTGCAACCCCGACAATGCGGAGCTATGTAGCCCTTGTGGCGCCGGAGCCACGGCCCCCGCTCCCGCAGGGAGCAGGAGCGGAACCCAGCGTCGCTGCAGAGAGGTGCGGGTAGGCCCCGGAGGGCCTGGGAAGGGGTGCAGCCTGTCGGATGCGGGACAGGGGCTGGGGGGAGTGGTTTTGGGGTTAGGTGGGCGGGGTCTGGACTAAGGGAGGGAGTGTAGTCCCACTGAAGAGAATAATAGGGTTGGGGGAATAGTAGTATCAGGAGACCTACCTGGGTTAGGGGGTGGGTCGCTGGCTCAGGTGGGGATTTGGTCCCACTGAGGGATATAAGGATGGGAGGTTCAGGCTGAGGGGGGCAGAAGTGGGTGGGGCACGCCTCCAGCTTTACTCCAACCTATTTGCAGAAGCCGGTCCCTCCCAAGGAGCCCTGTCCTCTCAAGTCTGGGAAACCCAGAGTCTATAGCTCCCAGGACCCCAGCCCATCAGCGATTTCCAGTGTCTCCTGGATACCTGAGCGCAACGTCACTCAGCAGGCCTTGCCGAATTTTGCCCTGCCAGTGGTGCTGGTTCTCATGGTGCTGGTTCTGCTGGTGACCTCAGCAGTGATCCTTCTGCTTGCCCAGCGGTGTCACCGCCGGGCAAAAGTCCTCCATCCCTACCCCGGCTTGGTTTGTGGCGAGACCAGTATCCATACGGTCTTCTCCTTGCCCTCGTCCTCTCCAGGCTCCCTGGAGGCATCAGACGCAGGGGATAAGGTCTCTCTGGTTCCACTCCTGGGCAGAGGTCAGTCGGGGACGTGCCAGGGAGGGAAAAGGTGGACTAGAAGATTGCCCTTCCTCTTCCTCACCCCTCCATTTGTCTCCCAGAACTGCCGAGTCTGGCATCACAGCCCCTGTCTCGCCTCCTGGATGAGCTGGAGGTGCTGGAGGAGCTGATAGTGCTGCTGGATCCTGAACCTGGGCCAGGTGGGGGGATGGCACGCGGCACCACGAGACACCTGGCGGCGAGGTACGGAGTGCCCGCTGCCTGGTCCACCTTTGCCTACTCACTGCGACCCAGTCGCTCGCCACTGCGGGCCCTGATCGAGATGGTGGTGGCAAGGGAGCCCTCTGCTTCTCTGGGGCAGTTTGGCACACACCTGGCCCAGCTGGGGCGGGCAGATGCGCTGCAGGTGCTGTCCAAACTTGGCTGACCTGGGGCTTGTTCGGCCTCCTCCTCAATAAAGTTTCCCGTGAATTGCCTGCCGCCTCTGGGCCTCATTAAGGTGCCCTTTTGAAATACGGTCTTAACTGGGCCAAGACCCAACGGGAATCCCCTCATTCTACCATGCGCAACTAGACCAGATGTGGGAGCCGGCCTCGTGCCTCTGGGCACCCATGGTCCCGAGAAATGGCCCCGCTACCCTGGGGAGAGCTCATTCACAGGGGCCCAGCCGGATTCTAACTGGGAACATGTTGAACATTTGTTGCTCCGAAGCCTTAACAGACCCTCACAATTTACTTGTAATTCTGAGTGATAGCCTCACCCTTCTATGGAGGCTGACGGGCTTCCCGGGCTAAGGCATGGCGAAACGGGAGCTCCTCCGTGCCCCCAGCACCACACGAACGGGAACACCACCTCTCCAAACATTGACAGACTTTATTACGGGAGGTTCCCACCTGGGATCCCACCCTCTTAAATAAAAAAGTGCATAGAAAAGAAGGGATTTAGAAACCTTTGTACAGTATCTACATCCTGGGCCCCCAGGGCGGGAAGGGGGCGATTGCTGGGTGGGGTGGAGGCAGGGCCTTTGCCACCTGCATGCCCACATCCACCCCGAACAGGAGGGTGGGGGTGAGATGCTCTGGGAGGGACGAGGGAGCCCCCAGACGAGGGGCAAGATGGCAGCAGGGGGTGTGGTGGGCAGCCACGGCTTCAGTTCAGGAACCGACGGCAGCGCTTGGCGCCACAGTTGCAGGGCAGCTTGTTGCTGGCATCCTCAATGGGGAACTTGTAGTCGTAGGTGAGCTCCTCACCACGCAGGATGCGGCGCAGGGCAAAGATGACGATGTGCTTCTGGCCCTCCACGTGGATGACCCGAGAGAAGCAGTTGGGCTCACACGAGTGGTTGATGAAGCGGGCAGCGTTGCCGTGCATTGTGGCATCCACCACATCAAAGTCATCCATGCGGAACATGTAGCACCCGATACCCTACGAGGATAGGATAGGGCAGTCAGGTGCTCCGTTCCCACGGATCAGCCCCACTCTATCCCCTCGTCCCCACGGCCTGGGGGGCCCACCTTCCCGTCGTAGAACTTCTCCCGCTTGTCAGTCAGCACAGAGCGAATGACGATACCGGAATACTCAATGACCATCTCGCCGGCATCGATGTTGCGCTTACAGAACAGGCCCCGCCCATGGATGGCAGATCTGTGGGGTAGGATAGGCAAGGGGGAGCTCAGGGGGCAGGGGGACAGAACCAAGGCAGCCCCACACCAGGGCACCTGTCCATCCACCCAAGGGGCATCCTCCCCCCAACCCCACTAACCTGTAGACACCCACAGCCTCTTTGGATGTCTTCTTGAGGTGGCGAAAGCGCATGGCCATGGGCAGCTCCAGGCTGGTGGCACGTCTGGTGGGGTCAGCAGTGTCACAGGCTGGTACCCAGGAATGACCTCTCTTGCCCCTGGTCACCCTCTTTAGGACCCTTCCAGAACACCCCCAGCACCCTGGCCTGCCCTCCATACCTGGTTGACCTGAGCTGCACCTCATCCTCTTCCTCGTCACAGGTGGCTCCCTCAGGGAGCACCCGGTGCTGGGAGGCCAGGAAGTTGAACATGTCAAAGGTACACTTCCTGCAGCAGAGAGAGGAGGAAAGAAGGGAGGATCACAGCCATTCCTTCAAAAAGATGCCACCTACCTACCCATTGGCTTGGGCCTGCCGCTGACAAAAGAAATACCGCTACCACTGGAGACAGAGAAAAGGGGAATGGAGGGGGTTCGTTCTTCCGATGTGAACTTTAGGAATAATTCCTGGAGTGGCCTGGCATCTTCTCCCAGGCCTCAGTTTCCAATCTCTACAGACTTCATTCCCATGCTTGAGAACTCCCATAGGGCTCCCCAGACCTCTCACCGGAGATAGACCTCGGCACGGGCTGCCCCGTGGGGATTCAGGGGTGGTTCCTCCTGGCCCTCTCCCTGCTGGTGGTAGCGGAACTTATAGTGCTGGCAGCGCTGGGCCCCGGGAAGCTGCTCTGCCAGGAAGATGACAGCGTCGTGGTGGATGCCCAGGAGCCTTGCCCCGCTCATTCCTGGGGAGAGTCAAAGGTGAGGACACACAGGTCATGGCAGAGGCCCACCTTGTCCTCTGGGAGTCCTCTCAGCATCCCTGTGGACTCTCCCCACTTACCACTGAAGGAGAGATGTCGGAGGCGGGCGTGCCCTCGGGCCTCTTGCACCTTCTCAATCAGAGTTCTCCACGCCCCTGAGGAGGGAGCAGGGCCAGAGCAGTCAGGACGGTGCTCCACCAGACACCTGCCCTCCGTCACCACTACTCCCGACTCACCCTCCAAGCTCTCTGCCTCCACGCTGAACCCATCCTCACTGCTGATCTCAAAGCGTAGATGTGGGCCAGCCCGTTTGGGGGCCTGGTTCTCTTTGTCCTCTGGGGATGGAGGCTCTTCCTCGGAGCTCGAAGCCTCACCTGATCCCAAGCAGCAGGTCACAGTAGGTGAGGGTCACCACTCCTGGACTCCAGAGTCCCCGGTTCCCCACCACCCTCCCTTCCTCTCCCTGCACAAGCACAGATACTTGGTCGGTGGCTCTCTTCCTGCTCTAATTACCCAGTGAACCCTACAGGATGGACATTATTATTCTTTTTAATGTTTACTTACTTATTTTGGAGAGAGAAGAGAGAGAACGAGCACAAGCAGGGGAGGGACAGAGAGAGAGGGAGACAGAGGATCCGAAGTGGGTCTATGCTGACAGCAGAGAGCCTGATGCGGGGTTGGAACTCACAAACCGTGAGATCATGACCCAAGCCAAAGTCAGGCACTTAACTGACTGATCCGCCCAGGCGCCCCTGGACATTTTTTTTTTTCCTACAGGGCCTGCGGTCCCTTTTCTACAGGAGTTCTTGGCTAGATGAGCATTTACACAGAGGCCTGGAGTGCCCTGGCTCTGCAGGACACACTTCTGGTTCATTCAAACCCAGTTTACAAAAATGCCCATCTACACCCCTCATTCTTTCTCTCACAGAGAATTTAAAATACCAGAGAGGTGCATTATACACATGTATTTTTATATACACAGCATATCTGTATAAATACTGCAAATTTATTATTATATAGGCCCCTAACCACAGAGTCAAGTACGTGTATCTTATGAGCTATTTAAGGGATCTCTCAGGGGCCAAAGATCTGGAAAACACAGAAGACAGAAGTTGTTGCTATAGGAGATGTGGATATGAGAGACAGTGGAACGTCAAGGACAGCTCAGGTTTGGGACCTGAACACCCAGAAGGATAAAACTGCCAATGACTGAGATGATGAGGGAGAGGCAGGAACAAGTTTGGGGTGAAGATCAAGAGCTCAGTCTGGGACATGCTGAGTCTGAAATTCCCCTTAGAGAACCTGCCCTTGCAACCTGCTGGGGGAGACGGCAAACAGGTGGCAGGACCTAGGAGCCCAGCAACCAATCTGGGGGCTGTCGGAATTAGAGATGGGATCCAGAGCCACGCAGTAGCTGAGAACATCTGAGAGTACAGATAGAGAAGTCAAAGCCAGGGCCCTGGGACATGCCAAAGTGACAGGCTGGGGCAATGACGAGGTATAACTAGATTGGTGAGGAGAGGGGTGGAGTTCTGGAAGCCAGAGAAGGAAGTGCTGCAAGGAGGGAAATCAGTGCAAATGCTGCTGCTTGCTTAAGCAGGGTGTGGACTGAGGACTGTCATGGCTGGGGGGCGGGCGTGGGGGGAACCTACGTTTGAGTGGAGTACACTTTAGGAGAGAGGCAGGACCCACTGTGGCCGCACTTTCTCCCCACACCACTTCTCTGCGCCAACCTGACTGCGTGCCCTCCCAGCCCTAGGCATGCCTCTAAACCTGATTTGCTGTGCGACCCACATCCTCTCCAGGCCTCAGTGCCCCTGCACCCACCTCTGACAGTTTCTTCTACCTCCTCTTTGCCCTTGCCCCATCCTCACCTCCATTGTTCCCTGAACCCGACAGGCTGACTACAGGGGCCTCAGCCAGGCGCTCTCATTGCCTTCTTTCTCACGGTGCTCGTTCTCAGCTGCGGTACACTTGCTAATGTACGTGTCTGTTTCCTCTACCAAAATCTGGCGTGGTCCCTAAGGGTGGGGACCTGTCCGTCATGGTCACTGCCATAACTTCACACCACCTCTGACCCCCATAGGCGGTCTTTCAGTTAAGCGGTCTCTGTCTACCTCGCTCCGCTTCCACGCTCAGTAACTCAGCACTACGGAACGAGAGAATCCACACATGTGGACAGGACTCGGGCCAGGAGAAATTCCGAGCCTCAGGCTGCTCGGTTGCCAGCTTGCTTGGCTGTAGCCTACCCCTCTGCCGCGGTCCTCTGTAACCAACACAGCACCGCCCTCCTAGCTTCACTGAGGTTGGCAGCCCAATCCACTCTGTGTGCCCCCATCCTGTGTCCTGATGTCTCTGCCAGTGCGCTAACCTCACCTTTCCCCCAACGCAGCGGTCTCCTATTCAAACCCAACCACCATGCCTCCTCCCACCTCCGCTGCCATCCACAAGCCCCCTTCCCCCTCCTCCGTGGCTCTGCTGTCTCAGCCCTCACACAAACCCCTCTGGGTTGCTGCCTTCCCCTCAGACCCTTACGCAACCTTGCTGGCAAGATGCCTAAGTCTTGTTTTGGCTTCCTCATCAACCACAGTCTTCAATTCTGGACCCTGATACAGCATCCTTCCCAGTCGGTACACCAATCCTAAACCCCACATGCCTGGTGTTCCCTGAGGCAGTTAGGACTAGCGACTATTCCCTTCCCAGGGCCTCTGGGACACCACTCTCCTGTGATCTCCTTCCTACTGTTCCTGCCCCTCCGGGTCCTAGGTGAGCTCTATCCTCATTGGCACCCAGGTGCTCTTATCTAGCTGCATGGCTCTGAATCCCATCCCATTCTGACAGCCCCGCCAGCTGCTCAGCTTTACTAGGAACCTAACCCTCTGACCTTGGCAGATTACGTTCTGAAGCTGACCCCCGGGCTCCTGGGCATGCTGCACGGGTACTTTCGAAGGGCCTCTTACATGGAGCTGAAACTTCCTCTCCATGACTGTTTCTGCCACGGGTCACACTCTCCCTGAGAGTGTCTCTAGAACTCTTCACACCTAGTCTCGGGCTCATAGCCAGGTGGATGTGTGACGTGTGTTTTCGGAAGTGGCCTGATTCTGAACTGACCATCACCCAGCTAAGGCAAGCACGAGGCAGGGAAGCAGAGCGACAGGCCGGTTCCTACCTGAGTAGTGGTGCCACTGGGACTCAAGCAGCAGGTCGGGGGGACCATCAGGGGCCCGAGGAGGACCACCTTCTGGGAGTGACAGCAGAGGGGACCGGTCCTGGAGGGGCCTGTAAGGAGAGACCTGTCAGAAAAAGGAAGGAACAGAGGTCCTAGAGCCTCCAGGGAAAGGGGACTGGCTACTCACCTTGGGCTTTCCTCCCCCGTGGGCTCCCCAGGCTCATCCAAGTCAAGAACTCCACGCACTGTGGGCGTTTTCATCCTTACTCGGCTAAACCTGGGGGAGGAACCCCGAGAAGGCTGAGCTGCTTTCCCCTGCCCACCTCTCACCCTCCTCCAGACTCAGCACACTCACTCACCCGCTGCCACTAAGCCCTGGACCCTGGGGGGCATCCTCCAAGGACTCTCCATCTTCCTCCAGCCGGGGAGTCTTGTTTGGGGGAGGCGCTGGTGGGGAACGGCCAGAGAAGGTGGACACCCTCTTGACGCGGATGGCCTGATGGGGTGGGCTGGGGGGTCCACTGCTCAACACCAGGGTCAGTGGAGGAGGGGGTGGGGGTGGGGCGGGGCGGACCACCCCTACCACTGGCAACACACCCAGCAGCGGTC
The DNA here is from genome assembly GCF_018350195.1 of Panthera tigris. NCBI lineage: Eukaryota > Metazoa > Chordata > Mammalia > Carnivora > Felidae > Panthera > Panthera tigris. The sequence goes on from NC_056674.1 coordinate 17,899,779, forward strand.
CTGGGGGCAGAGTCCAGGAAGCAGGGGCTGTAGGGGGGATGGGAGGGGGCAGAGGTGGCTGCTTCACTGGGGGTGAGACGGGTTCACCCTCCCCAGCCATCTTCACAAAGACTTGCCCCAACTTGTTGACAAGGATGATTTTGGATGTGGCGGGTTTGGGGGGCTCAGGGGCAGGGCCCAGGCTCAATACCCGGACCCCTGGGGCCCCAGGGAGCCAGGCAAACGTCCGAGTGGGGTCAGCTGGGCTAGGGGGTAGGCCCTGGGAAGGCTGGCTGCCATTGGCCAGGGGAGGTGCTGGGGGGAGGGGTTCCTCTCTGGGTCCAGCACCTCCCTCTCCAGGCCCTCCTAGGTTCTTCAACACAAAATCCACAATTTCTGACGGCAAGTCCTCAGGAGGTCGGGTTCTGTCCCCTGCAGCCCCGATGACCCCAGCCCGGCCCACTCCTGGCCCCGAAGGAGGAGTCCCCTGGCCCCGAGGCTGCTGGACTGCCTCTGCTTCGCTGTCTGTGCCGTCATCCACTCCGTCCAGCTGTTCGATGCGGGGGGTTCCAGGGAGGGCACCAGGGGCCAGGGCAGGGCCAGACACCACAGTCACAGGGAAGTGGACATAGCGGGGGGTAGGGCTAGCCTCCTCCTCTGAGCTGTCCCCTGGACCCCCGTGGCTGCTCCCCACTGCCCCTGCGGCCACAATCTCTTCCTGGAAGGGCTCAGTCCCCAGCAGGCTGGCCGCAAAGTCCAGGTCAGCAGCACTCAGTCCTGACACCACCTCCATGTCCTCAAAGTCTGGGCCCAGGTCTTCAGGGGGTGGTGGAGGAGATGGGGCTGGGCCAGGGGGAGCCAGCTCCCCTGAGGTAGGTGTGAGGGCTCTAACGACTGAGGTAGGAGGGGGCACCCTGAGCTGTGGGGAGGTTCTGAGAGGGGGAGAGGCCCGCCGCGACGGTGGCAGCCTTGGGGTCAGGGGGCTGGGACGACGGGAGCGTCTGGGGGGAGCTGGAAAGTCCAGGTCTCCCACCGTAGGGATGTGGTGGGTCAGAGAAGATGGACTTCCTGTTGGGGGGAAGGGTCAGTGTCAGCCACAAGCTCCTGCCTCACCCACCCACCCCCCTCTCCCCAACAGTCCCAGGTACTCACCAGGGGAGGGCAGGGGTCCAAAGGAGACACCCCCCAAGGGCCTCCGGGATGGTGAGTAGTTGGGCACTTTGATTCGAGCCCCTGAGAAGGAACGGGGGGCTGGAGGAGGGGCAATGCTGAGATCTGGCCGAAGTGGGGGGTCCAGGTTCTGAACAGGTGAGTGGTGCTCAGGAGCTCCAGGGATAAGGGCATCTGTATCTGGCGGGGGGTCCACATGATCCGGGGGTTCTGAAGAGGCAGGAGAATGGCATCAGGAACGACAAGGACCCTGTCAAAGCCTCTCCTCACACACCCTCCCTTCTTTTGAGCCCACCAAGGCTTCTCCACCCCCACCCAATGGTCTGGTCACAATGTGCACTGGTTCCCAGTCATCACCCAGGTTCCACACCCCTCTGTGGTTTCTTTAAAATGTCCACACACACCTGGGTCACGGTCCCTCTGTAACTCCTCCTCACCCATCTCTGCCATCTCCCCCATTCCTGGCTGCCTACTGTTCTCTGACTCAGGCCCCACATTCCACAAGGGGCACTGCGCACTCTCCAGCAGGGCCAGTCCTACCACTTTCTCACCTGCACTGTGCATCCCTGCCACATCAAACACACCCGCCTCATGCTGGCGCTTGGGGCTCCCCATTACCTGGCTCCACCCAATCTGTGAGAACAAATCTCTGCTGCCGCCTCCAACACTCCCCTGCTTCCAGCCAGGGTGGCTGCACCCTCCTCCCCTCTCCGCTTCATATTGGAACCTGGCACAAACTCCTTTTCTGCAAACATAATCCGAATCTCTTCCTTCTCCCTTTCAGCTCACAACCTCTCCTTTTACTGATCTCCAAGCCCAATCTTTGAGGTGTGCCATCCAGCGCTTGGCTACATCCCTCAGCACTGGTACAGCTATGAGGGGACCAATTCGGTTTGAATCCTGATTCCACCACTGTGTTATGTAGAGAGCAACCGCCCTTTTTAAGCTGCAGTTTGGCAGAGCTTGCACCTTCCTTGTAAGGCTGTGAGGAGCACCACGGGAGCACATAACCCCAAGTCAGGTGGCCATAAACATTATCTGTTTGTCCAGAAGCTGCCACCCCCCACAAGTAGGTAGCATGGTGCTCTTCCCTCACTTCCTGCAAAATGCTGAGCACGGTCCCTAGCACATAATGCTATCAGTTACTGACATCATGACAATCGGAAGAACGACAAAAAACCTAGAGTATCTTTAGGGGAGAGGGGAACCGGGTAGTGGGAAACCGTTTGAGGGCAGCATTCAGGGAAGGAAATGAGGGAGTTCCAACACCCATACCTGAGGAAGGGGTGGGGCTGTGCACAATGGTCTGGTTCTCCTCTGCTGCCTCCAGGTGAACTGGCTCTTCCCTTGGACCCCACGGACGATACTCCAGAATACGACACCGATACCAGCAGCGCCGCCGAGCATCCACTGTGCTCCAGTACAGACGGGAGCACCTGTCAGGTGGGTGTGTGGGTCAAGAGAGTCAGGACAACTTGGGAAGTGGGATCCAGTCCTGGAGTCCTTCAACCCCACCCAGGCCCCCTGGGCTGCTCACTGGTAGCCAATGGGGAAGAGCCGTCCCTCGCAGTCCGAGAGATCAGACAGGGTACCCAAGGAGTCAATTCGGATGGAACCTATAGTGCAAAGAAGTGATCAGAAGGGTGGGGCCAGGCAGGGTCAGGAAGACCAGGGTACAGAGCAAGAGGCTTACCAATGAGCACATTGATGGCATCAGGTTCGAGCCCCGTCAAGAACTTTCGCTTGAAGTTGATGCCCTCAAAGTCCACATAGACTCGGCGGAGAACATCAAACCCATCGGGGGTCACAATCTCCTGGGAGGTGGGTGGCAAATGGGGTTGCTGGATTGATGGGTGGGGGGGGCGAGGGGGCTGTGAGGGAAGGCTCTGGACGCAAGGACTGGACAGTTGGGTGCCTGGCTCAAGGACTGAGGAAAACAAGGGAGACACCAAGAGGTAGCTGGGAAGGGCTGAGGGGCTAAAGGGGCCAATGAGTGGAAAAAGAGAGAGCAGTGTGGAGCTGTCTCCCCCACGGTCCTGACTCACCTTGCCATCCAGCAGGTCTGTGTGTTTCTGACAGAAAACTTTCTTGTCGTCCTGGAAGATGCAGTAGCTGGCCCGGGCGCACATGAAGTGGAAGTTGCTGAGGCAGGAGGAAAGGCAGCAGCCCACCGTGGCTCCAGGCTTCAGGCAGAGCTCACAGCGCTGCGGGTGGAAGGGGCTGCTGACGGGAGAAGCCAGTGACCGAGACCAGGGTCTGATGCTCAGCATCACTGTCTGTGAGACTCTGCTTGGGCCCCAGTCTAGCCCAGCACCTCGCATAGCAAAGGCATTCACCAAACATAACCTCTTCCCTAGATGCATCCAATGCCAGGTGCGTATCAAACCTACTTCAAATTTTCTGAAGCAAAGTGTTGCAGTAGAGAGAAAGATAACGACAGCTAACGCTTACTTAGCAGCATTTACCATCTTTCTCACATAATTTCTTAAATATTTATTTAAGTAATCTCTACACCCAACGTGGGGCTCAAACTCAAGACCCCGAGATCAAGAGTTGCGTGCTCTTCTGACTGAGCCAGATGTCCCTCTCACACCATTTTAATGTGAAACCTGTATCATTTCATTTAATCTTCACTGACCTCCCACCAAGTAGATCTCCCCCGTGCTTCACTTCCTAATCCTGAGGCATCCTACGGCACCTAACCCAGGTCCCACACTGGTGAGGAGAGGTTCTAGCCCAGTCAATACCTCATCTCATAGGGACACAGTAAGAGCTAAGTGCCACACTGCATAGAAAGCATCCAGAACAGGTTGAATCAACAAAAGATCTTCCAACTTTTAATCTCCCAGACTTCAAGCTCAAATGGGGGTGGGGGGGTAGCCGCTATCATTGCAGCACCAGAGTCCTGGGACAACCAAAAAATGATACCCAGGACCAGCGGTGAAAGGACACGTTGGGGTAAAGACTGTGAAACAGGAGCTGTCTCCCCTGCAGGGGGCCCTACCTGAGACCCCAGGGCTGCCCACCTCTCTAGGCCCGGGCTCTCACCATCTGCCTCCCTCGAGCTACAGCAGCATGCACGTTTTTGAGGGAGCCATCATTTTCCTCAAACACTTCAGCTGACCAAATGGCACAGTTGACATGTGTCCACTCATTCTGCCCAATGTATAGAAGCCGTCCCGCCTCCTGGGGGCAGAGGAGAAATGGTGTGAGGGGAGGCCCCAGGGACTAAGCCCCAAAACCCGGGACTTCACATGGTAGCCCTCACCTTAGAGTCTGCATCCCCATATTTGAGGCAGAGCGCACACTGACGGGGGTCCTCCAGGTGTGAGAAAGCAGCTGGATCCTTGCCCTGAAAAGCTGGAAGGGGTGTGGAAAGGGAAGTTCCAGAATCAGGACCTAGAGTTTGTTCCACCAACTCAGGGGCCCTGGCTTCCAGCCCCCATTTGCCAGTACCTGCCGAGGGGTCCCCTGGAGGCTGCCCTGATTCTGGGGTCTCTGGTTCCTGCTGCCTCCACTGAGCGTAGACATGATCCAAGGATGGAGGTAACACGGCATTGGGAAGAACTCCGCTGTGGACAGGCAGGGTCAGCATCTGACACGTCTAACATGGGTGGCCACCCAAATCTTAGCCTAAACATGCCATGACACACTTGGTCCTCTCTCCATGTGGCATTTCTCCCAGTCTCCCAAATGAGCCGGGGCCCCCCCCATGCCACCTGTGACACGTGAAATGCTGTTCCTCATGTCTGTAATAACTCTTTTTCCACATCTCAGCTGTCATCTCTTCTGGAGAGTCTTAGGCCCTAGGAACCTTCTCTGGGCTCTCATATCCCCTTGGACTTTCCCATCACCACCCTGACAACCTGGCTTATCAGGCATTAATGTCTGTTCAACCTCAACTCCCACCCCCCAAACATGGCTAACTCATTGCTGTCCCCAACACTACCTTGCACAAAGTAGAAACAGAGCGGGCTAACTGCACAATCTGAGTTTTTGCTGACCTAGAATCCCCAAGGACGCTCCTCCTGGCTCCACCACCCTCTAGATGCTAACTCTATTCCTCGTCCATTCTCAGCCCAGGTTGATCCTGGATTCCCATGTGCCCTTGCTTTTGCCCTCATCCCCTAGATCCCCTCCTGCTACCCAGCCTTGCTCACTTCGGCAGCCGGGTACTCCGTCGCCAGTACTTGGGGTCATGGGCGTCGAACCAGCCGAACGCAGACTCTAGCAGCTGGGGAGTGGGTTAACAAAATGAGAAGAACTGGCTTCCCCAGGCAAGTTGGTGGGGGCAGGGTCTGAAGTACCCACTCTCTCTTCCCCACTTCCATTCAAGCCACCCTATAGGCTTTCCCCAAAGTTCTCACCTTCAGTAGGAGCCCCTTCATCTGGCCTCCAGCCCGGCGCTCTGGGGTTTCTCCTTCTTCTGAGTGCTTCATCAGGATGCCCACCATGTCCTCCATAAAGCTGTGCTGTAAGGGAGCTTGTCAGGATCAGAGCCCCCACCCCGCCCCCAACCCCCCTCCTCCTGACACCCACCTGTTCCTCTGTGTCCCACTCACCACGGACTTGTAGTGGCCTTCCTCGAACCGCCGACTCACGGCTTGCAGATCACAGGGCCCCGGGTGCAGCTGCTTTCCAGCCTGCCCACACTGCAGAGACAGGAAGTCAGCAGGGCTGGTGCTGGGCCTGGCCCCACCCCCCCCTACCTCCCGAGCCCCCAGACCTGAGTGCACAGCAGCAATGGGCCCGCCACCTTGGAGCTCAGTAGGCCCTGGAGCACCTGGCGTAGGCCCCCCTGCAGGGCCCCACTCAGGGCCTCTCGCCAGCGGGGGTGCGTGGCCCCCGCACACGGTCCGCAGGTATATAGCACGGAGTCTGGCAGCCCAGAAAGGATCTCATAATCTTCATCTAAAACAGCCAAAGTAGGATAGGAGAGAATGGTTTGGGAGGACGTGAGAGTTGGCTCTCAGCAGCCCCTAGAGGTTGCCAAGGATATTAAGCCCACCTGTCCCATAAGGGCCTGTGCTGTGGGTAGGACAGGGACCCCCTCAGGGCTGAGGCAGCAGCCCAGACACTCTGCTGCTCACCCGAGAGTCCCTCGCACTTGGCGTGCACCCAGTGGTCACACTGTGCACACTGCATCATCTTGCTCTCGTAGTCGTTGTCTTCGTAGCAGCGTGTGCAGATCGGGCAGAAATTTCCTGCAGAAGAGGGAAGAAAAGGGCAAGTCAGAGGAGCTGGGGCCACTACCTGTCCCCTGGAGGTCTCTCTGGGGCCACCACCTCTTGGCTGCCGTGAGGGCTGCCTTTGCTATGTTCCATCTTGGGTCCCTACTATTCTCAAATCGTTGGCTGAGGATAAAGCCTCTTTTAATCCTGTGACCCCAATGCCTCACAAAGAACCTTGCTAAATATGCTGCCTGAGCAAATGGGGAAAGCCTGGGTTTTCAAAGTGCTCAGTGGAGTCCTGAGGATCCAGGGGACATGTCAGGGACCACCACAACAATGGGATCTAGGCCCTCCACTCCCACTGCCCTCAGAGAAAGTATGTCCTTCTATCTGAGGTACTGGCTAGGCTTCCGTGGGAAAGTACCATGAATGGAAGGAAAGGTTCCGCGGCTAGAGGAGGATACAAAGCCACTAGAAAAACACATCTGTCCTGCCTGTCTAGGAGCCTGGCCCACTGCCCGGTGTCCCCCAGGGCCCAGGTCCCCTGACAGGTCCCCACCTTTCTCATAGAGCTGGGTGCACCTGGGGCAGAGGCTGTAATCTCCAGACCACTCGACGTCCCAGTTCTTCCCTGGAGTCGCCCCACAGCTCTTACAGCGTACGCAGGCTGAGCAGATCTGGGGGCAGGGGGGGCAGGGTGACATTAGGGGGAGCAGCCTGGAGCAGTGTTGGGGGGTACAGTGGGAGGAGATGGGCAAAGAAGACTGGATGGCAGGCAGGAGACAAATGAGAAAGGACGGGTAAGAGGAAAAAAAGTGAGCAAGAGAAGCAAGGAGGAAGGAGGGAGAGGAATGAAGTGGGGGAGACTGGCACAGGGAGACAGGGAGGAGTGGAGATCAGGCAGGAGCAGGGGATTCTGAGCCCAGGACCTTGGAATCCATGAGCCCCTGCAATCATCCTGTGTAAGTTCTGCACGTAAGTCTCGTTTATACGAAATTTCAGAAGAGAAAATGCTGTTTATCAGATAAACTCTCACAAGGACCTCTGACCTTTCCCTCCTCATGGAAGCCCTGGCCTAGAGTAAGTCTGGGGGTGGTAGCAGCCTTAATTAGAGCTCCAAAGCAAGGGGCGTGGGCCTCGTCTCTCACCCAGTGGCGCCGTTTGCGTGTGGCCCGGGTTGGGTAGCTGGGCCCCAGGCAGGCTGGATGATAAGCATGGCGGCAGCGCTCACACTCCAGGAGGTGCTGTTGGGAAGTTCGAGAAAGACAACAATGGCAGAACCTACTGACACAAGAACATCCCTCTCCTCCACGCCTCCACCCACTCGCACGGCTCCCGTGCCCAAACCTTGGATCCCCGGCCTTTGCGTCCACAGACGTGGCAAAACTTGCAGCGGCGGCAGCACCAGGTGTCATGATGTTGGGGCAGGGGCCGTTCGGCCTCCTCCAGACAGAATGGATGGAAAGGGTCACAGCAGACTTGGCAGAACACCAGCTGGGAGTGGGGAGAGTGAACAATGGGCACAGTGTGAGGCCAAGAGGCCAGGGATGAGACCCTGCTGAGAGGGCCCAAGAACTCAGGCAAGGAGGGCCAATGGAGACCTGAGGGGCTGTGGAAAAAGGCGGGGATCCAACCTCATGCAGGCCTTTACTGGCACACAGCAAGCACACCATTGGCGGCCCCCCTGGCACGGAGGTGAGCACACTGAGGCCGCCCATCAGCCACACGTTCTCCAGGTCACAATCCTCCTGAGGGGAAGAGAGGACACAGGTCAGAGAGCAGCCAGGAACACAAGCCAAATTCTTCCTTAAAGCCCTGGTTTCTCATATACGATCAAGTTTCTTCCAAACACGGTCCTTGAGACCCTCTTCCTCAATGCCATACCTTAAAATCCACACGGACCCGGTGCACTCCGTCAGGGGACTTCTGTTTTCCAGTCCAACCATTGGGAAAAGAAGTAAAGGGGCCAGGGGCCAGAGCGTCCTAGAAAGGGAGGTGGTGATCGGAAGGCCGCCAAGGCTCACCCTCTGCAGACTTCCCTCCACACTGCCATTTCCCCCAGTCTGTCCAGCCTTGTCTCTTGCCCAGATCCTACTTTGCTTTCCAGAAGGACAGGCCTGCCTTACCCCTCAGGGCCTGTCCTCTGGTGTGGAAAACACGGCACTCAGGTGAGTCCGTTACCCTGACTTGCTAGGAAGCTCCCGAAGGGCAGGAGCCATGCCTTCCACGGGGCTCAGGGTTCTTGGTGTGGGGCCTTGCTGACCTTGTCCAGGCGCCTTCGGGCCTTAAGCTGCAACACAGGCTGCAGGGTGGGTTTGCGGGGCCGGCTCTGCTCCTCAGGTTCTGGTACTGGTAGCTCTAGGCAGGACAAATAAATGGTGAGGTTCCCCTATTTAGAGGTTCCTCACCCTAAATAGGTGAGGTTCTTCCTTCCCTATTCCCCTTTCTCCACAACCCCCTAATGTTACCTGGATCCCCAGGGCCATCTTTAACTAAGACCCACTAGGATGACCCGGCTCAATGAGCTACTGAAAACCTCACGCACCAGTTCTCCCTATCCACACCAAACTACCTCCTTTCCTTGCAGTGAGCTGTGTTCTCTAACATACTGGTAGGGCCCCGGGTCTGGAAACCCCGCCCCTTCTACACAAAAGACACGGGACTAACTGAAAGGGGAAGCAACAAGCAATTCGCACCATTCTCTCGGGGGGTCCGACGCCGGGGAGCAGGGGGACCCCCAGGCTCTGAGTCATCCGAGTCCTCGAAGATATCATAGGAGGGTCGCTGTTTGACGCAGCGCCGGGCTGACTTGCGCTGCAGTAGGAGGGAGTCCTGCTCCTCGGGCCCTGGGGGGGCCACCACCTCCTCCCGGGGCCCCCCAGCTCCCGCCCCCCGGCGTGGGCCTGGAGGACCAGGGGAGGCCTCAGGAGATTCATCGGAATCCCAGGGCAACAGCGTCTTCACTATCGTCCGGCCTGTGGGAACAGGGGACTTAGTAGGATCTGAGCTCAGCCAGGGACATGGGACACTGGGATGGACAAAAGCCAAAAAGAAGTGGGGCAGAAGAGAACGAGTACAGGAGAGATATGAAAGCACACGATGGAAAGACAACAAAGGTAGGAGACTGCAAAGATAAGGAGAAGAGAACAAAGAAAACATAGTTTCCTCCACACCACGGATCTAAACACGGTTGTATAAAGAAATACTCCTCAAGTCCTGTTACCTTTTTTAGCCAACCGTTCCATCTTCCGAGCCTCTATCTTGTCACACTTCCGGTATCTGGGGAGGGGAGCAGCACGTCACCAGGGTAGGGGACTGGTGGTCTGGGGGAAGAGAGGAAGCTCTCCACAAGGATGCCAATCCCACTGCTCTGGCGGGGCAGGAGGCCTGGGTGACTGACAACCATGGGTGGGAACAGAGGCTCCGCCCAGGCTACTCACACACAGCACTGCTTCTTGGTGTTGGGGCCCCCAAACTTGGGCTTGTCCAGGCAGTTGACACAGGACCCACAGTCCTGCACACGCAGGCAGCCCCGACAGTGTCCACACCGTGCCATCCGCATCTTCTTGCCATGATGGGAGGGCAGCGAGCGCCGGGGCGTTTGGGCCAGGGTCCCTCCAGACCCAGCAGGCTCTGAGTCTCCCCCAGGCCCTGCTGACTCCACCTTTCCCCGCCGAGACCGTGATGGGACACTCTCAGTCTCAGATGCTGATGATGTATCTAGCGTAACGCAGAGGAAGGAATGGAGTCACAAAGCCACTGGGCTTTTTACCTAGATCCCATTCAATTGGCCCTCTGGTCTCCACTTTCCCACAGTGCTCAGGTCCCTGGTGCCCCAAATCTGCTCTAAGACCCAGCACTCCAACCCACTTGCCACCTGCCCCAAGCATCCAACTCAGCGCCCACCCTCCTAGGCTCTTGGTGCATTTGCTCGCCCCCAAACTTGACACAGCTGTCAAATCTTCCCACAACACACCCGCCCCTACCCTCCGTGGCGATGTCCTGCCGATCCCGGAGAGGAAGAGCACTGAGGCGGGGGACGTCTTCGGGCACCATGGCCCGGGCCTGACCTAGGGCCACAGCAGCATGACGACAGACATGTTTGATGCGGGGGCCTTGCACGGGGGACTCGGGGCCCTAGGGGAGGAGAAACCAGGAATACATGTGGAAGTAGCCCCTTGTGCTCCTGCAACCAGCCTTCTTCAGAGGGCCTTCCTCCCACTCCATACCGACGGTCTCTCTCTCTTAGTTTCCATCGATTCATCTTCAGACCTGACAGAACCTCTATCTGAGAGTTGCTTGACAGTCCCCACGACTTCCTCCATCTGCCCTCCAGGGCTCGGCTGGTGGGGGGAATAAACAGGGTCAGAGGCTGGAAAGTGAGGAAAGATAGGACCAGCGGACTAGCGTGGGGGAGGGACGGGGCCAGGGAAGGAATATAGGAAGCTGAGAGACAGGCAAGGACTGGCTCTGAGCGTTCCCTGAAATACTGGAGGCTGACTGAGGAGACAGGCAGTTAAGGAGAGTTAAGAGAAGCAAGGCTGGACGATGGGTGCAGGAGCCTGGCCAAAGCACCATGCTCACCGGCAACAAAGACGCCACCTTCTGCTGCTGCTGCTGATCGATCTTGAACAGCTGCACCTTGGCTCTCTTGAGGAGGCTGAACATTTTCTCCTCCACACCAGACAGTGGTAAGGAACCCAAGCCTGCAACACGGGCCTTTTCCAGTGGCGGCGGCTGCTGTGGTGGCGGCTGTGGCTGCAGTTGTAACTGTGGCTGTAATTGTGGCTGCTGTGGTGGTAATGGCTGGGGCAGCAGCTGGGTTTGCAAGGCCTGTAGGGGCTGCTGTAGCTGAGCCTGAGGCTGAGGCTGCTGCCCATTGCTCAGAGTTGGCGCCCCAGGAAGGGGCACCTCGGCCTTGACAGGAGTGGCGACCACAGGGGCAAATCGAGGCAGGCTGAGGTGGTTGGTGCGGCCCACTGCCCGTGGCTCAGGCTCAGCTGGAGAGTCATCGGCGGGAGGAGGCTCTGGCTCAGGGGCTTCAGGGGCCCCAAGAGGAGTAGTAAGCACCGATTCGTAGATCTTCAGGTGGGCTTCGCTTGGGGTAAACTGAGGCGCCCGAAGGAGCAGGGGCCTCCGGGATGGAGTGACAGGGGCAGGAAGTGGGGGTGGGGCCGGTGGAGGAGCAGGAGGAGGAGGGGGCAGTTCCCGGGTCAGTGAGGTCCAGCGAAATGTGGGTTCCCTTAGAATGGACCGTCTCTTTTCAGGAAGCGGGACTGGGGTAGAGGGGGGAGTTGGGGCACGCGGTGGAGAGGGAGCTGGTGCCGGTTCTGGGGGGGCGAGTGGGGACATGGCGACAGGAGGCCGCAGAGTAGGTGAGACTTCTACCTTTAGGGGCTTGGGGGGGTCTTCGTCCATAAATCGCCGGGGTGTCTTGATGACACGGGAGGAGCGGGCACTCACCACGGGCATAATAAACTGCCGGATATTCTTCAGGAAGGTGGTACTTTTGGGGGCCACAGTGGGGCTGTCTTCCAGAGGGCCTCCCGTGGTGGTGCTGGGGGTTGGAGTGGGAGGAGTACCTTCTGGCACTGCCCGAGCAGCTTCTCGCTCTGCCCGCTGGCTGGGAGTCAGGGGAGGCCGGCCCCTCTTCCTGGAGCATGTAGCTGGAACCACTGGAGGAGGGGATTCTTCCTGCTCCTCTGGGGCAGGAGGTGGTGGAGGTGATGGTGGGGGGAGAGGGGACACTGGGGGTGGTGGAGGACAAAGTGGGGACGAAGGAGAAGTTGAGGGAGGAGGGAGGGGGGGAAGGGGTGGTGGGGGTGGTGGGGGTGGTGGGGGTGGAGGGGGTGGAGGGGGTGGAGGAGGTGGAAGAGATGGAGGGGATGGAAGGGATGGAAGGGATGGAAGGGATGGAAGGGATGGAAGGGATGGAAGGGGTGGAGGGGGTGGAGCGGGTGGAGGGGCTGCAGGGGCTGCAGGCGCTGGAGGCTCTGGAGGAGTCGAGGCTGGGGATGGCAGCCCTGCCTCTTCCTTTTCCTCCGCTAGCATCATCTCTTCAGGTCCAGCTCCCTCTACCTTCTCTTCCTCCTTCTCCTTGCCTTTCTCCTCTTCTGTCTCCTTCTCTCTCTCCTCCTCCAGCTTTTGCTCTTTCCTCCAGCAGGGGCCCTCTCCCTGTCCAGATCCAGCTCTTCCTTGGGGGGCATCCTGCCAGCTCTCCTCACGTTGATCTTGACCCTGACCTGATTCAACTCCCAAGGACAACTGTCCCATCTTCACTTTTTTGGCCTTTGAAACAAACTTGATGACGAGAGGGAGCCCGCCTCGGCCTCGGCCTCTACCTCCACGGCCTCCTCGCCCAGCCTGTCCTCCACGCTTAGGGGTCCCAGGTCCTGGGCCGGGCCCCTCCTTGCACTTCCAGCTGCCAGTTCGGTGTTTTACTGGAACCACAGGAGGTGGGGGCTCGGGTTTGGGGATTGTCACAGCTGCTTCTGCCACCACTACTGCTTGTTGCTTCTTCCTGCAGGGGCCTGCTGGCCGTCCTGGGGGCCGTCCCCGAGACCGACGTGGAGTGGAAGGCTCACATGTCCGGCCCCGGGGGGCTGGGGGTGCCTGGGCCCGCCGGAGAAGTTCAGTCAGTGCCTGTACCATCCGTTCTGTGCCTTCCTCACCCCGTTTCCGGGCAGGAGTCTTTGGGGGGGTAGGAGCAACATCTGCTAGGCGAGGAGGCGCAATGGGGGTCGTCTTATGCTTGCGGCCCCGACCTCGGGGGGCTCGACCTAAAAGGAGAATAGGTGTGGGGAGATGGGTCAAGCTAGCCCTGCAGACCGAAGAAGGCACTCCAGGAAGGCAAGGACTAAGTCTTACTTGTCTGTTTCCCCCACAGCCCAGCCTAGCTTGGGCTTGAACACAGAACACACTCTGTAACTGATGGAGACTCTAGCGGAACAGGGAAGAGCTGACACAAAGAGCAAGAATCACATTCCTGTAAAACTACAGAGGTAGAGTTTCCCCATCACTCACCTCGCTGGGATCGGAGCGCAGAGCGCAGGGAACTGGGGGCCACATCTTCATCTGAATGAAAACCCTGAAACTCCTGATTTAGGGGACCAGAGGTGGAGGGGAAAAAACAGCAGTCAGTGCCAAAGCCCTCATTTCACCTGAGACTCAGGTATGGAGATACATCCCCAGTTTCCCTCTTAACATACGCCTACCTATTTACGGAAAAACTTAAGAAACTGGAAGATGTGAGAGGAATAGAAAACAGGGTCTCTCCCTAGGGACAGAGGCACAGGGTATTCTGATCCCCCATCCCCTGTGCCGGACCACATCAGCACAGCCACCAGTGGTTCACTGGCCCAAAAGGGAAGAGAGCGGGGTCTTCCCAGGCCAGGAAGTAAACACTACCCTCAGATTCCCTCATCCTCTAACTCAGAAAACGGTGGGACTTGTTTACTCACTCTCAGAATGTAGTTTCTTCCTGAATGAAGATGGGAACGGGGCACCCAAGTGGGGTGTGTGTTTCAAATGGTTTACTGTAATAGGTTCTACTCTGAGCCCTCAGGTTACTACGCACTGTCCTAAGTAATACAACCCACACCTTCCTGACTTTTCTGGGAAGCTGAGGATAAATCCTGAGCTGAACTCAGACCTGCTAGAGCTCCCAGCCTCAGCCTTTATTCCATTTCTCTTCAATCTGTGCCCCTGAGAGGAAGCCTTCCACCAGGCTACCATCCCTCCACCTTAAGAGAAAGAATCAGGGTACGGGTGAAACCAGTGATGTGTCAAATTGTGAGGCCAGGCGGAGCAGCCTACAGGTAAGAGCCCAGAGAGCCCTAGCCTAGGTCCACTAAAGCCACGCTGCTGCTGTCAACCACCACTGGTTGGGCATGCGGTACCCACAGTCTTCTCGCTCAAACCTCTACTGGCATGGCTTTGCCAACTACCAAGATCATCATCCCAGGACACTTCAGCAGGATGTGCCTCGGGCCCAAGTGCCCAGCTGCAGCCCGGCTTCTCTACCCACTTTCGGAGGCCTTTTGCACCGACACCTCCGTGCAGCCTATCTCCTCCCAGGCCTATCCGCAGGGCCCCACCATCCCTCCGCAAGGACCCTGAGAACCTCGCTTCCTCACGCCACCCCTCGGGGCCACCCCGACCCTAGGAAGCCCCCCGGCCTCCGCCCCGCCCGGCGTTGGGGACGCCTCTGACTGCCTCACCTCATCGTCGGATTCCTCGTCACTGCTCTCCTCAGGCACGCAGCCCCGGCTGGGGCCCCAGCCCCTGCCCCGGCCCCTGCCTCGGCCCCGCTGAATGCGCGGGCCGGCCCACAGGCGGCGGAGCCGGCGCAGGCCCCGGCGGAGCCCCAGCAAACGGAGCAGGGCCGTGTCCTCCCCAGGCTCGGCTCCGCCCGGCCCCGTCGCGCCGCCGCCGCGCCGCAGAGCTACCCGCACTCTCTCGGCTCCGCTGCCCCGTCCGCCGCGGCCCCCGCCCCCGCCGGAGCCCCGCGGCCGGCCCGGGAAGCGGCCCCGCGCGGAGCCAGGCCCGGGGCAACTGCCGCCGCCCGCCGCCGCCGCCATCTTGGCACCGTGAGAGGGGCCGGGGAGGCGGGGGGAGGGGCGGCCCGTGCGCAGGGCCGGGGGGAGGGGAGGGAGAGGTGGGGCGGGGCGGCTGCGGCTCACGACAGCAACCAGCGCCGCCGCGGGGCTAGCGGGAGCCGGGGGCTGGGCCGACCACGCGCGGGGCACCACGGGAGCGGGAGTCCGAAACCAGTCGGCCGTCACCCTTAGACCGCGCCTGAAGAGCATAGACCCCGCGTTGCGGCCCGAGAGGGGTAAGGCGCAGGGGGCCCCGGGAAATGTAGTTCGGCCGCTTCGCTCCTTCCGCCGGGAGCTAGGGCCGCGAGAGCTGGGACTATAGAGTTCAGAAAGCCATCTCCGGGGCTGCCGGGAAGTGTGGTTCTCGCCGCAGACCCCTCCCATGGTTTCTATAGAGGCCAGCGGCACGTTTGAACTACCACTCCCAGGGTGCAGTGGCTTCGGACCCTGGGAAATCCCAAAGACACTGGGAAATGAAGTTTGCGACTGCAAGAGGCGTGGGCTGCTAAAGGGGCCGCGGCAAAGGATTAGTGTCAGTTAGAGGTGCGACCCGGCGGTCGTTCTGCGCAGCATGGAGGGAAGGTGCTTGAGAGACCCCGGCTTTGCACACCCTGTGCTCAAGGAGTGGAGGCGGGTGGCGGAAAGCAGGGTAGAGCACGCGTTCCTCGAGCCCTGGACTGGGGGTCCCAGACTCAGACCCTGCGCGCCGTTGCTTGCTGTGGAAGGGGGGAATAACTTGGGTGTCTCACAGGCTTCCCCCACAGGGCTTGCTGCTAAGTCAGCCTGGACTTCGCGGCCCTCGGCCCCTACCTCTGGGGGAGGATTGATAGACCCGGGAGATGGAGGTGCTCCCCGCCCCGCCCCGCCCCGCTGACAGTGGATGCACGGCCACCAGGGGCCGCTACAGGACAAGAGGCAAGGCTGTCCTTCCCTCTCCCCTGCGCACAGACTGAAGTCTGGACTCGGCTTGTCCTGAGAGGAGGGCACAGGAAAACTCTTTATTTTGGTGATGAGATCGCCAGTCCCCGCACAGTTAATTTTCACTCGTGCAGACTTCACTTCCCACACCCCACACGGACTCGCTTGCCCAGGCTCATAGGGCCAGCGGTCATCTGGGAGAAGGTCTCGGCGCCCTTGCTGCAGTGCTTCTTGGAGCCAAATTTGCTACGCTGCCGTACCTGCGGTGCTGGGTCAGAAGCCTATCCAGCCCGGCGGCCCGTCTTTCATTATTTAATTTTGTTGTTGGATGAAGCCAGAGAAGGTACCGACACCGTCAGGTGGTGGAGGAAGGGGATCTACAGGGAGAAGTCGAGGCCCGGGATGGCCTTGAAGAGGAGGAGTAGAGGAATGTGGAGCGAATGGTCCATCCAGGTGGGAGCTGGCTGGGCGAGTGGCCGCGCATGTGCGCCTGCATGGAGGCTAGGCTGGGGCAGCCCGCCCGGCACAGAGGGCAGCGGTAGGGTGCGACCCCATGCGTCCGCAGGTGTTTGGTCATGGCTGAGAAGTCCCGGGAGCGCTGGGGACATAGGCTGCAGGAGAAGGGCTTCTCTCCTAGGGCAAGTGGAGGGGGAGGGCGGTGAAGGAAAGAAGGGGCGGAGGCTGGCCTAGGGGGTGATCTGGGCAACTGGACAAAGGAATTGTGTGGGAGCCAAGCAACCAGCGAAGGACTCAGGGACAGACTGGAGTTTGTAAGGGAGCAGATAATTCACGGAGGGCGGGGGGCCCATACCTGTGTGGACTCGGTAGTGTGTCTCCATCTGATGCTTGAGTGTGAACCTCTTTCCACAGACAGAACAAGAATAGGGCCGAGACCGAGCAGGAGGGGGTGGGGGAGGTTGTTGGCGAGGCGGGCCTGCTGTGCTCACCTGACTCACACAGGTTGCAAGTGCACCTGTGGGGACAGAAAAGGCATGGCTGGGAATCCCAGAGCTGGATCACTGGTACTCCCAGGCAAGACATCAGGAGGGACAGTGGGACTGAAGGCAAAGGTGCCCTCACCCTACTCACCTGTGTGCTTCTGATTACAGTCTTCCATGTCCCCAGGGCTGAGCTTTTCGGAGCCCTGGGGGAGGGAACCTGGAGAGAGCAGAGTGAAGTTGGTGCCCTACTCAAGCTGGACTTCTGGAGCCCCAGCCTCAGGAGAGAGAGCATGTTATAATATTTGTACAGGTCACTGAGGGGCTTACCTGGGGCAGGACTGGAGGAGGCCAACTGGCTGTGGTTCCAGAGACCTTTCTCAGGATTCAGGGACAGTGGGATCCTGGGGAGGGGGTGGGGAAGAGTTAGCCTTGGCAAAACCTGGCCAGACCCATCCTGGGGAGAGAGGAATCAGGAGTCCTCCTCAGGGGCTGGGCTTTGACTTCCCCTGTGGTGAAAGCTTCTTGTCCTATCACCAGCTCAGGAAATGTACAGTAGAGATAAGAGATGTGGTACCCCTTCCACCCATCACTGTCCGCCTGTCCTGAGCCACTCCCTCCCAGCCAGGGAGGTCTTCCACTAGGCTCTTCACTCACCTCTGGTCCTGAGGCCAGACCTCCTGCCAGGCTCCAGTGATGGGGGTGCTATGAGAGAAGGGAGTGCCATATCTGGGTGGCAACAGCAGGATGCTCCACAGGGCAGGCTGGCCCTCCCCGAACCAAGGGGTCTCAGCCCACCAGGGCCTAGGAATGACGCTGTTTTGGAGGGAGCCTGGTGGGGGAAGGGGGCCAGGGAACTCCCGAAGTCTTTCATCAGAACTCCCTGGGCTCTCTGTCACCCACATAATCACTTCTTGCTTTCCATCTATTCCCCCATGGCCAAGAGGGGATTGCTTGAGTTTCTCCTTTGATCTCATCTCCTCCCCTTCACCCTCCTGCAGTGGTTCTGCTCTCTCAGGGCTCTCTCTTGGTGGCCTTTGCTCATGCAGTGTCTCCCATTCTATTCTACCAGCACTAACACGTTTTTCTGGTCTCTGCTCTCCATGTCCCCCCAGTCCTCTTTCAGAATCCCTTGTGGGTTTCTCTGGCTCCTCCTGATGTTCCCTCAGCCCTGGACCCAGCTCTCTAACCCCATCCCATCGAGCCCTCCTGCATGCATCTTCCAGGGACTGCACCCCCAAGGCCCTGGCCGCTTCCTCAAGGGGCCCCAGTTCCCCCGGCTGCAGCTCTACAGTCTCCCCATAAACAAAGTACAGAAGCTGGGCAAAGGTAGAAGGGCTGATGCCTTTCACCAGAGCCCAGCGGCCCCTACGGCCCAGCTGCTGGCTCGCACCTGCCAGCACCAGGCTGTGGGCAGGGAATTCCTGGCTCCCCACAGTGATCAGGGTATCACATAATGCTGGCCGGAGCCTGGCTGCTAGCCGTACCAGCCGATCAGAGCTGTAGGGGCTAGGCAGTCTTGTCCGGAACAAGGGCATCGTGCCTTGCCTGGGTACCAGTCTCAGAGGATCTGAAAGAAAGGCCACAGTGTGGGGTCCATGGTGGAAAGGGAAGAGAGCAACGGCATATTCTCAAGCCTGTGGAGGTGAGGGGAGAAAGAGTGAGTTGCAGGTTCAGAGCTCTCTGTGTCCTGAATGAGGCACATAAACTAACCCAAGAGAGGATCTGAGCTTACCCAGAATCATAACAGACCAGGGGGTAGGGATGAGGGTGGGGATGGCAGGAGAATGGAAATTAGACCAAATTCGGGACTTAAAAGAGTAAGGACCAAGCAGTTAGCAACCATATCAAATGGTGGGTTTAAGGCTGGCGTAAGATGGGTCCAGTCAATTAGCAGTCTCTGACTTAAAAGATAGCAGAGGTTGATACTTACGCTACTCCAAGCCTTTCTGTGGGGAAAGACCTTGGAGCAGGCCAGGCTGTCTTCTTTCCAGACAAAGAAATCACCATAAGACCCAGTCAGCCCTGGCAGTTAGGGATGGAGCACGACACTGCTTCACGGGAGAGTTTAGAAAGCTAGCGTGCCATCCCCTCACCCCCACCCCAAGCCCATCACATGAAGTTGAGTAGTCCTGAGAGGCAGAAAGGGCAGCAAGACTGAGGTCATAGCTGCAGAAGGGCATGCTCAAAGGCATCAATAAATTATCTCCCTATGGCTGAAACTTCTAGAACATGTCCTCAGAGAAGGACCTAGAAGAGACCAAAGAATCCCCTCCAGTGGGTTGAGAGAACAGGTGCACAAGCCACAGAAGAGACGGTTCCCAACTCAAGGATGGAGAGAGATTTTGGAGAAGGTTTTGACCCCTGAGGAAGTGGGAGAAAGGGAAATGGGAACGGTAGAGGGGGAGGGATTTCCTTTCCAGATTAGGGTAAGGAGATGGTTTAATTTTGTTCCCCACAAACCAAAAGCAAAGAATAGATAGAGTCCAAACAAGGTGGAAATTTATCACATATCAAAACTACCACGTTGGCTTTTAAGAAGAGAACTGGGAACTGAGGTACTAAGAGATCAACAGACCTAAGTGTCTCAGCAGGCATATTCCTAAGCGTGGGCTCACTGTGAGTAAGGACCCTTATTGGGAGAATTACTGCTGCGACACCTCGGGGAGAAGGCTACTAATTGGCAAGAAGTGAACAGAAGAGGGGGTGTAATGGGAGGAAAGTCTCAGCTGGGGAGAAGCAACCACTCACCGGTTGTAGCTTCCTCCTGGACACCGCATGCTCTGAACTGCTGTTGGGGCTCCTGGGGCCCCCCTGGAGCTAGCCCCGCCCCTGACCTCACAGTCTTCCATTGGGTGTCCCAAGTACCAGTCTGCCACAGTCCCCCAAGGGGGTGTGGTTTTATAACCCTGGCTCTGCTTCACTCCCCTCTCCCCAGGAGAGAACACCCTCTCCACTTCCAGATTCAAGACATTCTGGCTCCCTGTCTCCTTATTTCATTTGTGAACTTCTAGAGTCAGAGAAGTTCATCTGAGGGGTGCCTAGCTGGCTCAGTCGGTAGAGCATGCTACCCTTGATCTCTGGGTTGTAGGTTCGAGCCCCGTGTTGGGTGTAGAGAGTACTTTAAAAAAATAAAATAAAAAATCTTTTTTAAAAAAAGTTCATTTGAGGCAACAAGGAGTTTGGAATAATCAGACCTGCATTTGAGTCTCATCTCTGCCATTTACTAGTTGAGTCACCTTGAGCAAGTCGCCTCTCTGAGCCTCAGTTACCTCATCCGCAAAATAGGGATAACCTTTGCTGACCGCATTTGGAGGTGAGGATAAAGATAAAATGACATGATAAATGTGAAAGTGGTTTGTCAGTACCTCACATCATTCAAATAGTATTAATCCTGCTACTGAGAAGCATCAGTAGAGCTCCAGCAGCTGGAAGCTGTTTCTACTACCTCAGAAGCAAAAAGGGCTGAAACATCTGGATTCCAAGGAGAGAGTGAAAGAGGGCCAAAAGCACGCATCGTCCTTCCTTGCCTTGACTTAGTACTAGGGAAGCTTTAACTGCTCTGTGGAAATGACCCCTGTCATCTGGGCCACCACTGGGGACTGAATGTGCAAGTGACTCAGATTCTCCCATCAAGCTTTGAAGGGGGCAACCCCAGGAAGGGCCTGCGGTGGTCTTCGAAGAGAAAACTCCCTTTTCTTGGGTTGATGACAAATGACATTTCTCTGAAATCAGAACCCTGGGGTTTCTTTCACTTCCTGCCAAAAGGGTCAAGCTCTCAGGAGATTTCCCCTGTTTTCACACTTTAGTGCTTGTTAACCTGGGGAAAGGAGGTCCGAGAGACTCAAATTTCTTTTTCTGTTTTTTCTTATTCCATTATCTCCCATCCTGTGGCACATTTTTCATTCTTTCAACAAACGTAGAGAGATCATTTATGATATGTGCCTGCTGCATCGTATGTGCCCAGTAAATAACTGGAAGATGTGCAAGTCAGGCACTGGTAGGCTGCTCTGGTGACATGGCAGAGTCTGGTTCCCCCGGGCTTCTCCCTTAGATCCTCGTCCCCTCCTAGACCCAAATATTCTGTCTCTAAACTCCTGTTTCTCCCTTTCGTTCAGGACCCCAAAATATTCAGACCAGCCTTCTACTTTCTCCCTCCAGACCAAACATGCCTTTCCTCTACTTCTTGTTCTAGCTTGGGTGCAGGCAGATGTTAATCCTTTCTATACAGACAGGGTGTGCCAGTGGGTGAGGCTGGTGGAGGGCAATAATAGGGTGGGGAGAGGGGAAGATGAGTCAGAGTGAAAGGGAAAATGCAAATGGACAGGCTGTATTCATGTGCTACTCTGAACGTTAAATATTTTCCATTTCTGAGCTTTCTAACTCCTCGTACCACCACACCCAGGGACTCATTAGACACCCATATTAAAGCCACTTGGCCTGAACATATAAAAGCACCAATCCCTGATATGTATGCATACAGAGAAAAACATCCTTTCTTCAACACAGAAACACAATCCCTGGAGGTATGGAATAAGTGGGGAAAGCCATGAGAGAGAAACCCCACGTGTAGAAGGAAGGTACAGGGGTCTGGACGATTACATCATCACCCCTCGCCTCCCAGCTCTACTTCTTGGGTCTATGACTCAGCTCTCTCACTGGTATGATCTGCCCATTGATGATCAAGAATGTTGGAAACTGTGCTCAAAGGGCAGAATTCTCTGTAAGCCAATTGTAGCTGACGGGGAGTGTCAGCAGGCTTCCGGGAAACATGGAGAAGGCGCAAGGAGATTCCCCATCCGGTGAACAAAAGCCCCCAAGAATGGGAAGCCTCATTTTGCCTCCCATCTGGTGTCTACCCGACCTAAGGATATCCTTTTAGAGACCGCCTCCTTGGAGGTATCTCCAGGGCCCTCTACACCTTAGCCCTTACGCTGGCGACACTTCAGGCCCTTCTCTCTACCTACATTCTTGACTACACAGCCCAAGACTTCTTGCACTGAGCAGTAACAGCAGAAGCATGAACAAATTGCACTTTGACTTGGAAGGGTAGGGACACTGCTAACTGTCTATTTTTGAAAGGTCTCCCATCACAGTCTCAAAACTCTTGTCCAGCTTCCACTTCCCAGGTTGACTCTGTAGAAATCGCTTGCAGTTGTCTTATGGGGTGGACACAGGAAACCATGAGTTTTGAGGACACAAACCTGCATCCTGGGAGAGGGTACAGTGAGTAGAAGAGATTAGGTAGGGCATAACTGGAAGGAAGTATGTGGGAAAATGAGGTATGATTTTTGCCTCTCAGTCCTAATAAAGTTTACTAAATAAAGTTTAAAATCTGATATTTTTTATTCTCACTGATAGGCTTGATGATAAGCTCCTTCATAAGCCCCTGCAGGTACAATCCAGCTTTATATAAAAATGTCAACACAGCAATACAGGTATGGATTCTCCTCAAATATAATTAAAACTAAACCATCAGAATAGGCCAGTTAGAGGTATGATTACTTGTTTTATGAAAAATGTTCTCTCTTTATCTCACTTTTAAAAAATTTATTTATTTATTTATTTATTTATTTATTTATTTATTTGTTTGTTTGTTTTAAGTAGGCTTCGTGCCCAGTGCAGAGCCCAACACAGGGCTTGAACTCACAACCCTGAGATCAAGACCTGAGCTGAGGTCAAGAGTCAGATGCTTAACTGACTGAGCCACCCAGGTTGCCCCTATCTCACTTATTTTAAATTTTTTTTTCAACGTTTTTTTTATTTATTTTTGGGACAGAGAGAGACAGAGCATGAACGGGGGAAGGGCAGAGAGAGAGGGAGACACAGAATCGGAAACAGGCTCCAGGCTCCGAGCCATCAGCCCAGAGCCCGACACGGGGCTCGAACTCACGGACCACGAGATCGTGACCTGGCTGAAGTCGGACGCTCAACCGACTGCGCCACCCAGGCGCCCCAATCTCACTTATTTTAAATATTGAGTACCTCCAAAGCCAAGGTAAACAAGATTCAAATTAGAAAAATTCTATGAACTTTCTACTCTCCAGGAACACAACTCTTTCTGCAAATTAAGGTGGTTAAACTCCCCCACAGCATTTCATACAGATTTAAGACCAATTATCTAAATCTAACATAAAATTTCAAATGCCCACTCTTTCTAGTTAAGTTCATCCAATATATACCAGAGAAGAGACACCACGGAATAAATTAGTTTCTTTCTTCCTTCAAATCTGTTTCATATAACTCAAGAACCAGATATAATCATAGCCAGTGAGCTGAATCTAGGCCATAGAGACCTTATCATAGTATATCTTTTGTGGATTAAGTGGAAAAGAACTAGACTAAAGTGAAAAAGCAAAAACAAAAACACTTAGGTTCCACTGCATCCTCCCTGTTGGATGGCCTTTGTTTTTTCAGCCCTAATATGGAGCTAACTCTTCTGAAACCCTCAACTTCCTCACAGGGGCTGTCTTCAAGACCAGAACTGAATGCCAATATTTCCTTAAACCCAGGCAAAAGGCCCCACTCTGACCCCCTCTGGCTGTGTCCCTCGCCTTGGGCTAAGGATCCCAAGGACATCTAGGAAGACCCCACCTGGAACATATGTTCCCCCAATTCTAGGCCATTCTCTAGGAGTTTGGAACCCTGAACCTTCTCACCCAAATGGCCCACTTCTAGGACCTACATGGCCCTCAACCCCAGGTCCATACTCATGAGTGAATTGTGTGACTGATGTACACACCCCAGGCCCTGGTAGGTAGACTGAGCTCAGACATGCAGTCTAGTATATGAAATGCCTTGAAGTGTGTGCCAACACCAGGTTTGGGAAGAAAAGAAGACATCATTTCTAGTCTTGTCTGGTCCCTGTATATAATACAGCAGCCTACTTTATTCCAATGATTCTTAACCTCGTAGGTTAAGGGGGTCACCATTCCTTTTAAAATTGTAAGCTATGGAATCAACTGTTTACACTAGAAAATTGTAGATACTCATACCATTTTGCATGTGAATGACAAGGGATTCACAGATTGCTCTGCAGTCAGTCCTTGGACAGGTTAGATGTTTCTTGCTCATCCGTGTGGCTGCCTTGCACCCCCTCCAATACAATATGCATACAGTTTTTCTTATGATTTCCAGGAGTTCAAACCCCCCTGAAATCCACTCATAGACCACTTCCTTGCATTCCCCCACCCAAGGTTTAAGAACTCTGGGTGTACATGAAAGCACTCTGAAAGCTTTAATACCATGTAGAATTTGAACAGCTGAGTGAAATTAGATATAAACACCCTGCCCCCTAAGTATAAAAGATTTTCTGTAAAGACAACCTGGGTGATTTCCTAAGGAGCAGGATGTCTCACACACCTCTTTCTATGCTCCGGTACAATATCCATCTTCCTTATGCATCTGGCCCCATTTTTATAGCCTGGTATCTTCTGGGAATGACCAGAGTTTGGGGAAGAGTGGGGACAGGGAGTGAAAGGCTCTAAATGTGACCCAATCCTGTTTTTTTCCCAGAGACATCACATGGCAATAGTATATCATGGAGGTCAAACAACGTATTTGAGATTCAGAAACTCCCTCCTCAAGAACCTCCAGAAGACCATGGGCCTAACCTCCTAGCCAGGTTGTCTAACCTGGACCCGGTACTGGAAAACCTGCCAACAGCACCTCAAGCTGGAGTCCAGAGACCCGAACTCTCCCCGCTGCCGCCCCCCCCCCCCACCGCAAAGCCTTGCAACCACATATTCTCAGCACAGCCTGGATGCAATAACCTTTGACAACTTCTCATCAGGCTTTCAACCCCAGCAACACTCACTCTCAGCCCAGGCTGGATCCAAAGGCTCCAGAAAACCTCTCAAGTGTACATCAGTTTCATCTTTTGGCCAGTGACTCCCAACAACCTCTGGAGAGTCACAGGTCTCTCCTTCCAAGTCACCAGATCCAGACTCATACCAGAGACCTCAGACAACTTCTCACAGTTCAGAGGCCATACCTCATGGCCAATGACACCATGCAGAGCTCCAAAGGCTTTCAACTGCCTCATAAGCTAGCCTCAGGGACCATGGACCAACTCATAGGGCATGTTGGCCTAGCCTCTGCCCAGCCTGGGTCCAAGGGTGCCCAGGAGGCTCCGTTCCCAGCCTCACCGGGGCAAAGGAAGTCTCCAGGGACTAAAAGCCCTCAGTCCTCAATTCCCGACCCTCACGGCCACCACTCAAGCTCCCACACCCCAGCTTTTGCCTGGGTCAGCTCAGGCCTGAAGAAGTGTAAGAAAAACCATGGCACTCACTGACTCAGACCCTGTTCTTCTTCTCACAGCCTCACATACACTGAGGGCAGTGCAAGATCCAGTGTCCGTTAGAAAGTAGGGATGAGCGTGAGGCCAGGAGCTCGAAGCCTGGGCGCGTGCACAGCTCGCTTGTCTCCCTGAGGCGGACGCTGATTGGCTGCAGTGTGGACCGCATCTACCGAGCATTCTCAACATCCTAGGCGGCACCTAGGACAGCTCCACTTGCTCCCTCCAGCCTCCCGCCCTGCTTGCTGTGCGGAGTGGCAGGGCTTTGAGTCTAATTGGACCGCGGACTCAGGTTTCAGGTCTCTAAGACTGAGATCTTATCCTCCAGCCCGTCCCCCATCCCTTCTAATTGGCTGAGGAATTTGCTCTCCCTCCGCCCCCCTATGAAAAAACTAGGCCCCGAACCTCCTTCGCTAACAGCCTTGGAATCTTCCTCTGCAAGGGCTCAGGATACCACCAGTTCTTTGCTCCTGTCTTGCCAACGAGTGGCTCTCGTTGCAAACCCTTTCATCTCTCTCTCTCAATCCCTGACAGCCTATGAAATGTATGTCTGTGTTTGGTTGGGGGGCCCTCAAGAGCCAGCCGGGATTCAGGTGCCTGTGGGCAGCTCCCCTTCCCTGCCTCTTGCCTTGCTTCACTGCTGATTGGCTGCAGAACGCCCCCTGCCTCACCTGGAAGTATGCGGGGGCAGGGAAGGCACCAGAGGGGCAGTGCCTTGACCCGCGATTGGTCAAATGCTCGTTGTCTGTCAGCTGAGGCAGGGTTAACTGCGTACTTCACGTACCAGCCTCCCCTGCCCGCCCCACAACCCCACCCCAGCCAACACACCAGAGAGAATGTCCCATTGCTTTGCCCCACCATTAGATTGGTCAGAGCTAAGAGCCCAGCCAGCTGGCGTTCTACCCAGGAAGGGCTGTAGTGCCGACAGGCGACTAGCTCGAACGGCGCCAGTCCGAGAGCACTACTGCCTCCTTCCACGAGCTCCGCTGCGGTTGCACTGCTGATTGGCTGGCTCCACTCTCTTCTAAGTGGCTTAGCCTTGCGTTCGCGCAGGGACACATCCAATGAGGAGCGAGGGCGCTTTCAGGAGGCGGGCATTGCTCGACCGGTTCCACTTCTGATTGGTCCAGGGGCTTGCCTCTTCTCTTTTGATCGATCAGAGGGGCGGGAGGCGGGAGCCCAGCTCAACGGTTTCAGGCGGCAGTTGGGAGTTCTGTCCCTGTGCTTCGAAAGTTCAGCTTCAGGGCTCGGTGGAGTGTTGTCTGGCGCCTACTTCCCCGCAGCTAGCTGAGGAACTGGGGAGGGAACACGGGGGCAGGAGGACCTGGGACTGTAGCTGCAGCTCCAAGTCGGGATGGAGACCGACTGAGGCGAGTGGCGGACCGGCGGGTGCAAACCCCTCAAAAAGCTGGAAGAGTCAGGTGCTGTAGTAGTAGTAACAGCAGCTCCCGCTCACCGAGCCCTTTTGGTGGACCGCTGTGTGTGCATCATCTCACTGACTCCTTCTAAATAACCCTGTTACTCTGCCGATTAACCTCCGAGGGTCATTTGTCGCCCACAGTGAGAGCCGGCATTGCTGGAACTCCGACCTTGTTCTAGAGAGTCCGGCATTCGAGCTACACCATGATTAAGTAGGGTTGATCTTGTAGATGTGGGGTGGGGGCTGATGTGATCACCTTGGCCCTGGCTTACCTCGTCCATACATGAAGGTGTCTGGGTTTTGGTTTTGGACTAGGATCTGATCCTGAAGGCTTCACTCAGTACATATGCTCAAGTCCTCAAACTTTTAGGTAAATGCATTTGCATTCTGGGAAAGGATAATTTTAATGTTTATTTCTGAGAAAGAGAGAGAGCGAGCACAAGCGGGGGAGGGGCAAAGAGAGAGCGAGACAGAGGATCCGAAACAGGCCCCGTGCTGACAGCACAGAGCGGGACGCGGGACTCGAACTCATGAACTGTGAGATCATGACCTGAGCTACAGTCGCCGCTTACCTGACTGAGCCACCCAGGCACCCGAGGGAGTCCTTTAGACAACAGAAATTTTTTCCCCACAGTTCTGGAGGCTGGAAGTCCAAGATCAAACTGCCAATAGAGTTGGTTTCTCCTGAGGATTCTCTCCTTGGCCTGCAGATGTCTGTCTTCCTATGGCCTTTCCCCTATGCACGCACACTCCTTGTGTCTCCTCCTCTTTTTATGAGGTGCCATGTAAACTGTTTTGTGTCAGTAAACTGTTTGTGTCAGTTCACATATTGAAACCTAATCCCCAATGTGGTATTTGGAGATGGGGGGGCTTTGAGAGGCGATTAGGTCATCAAGGGGTGGGGCTCTTATGAATAGGATTAGCGCCTTTATAAAAAAAAGGCCCCAGAGATCCCCCTTGCCCCTTCTACCATGCGATGTTCAGTAAGTAGACCGTCATCCATGAACCAGATCCACCAGTGCCTTGATCTGGGACATCCCAGCCTCCAGAAAAATAGATTTCTGTTGTTTATAAGCTACCCAGCCCATGGTGTTCTATTATGGCAGCCTGAGCAGACTAAGACATAGTCCTATTGGATTAAGGCCCTACTCTTATGACCGCATTTACCCTTAATTCCCTCCTTAAAGGACCCCTCTCCAAATACAGCCATGTTGTGGGTTAGGGCTTCAACATAGGAATTTTGGAGGGGACACAATTCAGTCTGTAACACAGAATATCTACCACTAAAGGCCTCGAAGTTTGGTAGGGGAGAGACAAATTATTTACTTCAGAGGGAGGGGGCACATCAGAATGGTTAAGATGTTAGCTCTGGGAACCAGACTGACAGGTCTGGGTCCTGCCTGTACCACTTATCAACTGTGTGAACTTGAGCAGTTTTCTTCCACTTTCTGTGCCTCATAAGAATCAAACGAATAGACACCCCTGATATTCTTAGAATAGCCCCTGGCATGGAGCAAGCGCTGATGGGCTATTGTTGGCCATCGTTATTGGCTGCAAGTAAACTTAAAACTATGCTAAGTGCTCTGAAGAAAAATCACAAGAGAGATACTTTAAGAAAGTAAAACAGGACGCTAACCTGGCCAGGGTTTTCAAGAAAGGCTTCCTGGAGGAAGTGAATGCTTGAAGTAAGATTTTCCAAATAATTACGACTAGGAGAAGGGTGAGTCTTCTGGGCAATGGTCAAATAGGTCCCAGAGCTCTGGGGTGAGAGGAGGCATGGCCCCGAAGACCATTGTTGTTGGAATGGAGAGAGCAAAGTGAGAGGGAGCAGGGGAAGCAGGGGAGAGTGAGGCTGGATGTGGTGGGCGGGGCCTGGCCCAGTAGGCCATGTTCAGGAGGGCTGGCATTTCCTAAGAACCACGCAAAGTGCAAAGTCGCAAAGTCGCAGGAGGAGGTGTTTATGACTTTTCAAAGTTTTTGTTTTTATTTACTTTGAGAGAGCAGGGAGGGGCAGAGAGAGAGAGAGAGGGCGTCAGAATCCCAAGCAGGCTCCTTGGCAGAGCCCGATGCGGGGCTCAAACCCACAAACTGCAAGATGTTTATTTTTGCGAGATGTTTGACCTGAGCTGAAATCAACCGACTGAGCCACCCAGGTTTCCCCCTCCCCCCCCCCTTTTTTTTTACAGGGAATGGTTTAACCCTTCCTGGCAACGCTGCAAGCCCTGCCACGTGAACAAACTTGGGCTGGCCTGCGGTAGACACATGGCCCAGTTCAGAGTCATTACCCCAGCCACCTACACCCACTGCCAGCCAGCCATACATGTGAGTGAAACCACCCCAGACCAAACAGCCCCCAGTCACCCCACTAGCTGACTGCAGCTGCGAGAGTCAGCCCAGGTGAGACCAACTGCAGAACTGAACTGCCTGGCTGGGCTCAGCCCAAATGGTCCGGAAGAATCAGGAGCTACAAAATAATAATTATTTTAAGCCACTGTGTTTTGGGTGGTTAAAAAAAAAAAGCTAACTGACATACCCTGGACCAGAGTAGTTTCTAGGCAACAAATATCACTTACCTGGATTCTGGGTCTTGAAAGTTGAAAAATTCCTTCTGTTTCCAGACTGGTTTCTTCAATTTTTTGAACGAATTTTTATGAGATGAACTTATTTAAAAAAAATTTTTTTAATATTTATTTTTGAGAGACAGAGCATGAGTGGGGGAGGAGCAGAGAGAGGAAGACACAGAATCCAAAGCAGGCTCCAGGCTCCGAGCTGTCAGCACAGAGCCCGAGGCGGGGCTCGAACGGAAGAACAATGGGATCATGACCTGACCCGGAGTCAGCTGCTTAATAACCGACTGAGCCTTGGAGGTGCCCCCTATGTGATGAACTTTAATGCCTGGGATCTTTGGGTCATTTTTCCCCCAGTAGGACTGAAAGTGGCTTTTCAAAAAACAAACCAAAAAAACCCAGTTGCTCTGTTTTGTATCTTTCTATTTTCATTTGCAGAGCATCTGAATAGGCAATTAAGGGAGAAATCATGATTCTATTTCATATTTTCGATACTTCTCTTGGTTAAATGATGCATCCCTAGCTGGGCTCAAGGAGGTGCTAGAGGTGGCCAGCTACCAGGGGGAGGGGAGTAACAGCCACCTGTTGGGCACAGCCCATTGCCAACTGGAACAAAGCCCTGGAATCTGGAGAGAAGCCCCTAACTTGCAGTGTCCCTCCAGCGCCCTCTACTGACAAGACCTGACCTCATGCCAGCTGATAAATACTGGAATTAAGAGGCAATCAATCAAAAATTGGCCCCGTGATTAATGGGCTCCCCAAATGTTATTAACAATGATAGTCAAGAGAATGGCTAACATTGAGTTCTCAGTGCTTTTTGTGTTATTTATCTCTGAATAATCAGGAGACAGCTTCTGGGGAGAGAGGATAGTGGTCCTTTCTGTGTCTATGGTCTGTTCACCCTTCCCTAGGCTCAGAGCCTGAGTTGGCCCTGGGTAGCCAACTTTCCCCCTGGCAGGGCAGGCCCATCGGGTGGAGCTGAGTCCATCCCTGCTCCAAGGCAGGCATGTGCCCTGGGGATGGTGAGTCAGAGCTCTCTCCAACCCTCCACACCACATTGTGGTGATGGGACAATGGGAAATAATCCAGGGGAGGAGCCATGTCACCTCCAGAAACTCAGACATCCAGACAGGATGTGGATGTGGTGCTGACACTCCTTGCCTCGCTTCCTTGTAGTTTTAAAAATTCCTTTTTCTACCTAGCACTTACTATCCTCTGACATGTATGTTTCCCTTCTTGGTTTCCTTGATCTCCTCCTCTGAAAGGTAAGCTTTTATAAAGGGAGAGACTGAGGTCTGATTTGTTCCCTGCCGAGTCCCCAGATCTAGAACAGTGCCTGGTACACATGTTAGGCAAGCAATAAATATTTGAATGTATGAATGAGTCATTAACAATTATACCGCCTAGGACAGGGGCAGATGCAACTTACCTCAGCATAGCTTCCTGGGCCCCCAACTGGGTCTTAAGATATCAGTGACATTGTCTGCATAACATTGGTTCTCACTGGATCTGGAAAATTTGAGTCTTCTAATTCTACAGTGCCTTGAATACCCAGGACTTAACACCAGTTAAAGAATTTTTGATAAATTCAGTGCGTTGTCCATTTGGTAACATGAACATCTTGTGAGTTGGTTTCTAGTGAATCACCCTATTTCCTTATTTTCACTCCAGTCCTCAGCCATGTGTAATTTCTTCCTGCAATCCAAAATGAAAACATTTTGAAATAATGCCAACAGATAAAAAATTTCAAATAGGGGTGCTTGGGTGGCTCGGTCAGTTGAGTGCCCGACTTCGGCTTAGGTCATGATCTCCTGGTTTGTGGATTCGAGCCCCGTGATGGTCTCTGTGTTGACAGCTCAGAGCCTGGAGCCTGTTTCGGATTCTTTGTCTCTGTCTCTCTCTCTCTCTCAAAAATAAACATTAAAAAATTTTTCAAATAATGACACTTGTCAGGTAGGTACTCTGAAAAACTCATGATTCAAGCGTGAATATACATTATTTAAAAAATATTCATCAATTGTCGGTGGATAATCATTTCCAAATTAAGGAAAATTACTCATAAAAATACATGGGCATTTCCTGTGCATACACAAATGTTTCCCTTTTTTTTCCTCCTTTTTAGAGTTCTACAAATGTAGAAACGTACATTCAGTTGTTTCAAATAAACTTTTTATTTTGGAAGAATTTTGAATTTGCAGAAAAGTTGCAGAGACAGTACAGAGAATTCTTGTATGCCCTTTACCCAGTTTCCCCTAATGTTAACATATTACATAGCCATGGACATGTATCAAAACGAAGAAATTAATGTTGGTACACTACCATTAATCTTCAGACTTTATTTGGATTGTGCCAATCTTTCCACTAATATATCTTGTCTTCCAGGCTCCAATCTAGGATAACAGTTTGCACTGAGCATATATTCAGTTTTGGGCTTTGCACTTTTATCAATAAACAATATATCTTGGAGATGGTTTCATATCAGCAAATATAAATGCGGCTCCCTTTAAACCTAGCCGCATAGTATTCCGTGGTGTGAAAAGAGAATTAGAGAACTATTTCTTTTCTGACATGATTTATGCTGTTTTTCAGGGATTGCTTTTAGGTTATTCTCGTACAGAGCATCTTTGCACCCACTTGTGAGTGCATATGCAGAATAGATTCCCAGAGGTGGAATCACGTGGTCAAAGGGGTGAGAGTTTTACATTTTCGGGACTAAGCTTACCTGCCCTCGTGTAAGGAATGTAAACCACAGCGGGTGTAGTCAGAGGCGTGTGCCTGCCCGATGGCTTGTACAGTGTATTCTTTCCATTCTATACTCTCAGATGATGAAAGAAACATTGACCCAGTGGGGCAGGAGAGGGAGGTAAGCCTGGGGAGGTGGCAAGGAGACAAGCCATAAGGGACCTTCAGTGCCAGGCAGAGGTGCTGGATGTTATCCCGAGGACACTGGGGAGCCGAGTAGGAGTAGAGGCTCGATCAAGCCATGGACAGACGTGGTCAGGTAGAGATGTGGTAAGAAGAAACATCAAATGGCTACCTCTCCCTTGGGTGGCCCCGGGAGCCTCACTCTGCCCTCACGTCTCTCTCCTTCCCTCTCACCCACAGGAGTGGGCATGTGAGCGGAGGGACCAGGGCAGACAAACCTGTTCTGCCAGCCGAGGCCTGCCTAGGACAGGCCACGCTGCTGCCAGTCCGGCTGAGTGAACTACACTCTGCAGGCGTGTGACCAGATGGAGCCAAGGAAGGTGGTGGCAAATGTGGGACAGAGGTGGAAGCCTGCCTACCCGCCCTCTCCGAAGCCAGCGCAACCCCCAGCCCCAGCATTTGGCAGGGCCTGGCCTGTTTTAACTGTTTAGGTAAAATTCGAAAATGTTCCAGGGCGCCTGGGTGGCTCGGTGGGTTAAGCGTCCGACTTCGGCTCAGGTCATGATCTCGCAGTCCGTGAGTTCGAGCCCCGTGTCAGGCTCTGTGCTGACAGCTCAGAGCCTGGAGCCTGCTTCAGATTCTGTGTCTCCCTCTCTCTCTCTGCCCCTCCCTGTTCATGCTCTGTCTCTCTCTGTTGCAAAAATAAATAAACGTTAAAAAAAATTAAAAAAAGAAAAAGATAATGTTTCGCAGAACCATTCTTTCCTTGATACACATCTCATGTCCCATGGTGACGTTTTTCTTAACATTTGTTTATTGTTTTTGGAGGACAAGCAATAATCATTGAATATTGGCAAATACCAAAATAGCCAAGGAATGAAGTAAAAGTCCCTGCAAGTCTCTCCTCTTCCTTAGTAACCGACGATAACCTTTGGGAGACTTTGTTTTACAATTTTATTTATTGATTTTTTAATGTTTATTTTTGAGAGAGAGACAGAGTGCAAGTGGGGGAGGGGCAGAGAGAGGGAGACACAGAACTCGAAGCAGGCTCCAGGCTCCAAACTATGTGGGGTTTTAAAGCTCTGGGTTTCAAAGCAAAGCTATATGTTGTTCAGTATTTTAGAAACCACTTTTCTTGTTTTTGAAAAATAATAATCTTTCTAAAAAGTTTTTCAAACATTATAAAGATATGTATGGTATGCAGACCCTTCTCCTGTCAGCTCCCCATTCTGCTCCCCTCCTTAAAGGAGTCCTTTGTGGGGAAATTATATATATATATATATAACATAGTATGTATTATATATATAAAAAATATAGTATGTATTATATATATTATATATGTACATATTATTATATATATATATATATTCTGTGTATATATACTGTGTGATCTATATATTATATATATAATATATATAATTTTTATAAAAATGAGATCATGCTTCCTGTTCTGCTCCTTGCCTATTTACATAACAAGATGATCTATGACACATCTAAACCCTGGAATGCATTGCAACAATAAAAAGAAAAAAAAAAGAGGTGAATTCATCAATACTGAATGGAAAGTGACCATAATACATAGTTAAGTGAAGAAAGCAAGTTACAAAGCAATATTTTATAGCATGATTCCATTAAATGTGTGTGCACTTATATAAATATCTATAGATGTGTCTATATAAACTGTTGAAAAGCTAAAAAAGACATTCATCATGTGTCAATAGCAATTATCCAGGGGGGATGGACCAGATTTGGGGGAGGGGTGATGATTTCCTGGGGCGTGAAATATGGGATGCTTCCACCTCTAAATTTTTATAATCTTTAAGTAGAAGGGTTATAAATTCTTTTAAACATCATTCTGAAAACATTGACCCATTTCTTTAAAAAGACCCAGCCCTGAATATGTTATCCACAGGAATAAAAGCACTGTATGTGCAAGTTTTTCTACTCTGCATTTCTTGGAGACTTTTCCACGTTAAAACATTATTTTTTACTACTGTGTGGTATTCTAGAGTATAGACATAGCATAGCTAACTTAACCAGTCCCCGACAGAGGCTCATTTAGGTCACTGTGATGAACATCCTTATGTATACCTGCCAATTATTTATGTCATTATGACATTTTTCTATATTGGCTCATGTAGTTCTCCTTTTTTTAATGTTTTTATTTATTTTTGAGAGACACAGAGCACGAGCGGGGGAGGGGCAGAGAGCGAAAGAGACACAGAATCCGAAGCAGGCTGCAGGCTCTGAGCTACCAGCACAGATCCTGACTCAGGTGGGGCTCAAACTCACAAACCGTGAGATCATGACCTGAGCCAAAGTCGGGCGCTTAACAGACTGGGCCACCCAGGCGCCTCCCTCTACATTCTTCTTAAACAGCCACAGAGAATCCGGCCTAAGGATGTAACATGAGTTGTACAACCCACCCCCTGCCGATGGTTGTTTCCCGTTTTTCACCCTAACAAAAAAGCCTCTTTGACCATTACAAATTAAAAAAAAAAAATGTTTATTTTTTATTATTTTTTTTTTAATTTTTTTTTTCAACGTTTTTTATTTATTTTTTTGGGACAGAGAGAGACAGAGCATGAACGGGGGAGGGGCAGTGAGAGAGGGAGACACAGAATCGGAAACAGGCTCCAGGCTCCGAGCCATCAGCCCAGAGCCCGACGCGGGGCTCGAACTCACGGACCGCGAGATCGTGACCTGGCTGAAGTCCGCGAGATCGTGACCTGGCTGAAGTCGGACGCTCAACCGACTGCGCCACCCAGGCGCCCCAAAAAATGTTTATTTTTGAGAGAGAGAGAGGGAAAGAGAGACAGACAGAGCGTGAGTGGGGGAGGGGAAGAGAGAGAGGGACACGGAATCCGAAGCAGGCCTTGGGCTCTGAGCTGTCAGCACAGATCCTGACACAGGGCTCCAACTCACGAACTGTGAGATCATGACCTGAGCTGAAGTCAGGCGCTCACCCGACTGAGCCACCCAGGCGCCCCAGATCATTGCAGATTTTTAAAAGTATATTTTAAAAAGTTGGATATCTGAATTCAGCATTTGCAGACCATCTGTGGAGTAAATGAGGAGTGTGGGAAACTTCATTTGATGGAGAAGGAGGCCAGGCCCTCTTGGCAGGGCCTAATTCCTATAAAATGGACAGAGGATGGCCTGCTTCAGAGAGGACAAAGGAGCGAGGATGAGATTCCTAGAGTTTTGCTGTCATCCACCCATTAGAGAACTTGCTGGAAGCTACAGCCCGTAGGAGGAGGTTATCTGTCACCCATACCAGCCCAACAGCCCGAGCTCTAATTTTCCTTTGATAAACCACCCCCACTTCCCAACACCACCCTTAGCAGTGTTAATTCAGATACCCTCCCTTCCCCAACCAAAGGATGGGCTAGACTCTAAAGTAAGACAGTGAGATTGAATCCCTGACCTTGGGTAGAGCTGTCGGGAGAGAGGCCTCTCTTGCTGCTGTGTTGCTTAGCTATGAGAAAGTCTGTCTGCGAATGAAGCAGGTTTCCTTGAAACTTAGATTGAACCCCTGGATCCAGACATGCCTGAAGCCAGCAATACTGACTCAGTTGCATGAGCCGAGAAATTCTATGTTATGTTTCAGTCAGTGCCAGTTGGGTTTCTGCCACTTCCATTGGAAGAGTTATTGTTCCTTTGTCTTTGCCCCAGAAGAAAGCAAATTAATTCATTCAACCAGTATTTATTGAATATCCACGCTCAGCCCTCTGCTGGGTGATGCTGGGGACAATACAGTGACCATGAGCTTGTTCCTCCCTTCCTGGCGACCCTAGTCCACCAGAGAATAAACAACCCCAAACTATTTAGCAATAAGGGCCAACATCTACCATGAAGGAGGAGCTTGGGGAGCTGTAAGAGAGGCATTGGTGATGGGGTGGGTGGGATCCCGGAAGGGTCCCCAGAGGACAGGACTTGAAATTGACACTGAAAGATGGGCCAGGAATCAGCAAAGTGAAATGACGTCAAGGGCTAAGGGCCCACGCACACATGTCCCAGGGTTTCGGGGCACCTCCAAGTCCCAGCAGGGCTCAGAAACCTGGGAAAAGGTCTTTGGTGAGGAAGGAGGGAAGCTTGAGGGAGGTGGGAAGGGGAGAGCTGAGGCAGCCATCCAGTCCGCGGCCGGAGGAAACAGGAACAGGAGGAGGAAGAGGCCGAGGCGTGCATGCGGCCTTCCTGTTCCTCACAACGTGGTGTAGAAATACATGGCCATCAGCATCACAGGCAGCTGGAGGAGGAGGCAGTGGAGTGAGGGGCGCTCCAGCCCCACACGCACATCCCGCCTGGCCCAGAGGCTCCCCACCTCTCACCGTCCACATCAGGATGGCAAACCCAAACCACGAGATGCCCCATGTGTAGCTGTCGATGGCATGGCTGATGTGCTCGAAGCAACCCTGGGAGGGGGAGAGACAGGGGGTGGGGGTTGAGAAAATGTCACCGTGAGCCCTTGGGCAGGTGATTTCCTTCCTCAAGCCCTGGTTTGCTCCCCTGTGCAATGGGAGGTGTGGCAGTGTCTACCTCCCAGAGCGGTTCTGGGGAACCAGGGATGCGATGTGGAGCCCACCCCCCGCACAAGTGGGTACTGCCCTGTTGGTGGCTATGAGAGTCTGAGGGCAGTCTTGTCTAGAGCTGGCTTTCCATGCTGCCCGTAAGTTCCCAGGGTTTGAAATCTGCCTTTAGGATGAGTGCAGTTTTGCTACGTCCTTTAGGAATGAGGCCAGGTGGGGCCCGAGTCTCACAAGCGAGTCATTTCCACGTAGACCCCTGCCTCGACTTGGCAGCAGCAGAGAACGAGATTCAGGGTGTCTGTCCTGGAGTCAGGTGGGACTGAATTGGGGACCAGCTCTGCCACCTGTTAGCTGTTGGAGCCTAGGAATGATTCTGACCCTCTAAGCCTCAGCTTCCCCGTCTGTGCAAGTGGCAACCCTGACGCACCGGCCTCCGAGAGCACTGGTGGGGATTCCATGGGACGACACGCGCGCACACACACACACACACACGCACTCCGCACAGAGTCGGGCTTGAGAAATGGCTGGGTGACTCTGACAGCGGTGATGGTTTGCACAGGCTCCTCTCTCTGTGACACCTGATCTAAGACGTGGCTGAAGCGCCCCCCCCCCCCCGGGGGCCCAAAGCAGCCAGAGCAACCACTGGGACTGGTTCCCCTCCCAGCTAATCTCCTCTGGTTTCAATCTCTGCCTCTGCACTCACCTTG
Organism: Panthera tigris; assembly: GCF_018350195.1. NCBI lineage: Eukaryota > Metazoa > Chordata > Mammalia > Carnivora > Felidae > Panthera > Panthera tigris. The sequence continues at coordinate 17,936,936 of NC_056674.1, forward strand.
CGCTAGTTAAAACGCCTAGTTGGGGCCTACCCTCCTGAAATCCAGCCCCAGCTCCATCCCTCGCTAGCGAGTGAGCTAGCTCCGTTTCCTCATCCTCAAAATGGGATCATTCTAATCTTTGCCTCCCAGGGCTGCGGTGAGAAATCAGACAAAAACTTGAAACACCTAGAAGAATGCCCGGCACCACGCAAAGGCTGGATAAGCGATGGCTGGTGTTGCTGTCGTGCGATTGCTGTTATTGTTGCTGTTCTTATTCCCAACTGAGAAAAGCCGCAGGTGCCAGGTCCTGGGCCTCCCCCTGACTAGCAGAGGGAGGGAGGGACCGACGGGGAGAGGGCTGGGCGAGCCAGAGAGAGGGGGGAGAAAGAAAAAGCCAGAGAGGGGAGGAGAGGACAGAGCGGCAGGGAGGGAGAGAGAGAAGAAACCGAGGCGGCCAGACCTGCAGACCGGTGGGGGGGGGGGGGGGCGCACCTTGGTGAACAGGTAGTCTGTGTGGCCCAGGCGGCAGCCTTCTTCATTGAGGGGAATGAAGTTGCCTGTCCGCCGACAGCACAATGGGGGCCAGGGGAGCACCACCTCCGGGGTGGCTGCCCGGAAGGCCGAGGTGAAGTTCACCCAATCCATAGGACCGGTTGTGCCACAGCACTCTTGCTGGAGAGAAAGGCCGGAGTCAGGCAGGCTCCGGCTCAGAGAGGACAGCCACTCGCCCGAGGTTGTAGAGTGAGGAAGCTGGGCCTGACTTCCCCATGTCCTCGGCTTCGCAGGGGCGGGGGGCCAGTGTCCGCGTCCCATCACCAAGAGGCTGGTGGAGGATTTGGATCAAACCCGCCGTTTCGTTACTTATTTTAAAATTCTTTTGAATTAGCTGTCAACAAAACCCGAAGTAAACGACACCCAAAGGCAGAATTTTGGCTTCTTCTGGCCCCTGTGGGTGTTTAATTTGTGGCCCTGGATGATAAAAACATAGGTTCCTTCAAATACGAGTCCCCATCTTGGCTAGCTGTATGACTTGAACCGAATTGGGACCTCAATTTCCCTTGGGTCCTCAATATTCTTCTCTTGTGCCACATCGCATTGGGTTTAATTAAGAATGTGGCTTCGGGGGCGCCTGGGTGGCTCAGTCAGTGAAACAGCGACTTTCGGCTCAGGTCATACTCTCGCGGTTCACGAGTGTGAGCCCCACGTTGGGCTCTGTGCCGACAGCTCAGAGCCTGGAGTCTGCTGCGGATTCTGTGTCTCTCTCTTTCTCTCTGCCCCTCCGTCGCTCATGCTGTCTCTGTCTCTCTCTCAAAAATAAACATTAGGAAAAAAAAAAAAAGAATGTGGCTTCTGGAAGCTGATGGTCTGGGTTTCAATCCTTCTGGTTCTGTGACCTACCAGCTGTGTGACCTTGTGTAAGCCACTCAACCTCTTACCTTGGTTTCCTCATTGTTAAAAAGCTGATCTCCTTTATGGGGTAGTTGTGAGGAAAAAGTAAGCTTTAAAGGTGCTTTGAACAGTACTAAAGAAGTTAGTACTCATTACATTTCGTTATTATGATTACCATCATTATTAAGAAGGTATGTGTAATGATTAAGAGCAGGGACTCTGGTTATAGGCTGTCAGATCTTGATCCCAGCTTACCAACCGCGTGACATTGGACAAGTGACATTCCCTTTTTGGGCCTGTCTCCTCATCTGGAAAATGGCCATGACCAGCCCTCCCCACCCCCCATAAGAACCGCAGGAGTGGGTATCATCTACCAGTGGGCATAATGGGAGCCCTAGCTACCTCAGAGTCCCAGGTCCTCCAGCCCTCCCCATCCCTTCGCCCGCCTCAACCCCCGCCATGTCCACCTCAATCATGATGCGGTCCCAGAGACGAGTCAGTTCCCGGCCCTGGTCCGTGTCTGCACTGTAGAAGGTCAGCATCTGCTTGGTAATCAGGGATGGGTTGGACACCATCTGCAGAGGTCCAGGAAGAAGAGGATCCAGTGGGGCTGGGTGGGGCGGGAGGTCAACCTCCACCCCACCCCCAGGCCCAGACCCTTGCCACCCTCCCCCAAGTCATGCCCCTCCCCTGGCCTCTGCCCAGCTCACATAGTCTCGGTGAGTGTAGGATGCGATGCAGGAGGCGCACTCAAAGATGTAGACGATGAGCATGAGCACCAGGTACTGGGGAAAGAGGGAGGGAGAGACAGAGGGACAGCCCGGTCAGGGCAAAGCCTGTATCAAGTCACACCCCCTCAAGGGACGGACTGATGGATGGAAATGCAACTTTATTTTATTTTATTTTATTTTATTTTATTTTATTTTATTTTATTTTAATGCTTTTATTTATTTTTGAGAGAGAGAGAGAGACAGAGCATGAGCAGGGCAGGGGCAGAGAGAGAGAACTCTAAGCAATTCACTGAATTCTAAGCAATTCACAGAATTCTAAGCAGGCTCCAGGCTCTGAGCTGCCAGCCCAAAGTCCGACGTGGGGCTCGAACCCACAAACCATGAGATCATGACCTGAGCCGAAGTCAGATGCCCAATCGACTGAGCCACCAAGGCGCCCCTAGAAATGCAACTTTAAAAAGAAGTGTAAGACAATGTGAACGGTAACATCTACGTGGTGGTTGTACGTACAGGGGTTCCCCGTTCAAGTCTTTCACCTTTTCTGTGTTTTTGATATATTTCTGTATTTTTTTTATAATAAAATGTTAGGAACAAATGAAAACAACAGAAATATGTAAAGTATTTCCTAAAGCTAACTATTGGCTTGGGTGCAGTAAAATAAATGTCTACCATAGGAGAAAAAAAAAAAGACATTCTTGAGACAACCAGGAACATTTGGTTGTCTGTTTGTCTAGTCTGCGTTCAAACAGATATCGGAAGAGAGATATGAAGGAATTTGGGTGGGTTTTGTAGGTGCACCAGTGGCATGATGGTTGCGCATAAGAAGAAAAAAAGCTCTTCCCTCACCCCACGCCCTCTGCCTCAGAGCAACAGGGGGTGGAAAGTGGTCGTGCTAACCCCTCTGCCATGAGCTGAGACCCTGCGGTATAACACGTCTGGCTGCTCGAAACAGTGTCCTCATCACAGAGAAATGTGCACTCAAATATTTATGGGTAAATGACTAGGTGTCTGGAATGCACTTCAAAATACCCCAGAAAGAAGAATGTGGGCAGGCAGGGGTGGAGCAGAGGGGACAAAGCTGGCCAAGTCTATGGTCCATGTCGTTGAAACCAGGTGATGGGGGTGCCACTCGCTCTGCTCTATGTTTGAAATTTCCCATAGAATTCTATGCCTTACGTGGAAAGATGCTCAACGTCACTCCTCATCAGGGAAATACAAATCAAAACCACACCAAGATATCACCTCACACCCATCAGAGTGGCTAAAATGAACGACTCAGGAAACAACAGATGCTGGCGAGGATGTGGTGAAACGGGAAGCCTCTCGCGCTGTTGGTGGGAACGCAAGCTGGTGCCGCCGCTCTGGAAAACTGTGTGGAGGTTCCTCGAAAAACTAAAACTAGAACTACCCTATGACGCAGCAATAGCACTACTAGGAATTTACCCAAAGGATGCAGGAGTACAGATGCACAGGCACTTGTACCCCGATGTTGACAGCAGCGCTTTCAACAATAGCCAAATCATGGAAAGAGCCTAAATGTCCATCAACTGACGAATCGATCAAGAAGATGTGGTTTATACATACAATGGAATACTACCTGGCAGTAAGAAAGAATGAAATCCTGCAGCAACCTGGATGGAACTGGAGGGTATTCTGCTAAGTGACATAAGTCAGGCAGAGAAAGATATCGTGTTTTCACTCATATGTGGAATTTCAGAAACTTAACAGGGAAGGGAAGGGGAAAAATAGTTTCAAACAGAGAGGGAGGCAAACCATAAGAGACTCTTAAATACAGAGAACAAACTGAGGGTTGAAGGGGCAGGGGCGCGGCGGGGAGGGGAAAATGGGTGATGGGCATTGAGGAGGGCACTTGTGGGGATGAGCACTGGGTGTTGTATGTAAGCGACAGATCACGGGAATCTACCCCCAAAACCAAGAGCACACTGTATGCACTATGTTAGCCAACTTGACAATAAACTACATTAAAAAATAAAAAAATAAATAATGAGAGATTGAGAAACAAAGCAACATGTTAATGACTGGTGAATTTAGAAAGATTTGTGGGAGTTTACTGTTGCCACGATTCTGTAAGTTGGATAATTTTTCAAAATAAAATGTTTAAAAATGTTCTCCAGTCGGTAACCAATGTTCAATTTGCAATATTTGCAATAAAATAGCATGTGAAAAAAATGCCCAGTTAAAAAAATAAAAATAAAAATAAATAAAATTTTGTGTCTTAGTTAATGACAAACTAATAAGGGAGACAGACACCTTTTTTTTTTTTTTTTTTTTTTTTTTTCACCAGTTGGGTGAGCTTTTAGGGCTTAGGTTAAATGGTTATGCCAGAGAATTCCGTGCAGGAAAGAAAGAAAAAGAGAAGGAAAGCTTTTCCAAGGCTCCATCTTATAATAAGGCCCAGGTCCTTACCAAGGCTGGCAAGGCCCACCTTCCCCTTCTCGCCCTCATGCCCCTTGCCCACCGCCCACTGTACCCACTCCATCCAACCTCATTTCCTCTCCTTCCCCGCCACCCCCACTTGGCTCTGACTTCAGAGCCTGTGCTCTTGCTGTTCCCTCCCCCACGCATGCTCTTCCGCATGCTCTTCCTGTAGACACAAGGCTCACTCCCTCACCTGCCCAAGGCCTTCGCTTTCTCTGGCCGCAGGCCTCCCCTGCCCCAGCTCCGGCTCTCCCTCCCCTCTTCGCTGTGCACTGCTGCTCCCGTTGGAGCATCCTCCCCTGGGACAAGGGGTTCACCAGAGCCCCAGTGCCCAGCGCGGGGTTTGGCACGTGGTTCTTGCTCGATAAACGTTTGTCGATTGAATAAGTAGCTGCTCCCGGGAATCGAAAAGGCCCTTGATTGTAGAGGAGGCGCCATGTTGGCTCTGCAGCAGTGGGGCCGGGATTAGAGGCCCTGCCTTCCCGAACGCCTGGGCTGTTGGCCTCTTTGAGCCCCGGTTTCCTCAACTGGGAAAGGGGCAGAGAAGCATAACTTCGGAGGCTTCTGGGGAGATCGGCGGAGCTCATTTTCTAAACTGCTCCGCCTAGTGCCGGGCACAGGAGGGGTGCTTGGGAAGTGTGGGTTCTTGTTGTGGTGGTCATTCCTGGCAGAAATTCAGAGCATGGGCTCGAGCTGAACTACTCGGGTTCAAATCCCGGCTCTGTCACCCGCTCGCTGTGCAACCCTGGATGAGTGACTTCACTTCTCCGAGCCTCAGTTTCTACTCTGTCAGACAGGTTCACGATGAGGATGCTATCTCACGGTAGGTTGTGAGGAATAAATGAGCCAATCTAGGTAAAATCTAGAATGTAGCGAGCACTCCTTGAACGGTAGCTGTGCTGTCATTACTGTTGTTGTTCACGAGCACAGACTCTTGGGGACCGACTAGCTGAGGTTCGATTCTCAGCCCTGCCACTCAAGAATCATCCTCCTGGGCAGAGCTTCCTTGCCTTCCTCTCTGTGCCCCAATTTTCTTTGGAAATTGAGGATAGCAGCTGAGCCTGTTACTGGGTGAGGGAAAGATTAAATCGGATGACAGGCCCAAGTGTGGCACCATGACGAACACACACTCGTGGCTGCGGCGGTGGTTACTATGGTTCCGTGTGGATGATCTCCGTGCCCACCCGTCCCCATGCCCTGCCCCCGGGGCCTCACCGTGAGGATCATGGACCGGCGGCGGCAGAGCGCCGCGCCCACACCAAAGCTGGCCACCACGAAGAAGGAGAAGCCGCAGAAGATGGCGATCCAGGCGCCAGCGAAGACGTCATCCTTGCCAGAGACGCCCATCAGTGGGTACACGCGGTACTGGTCAGCTGTCACCCACACCGTCTCAGCAAACAGGGCCAGGCCTGACAGCTGGACAGGGCAACAGGTTAGAAAGGCTGGCTCAGGCGTGGCAGCCGGGGCTGCGGGACTCTCTGTGAACAAGTTCCCCTTCCGAGCCCCCACCGGCCTCAGTAAAGCGGGCTGTAGTAAGAAGGGCAAGGACCTCGCCTTCCGTGAGTGGGGATGGGGCTGGGCAGAGGCCAGAAGGGAAGGGCTGCCCGGCCGGATCCCTGCCCCCCGCCCACATCCCGGCCGCCAGTTGCTTCAAGGACACGAGGAGATGCCACATACACAGCCCAGAGCGCACGACTGGAACAGGGGAGATGCTTGATCCCATGCCCTCTCTCAATAGTGTTGTTATTCCCGAGCTGAGGAATCTGGCCGGGGCCGGAAAAACTACAAACGCATCAATTGTGGGAATTGACCCACAATTCCGCCTGCAGTGATCAATCCTGCTTGTGCAGGAAAATCATAAACCCACACAGTTATTCCCTGTGTCCCCATGTAAAAGGAACCGGCGTGCCACACGAGGGAGTGCTCTGCAGTTATGACAAAGGGGCGAGGAGGCTGAGGACTCACGTGGAAGGGCCTACAGACTAGGTCAGCGGGAGAAACGGGGAGGCACAGAACAGGATGTGGAATGGGCTGTATCTTGGACAAAAAGGGAAGAAAATAGGTATACACGTTCCTATTGCTTAAAGAAATTGTTGGCGAAACTAAAAATCTAGGTACTTATAGGGATGAGAGATGGGAAGCAAGGAGAGAGGAAGACTTCTCAGTGGCTACCTTTGACAACACTCACACCGACGCTCGTGGGGTGTTTAGTGTGTGCGCGCCAGGCACGGTCCCACTAACTCCTTTCTGTGTGATAGTCATCGTCACCAGCTGCAGAGTACTACGGTTGTCATGGCCGATACAAACAGTAACCATGTGTCGTCCCACGCTCCGCATGAATCTGATAACTCACCTTAAACTCTCGGCATTCCTATTTTATCTCTATCTACAGACGAGAAAACTGAGGCCCAGAAGGATGACGTGGCTGGCCCCAGGTCCCACAGTAGAAAGCAGCAGAGCTGGGATTTGAGCCCAGGCTGTCTGGCTCCAGAGCCATGTACAGGCATCACAGTTTAAAAAATTAAATAGTAATTAATAAGACATTGCTATGGTTAGTATTCATTACGATGGGCCTCCTGTGCCCCAAGCAGGCACTTTATGTCTATAGTCATGTTAACGAGGACAACATTTGTCAAGCACTTTTTTGGAGCTGAGGGTCAGTATGGATTAACCCACACAACAGTCCCCACAATGGGGACACCAATCTATCGATGAGGAAGCAGCACGGAGAAGGAGAGTGGCTTGCTGGAGTTTGCAAAGCTGGGGAGCCGCAGAGCCGGGATTGGAATCCAGGCTGCTCTGGCTTGACGGCCTGCAGCCATCACCAACCCGGGAGTCCTGGGCCCTGAGCCCCCACCCTCAGGTATCCCCTCCTCCCTGCCCGCCCGCTGGGCTCCCAGCACTGGGGGAGGTCTCACCAGAATAATGATGTTGCCCACCACCAGCAGTCCCACCACAACCGGAGACCCCTTCTCCGCCTCTGCTGCTGCAGAAGCCATAGTCCTGCTGGGGACACATGAGTGGGAGTGAGGCCAGGAGGGGAGGGAAGCCCCACCAGCCTCACTCCACACCCCAGCTGCCGGGGGTGCTCCTGGCTCTCTGCTGGGCCCAGACTGGTGCTGAATGAATCTCCCCACAACCCTGATGGCGGGCCACTTTACAGACAAGGAAACCGAGGCTCATTGGCCAGAGCTCAGTGCTGGCCTCCCTGCACCTCATAGCTTCCTACTTTCCCTTGCTCATCCAGACCCTCCAGAGCCCCCTCCTCACCTTCTCTTTCCGAAGCCTCTGTGGTCAGCCCCTCCCACAGTGGCTGCCTATATATCTATGCCCAGGCCCCTCCTTGGGCCAGTCTCCCAGGAAGGAGGAAGGGAGTCTGGAGGAGGAGGGGACAAGAGGTCAAGCAAGCCGACCAGCATGGGAAAACAGATTTATGAGCACCCCACCCCCCAACCCAGGTGATTTATAGACCTGAAATTCAAGATTGTGCTAATGTCTGGCTACATGAGCAGCGTGATGTGCCCATGGCCTCCGGTTCCCAGGCTGTCTTGGTGGGGGAGGGGGCCGGGCCACCTGATGTCTCTCCTTAGGACATGGGCCTTCTTGGGAGCAGGGGGGAGATCCAGGTTGGATCCACGTGTGAATCCTGAATTCCAGAACCGCCTCCTGTGCTGGTGGCTCCACCTCTCCGAGGCTGGGAGCCCAGGGGGAGGCCCAGACAGGGACCCAGCAGGCTAGGACAGAGCAGGACCAAGGCAAGGAGGTGGGGAGGAGATGAGGGAGCAGGTGAGAGGGCAGCTCAGAAGGCTGATTATATGGGCTGCAGGCTAAGGGAAGAGGACGGCTGGAGACAGGTGTGTGAGGGGAGTTCCGGACGAGCGCACAAGAGGGGGAAGAGAGTGTGCCAGAAAAAGAGGGAGGGCACACTGAATGGGCTTGGTGGGAGAAAAGCAACCCCTCCCCCCACCCCGCACGGACAAAGCAGGGTCACAGCGAGGAGCCATAAGTGGAAATGTCTTCAGGCTACAGAATCAAGAGACCTACACTGAAATCCCAGCTCTGCTCCTCTGGGCTGCGCAACTTGGTGCGTGCGTTTGCCCATCTGCAGAATGGGTATCATTCTTATACTTATAGCAGTGGGAACTGAGTGCAGGGATGTCTGCAAAGGATGCCCTCTGGGCGCGTGTACAGCAAGAGGCCAGGCTGCGCCAGCAATGCTCCCAAGAGGCCCACTTTTCCTCCGATGGCGCCCCCTAGTGGCAAGAGGTTGGTTCCTTAGATGAAAATGGCTTGGGGCACCCAGTCACTCCCCAGAACTCAAGAACCAAGGCATTTACCATGTTTTTTCTCTGAGCTGTAGCTCCCTCAAGTGTATGTGAAACCGGCAAACAACTGGGACTTAAACTTCACTGTTAAGGCAATGGCTTGGTAATAAGACACATGAGACGTGTTCCACTTAAAATTAAAACAATTTGGCTTTTAGTCAATCCACTTTACATGTAAAATAGTTTTTCTCGGGGCACCTGGGTGGCTCAGCCAGTTAAGCATCCGACTCTTGATTTAGTCCAGGCCATGATCTCTCAGGATCGTGGGATGAGACTCCTGTCAGGCCCCATGCTAAGCATGGAGTCGGCTTGGGAGCATCTCTCTGCCCCTCCCCCACTCTCTCTCCCTCTCTGTCTTTCAAAATAAATAAACATTAAGAAATAGTTTTTCTCTGTTGATTTACATTTATATTAAGGACTAATAAGAAAATTTTAATAATAATGTACATGACCTGTCACGAACATTTTATGAGCTTTAGCTAAAATAACTTGGTAATAATAGGGCCATGTGAATAATATGAAATATTTTTATTTTCAAATGGTTGGTAACTGTTAGTTGTTGGGAGTTACATAAAATGTCTCGGGCTTTTGGCTAAAATCAAGTGTAAAATATCTAGTAAAAACAAAAAGTTATCAATGGGGCATTACTATGTCACCAGTCATAAAAGGGATCCATTCTGTTCTGAAACATGAAGCCAGTGTAGTTTGATGTCAAACTTGAATTTTCATGATTCTTTCTTCTTACTATATAAACCACTCTTCAAACAATGCATTTTGAAGTGCTAATCACTTCCTTTAAAAAATCATAACGCCACATCCTCTAAAGATGACATATGGCTATCCTATGACCCAGCCATTTGTCCCTGGGAATGCCCCCATTCCCGTCTACCAAATGCTCTGAATGCATTCGTATCAGCCTTGAACTGGAAACCACCCAAATGCTCCTCAACAGTAGAATGGATACGTACGTTATGGCACACACATACAAGGGACACTATTCAGCAATAAGAGGCAATGAGCTATTGACACTTGCAACTACCGGGATGAATTTCAAAAGCATTGCACTAAATGAAAAAAGCCACACTCAAAAGATTGTAACTGTATGATTTTAGTATGAGGTTCTAAAACAGGCAAAACCAATCTAGGGAGATAAAAGTCAAGGAAGTGGTTACTCTCGGGGGCATTGTGACTTGGGGGGGGGCAGGGAGGGGATTCTTTTTCTTGATTTGGATACTGGTTACATGGAGTTGTTCAGATTGTGTGAAAGTACATTAAGCTGTATAGTCATGATAAGTGCACTCTTCTATGTATATGTATATATTTTTAATTGCAATGCATTTTAAGAGGGTAAAATCTTGGGGCGCCTGGGTGGCTCAGTAAGTTGAGCATCCAGCTCTCGGTTTCAGCTCAGGTCATGATCTCACGGTTTCATGAGTTCGAGCCCCACGTCGGGCTCTGCGCTGATGGTGCAGAGCCTGCTTGGGATTCTCTCTCTCCCTCTCTCTCCCTCCCTCCCCTGCTCACTCTGTCTCTCTCAAAATGAATAGATAAAACTTAAAAAAAAATTTTAAAAGAGGGTAAAATATTTTCAAAGAGACTTACTCAATGTGTTGAAGGGGTGGTTTCTGCACAAGAGATGAGTTTAGGCTGTTTATGCACATGAAATGAAATGGCATGAACCAACTGACATCTAACAAGAAAATGATCTGGTTCTAATCGTGATGGTGCCATCGAGAAAGGCTCAGTAAGTAGTTTGATGCTGTGTCCTAAATGCCTCTCTAACCTTGCTTAGAGCAGGTCTCAACAGGCCTCAGTGTCTGACTAGAAGTGAATAATATATTTTCATTGTATTTATTTTTAAGATGAGATGTTTTGGGGGCGCCTGGGTAGCTCAGTCGGTTGAGTGTCAGACTTCGACTCGGGTCATGATCTCATGGTTCATGAGTTCCAGCCCCCCGTCGGGCTCTGTGCTGACAGCTCAGAGCCTGGAGCCTGCTTCCAATTCTGTCTCCCTCTCTCTCTGCCCCTCCCCCGCTCATGCTCTGTATCTCTCTCTCTTTCAAAAGTAAATAAACGTTAAAATTAAAAAAAAAAAAAAAGATGAGATGTTTTGTCTTCCATGGTCAGTGGTGAAAGTCTTCTAAAAATTTTGATAGGAAATATTCCAGGCAGACAAGAAAATGTAGACAATACTTGTAACAAACACCTACATCCTCCCTACCAGCTTTGTCAAATGTAAGTATTTTTCTATGTTCACTGAAGATTTTGGTTTTTTTTCTTTTTCAAGTGGCATACATTGCAGATGGCATTTTAAGCCACCTGATCTCACCCCAGAGACAACTTCATTCCTACATTTGGGGCTCATCATCCTCCACAACCCTTACACTGTCTTCTTTTTCAGATCTCAGGCGTCATGGATTAATTCCATACCCTCAGCTCATTATTTTCCACAAGACAGCTCTTGTTTTACATTTGATTTATTCCCTTATATCCCCATATCCCAGTCTCTGTCAGTGCCCTCTACTGGCAGACATTCACATATGTTCGAATGTTGAACATATTTTTTAGTTGGCTGTGGTCTTTTCCGATGGATACCATTGCTTTCCATGCATGTTTTGTTTTCTTTTTCTTTTTTTAAAAGTTTTTATTTATTTATTTTGAGAGAGAGAGAGCGCGCATGCAAGGGGCAGAGAGGGAGAAGCGCCTGTCAGTGCAGAGCCCGACACGGGGCTCGATCCCACGAACCGTGAGATCACGACCTGAGCCGAAATCAAGAGTCGGGACGCCTCACTGACCGAGCCACCCAGGTGCAAGTGTTTTCTAATTTATATGCCCATGACTGTGTGCATTCTTTTCTCGCTTAGCACTGATTTTAGGATCCACCCCCGTTACTCTGGACACATGGAGTTCACAGTGTCTCATGGTTGCTTGGGGCACCCCTGGCGTGCCCCCTCCACGGTTTACTGTCTCCTCCCCAGTGAGGACACTCAGGCTCCTTCCAACCCCCCTCCCCCACCACGACCCCTGTGAATAATGCTGCTGTGGGCACCCTCATGCATGGCCCTTGGAGACGTACCTGTCTCTTTCCAGGGAGAAGGGCTGGGTCATGAATGTGTACGTGCCAGATTGCTTTCCACAATGGTTGTCCCGTCCACACTCCAACCGAGAACTCATGAGGGTTCCTGTACCCTTCCGTCACTGCTGACACTTGGCATTATCCAACTTTCTAGTTTTTGCCAGAGTAATTCAGTGTCAAGTGGCACCCGCCATTACTTCAGCTCTCACTTCTCTTTACTATTGATGATTTTGAGCACCTTTTCAAATGTGTATGAGCCTTTTGGGTTCCCACCCCCCTGCACGCTTTCATGTTTTTAATATATACATAGATTTATCAATGTATAGTTCTATATAACGATACACTCTAGACAAACTGTATCTTATATGTCCTTACGCAATTGACTTTTTTCACCTCGATATTATGCTTTCGAAATTTATTTTCATCACATACGTGGCTCTAGCTCATCCATTTTTTGCAGCAATATTTCATAGGTTAAGTTTCCTTTCCAAGTTCATTTTGGCAATGATAGAGAATAGCAGCACAGAGCTTTGCAGTCCGTCTACAGAGTCTGAAACCTGAAGTTTGGGCGCTAAGGTCATAAGCAAAGGCTGAAATCTCAGGGGCTCCTTGGGTCAGCTGAGTAATGGAGGGCCCGAAATTTATGGGTAGGGCTGGGCAAGCTCCCAAGAAAGGGGGACTTTGGAGGTGGGTGGGGCCAGCGTGAAGTGTGGATGAGGCGGAAAGAAGAGAGAAGGCACAGGGAGACTAGGACGGGGTGTGAGATTGTGAAACAAGGAGGAAAGCACTGAGGCAGAGTTGTCAAAAGGTCCTTTTATTTTTTTCTCAAATTCATTGAGCACCAAGCACATGGTCAGGCCAGAACTAAAGCATTAAGGACACGGTGCACCTAATGAGTTTTCTCAGGCCCAGCCCTATGTGGGGCCATGCTAGGAAACAGTGGTGGTCAGGCCAGCTCAGTTTCTGCCCTCCCAGGCTCACAGGAGAATAGGAAGACATTCACCAGAGAATGACAGCCCAGTACGGTCAGGGAGATGCTGAAGTGACCCAGGCCCCGAGAGAGGAAGCATGGGCCAGAGTGATCAGGGCCAGTGGGGAACACAAAGGTGAATGCGTGAACCCAGAGGAGGCGCCTCACGCAGCCTGGGGTGCAGAGGAGGAGAATGAGGCCAGCAGGTAAAAGGCAGGAAAGAACATTCCTGACAGAGGGAACATGGTATATACGTACAGTGGAATATTAATCAGCCTTAGAAAAGAAGGATATCCTGAGGCGCCTGGGTGACTCAGTTGGTTAAGTGACCAACTCTTGATTTTTGGCTCAGGTCATGGTCTCCTGGCCATGAGATTGAGCCCCACGTCGGCTCTGCACAGAGTGTGGAGTCTGCTTGGGAGTCTCTCCCTCTCTCCCTGCCCCTCCCCTGCTCGCTGACATGTGCACTCTCTCTCTCTCTCAAAATAAATAAATAAACTTTAAAAAAGAAAAGAAAAGAAGGATATCCTGTAATATGTGGCGACATGGAGGAAACTTGAAGGCATCATGCTAAATGAAATAAGCCAGTCTCAGAAAGACAAATACTGCATAATTCTATTTATAGAGGTATCTATAATAGTCAAACTCATTAAAGCAGAGAGTGGACTGGTGGTTGCCAGTGCTGGGGGGAAGGGGAAAGGGGGAGTTGCTAATCAATAGGTCCAAAGTTTCAGTTATGCAAGACGAATAAGTGTGAGAGATCCGCTGGGCAACATTGTGCCTCTAGTTAACAATACTGTATTGTAAACTAAAAATCTGTCAAGAGACTAGATCTCGTGTTAGGTGTTCTTACCATAATAACAATAATAATAATAGAAGATATTTAGAAGGAATATTTCCTTGGTATGTCCACAGCCTAGAAAGACCAATGTGTCGAGAGCAGCTGATAGTTAGAGAGCATTTCCAACCCACTGGGCACGGTTCTAAACATCCTACATATAGTATTAGGCACTATTTTATGCATCATACATGTAGTATCTCATTTAATCTGTACAACAGCTCTATGAAGAAGGGGTCATTAACTTCATTTTATAGATGAGGGAACAGAGACACAGAGAAGTCAAGGAACTTGCTCAGAGTCTAACAGCTGGTAAGCGGTAGAGCCTGAGTTCGAACCCAGGCGGTCTGGCTCTAGTGCCTATCCCCTTAACCGCTACACTGTCCTGCTTCTCTGTGTGTATACTGCCTTTGCCGGAACAGCTTCCTTTTCTTGTTTTTAATCAGGAGAATATATTCATGTATTGCTTGCACAATTTGAAAACCTTAAGAATATCAGATTGACGAGGAATGATCTCTAAGTACTGTTATCAATGAAGAAAAGCAAGGTTCAGAACACCAGGAATAGCAGGCTACGGTGGTGGACAGGCAGGCAGGAGGGAAAGTCTCTTTGCAAATGCATAAACTATCTCTGGAAGGAGACACAAGAAACCAGTAATGGCAGTCACCTTCTCATGGCTAGAGGAGAAGGTAAGAAACATATTTTTCCTGGAGAGTTTTTGCACCTTTGAAAAGGTTGAGAGTGATGTAATCAAATGGTGAAATAGTTTTTCTACTCTCTTTACCCCAAAGAACACTGATTTTGACAATCACCCATGGACAAGAGTACCTTTGTGGAAACCTGGGAGTCCAGCAGAGAAGTTCCATCACACACCTGGTGGAAAAACCTCAGACTGGATGCACTGAAGAGAAGTTCTACGCAACTAGGGGTCAGGAAGCAGCTGGGAGAACAGCAGCTGGGGGTCTTGGAAAGCATCAAAGGGACTTGGATCCTACTGACTGCACTGCAGACATCAGGGAGACCGCCCATGCTTTGCCTGTGGGTCCCCTCAACTGATCCATGGGCATCCCCTGTGCTGTGCATGCCTCACCCACACACCCACGCCCACCCCGTGGCTGGCTCCCTGTGGATGCCCATGAGGACTGAGAGTGAGTCTCTGAAGGTGGCTAGTAAGCATGTGCAGAAAGTTCGCTGACTCAGAGGGGCCGGGAGAAAGCAAGCAAACTTGAGCAATAAGCACAACCCAACGGAAAGCAAACGGGAGGCAGGCAGCACTTGGTGTGGCTGCGCAGGATCAAGAGGAGGCTTATCATCTTAAAAAGCACCCCCTTCCCTTGGGAATGCAAGCTGGTGCAGCCACTCTGGAAAACAGTATGGAGGTTCCTCAAAAAACTAAAAATAGAACTACCTTACGACCCAGCAATTGCACTACTAGGCATTTATCCACGGGGTACAGGTGTGCTGTTTCAAAGGGACACAGGCACCCCCATGTTTATAGCAGCACTATCAACAATAGCCAAAGTATGGAAAGAGCCCAAATGTCCATGGATGAATGGATAAAGATGATGTGGTGTATATATACAACGGAGTATTACTCAGCAATCAAAAAGAAGGAAATCTTGCCTTTTGCAACTACATGAATGGAACTGGAGGGTATTATGCTAAGTGAAATTAGTCAGTCAGAGAAAGACAAAAATCATATGACTTCACTCATATGAGGACTTTAAGAGACAAAACAGATGAGCATAAGGGAAGGGAAACAAAAATAATATAAAAACAGGGAGGGAGACAAAACAGAAGAGACTCATAAATATGGAGAACAAACTGAGGGTTACTGGAGGGGTTGTGGGAGGGGGGATGGGCTAAATGGGTAAGGGGCACTAAGGAATCTACTCCTGAAATCATTGTTGCACTATATGCTAACTAATTTGGATGTAAATTTCAAAAAAAAAAAAATAATAATAATAATAAAAATAAAATAAAATAAAATAAAATAAAATAAAATAAAAAATTTAAAAAAAGCACCCCCTTCCCCAAGAGGGAACAAGAAGTATGGAGCAGGTGTATCCATAGAAAAGGTCTGAGAAAGCGTCAGAATCCCTCACAAAGCTTATGGAAGGTATTTCTTACCTGAAGCCATCAGTAAAGACTGGATAAGGTAACTGCTTCTACAAATGCAAACACAGCAATGCAAGACTTCAAGGAACATGAAAAATCAAGGAAACATACCGCCAGAGGAACACAATAATTTTCCAGTAACTGACCCCAAAGAAAGGATATCTGTGATTTGCCTGATAAAGAATTGAAATAGTTGTTTAAGGAAGTTCAGTGAGCTATGAGAAAACACAGAAAGACAATTCAAGAAATTAGGGAAAAATACACACAAACAAAACTAGAAGTTTAACAGAGAGATATAAGTCATTAAAAAGTATCAAAAAAAGTGGTGCCTGGCTGGCTCACTCGGTGAAGTGAGTGACTTTAGCTCAGGTCACGATCTCACGGTTCATGAGTTTGAGCCCCGCATAGGGCCATCTGCTCTCAGGACAGAGCCCGCTTTGGGTCCTCTGTCCCTCCCCTGCTCATGTTCTCTCTCTCTCTCTCTCTCTCTCTCTCTCTCTCTCTCTCTCACACACACACACACACACACACACACACACACACACACACATAAATAAAACTTTTTTTTTTTTAATTTTTTTTTTGTTTATTTATTTTTGAGACAGAGAGAGACAGAGCATGAATGAGGGAGGGTCAGAGAGAGAGGGAGACACAGAATCTGAAGCAGGCCCCAGTCTCTGAGCTGTCAGCACAGAGCCTGACGCGGGGCTCAAACTCACGGACTGTGAGATCGTGACCTGAGCCGAAGTCGGCCGCTTAACCGACTGAGCCACCCAGGCGCCCCAATAAATAAAACTTTTACAAAAAAGTTACCAAAAAGAAATTCTGGAGTGAAGAATACAATGAATGAAATGAAAACTGCAATACAAAGAATCAGCAACAGACTGGATCAAGTGGAGTAAAGAATGAAAAACAGTTGGGGCATCTGGGTGGCTTGGTTAAGCCTCCACTCTTGATTTCAGGTCAAGTCATGATCTCATAGTTGTGAGATTGAGCCTTGCATCGGGCTCCATGCTGAGTGTGGAGCCTGCTTGGGACTCTCTCTCTGTCCTCCCCTGCTCATGCTCTCTCTCTCTCAAAATAAAACAAAAAAAAACCATTTTTTTTTTTTAAAGTGAAAAAAGCCAGGGCGCCTGGGTGGCTCAGTTGGTTAAGCGTCTGACTTTGCCTCAGGTCATGATCTTGCGGGTTTGTGAGTTCGAGCCCCCCACATTGGGCTCTGTGCTGACAGCTCAGAGCCTGGAGCCTGCTGTGTCTGTGTCTCCCTCTCTCTCTCTGTTCCTCTCCTGCTCACACTCTGTCTCTCTCTCAAAAACAAATAAAAACATTAAAAAAAATAAAGAATGAAAAAAGCCCAAGTGAATGATGGGATCCATTAAGATAAACTCTATGCAATGGTCGAGTCCCTGAGAGAGAAGAGAGGGAGAAAGGGCGATACGCTATATTTACATCAGACAAAATAGCCTTGAAGTAAAAAACTGTAACGAGACAAAGAAGGTCATTATGTAACGATAAAGGGGTCAATTCATCAATAGAATATAAAAATTGTATATATACAGGTAATATTGCAGCACCTAAATACATTAAGCAGGTACTAACAGATCCGAAGGGAGAAACAGACAACACAATAATAGCAGGGGACTTCAATACCCCACCTTCAACAATGGATAGATCGTCCAGATGTAACATCAATAAGGAGACATCGGACATGAGCCGTATACTTTAGACTGAATAGAACCAGCCGACATATACAGAACATTCCATCCACTAGCAGCAGAACACACTTCTCCTCAGGTGCACACGGAACATTCACAAGGATAGATGATATGTTGGGCCCCAGAACAAATCTTAGAAAATTTAAGACTGAAATCGTAACGAGCATCTTTTCTGATCACAATGTTATAAAAAGGAGAAAATGATTTTTTTTAAAGCCCTGGAAAATTCACAAATATGTGGCTATTAAACAACATGCTCTTGAGCAACCAATGGGTCAAAGGGGAAATCGAAAGAAAATAAAGAAAACAACTTGAGACAAATGAAAATGGAAACACGGCATACCAAAATTTATGGGAGGCAGCAGAAACATTTAAGAGGGAAGTTTAGAGAGATAAATGCCTACATTAAGAAAAAAGAAAAATCTCAAACAACCAGAATTTACACATCAAGGAACTAAAAAAAAAAAAAAAAAGAAAAAAAAACCAAATCCCAAAGTTAGCAGAAGGAAGGAAATAACAAAGATCATAGCAGAAATAAATGAAGATACCAGAAACACAATAGAAAAATCAATGGAACTAGGAATTGGTCTTTTTCTTTCTTTTTTAAAAAATGTTTGTTCATTTTTTTTTAGAGACAGAGTGTAAGCAGGGGAGGCGCAGAGGATCCAAAGCAGGCTCTGCACTGACAGCAGAGAGCCCCACACGGGGCTCCAACTCACAAACCGTGAGATCGTGACCTGAGCTGGAGTCGGGCACTCAACAGACGGAGCCACCTGGGCACCCCAAGAATTGGTCTTTTAAAGAGATAAACAAAACTGACAAACCTTTAGCTAGACAAAGAAAACAAGAAGACTCAAATAAGTAAAATAAAAAATGGAAGAGACTATACAACTGATAACACAGGAATACAAAGGACGTAAGAGGCTACTATGAAAAATTGTTTACCAACATATTGAACAACCTAGAAAAAAAAATGTATAAATTCCTAGAAACATAGAGCCTACCAAGACTGAATTATGAAGACATGGAAAATCTGAACAGATTGGTTACAAGTAAGGAGATTGAGTCAGTAATAAGAAACCTCCTAACAAAGAAAAGTCTAGGACAAGATGGTTTCATTGGTGAGTTTTACCAGACATTTAAAGATGAATTAATACGGGGTCCCTGGGTAGCTCTGTTGGTTAAGAGTCTGACTCTTGACAGTTTGTGAGTTTGAGCCACAAGTGGGGCTCTGCACTGACAGTGTGGAGCCTGCTTGGGATTCTGTCTCTCTCCTTCTCTCTCTGCCCCTCTCTTGCTCTCTCTCAAAATAAATAAATAAACTTAAAAAGAATTAAAGAAGACTTAATAACAATCCTTCTCAAACTTCTCCAAAAAATTAAAGGGACGGGAACACTGTCAAATCATTTTACAAGGTCAGCATTACCTTGATACCAAAGTCAGATAAGTACACTAGTAGAAAAGAAAGCTATAGACTAATATCCGTGATAAATACAAATGAAAAATTCTCAGCAAAATATTAGCAAATTGAATTCAGCATCACATGAAAAGGATCATATACCACGATCAAGTGAGATTTACCCCTGGGATGCAGGGATGATTCAATATATGTAAGTCAATAAATGTGATTGACACTATATTAACAAAATAAAAAGATAACAATGATAGGATCATCCCAGTATGTGCAAAAAAAGCATTTAACAAAATTCAACATTCTTTAATGTAACAATAAAAACTTTCAACTGGGCAAGGGGGAAACATACCTCAACATAATATAGGCCATGTATGACAAGCCTACAGCTAACATCAAATTCAACAACAAAAAGCCAAAACCTTTTCCTCTAAGTTCAGGAAGAAGACAAAGGTTCCCAGTCTCATCACTCCTATCAATCTAGTACTGGAAACACAAAGCAAAACAATTAGGCAAAAAAAAAAAAAAAAGAAAAAAAGGCATCCAAATCAGAGAGGAAGAAGTAAAATAGTCTCTCTTTGTAGATGTTATGATCTTATATAAAGAAAATCCTAAAACTCCACCCCAAAACTGTTAGAACTAATCAACAAATTCAGCAAAGTTGAAGGATACAAAATAAACATACAAAAATGCATTTCGATACACTGTTGGAGGAGGTAAAAAGACAGGACTGCTTGTTGACCCCTGAGCTGGATCCGGGCAGCTGGAGGCTCCTCACCCACTACTGTATCTTTGGAATGTACGCTCTGCCTACCATTCCCACAGTGGGAGATATTCCAAGGACATAGCCTTGACAGAGTAAGGTGTTGTTGAGACCATCTGGAAGGTATACATTACTGAACCCAGTTAAGGCCTCTATGCAAACTTTAAGATTCTGGTAAGTAGGTGCAGAAACATACCCATTTTGTGGCTGTCCAAGACAAGCCTGATAAAGTTCTCTTGCTTATTAAACCTTCCACCTACCGATCTGAGCAGTCTACCTCTTTCTTCAGTCTCTCCTTGCCCTTTGTTTGTAGAGGTCAATTTGCAAACCAACATTCACTAACAACAAACTATCTGAAAAAGAAACAAACCATCTTTTTTTTTTTTTTTTTTTTTTTTTTTTTTTTAATGTTTACTTACTTTTGAGAGAAAGAGAGACAAAGTGCAGGCAGGGGAGGGGCAGACAGAGAGGGAGACACAGAATCCAAAGCAGGCTCCAGGCTTTGAGCTGTCAGCACAGAGCCCAACATGGGGCTCGAACTCATGGACTGCGAGATCATGACCTGCGCTGAATTGGATGCTTAACCGACTAAGCCACCCAGGCACCCCAACAATCTTTATGATAGCATCAAAAGGAACAAAATACTTAGGAATAAATTTAACCAAGGAGGTGAAAGATCTGCATACTAAAAACTGTAAGACATTGATGGAAGAAATTGAAGAAGGCATAAATAAATGGAAAGGTATTCTGTGTTCTAGAAGAATTAACATTGCTAAAATGTCTACACTACCTGAAGCTATCTATAACTTCAGTGTAATCCCTATCAAAATTCCAGTGGCATTTTTTACAAAAATAGAGAAAACAATCCTAAAATTTGTATGGAACCATAAAAGACCAGAATTGCCCAAGTAAGACTGAAAAGAATACAGCTGAAGGCATCACACTTCCTGATTTCAAACTATATCACAAAGCTATAAGTGATCAAAACAGTATGGTACTGGCATTAAAAACAGACACACAGATCAATGAAACAGAACAGAGTGCCCAGAAATAAACCTGTGCATATACTGTCAACTAATTTTTGACAAAGGAGCCAAAAATTTATAATGAGGAAAAGGACAGGCTCTTGCATGAATGGTGCTGGGAAAACTTGAGAGCAACATGCGAAAAACTAGAACCCTATCTTACACCACACATATCCGCTCAAGCAGATTAAAGACTTAAACATGAGACCTAAAACCATAAAACTCCTGGAAGAAAACAGGGATAAGTTCCCTGAAGTTGACCTTGGCAATGACTTTTTGGATTTGACACCAAAAGCAAGGGCAACAAAAGCAGAAATAAACAACTGGGATTACATCAAACCCAGTTCTTCTTCTTTACAGCAAAGGAAACTGTCAACAAAATGAAAAGGAAACCTATGAAATGGGAGAAAATACTTGTAAACCACATATCTTGGAGTTAACATCCAAAATATGTAACAAACTCAAACCCCCCCCGCCCCCAACAAAACCCCAATTTAAAAACAGGCAAAAGACCTGAATAGATATTTCTCCAAAGAACACATGCAAATGGCCAAGTTACATGAAAAGGTGCTCAACATCACCAATGACCAGGGAAATACAAACCAAAGCCACAATGAGATATCACTTCACACCTGTTAGAATGACTATGATAAAAAAGATAAGAGATAGCCAATA
This sequence comes from Panthera tigris, assembly GCF_018350195.1. Lineage (NCBI taxonomy): Eukaryota > Metazoa > Chordata > Mammalia > Carnivora > Felidae > Panthera > Panthera tigris. The sequence goes on from NC_056674.1 coordinate 17,958,390, forward strand.
ATGGCAAGGATGTAGAGAAAAGAGAACCCTTGCACACTGTTGGTGGGACTGTAAACTGGTACAGCCACTGTGGAAACAGTAGGAAAGTTCAAGTTAAAAATAGAACTACCATATAAACCAGCAACATCACTTGTGGATATATATCCAAAGCAAATGAAATCACTAGATCTCGAACAGCTATCTGCACGCCCATGTTGACTGCAGCACTATTGATAATAGCCAAGTATGGAAACAACCTAAGTGTCCGTAGACTGATAAATGGGTAAGAAAATGTAGTGCACACACACACACACACGCATGAATACCACCCAGTCTTTAAAAAGAAGGAAATCTACTTGTGACAACATGGGTGATCCCTGAGGGCACTGTGCTAAGTGAAACAAGCCAAAGACAAATACTGCCTGGTATCACTTATGTGTACAATCTACAAAAGCTCATAGGAACAGAGTAGAATGGTGGCTGCCAGGGGCTGGTGGGGGTTGGGGGGCAGGGGCAGGGAATGGGAGATACTGGTCAAAGGGTACAAACTTATAGTTATAAATTGAAGAAAGTTCTGGGATTCTAATGTACAGCATAGTGACGATGGTTAACAACACTGTATTATGAGCCTAAAAGTTGCTAAGAGTAAATTTTCTATATTCTCGCCACATGAATACACACACACACACACACACACACACACACACAAAGTGATTATGTGAGCGGGCATCTGGGTGGCTCAGCTGGTTAAGCACCTGACTTTGGCTCAGGTCATGATCTCACAGTTAATGAGTCCGAGCCCTGCTTTGGGTGAGCCCTGCTTCTCTAGATCTCCCTCTCTCTCAAAAAAAAGTAATTATGTGAGGTGATGGATGTATTAACCAACCTTATTACGGTATCATTTTGTAATATGTACATGAATCAAATGATTATGTTGTACAGCATAAACTTACACAATATGTAAAGCTGGGGGAAAAAAGGTTACCTGGGCTCAACTTCACTTACAGTTCGGGGTGTCCAATTGGTTCTGGTAGTGAAAGCCCCTAAGATTGGGAGTACGGGGGGGAGTGGCAGTAAGGCAGGGTAACCCCCTTCCGCTTGAGGTATTTTCCAAGCAGTCCTGGACACCCCTACCCTGGCTCCAGCTTTATGCCGTGTAGCAGCCATGGGAATGGTGGGCTCTTGCTCCTGGAGCAGTTGTAATAGCATGTTCATGGCACCAGTAGGCACTGCCTGATTCCTCAACTTCTCAATTATAGGAGGGGTAGCTGGGCCCTGTAGCATGCCTGTGCTGGAGTATTTTTTTTTTAATTTTTAAAAAATGTTTTATTCATTTTCTGAGGGGGGGAGAGAGGGAGGGAGAGAGAGAGAGGGAGAGTGGGAGCGAGCGATCAGGGTAGGGACAGAGAGAGAAAGGGAGACACAGAAACTGAAGCAGGCTCCACGGCCCGGAGCCTGATGTGGGGCTCAAACTCACGAACTGTGAGATCATGACCTGAGCCGTAGCCAGACGTATAACTGACTGAGCCACCCAGGCACCCCTTGAGTATTTTCTTGAGAGTCATTTCTGCAAACCCAGGCTAGAGCCCGCTTCTCTTGGTCTTCCAACTGCTAAGGAGTTTTGATCCAATTTTAAGCATTTTTGGAAACCATAAATATGACAGTATTCAGTACTCTCAGGAAGTATCTCTAAAAAAGAAAACCTTAAAACACAACCTCAGTATTGTCATCACACCTAAAAAATTAACAATAACTCCTTAACAGAATAAAATATTCAGTCAGTATTCAAATTTCCAACGGTCTCATAAATGTCATTAAAAATGTTCGGGGTGCCTGACTGGCTCAGTTGGTGGAGCATGTGACTCTTGATCTTGGGGTTGTGAATTCAAGCCCCATGGTGGGTATAGAGATGACTTAAAAATAAGAAATATTGGAGCACCTGGGTGGCTCAGTCGTTTGAGCATCCGACTTCAGCTCAGGTTCGTGAGCCCCACTTCGGGCTCTCTGCTGTCAACGCAGAGCCAACTTCAGATGCTGTCCTCTGCACCTCCCCATTCATGCTCTCAAAAATAAACATAAAAAAACAACAAAACTGTAAAATGTAGGCTCGTGTTGAGTTAAATATAATGAAATAAGGGTGTGATACTATATCCAAATTCCTCACATTAAGTCTCTTTCTACTGAATATGCTTTGGGAGGTTTCGGTTTTCTGCACTGAACCCTCTCCTGCACAGACACACGAAAAGGAAATCCACAGCCACGTCAACTGGCAGAGGGCTGGAAGTGTCAGTTTCCTCACTTGTATAGTAGGGGTCATAATAAAATTTTTAGCTCCAGTTGTTAGGCCAGAGATAAGGCAGGTAAGGTGCTCAGCATGGTAGCTTCAGAGTCGTTTTATAGCCTGCAGCTCTACGGAAGGGTGAGGAAGAAAGTCCTATGCTGAACGGAAACAAGGGAGGTGGATGAGAAATGGTCTTGTAGGAGTCTCCTGCAAGAGACAGAGGTGGGGGCGGGGGGGGGGGCGCCTGTGTGGCCATCAGTTGAGCGTCCACCTTCGGCTCAGGTCATGATCTCATGGTTCATGGTTCAAACTCCACATTGGGCTCTGTGCTGACAGCTCAGAGCCTGGAGCCTGCTTCAGATTTTGTGTCTCCCTCTCTCTGCCCCTCCCCTGCTTGCACTATCTCTCTCTCTCAGAAATAAACATTAAAGAAGAGACGGAAGTGGATGAGAAACTGCCTCACGGCAGCTCTTCACAAGACCACTCATCTTCGTTTCCGGAGTCAGCAGGCCTTCTGCCAAAGTTCGGGTCAGATCACAGTTAAGTTTTCCCTGTGTGGCTTACGTGGAGATGTGCAAGGTTGTGCAGGTGCCATGGCAGAACCATTCATCACAGCACCACCCAACAGGTCATCTGCCTGTGACAAAAAGGGTAACATCTTTCTGGAGGAGACACCTGGTGGCCATCACCATTCCCAGGGATTAGACTTGACCGGCACTATTGGGGCAACATGGCACCAAGTACCTCCTGACGGGAAGCAAGAAGTCAGATACATAGGAAGGATTCTTGTAAAAAGTACTTACCCTGCACCTAATCAGGTCTTTAGAGCAAACTTCCAGTTTGTAAGATCTCCAGAAGATGGCAGAAGTTAATTGACACCATGAGAAAACAATTAGGCAAATCCAGAGTGGGGGACATTCTACAAGACAGCTGGCCTGGCCTCTTAAAAAAAAGTCCCATCTTATAAAACTGGGTGGGGCGGAGCAGGGAGGCTACCGTAGAATTTAAAAAGACATTAGAGACCTAAAAAAACAACGTAGAATTTGAACTTTCATTGGATCCTGGAACAAAACACAAGCAACAGTATAGAAGACTTTTGGGGTACAATTTGGGAAATCGGAATATCAGACATTAGAGAATTAATGTTAGTTTTTCTTACAAGTGATAATGGTATGAAGGAACGCGTCATTTTTCAGAGATACATACTTAAGTGCTTAGGACTGAAGTGTCAAGATGTTTGGAAATTAGTTACTCTTGAACCAAGACGTATTTGAATTGCAAGGGTCCACTTACGAGCAGATTTACATATACATGCAGTACTGTAAATGTATTTTCTCTTTCTTATGGTTTTTAAATAACATTTTCTTCTCTCTAGCTTACTTTATTGTAAGGATAGTATATAATACATAGAACATAGAAAATAATCGAGTGTTAATCGACTATTTCGGTTATCAGAAAGGCTTCCAGTCAGTAGTAGGCTACTAGTAGCTAGGTTTGTGGGAAGTCGAAAGTTATAGATTTTTTTTTTTTTAATACATGGATTGTCGGCATTCCTAACCCTCACCTTGCTTGAGGGCCTACTGTACTTTTATTAAAAAAAATTTTTTTTTAATGTTTATTCATTTTTGAGAGAGCGTGAGTGGAGGAGGGGTAAAGAGAGAGGGAGACACAGAACCTGAAGCAGGCTCCAGGCTCTGAGCTGCCAGCAGAGCCTGACGTGGGGCTCTAAACCATGAACCGTGAGGTCATGACCTGAGCTAAAGTCGGACGCTTGACTGAGCCATCCAGGCACTCTTCCAACTGCACTTTTCATTGGTTCAGTAAAAAGAATATGTAGACACAAAGTAAATATGAGAATACTTTGTAAATTAATTGTACAGTAAATTTAACAATATTAACAATTGTTAAATTTAAGCGGTGGGTATGATAGCAACTATACGGATGTCCACTTTTTCTGTATGCTTGAAATTTTTCATAATAAAGTATTTAAAGAGGGAATATAGATTTTAAAAAATCCCTGCCCTCATGGAAATTACATTCCAGTGTGTGTGGAGGGGGGAAATTATCAAGGATGAATTAAGTAAAACATAGGGAATGTTAGTGGTCAAGTGCTTACGAAACAAAAGGAGTCAAGGGCTGCAAACGTTGTGTATGGGGGTTGAAACCGTAGGTCAAGAGATCAAGGGAGGGCCTAAGTTGTATGTGAGGAAGACCTGGTGGGTATGTGGTGGAAAGGCTTTCCAGGCAGGGCAAACAGCAAGTGCAAAGGCCTTGAAGTTGGAGCCAGCCTGGCATACGTTGACACTTCTGGTTTGCTCACAGTTCCTGTCACACTGAGAAGGCCAGCTTGGCAGGAACTGCAGGAGCAAACAAGAAGTGGTGGATCAGAGAGGAAATAGAACCATATCAAAGCTTTACCAAATCAAATACGTATCAAGTATATATATTTATATATACACATATAAATACTTCTAGATGTGTGGGCAGTCTCGGGAAGAATGCATGGGAAACTGCTGATGGCGGTTGCCTCCAGACAGAATTGGGCATCTGGGGTCAGAGAGAGTCTTATATCTGGACTTTTCTCTGGACTTCCTGATTCACTTGAAATTCTCACCATGTTTAAGCTCTTTCTTATTTCCGACACATGACATAAGCTACAGTTCCTCAAAGTCCCTGGGCATACATGAGGATCCTCTGTTTAGAGCCTCTCCTCCTCATAGGCAGCCATTTCAGAAGACCCCTCCCTAGGCCATTTTCCCTCAATGCAAGAATCCTCTCTCTGCTCGCCCGAATATGCTTCAGATAAGCCTGTCTCTCAACCACTTGAGTGGTCTTGAGGAAACACCAATTCAGCCACAACCTGGTGCTCTAAGCGAGTCAACTGTCTCAGGAGCTCCCTGCTGACAAATGTGGTGGGTGATATTCTGGACTATTGTGTGGCAATTCCTTTGGGGGCAGCAAGAAAAAATGTTTATCTGGTCTGCTTAAAACGACCTCCGATCATCACCACGATCAACATGAAAAAGGAGGACCAAAATAGAGGGAGAAATTCCACACTGTGAAGAAAACCGATCAGACGATATTAAAAGTGTACCGTTAATATCTTAGATGTAATCATGGCAGTGTAATCATGTGTAAAATAAATCTGCATCTCTAAGAGATACATACACTTACTTATCTCTGGATAAATCCCCAGGATTTGCTTTAAAATCACCTAGGGGGGAGGGGAATAATTAGAGATGAAACTGATTGGTATTCTGTTGATAACTGTTAAAACTAGGTGATGGCTACACAGAAGTTTTTATTATACTGTTTTCACATGATTCAAAAATTACATAAAAAAAGTTTCTTGTAATTATATAGATAATAAGGAATAATCAGATAAATTTTAGCATGGATAGGGGCTCGAGGCTATTTTGTATAATCAACTCACTCTACTGTCTGGTATAGAGAAGGCAGTCAGTTTAATAACATAACATAAAACAAAACAAAACAGAAAAAAAAACAATCACCCTGAAGCCCCTCTTATTGGTCAAGGTACTAATTCTACCCCAGCTTCTTGCCCGATCATCCAGCTCTTTCACACATACACAGTCTTACACTTTTCCAATGAGTGTTTATTATTAGTTAAGCCATGCTTCAGGATCCCAGGGTGGGGATCACCATGTACCCAGGTCCCCCTTCACTGCCCTAGGAGAAGGATGGAGTACGGAGGAGAGGTGGGTGGAGCCAGTTCAGATCTTCCCAGGAAACGTGCCTTCCGCCCGGCGGTCGTCCCAGGCTGCCACCTGTGGAAACACAGCCAATGTTACTCCCTTCCCCTGTGGGGAAACCAGATGAGTGACCTTGGTCTTCCTCACTTTGCTCACCTGCTCAGTCGTCAACAAGTAAGCCCAGTACTGCCACTATTTCAGGAGTGAGGGCTGGAGGGGGGCGAGTAACATGCAGAAAAATCCCACATTCACTGCAGGGCTGTCCCTGGGGAGATGTGTGACTGTAAAGAGGTTCAAGAGTACGGCTGTGCTGTATTTCAGGAACCCCAGAGTTAACACTCAGTGATGGTTGTCAGAATACAGGAAAGAACACTAGGCAGCTGCGAGACAAAAAAGAGGCTCATCTATGCCCTGGCACGAGTGGATCTCCCAAGTGCAAAAAGGTGCAAAACTGAATACAGAGTGTGATCCTGCTGATCACAGATGTACGCATATAGGCATATAAAAAATAACAGAAAGGCCCGTATCAAACTGTTAACGCTCCCTAGAAGAAACACTCCGCAACCTGTGGACCTTCCTACAGGCAGTCAGAAGCACAACCACTGATATACACACACCCTCACACTCACATATATATGCCATGTATTAGAGGCAGTGGACCAAAGCACGGATAATAAGGAAGACTGAGTCTGAATGCCTAGCTGTGACACCTCGGGCAAATTACTTAATCTTTCAGGGCCTGTTTTTTTTTTTTATTTTAAATTTTTATTTTGAGAAAGAGAGAGAGAACACACAAGGTGGGGAGGGAGGCAGAGGGAAAGAGAAAGAATCTTAAGCAGGCTCCACGCCCAGCACAGAACTGGACACTGGGTTTGAACTCACGAAACCATGAGATCATGACCTGAGCCAAAATCAAGACCTGGATGCGCGACAGACTGAGCCACCCAGGCACCCCTCAGGGCCTCAGTTTTTAATTGTATAAAATGAGGACAGTGAGGGGCACCTGGGTGGCTCAGTCGGTTAAGCGTCTGACTTCAGCTCAGGTCATGATCTCATGGTTTGTGGGTTCAAGCCCTGCACCGGGCTCTGTGCTGACAGCAAGGAGCCTGGAGCCTGCTTCGGATTCTGTGTCTCCCTCTCTCTGCCCCTCCCCTGCTCGCGCTGTCTCCAAAAAATAAATAAAACATTAAAAAAAAAAAAATGAGGATAGCGATAACAGTATCCACCTCATCCTGTTTTTCAGCATGTTTGCCCTTAGAGGATATCAAGTGCTTACAAATGAGCTGGCTCATAGTTAAGTGATGTGTATTTTATTTACATACTTACACACCATGTATCATGAATACTCTGTACTTTAAAAAACATACAGACAAATTGGGCCACACTACATATTGTCCTGCAACTTGCTTTTCCCACAAGTCTTAGAGCTCTTTCTGTTTTCTGTCACAAAGATCAAGATAAATGTACCAACATTTATCTAGCTCGGGTTGTTTCCGAATTACAAACAACTCTGCAATGAAGATCCTCACACAGGAGCATCTTTGTAGGTCTAGATGCAAAACTGCCACGTGTATGTTTTTTTCCATTTTGAAAGATCCTGCCAAACTGACCTCAAAAGAGATTGTACCAATTTATAGAACAACTAACATTTAGCACTGTCCATCTTTATAATTCTTGCACCAGAATGCAAGGTAAAAACAAGCTTCTCTCTGTTGTTTTAAGCTGTGTTTTCCTGATGACTTGAGTGGAGATGGACATCTTTTCAGGTCAACGCTCACCTGGATTCCCTCATACTGGACTTGTACTGTCCACAGTCCACAGTACTCTATGAGTGAACTTCTCAGTCGCTGGGATTGACCCTCTCTCCATCTCTCTCTTTTTAAAAAATGTTTATTTTTGAGAGACAGAGATAGAGCTCGAGTGGGCAAGGGGCAGAGAGAGAGAGGGAGACACAGAATCCGAAGCAGGCTCCAGGCTCTGCACTGTCAGCACAGAGCCCGATGCAGGGCTCGAGCCCAGGAACCATGAGATCATGACTTGAGTCAAAGTTGAATGCTTAGCCAACTGAGTCATCCAGACACCCCTCTCCATCTCCTTTTTTTTTAAATTTTATTATATTTTTTAAAAATTTACATCCAAATTAGTTAGCATATGAAACAGATTTCAGGAGTAGATTCCTTAATGCCCTTACCCTCCTCTCCATCTCTTTTTAAAGGATCAGGTTGGTCTGATAACTTGGAAATTTCACTTTGCCCAATAATCCCACTTCATGGAAAGGAAACTAAGGGAACCATTCAAATAGAGAAGAAAACATTTCCTGGAATGGAAATGTACACTGAAGTATCATCTAAAATAGTGAAAACATGTGAATCCAGCTAAAAGGGAAGGAAATATTTTATAACTATTAAGATGATGGCTGCCCAATAAGTGAGCAGATTGTATGGACATGGAAGTAGGTACACAATGCATGTTAAGTAAAAAAAGCAAAGCATAAAACAGTGTCAGGAGTATGACCCATATTAGTATTAAAAAGTACATAACCACACATCTACACATACACACACATTAGCACACAGAAAAGGAAGTAAAAGATTTGTGCCAAATGACTAAGGAAAGTTAACTTTGGGATCAGAAGGGAATGGCTCGGGGGCTTTCACTTTCTACATTACATAAATCTCCTGTTTTGAAGATTCCACAAAAGTCAGTGCTATTTTTTCATAGAGAAACTCAAGATTTTTTAACCTGGAAAATAAAACATGGTTGGAAAAAATGTTTTAAATGCCCTTCCAAAATACACATACTGGGATTAGAGACTAATTGAAAATAATACACAGGAAACACCTGGAAATGCTACAGTATTATTAGGGAGGTCAGGAGGATGGGGAACATTTTTCTGCCCTTTCTCTATTTTTTTAAGTTTTTGTGAAGTGGTTATATTTTTCATAAAAAACAAAACAGGGGTGCCTGGGTGGCTCAGTCGGTTAAGTGTCCGACTTCAGCTCAGGTCATGATCTCACAGGTCATGAGTTTGAGCCCCTCGTCGGGCTCTGTGCTGAGAGCTCGTAACCTGGAGGCTACTTCAGATTCTGGGTCTCCCTCTCTCTCTGACCCTCCCTGGCTCATGCTCTGTCTCTCTCAAAAATGAATAAACATGAAAAAAAAATTTAACAACAACAGCAATAACAAAACACTTGTTTTTACTTCACCAAGTTTTTAAAATAAAGAAGCCAGGGCAGCCAGGTTTAAAAGGGACTTGGCAGAATACATTTATATTCAGCCCTAACAGGGCAGACACAGCAGGCACCTGAGGGTAGGAACCACACAATCTGCTGCTCCCAAGGTAAGGGCAGGCCCAGGTCCTGGAGAATGGGGCGTAGGGCAGCACCGGGGCCGGAAGCATGCTTCCCAGGCCTCTGTCCAGCATGCACCCAATGGAGGCTCTGAGGCTGGAGGAGGGATGTTATGAATTCACAACATCATGCTACCCAAGATCACCCAGCGACAAGGAGAAATCCTGGAAGGGCACAGGGCACTCAAAGACACATGAGACACTGTGGCCAGAGAGGTGGGAGGAGAGCCAAGCAAGCTGAGGAAGACTGCATTAAGGCAATCTGTTCTCAAGAAATAAGCCCCAAAGGCGTACATCAAGGATGCTTCATATATACTGAAAAATTAGAACATAATCTCCATCAAAAGGGAATCAGTTAAATAAAAGCATCTGAAAGTTACTAAAACCTAAAACGGCAGATCTGTATGCATTATTATAAAAAAAGGCTTCAAGACACACTGAGAAGTCAAAGCAATTTGAAGACTACGTCGTGTGACTCATCCATACAGAGGCTCCACAGGAAAAAGGGAATGAGTTAACACTAGTTACCTCAGGGAAGGAGCACTGGGGAGCACAAGACGGCTTCTACTTTTTATTTTACTGTACTGCTCACAGTTGGCTTTTTTTTTTTTTTTAACGTTTATTTATTTTTGAGACAGAGAGAGACACAGCATGAATGGGGGAGGGTCAGAGAGAGAATGAATTTTGCATTTTGCATAATGAAATTAGCATTAATTGCATTCCTTTCTGGCATTTTAAAAAAAGATTTCTCAATGTTTCTTGCAGTCAAGAGGATCTTTGATTTGAGGAAATAGTACAATGTTAAACATAAATATTTGGGAGGCGGGGGGCTCAATCAGAAGGACTTGGGCCCCTAAAGATAAATTCTTTATTTAAAGTGTATGACAGAGTATTAAATAGTGACAAAAGGTCTGGTCAATCAGGGCTAGCCAGATTGCCTTACTGTGTCTGCATCTTCTAGAGAAGCACACGGAAGTAGGTGGGGGTAAAAAGACATGTTTGAGATTTCCTTCAGAATACTATAGCAAAGAAAAGGGGACAGAAGAAGGGAATGTGGAAAAATCTTGAAAATACTCAATTTGGGGAGTGGGTATAAGTGGAAGGTCACTGAATTATTCTCTCTACTTTTATGTATAATTTCAATGTGTTCATAATAAAAGGCACAGAACTGCACAAGATGGCGAGCCCCACAGGGACAGGGAGCCGGCCATACGCATATTTGTGGGCTGCATGAGCAAGATGGATGTAGCATGGAGACGGCCCCAGTTGCCCCAGCTGAGAGTCCTGACTGGCTGAGAGTATCATTAAAAAGAGAGAAGGAGGGCAATTCCACAAAGCAAAGGTCAAGTCCCATGGACAGTGCGATGCCCTGTGCTTCCTCTGCCTCTCACAGATGAGCCCCACCGAGTTACTACACTCCCTTCTGCTAAGACCCCATCCAGCGTTCCAAGGGCTCCAGCAGGCAGTACATACCCAGGATATGGGGCAGAGGGACTTGTACACACGCCGGTACCATTCACACACGGAGACATCACCCCCTTTAGCAGTCATCGCCTTCTCACAGCGGTGAAAGTCTGTGAAGAAAGGGGCTCAGGTTCAGCCCAGACCAAGGACTGGAACACATTTTTAAAAAAATGTTTATTTTTGAGAGAGAGAGAGAGAAAGAGAGAGAGAGAGAGAACAAGTGGGGGAGGGGGAGCACGCAGAGAGAGAGAGACAGAGAGACAGAGAATCCCAAGCAGGCTCTGTGAGGTCAGTGAAGAGCCCAACTCAGGGCTCCAACTCACAAACTGTGTGATCATGACCTGAGCCAAAATCAAGAGCCCAACACTTAACCAACTGAGCCACCCAGTTGCCCCTAGAACACATTTTTGATCAAAACTCAGAGAAATATTTTTCACTTCACAGCAGTTATGCATACACACACACACGTTTGACAAAGAATGTACATTCCTACAAATGTGCTGAAAAAGGCTAGACATGCCTCGCCAAATTGATCTCGTGGCCCCTAGAGAACTACTGTTTGACCTGAAAATTCTGGGGTCAGGAATGAGGAGGTAACATGAGGGACATGTGCAGGGACTATGGAAGTCCAAAACCAGGGCAAGGGAAAGGGAAGATGATCTTGATGCTAAGATGCTGGCATCCTAAGACGGGAAGGGGATAATCTTGTTTTTAAAAGTAGGAAACTAGGGGCGCCTGGATGGCTCATTCATTCGACTATAGGTTTCAGCTCAGGTCCTGATCTTATGGTTTGTGAGTCTGAGCCTCTCCTTTCTCCCACCAGGATCTGTGCTGAACTATGGGGAGGCTGCCTGGGATCCTCTCTCTTGGCCCTCCCCTGGTGGAGCTCTCTCTCTCAAAATAAATAAATAAACTAAAAATAAAAACACCTTTAAAAGTAGGCAATTAAGGGGTGCCTGTCGGTAGAGCATGCAACTCTTTATCTCGAAGCTGTGAGTTTGAGCCCCACAGTGGGTGCAAAGATTACTTAAAAATAAAATCTTTAAAATAAATAAATAAAAGTAGAAAATTAATTAAAAAAGAGAAAAATACTCCAAGTATTGTACTCCTGGGCACATTCTCTACATAACAAAAGCATTCATATGCACATCAAATTACACAGAACATTCATAGCATCATCATTCATAAAAGCCCCCAACTGGAAACCATGCAAGGGTCCAGAAATAAATTATGGAAAATTATACACTATGAAAATGACCAAACCATACATCATAGCATGGATGAATCTTCAAAACTGCCAAATGAAGAAATTAAAAAACCGAGACTATGTATAATGTCTATAAAGTTCATCAAGAGGCAAACCTAAAAGCAGTGATAAAACCAAAATGTGATTGCCTTAAGTCGGCAAGGTTACATCTCTAGTGGGCACAGTAGGATGCTGTATTCAAGGCAAGGCATGCAGTAGGCAGGGAAGCTCAGGATGCTGGCCAGTATCTAATTTTTTATCCAGGTTATAGTTACGCAGGGGAATCACTTTAGTATTATTCATTTAGGTGTACATTATGCTTTACATATTTCCTTTATGTATGTTACATCTGTCACATATACACACAAATAGTCTTCAAAAAAAAAAAAAAATCATTATAGGAACCAAAGTTTGTGATCCTGACCTAGATCCTGGAACTTGAACACAGCTGTGATGAGGGGCATGGGCCCTGCAAGGTGGGATGCCCACAACAACAAAAAAAGAGGCCTGGGATGTACAGATCCAGTAGGAAACAACAGATAAGCGACACGAGGTGAGGGACCAGGAATAGGTCTGCATCCCCTCCCACGTCTACACCCTGCTTACCCAGGTAGTTCTGCCAGCAGTTCCTGGTCTGGTTCTGGTTGGGGAAGCGGCTGTCAAAAGGGGCAGTCTGGTAGTTCTTGATTTTGGTCTTGATGTCTTCTGCCATGGTGCTGAGTCCTGGAGGCATAGGCAATGGAGGTTGGCAAAAGTTCTAAGGGACCTGGGCATGGGGAGGTCAGTCCACCCAGACGCAGAATAACGGGGTAGGTTAGGTGTGAATCAGCCACAACCTTCTACCTCTCAGCATATACAAACAGAGGTAAAGGGTGGGGCAAATCCACACATCTAAGTGTGGAAGTCACAGCAGGGCTTGGCAGGGCGGGGGGATGGGACTCCTTAGCAAAATCGGGCCTTATTCGTCCCAAAATAACACTGGCCAACATTCACTGAGTACTCAGTATAGGCCAAGCACTGTTCTACACACTTTACTCCTGCAGCCACTCTAAAAGGTAGGAACTATTACTTATCACTATCACTGTTTCACAGACAAGGGACAGGGTGTCCAAGTGACTTCCCAAGGTCATACAAGTGGAGGAGCCACACTCCATCACTGACAGATCTACACTGTAGAGGTTCTTAATCTCCTTGGTACCACGAACTCCTCAGGGATCTAATGAACCCTTTCTCAGAATATTTTTTAATGCATTAAAAGATTGCATAGGGCCATAAAGAAAACCAGTTGTATGTAGCAGAGGATTTATTAACTACCACAATTCTGAAGTAGTCACGAGTGAAGATGTATTTCTGTGACATCCGCAACCATAATGTGATATAAGATGACCCGTGATTTTGATTGCTGACAAAGCGACAGATGATGACTGTTACCAAGATTGATGCCTCCATTCTTTTTTTTTTTTTTAACTTTATTTATTTTTGAGACAGAGAGAGACAGAGCACGAATGGGGGAGGGGCAGAGAGAGAGGGAGACACAGAATCGGAAGCAGGCTCCAGGCTCTGAGCAATCAGCCCAGAGCCCGACGCGGGGCTCGAACTCATGGACTCACAGACCGTGAGATCGTGACCTGAGCCGAAGTCGGCCGCTTAACCGACTGAGCCACCCAGGCGCCCCTGATGCCTCCATTCTTAAAAGGAAATGCTACATTTAAATTAGAGATTAAGAAGAATAAAGGGGTGCCTGGATGGCTCAGTCTGTTAAGCCTCCAGCTCTTGATTTCAGCTCAGTTTGTATCTCATAGTTGGTGAGTTGGAACCCCGCGTCAGGCTCTGTGCTGACACTCCAGGAGCCTGCTTGGGACTCTCTGTCTCCCTCTCTGCCCCTCCCCGCTCGCTTCTCTCAAAAATAAACAGTTAAAAAGAAAGAAATTTTTAAAAAGGTTAGGAAAAATACATATGTAATTTTCCCCCCTTCAAGTACTAGCACACCTTGCATTCTATGGACTTTGCAGACTGAGAATCACAAAGCTCTGCTGTATCTCTTATGAGGTGACACACAGTTTTCTCCATGGAATGTGAAACTGCCTCTATTCCAGAGAATTCAAAGAGTAATGGGGTTACAAAGGCCCATGTAAATTCAAGGGACCCAACGTAGTGAGCAGGCCAGTGTTAAATTCAAGGGACCCAAGGTAGTGGTGGGGATCTGGGGCACCACAGTAGAATCTTTGGGGGGAAAGGGTAGAGGTGCATGGGGAGGAGACGTAGAATACCAGCGCTGGGACACAGAAGAAGAGTTGTTCTGAAGTGTTGTTTTGGGGGGAGACCTGGGAGGGAGGGTGGTTCAGGAATGACTCTTGGGCCCTCTAACATTCAAGAGGGAGGAGGAACCAGAAACCTGGGTGCAAGGCCAGGCCGCGGCCCGGGCAAGCCACGGGAGCCACGCCTGCCTAGGGCCCGCTGATTGAGGGCACTACAGTCCTAACTACGGAATCCAAACCCCGGTCGCCGGCTAAGTAGCTCAATATCGCTGATCCTCAGTTGCTTCACTGTCAAAAAGGGATAATTACGGGCCTTTCCTCATAGGGCTGGAGTGAAGATTAAATGAATTAATAAAGTCGCGTGAAACGTTACCCGGCATTAATTAAGGAAGACCGAAATAATCGTTAGCTACGAATACTAACAGAACAGGACCCTAGGGACCGGGGTTGGGGGGGGGGGCGGTGCAGACGCCGCGGGCCGGAAACTCACTTCGTCCTCGGGGAAACGAGGGTCCGGTTCCTCAGTTCCCCAGGATAGGGTCCCAGCTTCCCAAGCCCTGGACACTCACCTAAAGACACCCCCGAAGCACCTTGCAGCTCAATGTGACCCTCAGCAAAGACGCCAGAGTCGGACCGGAAGCGGAATTGAGGCCGGCCGGAAGCGGAGCGAGTCAGCGTGTGTGAGAGTTTTCCGCGAGGCTAGAACGCCCGCGGAAAAGCCGTCTCTGGAGCCATTAAGGCCACGCCCATCCGGGAGAGCTCCGAAATCCTATTGGGCTGAATGCCCGTTGATCATCACTTCCGGCCCAATCGTGAGCTAGCGTGCGCTTTTCAAAGGTCCGATCTGGGGCTTGAGACGCCTGGTTACAGTTTCTCATCTCTAGTTTTTACCTAGGGAAAGGAGTTTCGAGTCCTGGGACTATCTGCAGAGTGGGCCGAGGGAAAAGTATCCCAGCGGAAGTATCCTTATTCATGCAGGTATTGCTTGTTTAACGCTTACCCAGTGCCAGGTACTTCGATAAGGGTTGGGGATGCATCACTGAACAAACACGAGTCCCTACCCTCTTCATGATTATTACGGGATCAATTGTTAGGGGTTTGAAATCGAACCAGTCTTTCTCCCAGGGTCATTTGTCATACTGTGAGGAATATCCAGACTCCCACCTCCCTGTTCATTACCGTCTTTCCCCAAACTCCAGAAGGCACAAATTAACACAGATTTGGGTGCCTGAAGGCTCAAACCAAAGTCCTGCATCACAGAGAGGAGGGCTTAAGAACATAAAAGCTTGGGTCTGGCAGAAATTAGTCCATCTTGGAAAGTGACACATCTATTCTAGTCACAGAAGTATCCCTGACTCTTTCTCTCACACCTCACAGCGAGCTGATCAAGAAATCTTGTCTTTGCCTGAAGCAATATATCCAGAATCTTCGACATCTGGTTCAAGCCACAGGCACAGCCAGCCTAGGCTATAGAAGCAGCCCACACCCTAGCCTCCTGGTTTCCCCACTGCCCTCCACAATCATCCACTCAGCCAGAGAGACCCCGTTAACACCTCAGTCATCACTTCCCTTTGGCTTAGAACCCTCCCATTGGGTCTTGTCTGACTCTTTCAGTCAAAAGCCAAAGTCCTCATAAATGACCTACACAGTTTGGTCCCTCTTATACCCTCATTTCTTATCCTTTTCTCTTTATTCCCATTGCTCCAGCCATACTGGCCTCTTCCTGTTTAAACACGCAGTCTGGCTTCCCTCTAAGGGCCTTTTGTATTTGCTCTCCCCTTGGCCTGGAATGCTTTTTGTGAAGCTGGCTCCCTTCCTCACTTCCTTCAGGTCTTTGCTTCAATGTCACCTTCCTGGTGAGTCCTTCTCAGACCAAATATTTAAAATTGTCATTTTGTCAGTCCATAGGAGGACCACTCTTTAGGGACTCAGTGGTTCCCAGAATGGGGTAGGCTCTCCTTGGGATCTAGATCCAAGTTCAACCACCCTCAACTTGGAGTGGTGAGACAGTAGGTGGTTTGGGGGATCTAGCACTAAGTCTAATTACTTAATGGTCCCAAGCACTGGAAGAACACACATAAGTCCTCTTTTGGAGTTTTGAGTCTTCTCTTCAGAAGGGACACAGCAGGTAAACTCAAACGTTAGTGATTGGGTCCGATTCCTTTACAAGTCCCAGCACGGGCAGGCACACAGTAGGCCCTAAAGGGACTGAGTTGATTCCTTTGAATATCCCATCACACAGTGAACATGCAAGTAGGTCCCCTAAGGGTCTGGGTGTGTTTTAGTCACCGCGCGCGCGTCTTAAGATCACACAGGCCGGGGGTGGGGGTGGGATGTGAGTGTGGTGGTGCACACTTAGGGTCCTTAGTGGGTTTAGTCAGTGTCAGTGGGAAGGACGCAGGCAGCACACACGACTAATTTGACGGGGTATTTTTATTGGGTCGCTCCTCCCGGTCCACCTCCCGCGCAGTCGGTATGGGCCAGGCCGGGTACGCGGCCCCCGAAACGGTACGTGTACTTGCGCCCACCGCTCTTGCGCACGATGTCGCGGCGGTAGTAGTAGCGCAGGCCTCGGCTCAGCTTCTCGTAGTTCATGCCGGGCTTCCTCTTGCGCTCACCCCAGAGCCGCGCCACCTAGGACAGAGGCTGGGCTTAGTCTGAGAGTCAGGAGGGAGCCTGGCTAGGCAACAGACGCGCGGGGCGGGGGACGCGGTTTCGGGTACGTTTTGGGCAAGAGTTAGTCCCTTTAACTCCTGCGGGGATAGAGATGAGTACGAGCTGGGGTGGGGGGGTGGGGTGGGGGTGGGGGTGGGGTCAAGTACTAGGCAAACTGCCTCGACTTGGCCGGTCTGGGAAGCTGCCCCACCTCTCTGGGGTCACACAGCTGGAACTCGCGGCTGTTGCCCGTCCAGCGGATGCAGTTGCTACGCTCCCCGTCTCGGAGCAGCTCCAGGAGGAACTGCCACAGCTGAATGGGACCTGCGGAGTGCAGGCAGGTGAACACTCAGGCTTCCTAGCCCCGGACCAAGTCGCTTCGATGACCCATATGTCCGGGCTCCCTCGCCTCGAAGGTCCACGTGTCCGGTTTTCCCAACTCGGGGCCCAGCAGTCCATCCCCTTCGGGCCCAGCGAGTCCGGATCCCTCCATATAAGGATCCCCAGCATCGGCCTCAGGGACCCAGGCAGCCGGGGCCCCCATCTCTGAAACTTAGGAGTTTGGGTGCCACATCTTGGAGACCCAGATATCCAGACCCTCACCTCTTTCCTCTCAACTAATCCAGGAGCCTAGGTCTCTTGCTCCCTGGAAGACTACCAGTGTCTTAGTCCTCTCCTCCCCCAGGACTCACCGTCACCACCTCTCTCGGACTCGTAGGTAACAGCCTCGCCCCCTCACTTCCAGTTTCCTGGGTCCCGCCCCTACGCGCCTAGGCCCCGCCTCATTAGATTCGGGTCTTGCGTACCCCTCACCTCGATGGTTACTTTTGGGGTAACAAGCCAAGGTTACGTGGTCCGACTGCTGGCTGGGTTCAGAGGACGTGGTGAGATCTGAAGCCTGGTATCCCTTTGGAGAAGTGGTGCAGTCCGTATGCAGCCCCGAGACCCAGGAGGTGGTATAGTCTGAGACCGCAGGTCCAACCCACGAAATGGTAGAGTCCGCGTGAGGCTCCCCGCGGAGGCCCTTGCCCCAGTAGGTGGCGCCGTCGAGACCAATAGAACTGTCCCAGTTGGTGGAGCTGGGGGCGGCCTGGGCACAAGACCACGAATTGGTCCCTCCCCCGGAGGTGGCACAGTTCTGATCCGTTGTCCCCGCAGAACCGGCGAAGGGGGCGGGGCCCAGGCCGGGAGGGGCGGGGCCCGGGGCCTGGGAGAAGCCGTTCCAGTGGTCCGAGCCGTTGCACGTCAAGTCTGTCCAGTCTCCCGACCACGGAAGAGCCTGACGGGCGGGATCTGTGAGGAGCAACAGATCTCAAGTGAGGGGAGCCTAGGTGTCCCGGTCTCTGGCCCGGGGGTTCTTGGAGTCTAAGCTCTAAGCCCTGGGGCCCTGGGCTCCCGGATCTAGGCCATGCCACCTCGAGGACACAGGTGTTTCCCGTCCTAGCCCCGTTCCCCTCAACGATCGAGTAGATTAAACCTCCAGCTACGGAGGAGGACCCCAGTCCCTTTCTTCCCCCGCCTCTGTGTACACACTCACCCGCCCCCCATGTAGCTTCTGGATGCGTTAACGTGGAGCCCCAGTCCAGCGGTGAGAGCCCTGCGAGGGATAAGAACGAACAGAGTTTAGGGAAGGTGTGAGCAACGACTAGAGACGTCCCTTCGACCGCTCACGCAGCAGTCTTTATTCTTTAGGGAATGAGTTATTACCTCCAGCCCCTACTCACGCATACCTAGAACTCAGGACCCTGGCCTCGTCCTCTTTCAACCTCAGGACTTCAAGCCCGCAGCCCTCCCCCCATTTTGCCTCCGGAGTCCAGGAACACACCCTTCCTCCCTCAGTCCCAGCACCCCAGTCTCTCACCTTCCTCAGCTCCCAGGGGTCCCAGCCCACAACCACCTTTCCAGCGTGTCTCCACTGTCAGCGTGTCCCCTGGGAACGCCAGCTCAGGGAAATAGAAGCCGAGCTCAGCTCCTTCTGCAGGCAATGAGGAGGTTAGGGCTGGGTCGGGGTCAGCAGAGACCCCCACCTGTGCACCCTCCCCATACAGTGACTCAGTGCAGCAGCCTACCCAGCCCTGAAAGCCTGTTCCCTGGGGGCACTTCCTGCGGTGAAGCTTCATCCCAGTTCCACAAGTCCATGGATGCTCCTTGTGAATGTTCTGGGCAGGGGAAAAAAGGGGAAGGGGTGAACTGGTGACACTTAGGGACGTTGGAGTCTGGCTGGAGACTCCCTCAGACCCAGAAGTCCAGGCCTTTTGTTCCCTTCTTCCCCGAGACCCTGGAATCTTGGCCTCCAGTGTCCTTTTTTCTCAGACTAGGAGTAAGGGACCTCAGCCCTCTCCCTCCCTCAGACCCAAGAGTCCAGACCCCCAGACATCCAGTCCCCAGTTCATGGCTCACCTCTGGCGGGTTTCTCTGTCCCCAGCCAGGGGTCTCAGCCCCATTTCATACCATGCACCCCCTCCCCTGGGGGCCGGGGCAGGGGGGGAATTTTCCGAGACGTCAGAGCTGGGGGTCGCAGCTGGGTCGAGTTGCAGGGACAGAGGCGGGGCCAAGCGTCGTCCCCCCCCATCCTCCACCCCCCTCAGGGATGGCCGTCCGCCGCCTCCTGACAGCTCCGGCTATCCTGTTGCGGGGATGGCTTGGACTTGGACAGGAGCTTGGGGAACAGCGGGCTGCGCGAGACCCGGGGTGCGGAGGGGAGTTTACGGGATGATGGGGGTGGGGCGGGGGGCTTGCTGGACAGGTTCTCCGTCTTGGGTCTTGATCCTGCGACATGGGGGGGGGGGGGAGAGGGGGGAGGGTCTGGGGTCAGTTGGGTTGCGCCAAGCTTATCTACAACAGGAAGGGGGATTTCCGGCCAGACCCCAGGTCGGCCTACGTCACAATCTGCAGGGGAACTGCGTGGGGGGTGGGGAGGAAGGATATGGTTGGGGGAAGCTGATCCAGAATCCCCAACTGGGCAGAGTTCTCCCCTTCGAGGGCTTTGAGGACGACATTCTGGGGCTGCTCTTGAGTGCCAATCATGGTAACAGCATCAACGATATAAATAATAACGACAGTACTTCTAATAGCTAACATTTATTGAGGGCTCATTGCCTGCCACCAACTGTGTCACTGGGTTTTCACTTAATCCTTTTATGAGGTAGGTACTAGTCTTCATTTTATGAAAGGGGAAATTGAAACAGACTTCCTTCCACTTCTCTTCATGTCCAGAATCCATGCCTTTCCATGCTATAATAGTTTGAGACAAATGGGGAAAATTTGAGTATGAACTGAATATAAGATATAGAATTATTCATTTTCTTTAGATGTGATCATGGTATTATAACATGAAAGATGTCTCTGTAAGGAAATGGACACATATTTAGGGGCGAAGTGTTATGATGTCTGTAACTTACTTCAAATGATTCGGCATCCCCCCCCTCCGCCCCCCACGTATACATATAACATATACATCTATAAATGCAATAGTTGGGACATACTTATACTAAAAAATTATTTTTTTTATTTGAGCTTCAAATTTAACTAGGTGTCCTGTATTTTTATTTCCTAAATCTGGTAACCCTAAACCCAGGTAGCTTGGCTTCAGAGCCTGTGGTTGTACCCATTATGCTGTATTAGTAAGTGTTTACCATTAAAAATAACCTCCTTAATAATGGGCATTTTTCAATATTCACCCTGCTTGACCGTTAACCATTTACCATTCTGAGGGTGGGAGGATGGAAGTGTGAGCACTACTCTTCTGTTGGTGTTACAGGAGGAAGCTGGGCTTGAAAGGGGAGAGCCACTTCCCAGGGCACATGGTGGGTGGGTGGTGTTGGGATTGGCTTCAGCATTGGGTGAGCAAAGAGCACCCAGGTCACTGCTCCACCATCTATCCAACCCAAGGACCTGAAGGGTACCCTAACCTAGTGTTCCCCACCATGCCCCAGGCCTCCTCCCCCTGAAGCTGGTCTCTCTCCTGTGTGTCAGTCTCCATGACTACCTACTCTAGGTTGGTGTCCCTGGCTCTGGGTCTCTGTTGCACCAGGCCTGATCCAGTGAGGCCTTGTCACCCAGTCTCTCCTGCTGAATCTCAGTCCCTTCCCTTCTCTCTCCCTACTTCCTTATCTCTCAAGTCTCCATCTCTCTCTCTCTCTGGGTGTTCTCCCCATCTTCCCTCCCATTGTACTGCCTTGACCTGCCATTCTCGCCTCTCCATCTGTCTCTCTCATCTCTGCTTGCCACATCCTCTCCATCTCTGTCCATCTGTCTCCCAACCCCACCGAGCTTTCTTTCCCTTTCCTCAGGGAGACTTAAACACACACATTTAAAACTTCATTTTTGGAATCATTCCCTCTTCCCATCTCCTCCCTTGTTGCCCTCCCTGACTGAAGTGAGCAGAAGGGGGTCAGGAGCAGGGAGGGCTAGTGATGTGGGGATAGGGTCTGAGGGTCCTGGGGCTGGGTTGTCTGGCCCAGGTGACAGGGGGCTGAAGGACACTTCCTGTGAGGGAGGGAGACCCTCACCCTTCTAACCAGACTGGAAAATGTGACGTCAGAGAGGGAGCAGTAAGGGAGGAAGGCGGGAACAGAGGAAATTTGACACCTCTCCTGGGTAATCAGCTTCCTGAGAGGCCTTGGCATTGTTTCCTTCCTCCTCCGAGTGCCCTTTCTCAACCCAGGGTTCTGCTGGCTTTGGCCCTGGGAGACCCTCATCCCTTCCCCATGCTTGAATCATGGAGTATCCCTCCTCTGCCTGGTCCCTGCCCTAGCCCCTTTCAGACCTCCAGTCCACAGCACGGCAGTGTCAGGGCTGTTTCTAAAGTGCAAATCTGATGCCAGTCCCCCGCGTGAACTTGGTTTCAACTTCTTAGGGCTTGCTGCTGCCTTCAAGGCAAAGTCTAAGCTCTTAGCCTAGTGTTCAAGATTCTGCTTGGACACTTCAGACAGGCAGAGTCAAGCTTGGGGCTGGGAAAAGAGAGACCTGCAGATGCAGAGAATAGAAACTCAGAGAGATACAGACACTTAGAGACAAGAAACAGAGGGGCACTCACAGACACATTCAGGGAAATAGACACAGAGAAACACTCGAGGATGCCCACACAGATGTACGGCAAGAGAAGTTGGCTGGGGTTTGGCAGAGTGAAGAAACTGGAAAACAGTCTGAGATCCAGAGGATGAGAACTGCAGAAACTGGGAGAGAATGACATGAAGAGCATGAGACAGACTCAGAAGTGGCGAGTTCCTTCAGGAAGCCCTTCCTGACTGCCAGGTCAGCACCCTGGGCTCCACTATCCCAGTCCCGACCACTCTGGGCTCTCACTGTGTGGCAGTGGGCCTATCTTCTGCCACTGGACCATGTGCTCTGAGGGAACAGGGCCTGAAACTGCTTCAGTCACCATGTCCCCAGCACTGGCTAGGCCTTCGGTGAGGTTGCTGAATGGATGAAAGCCTGGAAGGCTGTGGGCTCCAGAAGGCCCGGCCCAGAAGACCCCCTACCTTGGTGCTGAGAACACCAGCTGGAGTATGAGAAGACAACCGGTCTGAGTCTCAGCTTGGCTTTGGCCTTGCTAAAAGCCTCTGCTTCCTCCTTTGTGGAATGGGTTGCACTCAGCACACACTTAGGAGGTTTCAGGAAGATGTGACGGGCACTGAAAATGCCCATTTACGTGTTTGGCTAGGTAAACTTATAAAGCTCCCCACTATTTCCAGGTCTGGAGATGTCAAGCCCTGCTCCCCAAAGAGTGCTTCTAAGCCCAGCCAGGGATGGAAATAACGTAAATTTATTGAAACTGGTTTTGGGGAGGGTGGATGGGTGGATAGTTGGGGATCTTCCAAAGAGAACTGGGGGAAGAGCCAGCGCCCGGCCAGGTGGGAGCGGGTGCCTGGCCACAGACCCTATCTTAGGCCCAGTTTCTTCTTCTCCTTCTGCTTCTTGCGCACCACATCCAGGTTCCGGTCCTTCCACATACTCTTGCGCAGCTTGATGGGGCGCGAGCCCACATACTTCCCTGTGGGAATGGAGGGTTCAAGGTCAGGCTTGGGGTCAGGCTTAGGCCAGATGCTGGTCACACCCACTGTCCCTAAGAGAGGCTTCACCTACCATTCATCTCACGCATGGCACGCACATAGTCACTGGGGTCCTTAAAGCTGACGAAGCCATAGCCCTTGGTCTTGCCTGTGCGCTTGTCTCGGATCACCTTAGCCTTAAGGAAGGATGGGAAGCGGCTGAAGGCGCGTGCCAAGATGTCATCGTTCACTTCATTGCCCAAATCCCCACAGAAGATCCGGAAATCATCTGGGGTTGGGAGAGAGGAGGTCAGAAGATGCAGATGCCTGGCCCCATGTCTGCCTTATTTAGATAGCCCCACCTTCTCTGAAGGCATCCCCCAAACCCTCCTCCCTCTATCCCCAGCGGTCTCTGCCTGGGGCCCTCTCAGTAACAACGGCCAACACCTATATGGTATTTACCCTGTGCAAGACTCTGCTAAGCACTCAAGAGGTTTTAACACATCCGGCACTCCCAACACCCTTTAACACAGAGGCACAGAGAGGTCATGTCACCTGCCCAATGTTACTCAACTAGGAAGTGGCAGAGCTGGGACAAGAACTCTGGTACCCGACTCCAGAGTCCTCGCCTTTACCTCCCCACCCCAGAGCCATGTTCTCCATTCCCATGAATTAAGGCTCCAACTTTGTCCTAGCCAGGCTTCTCCTCTGAGCCCCCAGCATCCCTTGGTCCCCATGGATATCCCCTGGGCCCCTCACACCCATTTGCTTTAGAGAAAGCCCATTCTAATTCCCCCTTGAGTCTCTGAAACGTGAACACACTGTCGGATCCTTCTCCAAGGCTGACCTCAGCTTCCATTCCTGGGCATACCCTCTGGGCTGGACCTGAGCCAGACTGAATGTACTCAAGCCCAAAGAATCCCTTCCGCCACAAGGCACATACTATTATTATCCCCTTGTTGGAGTGAGGAAAGGATAGAAAGGCTAAGTGACTTGCTCAAGATCACAGAACTAGGGGTTACAGCCCGCACCGACCATATCTAGGCTGACATTGCCATGCCCTGGCCTGGAGCAGGTCGACAGTCCCAAAACAAGAGGCAGAAGTCAAGCACTCAGATGGGAGGTAGGGCTGTTTTCTCAGCTAGCACTGTGGTTGCCCCACAGCTTCTGTGGTGATTAAGGACACTCTCTAAGAACAAGTTAGGCCACTCTAAAGAGGAAATTATGTGGCAAACTCAGAGGGAGGGGCCTTCTTCAAAACAACTGGGCTGGACACTTCAAAACACTGTTACATATAAGACAAAATGGTAGGAGGGAAACCATTCTCCTTAAGAGATAATCTAGAGACCTAAAACGGCATGCATCCTGATCCATGGGAAAAGATGGCTACAACAGAATTTAGGAACAACTGGGGAAATTTAAATATAAAAGGAATATGAGATACCATAGAATTATCATTCATTTGCTTAGGAATGTTAATGGTATTATGATACAAAACAGAATGCCACATTTTTTTTTAATTTAAAAAAAAAATTTTTTTTTTTTTTATTAACGTTTTATTTATTTTTAAGACAGAGAGAGACAGAGCATGAACGGGGGAGGGTCAGAGAGAGAGGGAGACACAGAACCCGAAACAGGCTCCAGGCTCTGAGCTGTCAGCATGGAGCCCGATGCGGGGCTCGAACTCACAGACTGTGAGATCATGACCTGAGCCAAAGTTGGACGCTCAACCGACTGAGCCACCCAGGCGCCCCCAGAATGCCACTTTTCTTAGGAGAAGAATACTGAGGTATTTAGGAGTGAAGTGAGAACTTCATTTATAACTTGCTTCAAATGATTGAGCAAAATCCAAGAAACACACATACACATAGAAGGATAAAGTGAATATAGCAAAATGTTAATTGCTGAATCTAGATGGTGGTTATATTTGGCTGTTCGCTGTTAAATTCAGTGTTTAAAATTCTTCATCAGAAGGGGCGCCTGGGTGGCTCGGTTAAGCATCCGTCTCTTGATTTTGGCTCAGGTCATGATCTCACAGCCCCATGTCGGGCTCTGTCTGGGCTGATAGCATAGAGGCTGCTTGGGATTCTCTCTCTCTCTCTCTCTGCCCCTCCTCTGCACATGCTCCCACATGTTCTCTTTCTCTCTCAAAATAAATAAACTTAAAATTGTTTTTTTCATAAGTTGGGAGAAAAAAGAACATTCTTTTATCTTTAGCAACTCAGGCAGAGGTCAGAAGGTTCTAGGTGCCAATAACCTCTACCAAATTCTGTCCAGTGGCTTAGATGAGGGCCTGCCCTTCAGAGCCAATGTTTAGTCCTCCATGAGGTAGGCAAATAGCATGTGCCTGCCTTACAGAGAGGTGGCAGTTGTGGACCTACCCAGCTTACCCTCCCTGAGTCTGCCCCGAGGAGACCTTGGTGTGTCCTTGACTGAGTAATGCCTGGCCCTGCACCTGGGCCCACTTACCTGCGTCCCACTCCAGCAGGCTGGGGTCCTCCCAGCTGCTCCCAGCTGCTGTGCGAATGCAGCGTTTCAATTTCTCTGGCTTCCCTTTCTTCTTGTCCTCACCCAAGGGCTCTGGGACCTGCAGAGGAAAGGGGATGGGGTGCAAAGGGCTTGGTGTTGGGAGTCTTCTGGACCGATATGTCCCCTTCAGACTCTCCCACTTTCTTTCACCCCTTGCCCTCCTACTTCCATAATTAAACAACTAGATGTGCTTCTGGATGTGAGGTACATGTATCTGCCTCCTTCTCTCCCATGTCCTCCCAGCCCTTCCAATTTTCTGGTTCCCTCATACCTTCATTGATAGAGGACTACATGTCTTTCTGGGTATAAAAGGCATGGGTTCCTGCCTGCTCTCCCAGCCCTTTCTACTTGCTGCCCACCCCTGACTGCTATGCTCCCTGAGAGCTTACCTCAAGAGCCATGAGGCCAGGGGGTGGCTCAGGCCGTGGGGGCCGGGGTCGAGGACGCAGGGACAGGAGCTCAGGAATGCGCAGTGGGGGCAGTAGGCCTCGTACAACCTCCAGTGGGAGGGGCAGTGGCTCAGGCTCAGGCAAAGGCATGGCCAGGGCCAATGGCAGGCTGGGCCCAATGACTGCAGGGCCGGTGGGGGCACCTCCTGCCCCAACAGCCACTGCTGCGCCAGCCTCCTCCAGCCCAGCTGCCGCTGCCACCACTGCCTCTTCCTTCTCTTTAAGGCCCAACCCCAGGCCTAGGCCCAGCTCTCGGGGTGTTGCTGGCTCTTCCTGTGGGCAAGGGCAGACAATGAGGGATACCATTTCACAGGCTCAGACTAAACTCCCATCCTATACAACAAAGCAAGGGCCTGAGGCCAGAAAGCAGACAAGAGACCTAAACAGAGAAAGGAGTCTCTAGTCAGAGACAGACACAGGGACAAAAACATCAGGACAGAAAAACAGAAGGACAATCAAGAGAAAAATAGAGATAGAGACAGAGTAGAATACAAACAGAGACAGAACCCATTGCATGTGTTTCTCTATTTTCCTCACAAAAAGAAAGAAAAACAGACTCAGTCACCAAAAGAAATAGGCAAAGACAGAGACTGAGACAGAGTCAGAGAGTAAGAAGGCAGATTTAGACACAGCCTACCAGACCAGGATTGAGCATCTCCCCACCCTTCACACCTTTGACCATTAGCTCCCTGTCCATACTTACCAGAGGAGGCCTCAGAGCAGCCATGGAGCCCAGGGGGGGCCCTGGGGCCCGAGCCATCGGTGGCAGCATCATAGGTGGTCCAGGGGGCCCAGGCAGAGGGGGGCCCACAAGGGCTTGGTGAGGGGGCCGCAGGGCCATAGGGCGGGGACCACCTGCTGCAGAAGAAAGAGCAGAATCTGTCAGGGTGTTAGTGGGGGAGTTGGAGGGCTGAGGGGGGAAGTTATGTGGCAGGGATGATGACCCTGGCCCCCTCACCTGCTCTCTGTAGCACGTGGGGGACGAAGGCCGGACGCAGGATAGGGGCCCTCTGGGGGGCCACAGCTGTGGGAGAGAGAGATGGGGGTGTGTGTCATGGGGGACCGGGGCACTTGAGGTGAGGTGTGTGTGTGTAGGTACTCTCAGAATCCAAGAAATCCTGGAGAAGAGTCTGGGGAACCTTCTGGGAGATGCAAGTCTTTCGATTTGTTCATTCAGCAAAAATCTACCACGGAACATCTCCTCTGGGCTGTCCCTGTTCTGGACAATAATAAGGACACACCAAAAGATCAAAAACTCTCAGGGATCTTCTGATCCAGAGTAGGAGGGTGACAGCCCAGTGTGTCTCACCAGAGGGTGACAGCCCAGAGTGATCAGGGCCGGAAGGGGGTAAAGCCCAGGCAGAGTGATCGGAACTAGAAGGGGGAAACCTGGGGAGTGGTGGGAGCCCGGAGGAGCCCTCTGACTTAGCCAGGGCGACTAGAGGCCTCCTGTGAGCTGAGACCCAAAGGATAATAAAGAACCAATTGCCTTTGGTCAGGCAAAGCGTGACTGTAAAGACTACTGGCAAGAAGAACATTTACGAACAAATTTTTTTCCCTTTTCAGTTTAGTATAAATTATAATAGCAGAAGTTGCAGTTTGGAGGGCTTCATAAGAGAATGGTCAAGAGGACAGTAGGCATCCAAGAATAGTCTCATTGGCTGGACCATGAATGTCCTCCTGAGGGCACCAGGGAGCCATAGCAGGACTGGAAGCTGGCCAGGGTGACTAAATCAGATGTGCATTTTGATCAAAACCATACCAAAGAGTAAGAGATGTTAAGATTTCTCAAACGTCAGACAAAAAAGTTTAACAAGATTTAAGTAACACAAGTTTGATCCAATACAGATCGTACCAGAACTTTAGAGAACGTGTATTTTTTTCTTACGTATAAGGAAGTAGTGTCACAAAAATTGACTGTAAAGGTCAACTTAACAAA
Source organism: Panthera tigris (assembly GCF_018350195.1). NCBI lineage: Eukaryota > Metazoa > Chordata > Mammalia > Carnivora > Felidae > Panthera > Panthera tigris. Next base: position 17,986,245 of record NC_056674.1, read on the forward strand.
TGTAAGAATGACCTGTGGAGAGGATAGGGTTTAGTTGATTTTGGTTAACTTGATTCTGATTTGGGCAATAGGCTTTGGAAGATTACAGTTGGGTGGCAGTGAGCAGGAGAGAGAAGGGAGGTCAACAAGAATACTGCGGGCATATCCTAGCAATGTTTAGGGCTCCTGGGGAGTATGTGAGAGTCTCTCCATAAGGGGCCAGGTGATGTAGGGTCTTGACTGCTAGGTGAGGAGCTTGGTGCTTGTTTGATGGTTTATTTATCCCATGAACAGATAGTACGTAATGCTTACAATGTGGCAGACATCAAGACTTTCGTCTCTCATGAAGCTTGTATTTTAGAGGAAACAAAAGAGGATAGCCATAATGGGTAAACTGTATAGCTTGTTACGGGGTGCCTGGGTGGCTCAGTCGGCTAAGCATCTGACTTCAGCTCAGGTCATGATATCATGGTTCATGAGTTTGAGCCCTGTATAGAGCTCTGTGCTGACAGCTCAGAGCCTGGAGCCTGCTTTGGATCCTGTGTCTCCCTCTCTCTCTGCCCCTCTTCTGCCTGCGCTGTCTCTCTCTCAAAAATAAATAAACATTAAAAAAAAAAAACAAAACTGTACAGCTTGTTATAAAGTATTAAGTGCTATGGAGAAACACAACAAAGAATAAGGATTAGGAGTGACAGTAAGGAGGGTGGTTTGCAATGGTCAAGTCAAGCTCTACTAAGGCCAAACTGATGAAGTACATGATCAGGTTTGTGCTTTAGGAAGATGGTAATGTCAGGGTGGGGATGAAATTAAGCGGGTGAGTTAGCGCAATGATGTAGGCAAGATGCTGGAGTAGTCAAAACAAGAGTGCTTCATTAAATGTGGGGTTCCCGGCCTGAGACCTACCTGCCCGACGCAGGAACATAGCTTCTCGGGCCTCTGGACTATCCAGGTGACTCCGATCACCAGGGCCAAAGCCAACTGTTGGGATGGGAAGAGACAAGGATGGTGGGAGGAGAATCCCAGGCATCCCATTTTATCACCTTGCCTGATCCCCTGGCTCCCTCTCCTCCACCACTCCTTACTTACCTGGACCTACAAAAGGAGGGCCACCCACCATGGGAGGAACCACTGTGGCTGCAGCAGCTGCCCGGGCCTCCAGAGTCTGTTGAACCTGTTGGGGAAGAAATTGGGGTGAGGGGCCTGACTCAGTGCCACCAAGCTGCCCTGGCTGGCTTACCCTGGGAGACCAAGGGTTTCATTCTTTGCATTCTATGTGGGGCTGGCTATCTGTCAACATTAAGTCTAAGCTAAACTGTCACTTTTCAGGGAGGCTTTTGGGATCACGCTAGCGAAAACTGTCCTTAGCCCCTCCCAGGAGCAACTCATCTTGTTATCCTGTTTCATCTTCCTCAACGCATCTCACACTATCTGAAATTATGTCCAGCCTGTCTTTCTCATCTCCCATGCTACCACCCTGGTCCAAGCTATCATTATCTCTAGCTTAGATTATTATGGTAGCCTCTTCAGTCTCCTCGACTCTGCCCTAGCCCCCTTACAGTCTGTTCTCCAAACACAGCCATGATTAATTTCTAAGTTGGACCCTATTACTCCTCTGCTCAAAATCCTTCCACAGCCTCCCACATCAGAGTAAAAACCAAAGTCTTTAAGGTGGCCCACAAGGCCCTACCAGGTCTTATCTCTATCACCTCTCTGTCCTCATCTCTTCCCACTCTCCCCGTTGCTCGCTGTACTCTAGCCACACTTTTCTCTGCTCTTCTTTGAACATGTCAGGGATGCACCTGTGTCACAGCCCTTGCACTGGCAGTTCTCTCCGCTGGGAATGCTCTCCCACCAGATATCTCCATGGTTCCCCGTATCATGTCCTTTATATCTTTGCTTAACTGTCACCTCCTCAGAAAGGCCTTCCCTGACCATGCTGATAAACCTCTGCTTTTCTTACTCTTTGACCTGTCACTCCCCAGTACAATGTAAGCTACAAAAAGAGAGTGATTTTTTTTTGGTCTATATTGTTCTCTGCTATGTGCTTAATGCCTAGAACAGTGCCTGGTGCATAGAAGGCACCCCATAATTATTTATTGACAGAATGAACCAGTTCCATTTATTTGTCTTCTTTTTAGTAGTCTCCCTCTCCACTAGTTATATACAACTTGCTATTGAGCATGTGAATGTGACTAATGAGACTGAGGAACTACTGAACTTAAATGTAAACTTAAATAGATACAGAACATTTTCATCATTTCAGACAACTTTCTGGACAACAGGCTTTAGAATATAAGCTCCCAAAGGGCAGAGGTATTGTTTGCTTTAGTTGTTACTATGTTCTCAATGCCTGGCACAAACATTGTGTTCAAGCACTGTGCTCAGCTCAGTCGTACCTGCTGATAAGTGTTGGTTGCGATAATTGGGCGGATCACAGGAGCTGCTGGGACCTGCATCGCTTCTACCGTGGGGACCGTGGGCACCGCAGGCACAGCAGTCGGGATGCCGGTTACTGGAGCCCCCAGAACTTCCTGCTCAAACCTGAGGAGGCAAGACCAACAACACAGCTCAGGACCTTTCATTAACTCTGAAACGTTGGGTACACCGCGATAGAGCCTTCACCCCTGCCAATCTCTTCTTACTCCCGCCCGCACAATCCCGAAGGTCCCATTTCCCCATGATAGAGCCATATCGGGATAAATGCGGCCTGGAGGCTCCAGGGCTCGGTGGCTCTGACTCTGAGGGCTTTTATCGCGCCTTGCCAAGGGCCTTACAGAGCCATCTCCGCCTCCATCTCCTTCAGGCGTTCCTCTCCGCTCTTGCCCGGCATGCCGGCGCCAGGGCCCGGGACCACAGGTCCTCCTGCACCCGGGAGTCCCGGGGCTGGCCCCGCCCCGGCCATCGCTGCTGCCGTCGCTGTCGCCGCTACTACCGCCTCGGCTCAGCGGCCTCCACCAGTTCCGCTGTCTACTCTCTGGTCTTGTCGGGTTGGGCGCCCTCGAATGACGTATCAGCGGAAGCGACGGGCGCTGGTGTATGACATCATACGCCAACGGGGTCTCGCCTTCGGAGCAAGGCCAATGAGAGTCTGGCCATACCTGGAGGGCCCACCCCTAGAAGGAATATAGACCAATCAGAGTGCGGTAAAAACAAACCAATGAAGAGCCTGGGTCTAAGTAAGTGAAGGCAAATGAGGTGGCCACGCCTTCATTGGAGGAACGAAGGCTAATGAGAGCGCTGTAAAGTAGTTGGCCCCGTCCCTACAGAGGAAACTGGGCCTTTGAGAGCTCAGAAAAGTTTGGAGGCCCCGCCTGTGCCACTGAAGCTCGTTCCGGAAGTTTTAAAATGCATCGGAGTCCGCGTCAGCCCAGGGATGTTTGAGGCTGGAGACTGCTGAATACCGTAGCCTTCCCAACTGGGATAGACTGACACCGGTGACTCCCAGAAAAACCAGGAACAGGATGTGGGAAGCTCATAGGGGGCGCCTGACCTTCTCCAGGAGGAGAAGGTAACACCTGACGACTTCTTGCTAGATGAAAATGGAGAGAGATGGGAGGAATCGTAAAGGCCTAGAGTAGTAAAATGCGGCAACTCAGAAAGTCGTGTGTAGGTTTGGTCTCTGTGTCCTTTCTTGGGACACAGGTGACCCCTCCTTTTCTTCCTAGTCCTCAATAGGTTTCATTATGAATATTTAAAATACACAACACTAGAGAAGAATATAACGAGCTTCCATGTACCTCTCAACAATTACTAATATTCTACCCTGTTTCATCTATACTTATCCTCCCTCTTCTTGCAGTATATTAAAGCAAATTCCAGACATCAATTCCTCCACAAATACTTCATGATGTGTGTCTTAACAGATAAGGCCTATTTTCACGCCCAAGAAAATTCTGATTTCGTTCTCGGATTTCGGTGCTCGCGCGCGCGCGCGCGCACACACACACACACACACACACAGGGAAAAAATTAACTTTTTTGCTGTCATCTTACACCCAGACTGTTCAATTTTTTCTGCCTCAAAAAATTTGTATAAAATCAGGCTACAAATAAGGTATGCACATTGGGTTTGATTGGTTGGTCGGTCTTTTTTTTTCTGTCAAAACTTTTGTTGGCTGTCTTGGTTTCTTGAAGTTCCAAGATTAAATCAGCACTAATGAATGATTTGTTAAAATACTGGCTTTTTGTTTGCTTCTTTACAATAGATGTGATAAGAGAATAGGACGCTTTTTCTTTTTTAACATTATTAACTAGAGTCCATACTTTGATTTTCTTAGTGTTTAATCTCTTCTGTTCGTTCATTGCATCCAGGATACCTTGCATGTAGTTGTCATATTTTCTTAGGCTTCTCTTGCCGGTGACAATTTTTCACACTTGTTTTTCATGAATTTGTTAGTTTTGAGGAGTACTGGTCAGGTATTTTGTAGAATGTTCCTCGTTTGGGATCTGATATTTTCCTCATCATTAGGCTGGGGTTATGAATTTTGTGGGGGTGAGGGGAAAGGCTGCAGAAGTAAAGTGAAGTTCTCATCATGTCATATCAAAGGTACATTTTATCAACCTGACTGTTGGTGTTAACTTTGATCTCCCAGCTGGGGTACCATTTGTCAGGTTTCTCCACTATACTTTTCTTTTTATTCCCTTCCCATGCTCTTTGGAAGGAAGTCACTATGCCCAGCCTACACTTAAGGGGTGGAGAGTTAAATTCCACCTCCTTGAGAATGGAATATTTACATAAATTATTTGTAATTCTTCTGCACAGGGGATTTGTCTATTCTCCTTTTATTACATCTTTTTTATCAGTATGGACTCATATTTTATACTTTGGGTTGTAATTCAGTATTTATTTTGTTGCTCAAATTGTTCCAGTTTTAAAATCTTAAGTCTTGGGGTGTCTGGGTGGCTCAGTCAGTTAAGCCTTGGACTCGTGACTTTGGCTCAGGCCATGATTTCAAGACTCGTGAGTTTGAGCCCCACATTGGGCTCCACACTGACATTACATAGCCTGCTTTGGATTCGTTCCCTCCTGCTCTCATTTGCACGCTCTCTCAAAATAATCTTTAAAATCTTGTCTTTTAGTCTATAAGTTTCCCTCCCTCTGCCTTTTTCTTCCTTCCTTCCTTCCTTCCTTCTACCCTTTCCTCCTTTTTCTTGTTTTTATGTTTTCATCAGTAATTCCCCTTACTGCATCTGGATTTTGAATTATATTTAGGCAAGTTTGCCCGACTTCTAGTTTATAGAGAACTTCACCTTCATGGAACTCATATTCTGTTTGGAAGACAATAAAGGATAAATAAAGTAGAACATAAAGTATATTAGAAGGCGTACTACAGAGAAAGATTAAACAGGGAGGGGGGGCAAGGGCCCCCCGTGTTCAATCTTGGCTAAGAGCCAAGACGAAGAGAGGAGGGGAACACTAAGGTGGCACGTTGTAAAGCAAACATGTTAAAGACACAAAGATGTCAAATCTCCCTCATTTGTAAACTCCCTGCAACCCCGATAAAACCCTCATCTGTGTATTTTTTCTGGAACCAGGTAAGTTGGGTATAAAGTTTATTTCATTTTGGAAAAAAAATTAGCAAGAGGTAAACCTTGAAAAATTAGAGCAAGACAGCAACCAGCCATTTCAGACACTAAAACATATTTCAAAATCTTTATAATCAAAACACTGTGGGGATGGCATATGAGAGTCAGACAGACAATAGGCTTGGAGAGAGTCCAAATATAGCCTGATTAATCATGGAAACTTAGCTTATGAAGAGGTGGCATCTCAGATCACCTGAAGTTTTACTTTATATAGGTGGGCAGTTTTACTCTATAAATTGAAGAATAATTTACAGTGAAATGCACAGACCTAAAAAGTATAGCTAGACGGGTTCTGACACCTACCCTTATTACCTTCAACATATAATCCACTTCCAACTCTACAAAGTTCCCTTGTCTCCTCCTTGGTTGATCCCTGCTACCTACCTCTCCTTCAGAGGCAACAACTGCTCTGAGAATTTTAAGAAGTGCTATTGGGATACACGTAAAATATGACAAAATTGGATCCATTTGGATAAATTCCAAATGACTTCAGAGATTAAGATGTAAAAAAAGGAAACTACATAAAAACTAGAAGACAACCCCCCGCCCCCCGCCCCTGCCCTGTCTCCTTGACCCTCACACTGGCATGTTCGAGCTCAGGACTGTTGCTAAGCTGCAACCTCCCTCCCACCCCTGACCCCCACAAGCCCTCCTCAGACACCCACATGCTTCCCTCTCATTACCTTTACAGAGTGTGTGTGGCCTTCTATGTAAAGCTGCACCTCTTTGCAGCTTGCTTTATTTTTCTCCAGAGCAGTTACCTCCCAACATACTAGATATTTTGCTCACTTAACTTGCCAGGGGTCCATTTCCCTGTCCTAGAATAACAGCTTCCTGAAGTCTGGGACTTCTGTCCATTTTGTTCAGTGCTGGATCCTCAGTGTTTAGGGCAGGTGCTCAATGACGTTTTGCTAAGGGTGAAAGTGATGAGCGGAGTTTCAGGGGGACTTAGGGTGGGGTCCAGATAGCCCACTGCCTTGGGTTTGATGGGATGAAAGGACAGGTGCAAGGCAATCGAGAGGAACAGAACAGCCTGTGAGGGGGACAGTAAGTGTGGGTAGAGACGGTGGGTTGATATATCTGGGCGATGCTCCCTTCCAAAGGTCTTATGATGGGGTGAACAAACGAAGCTCTTGAGTTCTGTTTGGGCCCCCTTTTCATCTGCACAGTTGTTGCAGGATGCCTTGGGCCTGGACCCAGCGCAGCCGCCACTGGGGCAGGGACAGGCCCTGGCAGAGCTCCCCGGACAGGGCGGCTTGGCCTGGCTGCTCCCACCTGGGGAAAGGGGACAGTGTCACAGGGAAGGCCCGGGACTCTAGACACTCAGTGGCCTCCACACCCCCCCCCCCCCAACACCTCCTCCCCTGCCTGCACCCCCAGGTCCTGCCCGGTCCACCCAGCTCAGGACCCTGCCCCCACCATCGTGCCCCCCTCTCACCAGTCCCCAACAACCCCCTGTAGCTCGGGGATTCGCTCCAGCGCTTGTTTCAGCAGGTTCTCCAGCTGCTTCAGAGCCTGTCCCAGATTCTCTTTCTGCTCCTTTTCCCGAGCTGCCCGGATCTGCAGCAGCTCTGCAGGTGAGAAACCCAGGAAGCAGTGCTGAGTCCTCTGGCTCCTGGGGTCTCACAGCCAACGGGTCACCAAGTCTCCAGTCACCTAGTGTTGACCTCACCTCTCCCACACCTCTCCTTCCTCCCACTTCCTCATCTCAAGGGCAAGCCCACCATCCCCAGGCTTCATCCCGGATACCTTCCTCCCTCCCGGACAGACCATCAATCTTCTCGGCCCATCCCTCAGCTTCCTCCCCCTTCCCCCCTTCCCTACTCACCCCCCAGCCTCCCTCCTATGCTCCAGGCCTCAGCCTCCCATTCTGGTCCATGCCTCTGGTACATGGCAGCCAGAATGATCTTCCTAAGGCATAAACCTGATCCTTTCCCTCTCCTGCATGGAACCCTCCAAGGCCCCCCAGTACCCCCAAGTCTGAGCTCCTCAGGCCAGTACTTGAGGGTTTGCACTATGTGACCTCTGCTACTATCAGCCCTCACCTATCCCTCTGGGCCCATTCGAGGCACCACTTTCCCCCTGGAAGCCCTTCCCAGCGTTCCCCACCCCAAGGCTTCCTCCTCGGACTGCTGTAGGTTCACTCCAGCAGTGTTGCCCTGGAGACTATGACTGGGTCTAGTCCCTCTCCATAGGCCCAAACAGGCCCATCTCAGAGCAAGTACAGATCAGCATTGTGGTCAGAGCCCTGCCCCGACTCCATTCCATCCTTGCCTTCTGACCTCAGGCATGACATGTGCCCTTTCTTCAGCTACTTCTGCAGTCAGGTGTAACTGAGCCACAGGCTAGCAGGGCAGGCTGCAGACTGGGGTACTCTGAAGCAGGACCTACAAGGCTTGTTGACAGGTTGAAGGTGGGGGGGCGGCTTAGGGTCCTGGGAGGAATTAGGATGACTCGTGGATTGCTGACCTCAGTAAGGAGGGTGAGGTCACTTTTTGAGGGAAGGAAACCAGGCAGAAGAAAAACAAAACTGCTTTTCAGAACAGGGGGAACTATGCTCTGTTACAGACATGCTAAAGCCCAAGATGCCCATGAGGTGCAATGATGCTGTGCCAGTCTTAGGCTGCTCCCGACACAGCTCCCTGTCACTGGAGGGGGAGGCAGGGAGCCTGAAACTCAAAGGCCCGAAAATGGCCTCTTCCTGCTTTGCTGATGGCACCTCGGTTCATTTCTCATCAATACACCTCTTCCACCTATTTATCCTTTGATTCTGCGCTCTTCGCTTCTACCACTGGGATCCCTGGGGCTGGACAGCTCGGGCGTCCTCTCCCCATTGAGCTCTGGGGGCCAGTAGCAACCCAGCAAGTGCTAGTTGAGGGAATCTAATGATGAACAACTTTTCCGAGTTTCAGTATTGTCATCTGTAAATTGGTCTTAATAATGTCTACCCTTATGGTAAGGACTGAAAGAGACTCCACATGTGCAGACAAAAAGATCGTAACCACACCAGAGACGCATAGCGCTTACTGTATGCTGTGCATTGTTAAGTGCCCTGTTTGGGTAACCGGACTGAGTCTTTGCAGCAACTCTGTAAGGTGCTATGATTATGCTTACTCCACTGAGAAGGAAACTGAGGCACAAAGAGATCACACAGCAGGGAATAGGTAGGGCTAAGAAGAGTTTAACTCCACAGCCTAGCTTTTAACTACTCAAGTATCCTATTGGATGGTGATACATGAGAACTTTGCAATTTGATAGGCAGTGTCACCTGGTTAGGAGTACAGACACATGTCAGGCTGCCTGGATTTAAATCCTAGCTCTGCTACCTAAGCAGCCACCAAGGCCTCCTGTCTTAGTTCTTGCCTCTGTAAATGGGGCAAATGGCAGTGCTAACCCCATGGGGCTGCTGTGCAGATGAAACCCGTGAACATGCTTAAAGCTGACTCAGCACACAGTAGGCACTGTGTCAGCACTGAGTGTTTGTGATTTCTTCTGGAGGCTGATGGCCCTGGGAATGGGCAGGAATGCCACTTGTGAAGGCAAGGCCTTACCCTGGGTGGATGGTCCTGGGGGCAGGCTGGTCTTCATGTGGAGCAGATCCCAGGACCGGAGACTCTGCTGGTCCTGGAGAAACAGAAGTTCCTGACGAAGAGAGGCAGCCTTTGGGAGGAGCAGTTCTGGAGCCTGGAGGGAGGGGGAAGGACAGTCATTTTTGGAGGGGGTAGGAGTGGGAAGACAGATCCTAGGGGACAGAAACTCACCTTCCCTGCAGGCAGCCCCAATCTGTGGCTCAGCACTATGAGGCTGGAGCCCCTTGGGGACGTGGGATGCAGCTGGTAGATGGATGGCAGGACCGTGGGCAGGGGCTGTAACCTGGAGGGAAAGTCCAGGTTGGGTGGGGCACTGGGAGGAGGCTTGGGTTCCAGAGGTTCCGGGGGCTGAGAGGTGGGCTCAGGAGGCCCAGGAACTTGGAGGTGGGTCTGGGGACTAGGATTTCAGAGTTAGGACTGAGGACTTGAGGGCGAGGTCTGGCAGCTTGGGAACACTGGGGGCCTGGGATTATTTTTTTGGAGTAGAATCAGGGAGTGATAGTCATCGGTGGGAGGGGATATAAGGGGTGGCTCCAGTCTTACCCTCCAGGGCTGTGCCGAAGCATGGTGTCCAACAGAAGGTGGGGAAGATGCCGGGCTTCCTCCTCCAGACAATGAAGCAGTTTCTGGGACTCTGGTGCCACCGCTTCAGATGTGGGGACCACTTTTCGCTGAAGCAGAGCCAGTACCTGTGGGGAAGGAAAGGGATGGGAAGGGCAGCCTGGAGCCACCCAGCCCCATCTGTAGGAGCCCTAGCCCTACCCAGACCTTGCCTCAACTCCCGTCTCACCTCTGCAGGGCTCCGGCACAGGCGCGTCTTGCTGGCTGAGTTGCCTTTGATGAGCAGGCGGATCTGTTCCTGTGTCTCCTCCTGGGTAACCATGAGGCCACTGAGATGGGCTGCTTTTACTTCCTACCTCCCAGCTTCTGGCTCTGCCTGCCCCTTTGTACAGGTCCTGCTTCCTCTTGGAAGACTCATCCCGGGCCCCTCCCCACCACCAGAGGCCCAGTTCTGGATCCTAAGGCTCCCAGCCTCTCTCTGGCCCTCCATGCAGCACTGCCACTTCCCCTGAGGCCCGCCTCTCACCACCAGCCGGCGCCAGTGCAGGATCCGTTGCTGTTTGGCCTGTAGTTCCTGTAGCAGAAGCTGCCGGCGCCCAGCCACCTCCTCCAGCTCCTGGCTCTGAGCACGCAGGGCCTTGAGCTCTGCCCACAGGCCACAGCCTCGGAGTCCCAGCACCAATGCCTGCCTGGGGCACAAGCAGAAGAGAGCAAGGGAGAGGAAGATGACTAAGACTCATAGTGGAAGAGGGAAATCAGATCTGTAAGGATGCACAAGGAGCCACAAACACGGACACAAACCAGAAGAGCAGGGAGGCAGAGCTGGGAGCCACAGGGGCAGAAAAAGTCCAGTATTTTGAGACTTCTGGGAGAGAGATGGCCTAGAGTCTCTGCTGAGAGAGCCTCCTCACCTCTCGCTGGATTCCAGGGCACATTTCTCCACCTCCTCCATCAGGCCTTGGAGGCGCTGGGTCAGGATTTGATGCTCCTTCAGCAGGGGGCCCCGCTGTGCAACCAGCATACCCACGTCCCGCCAGCCCTCCTGGGGCAGGGGTATAAAGTCAGGGTGGGTATGATCCCTGGGGGTGAGGGGATTAACTGGGGCTTGGGATGGGAAGGAGATGGAATCCTGGGAAGGATGCCTGGGGGTCACCTGGATGAGATGCACCATGGACGGCAGGGCCCGGCTGGAGTCTGGCTGGTCTGGTGCCTGGGACCTGGAGGTGGGATAAAACTCCTGGGGGAGGAGCCCTCTCCCCTTCCTGAGTTCTCAGGGATGGCCAATGTCAGCCCACCTGCCAGATCTATCATTGGGTTTCAGCTCCATCCCCATCAGCAGGTGACTGTGCCTGGCCCTGAGTCTTCTGGCTTAGCCATCCCCTGGCCCTGCCCCACCCTCAGGAGCACTCCACTTCACACCTGGTTATCTCCGTATCTTGGAGCCCATCTGGACTGCACAAGGACCGAACCTCTGCCTCCCGCTCCTCAGCCAGGTGTTCCAAGGAGGCCAGGATGTGGCCCGGAGGATGGTTTGTCAGTAGTGTCTAGTGGGGGGAAGGGTAAAGTAGGGTGGATGGGTGTAGGGCTGTGAGCTAGGACCCATGGTGATGAGGCAGGGATCAAGAGATAGGTTCTGGCACCCTGAGGTTCACTCATGGGGCAGAAGGTGTGGCCTTTCCTGAAAGCCCCCCTCACCTCCACTGAGCTAAGCCACTGCTGGTAGGAAGCTCCAAAGTGGTCATCTCGAGGGGTTCTGCAAGGTTAGGGAAGGGGACAGAGAATATTACAAGATCATGTCGACACTCCCTCTACTGATTACCACTACCCCTAAGGTGGGGGCTATTGTCCCTATTTTAAGGATGAGGAAACCAAGTCCATCAGGAGTCCATGCCTCCTAGACTTGAGTTCCCTGCTTATACCAACTAGCTAGACTTAGGGCCTTTCACATGTGCTATTTGTCTAGAATACTCTCTTAACCTTTTACCCTCGCTAAGCCTCCTCACCAGAGAATCTGTCCTCCCTGACTCCTTAGCTGAGTAGTGTCGCCTTTGGGTACCTGGAGTTTCTCAGGCTTCCCCGCCTCCAACATCCCTAACCACCTGGTTGTCACTATCTGTGATGGATTTGTCTCTTCCTTGTCCCAGCCTGGGAGCCTTCAGGGCAAGATCTGCAGCTGACATAGTCCAGAGGCTCAGTGGCTGAGGAATTAACAGATAAGTGACTCCCCCCTCAAAGCCCAGGTTCTTGGCAGGGTCTGTGGGGCCTGGATGACACTCACAGGATGCTGCCTCCCTTGGCCTGAGGAACTAGGAGGTTCTGCAAAAATTGGGTCCGGAGGGTACAGGCTGTTCGGACATCACCCTGGGAAGAAGAGGATGGGGCGTGAGAGGAACCCAGATTGACCCACCCACCCACCTGACCCCAGACTCTCCACCTCTTTCCCCATGGCCCAGGACTCTTACCAGGACCACAGGCTCCAGTCCCAGGGATGCTGATGATAAGGGTCGAAAGGTTATATCTACTGTGGCCTTCCTGGAGAGAAAAATACAGTTGGGGTGGGGGTCCCTGGGAGAAGAGAGCTAGGAGAACAGATATCTGTGTCTCCTCCTGCTGCAAGGCTAGTCACAGGGATCAGTGAGCCTGGATCTCAGGGGCCACCTCTAAAATTAGACCACTGTCATCTCCTGGCTGTATTAGCTTCCTCACTGGCCTCTGCTCTTGGCTCCTGTGGTCTGTTTCTATCTAGTAGTTAACGATCCTGCTAAAACCTGACACATCATGTCACCTTTCTGCCCCAAACCCTTGAAAACAATGTGTTTTCCCACCACACTCAGAATAGCAACAGTGGGTATCAGAAACTTAAGCATCCTGCGTGATTTGACTCATTAATTATCATACTTACCCTATACAGTAGGTTTAACATTATCCCCATTCTACAGCGCTTACAAACTGAGGCACAGAGAAGTTAAATCATTTGCCCAAGTTCATAGAGAAGTGGACAAGCTAGGGCATGAACCCAGCCTCAGAGTAAAATTCCGATGCTTCCATAGCACTCTGTCCCTGTCTCTGACCTCATCTCATGCTCTCCCTTTCGCCTGTGTAACTTAAGCTGAACTGGCCTCCTGGCTGTTCTTCCCACATGCCAAGCTCAGCACCTCTGCTCTTGGTGCCCCTCTCCATGGAGATTCCTCCCCCAACACAAATGTCACCTTCTCAGAAAGGTCTTCTCTGACCATCCTACCTAGAGTAGCATCTCCCTCTCCCGTTCTCCACACTACCCTTTTTATCATAGCATTTATGTCTCCCTGCAATTATAGAGTTTGCTTCCTAATTTACCATCTCTCTCTTCTGCATCAGAGTATAAGATCCATGAGGGCAGGACTTATCCCTTATTTACTGTTCTTTCCCCAGAACATTCCCTAGGTATACAGCTGGCACCATTCTAGGCACTGGAAATGTAAGTGGCTAAGGTGACAAAATTTCTTGGCCTCACAGACTTTAAATCCTAAGGAGTGGAGCTTAGAATTGTGGAACCCAAGAAGGGATCAGGGTCTCTAAGGAAAATGTCTGTGCACCTGGCCTGGTGAACGCTGGTCCCTGGGAACCTGAGGCCTACCTCTCTATGTCCTGCAGACGCTTCAATTGATTCTGTAGCCGCTGCATGGGATCTCGAAGCCCACGCTGCTGTCTTCGCATGGCCCCAGCTTGGGCCCGGAGGAGGAGACCACGACGCTGGGTGTCTTGAATGCTCTGCAGGGCCTGCTCCATGGCCATGTCTGTAAGAGAAATGGGTGGCCATCAGCACTGCTGCTCATCTTCTCAGCCCCGCAGGTCACCCTGAGCCTCAGTCTCTCGCTCCATCAGCTCCAGGCTGCTCATCTTCCCAGCCCCGTAGGTCACCCCGAGCCTCGGTCTCTCGCTCCATCAGCTCCAGGCTCTGGTCTAACTCCTGGATCTCTGCCCGCAGGCGAGCAACGGTGGCTTCCAGCTCCAACTTCCGACGGGCCTGGTGGGATCAGGTACAGAGTTAGGTGCATGGCCTGGCTGGGGCTTGGCCTGGCTGCCCTTTGTGGAACGCCAGTCTCCTCACCTGCACAGGTAGGTGGCAGGGGTTTTTTCCTAAACAGTTTCTGTGTCTGATTCTCCAGGCCCAGAAGAACACTAGGGTACCATCCGTCTTCCTCCTTCCTCCTGGGATTGCCTCACCTATCCTCTTAACCTGTTTCCTGTCTCTGCACTGATGACACTACAGCTGTGCCCTAGTTCTCATCTCCCCACGAAGAGCCAAATCTAGGAGTCCCAAGGTCTTCTGGAATCCTCCCCCAGATGTCACCTGGGCCTCTTGCACACAATAGGTCCTCCATTGGCCTCAGTATATCTCCTAAACCAGTCCCTTCTCCCATCTCCCCTCATCAGCTTTGATGCCTCATATCCACGTCCCCTCAACATCCAGCTCATGCCTGTCTCCCCTGGACTGTAAGCCCTGAGTGTCGAGATCAGAGCTGGCAGATCAACCCAGCGTCCCCAACATTACACAACACGAAGCTGGGCCTAGAGCAGAAATCTACAAATCCTCTTTTTGGATGGAAGAAAATCTTATAATACATGCTTCTCACCTCTGGACTGTCCTGGTGGCCATACCTGAGGAAATGAGGCCAGAGTTAGCAGGTGACGGGACTTCCAGGGGGAGACAGGAGGTGTGAGGCTACGGGTGAAAATACAGCTGGATGGGAGTAGGGAAAATAGGAAGGAATAGCTTTTAGAACCAGTTACCAAAGTAAGTTTCCTCGGATCTTCTTGACATTCCTACAGTGGAGAGGTAGAAGGAAGAAGTGTTACTGTGAGGTTTGCCTGTGTCCCCTCCCCTGTCACAGCCTCCCTCATGCAGCCAGGCTCACCTCTGGCTATGCACATGCCGCAAGACATAGGCCCAGATGTCGGCCCCCTGGCCCAGACACAGTCTGTGGAGACAGTGTTTAAGGGTATGCCTGGGGCATCACAAAGGTTGGGGGATCCTTATTCCCAGGGTGGCAGTGGTGGGGAAAGTCTTTACTAGGGAGTTGTCGCTTCTGGGGGGAATGGGGATGTGTCCACAGTCTTTGGGAATTCTTGGTCACTGAGTTGTGGGCTTTTCACTGGGTGTGGATATTCTCATTCCCTGGGGGGGGGGGGGGGGGGAGGGGGTGCGCGGAGATTCCTTTCTCTGGGAGAGGGCTATCGCTGGTCACTTCCAGAGGTGGGAGTGGAGAGTATACTGCCAGGAACTGCTCTCTCATTACCAGATATGGATCATCACCCTTCTAGATTCAGTCTCCAGTGGGGTGGTCTTTGCTGACCTGGAGTCTCCTCACTGGCTTGGGACGGTAGGGGTGGTAGGTGCTGTAGGGACAGTCTTGCTCCAAAGATCTCACTTCTACATAGTTTGGGGGCTTTACTAACTCTCAGAGGATCTCACTGGTGCCTCGCCCTCACTCTGGGTGGTCTCACGGGGTGGGGGGTGGGAGTAGGGGGGGGGTCTTCACTCAATCCGGGATCCTCTTCCCAGATATATTACTGGGTGTGTGGGTGGGTTAAGGGGGACGCCCTCGGGGGTTATTCTCATTGGGGCAGAGGTGGGGAAGACGAAGGAGCGTCTTCAGTGAGGGGTGGGGTTCTCACCCCCGGAGACTATCTCTAAGGTATGGAGTCCTCACTGTCAGAGCGTCCCTCACCTGCGCAGAGTTGACTCCGGGGCCCGGGCTGCCGCGGGCGCCCCCATCTCTTCCGCCGCCCAGCAGCCCAGTTCCCGCGCTTCCTGCACTAACTCCATGTCCGCGCGCCGCGGCGGCCGCTTCCCGCACCCTCTTCGAGTGTGGCGCCCGCCTCTGGCGTCACGGGCGCGCCGTCAGTGACGCCATCGGTTGCCAAGCAGACTGGGGCCTCGCGGCTCTTCAGCGTCGCGGAGCAGTCCTGCGTGTCTGGCTCCTCCTGGATGGGTCCCTTCGAGTGAAGACGAAAGGGGGGTGGAGAAACGGTGAGGCCTCTTCGCTTTCGGCCTCCTCCCGCTCACCACCAAGTGTCCCCAAGAGGCAAAAGGTCCCAAATGCCTCCCTCGATTTTCTTGACAAAATGGGACTTTCATCCTTGGAGGTCAGGTGCGGAGATGCCAAACTTAGGCTCTTTGGTTTCAGAAACAGAGTGTTTCCGGTCTGAGGGATAGGGGGCCGATAGCAGGACCCTAATATTTCCCCGGCACGCATTCTTCCAGGTATTCGTTCGTCTTTACCATTCCATAACATTCGTGAGCCGACGCTGCCGACCCTGCCCTGGGGACATCGCGGTGGAGGAGACTGGTCCAGTCCCATGTGGAGCTCACAGTTCAGTGGGGGAGTTAGACGCCTCACCACCACCAGGTAAGGATAGAGTATAAGCTGCAGGACTGGGTCAGTTGGGGACACAGGGAGTGTGCGAGGTCTGTCGGCCGCCCCTGAAAGCACAGGATACTGGGGCTGGGGTTCTGGAGAGCCCACTCGGCCTCAGACAGGCCCCCGAGGAATGGCAACATTCAGGGACCTTTTGCCGAGCATGCATGCCCAGCTCACTACTCTGTCCTCGGTGTCCAGTATAAAGCCCAAGTCTCTAAGTAGTTATTCAATAAACAAATGAGGGGAGAGGTGGTGGGGTGAGAATAAAGCTGGGGACTGAGGGACGAGGGTGGGGCAGGATGAGGTGTGGGGGTCGAGGGCAACGGTGGGTGAAGTAGGGATGTGGAGAAGAGAGGAGGACACTGAGTGGGTCATGAGACTGATTGGCTGTAGAAGGCGGGGTATCCAGGGTGAGGTCCCAGCTCTGGGCTGGGAATTAGATGGAGCAGACCTTGAAATGCTGATGTGAGAGAAGGGACAGCTTTGGGGGAGATGCTGATAACAATGTGGGTGTGAGGAGTTAAGGGGACATCCAAGGACTGGCTGAGTCACTGGCCCAGGGACAAGGGGACATGGCATCACCACTGAGATAGCACATTTCGGGGAGAAGCTGAGTCCAGCTTCTAAGTGCTTCATAAGGGCTGAGAAGCAGAAGGGGGTGCCAGGGGCTGATGTAATCCAGGTGGGTTTCCTGGAAGAAAGATTAGCAGCTACTACTCCACAATGCTTAATTCTCAAAAGGTGCTGTTTCTCTCAAACATTGCCACCCTTCTGCCTTTTGTAGGGTGTTTTGCTATTAAAAAACAAAATGAATTAGCATGTCTGCCATTGGTCTATGAGCCTTTCCAGGGGCTTTAAAAGTACTGTCCAAATGTCCATTGACAGATGCATGGATAAAGCAAATGTGGTGTATATATACAATCGAGTATTACTCAGCAATCAAAAAGAATGAAATCTTGCCATTTGCAACAATGTGGATGGAATGAAAAACAAATATCATATGACTTCACTCATGTGGAATTTTAAGATACAAAACAGATGACCATAAGGAAGGGAAGCAAAAATAATATAAAACAAGGAGGGGGACCATATATGAGACTCTTAAATACAGAGAACAAACTGAGGGTGGGGGGATGGGCTAAATGGGCAAGGGGCATTAGGGAGGACTCTTGTTGGGATATGAAGAGGAAGTGTCACTGGAATCTACTCCTGAAATCATTATTGCACTCTATGCTGACTAACTGGGATGTAAATTAAAAAATAAATAAACGAAATTTAAAAAATTAAAAAAAGAAAGTACTGGTTGTTAGGAGAATGAAAAGATAAATCACAGACTGGCAGAAAATATTTGCAAAACACATACCTGAAGATGGACTTGTATCCAAAATATACAAAGAACTCTTAAGACTCAACCATAAGAAAACAAATAATCTACTTAAAAATAGACAAAAGTTATGAACAGATATCTCACCGAAGGAGATGTACAGGTGGCAAATAAGCACGAAAAGTTGCTGATATCATGTCATTAAGGAATTGCAAATTAAAACAATGAGATAACTCTGCACACCTATTAGAATGTCTAAAATCCATTTAAAAAAGCGGTACCAAATGCTGTCAAGGATGTGGAACAACAGGAATCTCATTCATTGCTGGTGGAATGCAAAATGATACAGCCACTTTGGAAGATGATCTGAAAAGATCGTCTGTATGATTACAAATATATAACATTCTAGAAAAGGCAAAACTAGATCAGTGGTTGCCAGGAGATCATGAGGTGGGGGATAGGGATGGAAAGGTGAGGCTCGGCTTTTTTTTTTTTTAAGTTTATTTATTTATTGTGTGTGAGAGAGAAAGAGAACACAAGCGGGGTAGGGCAGAGAGAGAGAGGGAGAGCCAAGAATCCCAAGCAGGCCCCATGCCATCAGTGCACACCACTGTGAGGTCATGACCTGAGCCAAAATCAAGAGTTGGATGCCTACCCAACTGAGCCACCCAGGCGCCCCAAGGCTTGGCATTTTTAGGAGCGTGAAACTATTTTGTGTGATACTGAAATGGTGGGTACATCACATTATGCATTTATGCATCACATTATGCATTATGCATAAAAAGCCACAGAACTGTGCAATACAGAGTGAGTCTTAATGTGAAGCATAGATTCTAGTTAATAATGTTTACTCTTGGTCATTAGTTGTAACAAAGTTACCTGCAAGATGGTAATAATAATAAGAGAAAATATGTGTGGAGGGACAGGAAGTATATGGGAACTTTCTTTTCTTTTTGTGTAACTTTCTGTAAGCATAAAACTGCTCGTGAAAAATAAAATCTATTGAAAAAGAGAATTGGCTGAAAGTTGGAATATTATCTAATGAAACATCTATAACCATGACCTAATGGTAACTAATCAGATACACCTTGACTGAAGCTATGACATGAAAGGATTCTGTATGTTTTGGAAGAAAGGCTAAAACCAAATAAGAGATAACTACTACAGTTTCCCCTCCAACTCTAAAGAAATGCCACCCGGAAATTATTAGAAACATCCACTCAAACTGCTTATGTGACCATCTCCCCGGCAGTCGCTGATGAGCTTCTCACCACTCTCCTCCAGTCTCTGTGCTGTGGCTTTGTAATGTGTCAGCTTGACCAGGCTGAACGAACTGTATCTTGGAATTACTTTCTCTGTGTGATTTCAATTAGGATGGACCCATAGAGAGGCTTGGGCAAGATTTGGTGGGCAGAAGTGAAGCAGCTGCCGTTTTGTAGATCACACAGGTTGTCACTGGCTGGCTCTGCTGGGTCATCACGTTTGCACAGGGCAGCAGCCAGGCCAGCAATTGTTTCACCTTTTCCTGGATCTTCCCCCCAGCTTCTCAGCTCCTGGGCCAGGTGTGGGTTTATCTCCGTAATGAAGGATGGCAGCTGTTCCTGTGGACGTTCACACCACCAAGGGCAGAGGCCCCCTTGTCGAGTTTCTCCCCACTTTACGTCTGTCTTCCTTTCCTAACTGCCTGCCCTGTGCACTTCGAGTGCCAGCATCAGACCCTAAGACCACAATGTTAGGGACTGCTTCATAACTCCAATTGCATAAGGTTAAATCCCAGTTCATCTGCCTATCTATCTATCCGTCCATCTGTCCATCCCCCCAGTGGGTCAGCTTCTCTGATGGAACCCTGATACACTCTGTAAGCAGAGACTCTGGATGCCTGTGGAATTACTGTTACCTCAAGCTGTCGTTCACGGAGGAAGTTGCAGTGGCTTTCCTCTTCCTCTCTTACATAAGAAGAAGATGTTTTCGTCTCCACCCTCCAAAAGGCTGATACAAAAAGGTGAGATTGGCATCTTACAGAAGAAATATAAGTCCCCTCTGTACCCCTACTGTGTTCGGTCTGTTCAATATACTTGACAAAATAATTATCATCACCTGTATTCTGCTCCTGGTCCCTGTTTGACAAGCTTCAAGCTTTCACATTAGTGTCTATAATTTGCTGCTGTATTACAAGGTGTTCAAAGACCAGCATTCTCCAGGGGCTTGTTAGAAATACAGAATCCCTTGCTCCTCCACTCCTGGACTTACTGAATCAAAACATGTATTAAATTTTTTTAATAAAAAATTTTTTTAATGTTTATTTATTTTTGAGAGAGAGAGCGAGAGAGCACACATGAGCTGGGGAGGGGCAGAGAGAGAAGGGTACAGAGGGTCCAAAGCAGGCTCTTTGCTGACAGCCGAGAGCCCGATGCGGGGCTCGAACCCATGAACTGTGAGATCATGACCTGAGCCAAAGTTGGACGCTTAACCAACCGAGCCACCCAGGCGCCCCCTAAACATGCATTTTGATCAAATCTATCAGTGATTTGTATGCATAGTAAAGCTTAAGAAGTGTCATCTATAGGACACTACTTTTGGGGGATAAAACCTTCTTTAGTCGCATTAATACCCAGAGATGGATTCTTATCATTTGCCTCTTGGACATAGTGTTTTAAAATTTGTGATCAACATCTGGCACATTTTAGACTATCCTGTCTGTAATTTCCTACTAACAATTGACCTTTTATGACCATGTCAACTGAAACATCACCTGGACCAGGTGAGAGACCCAGAAGGTGAGTCTTGGAAGATGAAGAGCTGGAAAGATTTGGCAGAAGTCACTAAGGACTACTACACACCCAAACGCAACAACTCTACAGCATCAAGTGTGTCCACATCCATTGAGTAAAAGTACAAAATACACATAGAATTTGCTTACGGCAACATGAGTTTGGTGGTTTCTTTCAGGGATGGAGGGAGGGAAGAAGAGAACAGAGGAGAAGGGGGAGGCATTTAATTTGTACATACAACATTTAATTTCCAAGAAGGAGATCCGGTGCAAGTATAGGAAAATGTTTACATCTGCCAAGTGTGGATGTCACATGGGGGCTAGACTTGTTCTTCACAGTTTGTAGATTTGAAACACTTATTTAAATAAATTATGAAATTAAAAGTTTAAAAAAAAAAAGTGAGAGGAACGTTCTGGGTGTTCTGTAGATGGTGGATCAGAGGAGGAGACAGGCCAGGGCCGGTAACTGGGGCAGGCGATGACAGAGTTGAGGCTTAGCAGAGGGCTGGTGGGAGAGATGATTGGGCTGAGTGGAGGACACTTATCCTTAGGTTAAGACCTTTCCAGAGAGGAAGATAGTGTTCTCACTGGGGCATTACCTGTCAAGGCTCCCTCCTTCCCATCTCTGGGATTTTATTCCTGCTGTGCTCCCTACCTCCATCACCTTTCATTACCTTCAATGGCTACCTCCTCCTCAGTCTTTTAAGTCTTATCTCAGATGTGCCCTTCCATGCAAGACTTCTCTGACTCCCCCTACCCCCGACCCCAGATTGGTTGGATCACCTCCTCTGGACTCTCACAGCTAAGCCTCTTTCTGGTTACAAATGTCCCCAACCCAACTCAGTGTAGTGTTTTTCCTCCCAAATAAGAAATATCTTGGTTCATGTGATTTAAAAGAGGTACTGCCTTGTCCTGGTTCAGGTGAGGTGTAATCCAGCAGCTCAAACACTGAAAGGCAATTATCATGAGCAAAAGTTCTGCAGTCTGACTCATTGGGTTTGAATCCTCATTCTACCACTCACAGGCTAAATGATCTAGGGCAAGTCTCTCAATCTCTGCAGCCTCAGTTTCTCATTTATGAATTTGGGACAGTAATAATATCTGTTTTTAGTGTTGTGGGGTTTAAATGAGACAACATGCATGAGCTCCTTGAACAGTGCCTGCAAACAGTTGACGGCTCAGAGACTATCATGATGTTATTGGGGACCCAGTTTCTGGCTCCTCTTTCTCGCACTTGCTTCTTTTTTGGCTCCTCCTTCATCCTAGTAGCTTTAGCCTCTTCCACCTGGCTGCAGAACAGCTTACCCTGCACCAGCCGAGGTGGAGGAGAAAGATGTGGTCTTAGAAGGTAACATGGAAGAGGTGGGCTGCTTCTCTCTACCATAAGCTCCGGAAACCATTTATCCCATTTTCATTTGCTCAGGCAGGGTCACATGCCCACTGCTGAACCAGCCTGCAGCCAGAACATTGGCTCCTAAACCTTAGAATGACCATTACAGTGTAGTCCCCAGACTTGTTTCTCTACGACTTCTCCAGGTCAGACAAGGGCAGCTCTGTGATTCCGGTTCCCGAGGCCAACATTCCTTCTTTCTCTTACACCCATATCATGCATCAGCAATTCCTATTTGCCTTTAAAAATCATCAAGGCTTTTCCCTTTCTTCTTCCCCACTCTGGCCTAATAGTCTATCACCTCCCATCTGGAATATCACATGAGTCTCCCTGCCGTCACCTGTGCACCAAAGTCTCCTCCCCTCCAGAGTCAGAGAGAGACTATTAACACCTGAGTTGGCACAGGTCACTTACCTTTCCAATGTCTGTTCATGTCACTCAGAGTAAAGTAAGTTCTCTTCGATCTTGCCTACGTTACCTCCCTGATTGCATCTCTAACCATTCCCTACGTTACTTCACTTCAGCTATACTGGCCTCCTTACCATATCTCAGAAATATCAGATGTGCCCCTCCCTCTAGGCCCTTGTACTAGTAGTTCCATCTGCCTGAGACTCTCGCCCCAGATACATGTCTGGTTCCCTCTCCTAAGTCCTGCAAGTCTTTGGTAAAAGTCAGATCCTAATTGGGGCACTACCTGCCTCTCTATTTCAAACTCTAGCCCCTCCCCTGTCTCCAATACTTCCAATCACCCTTACCATGCTTAATTTTTATTCCCCAGTACTCTTAATATTTTCTTACTTAAGTTTATCATCTTTCACACACCACCAGAACGGCACTGTAATAAATGAACAATAGAACTTCACTGAATGAAAGAATAAATGAAAGAACAATTCACAGCCCCATCTGGTGGTTAGCCTGTCTTCTCCACTGGACTGCAGATGTCCTGAGGGCAGGGATGGGGTCTGTGTTGGTCACTGCTGTATCCCCAGCATCACCCAGGGCAGAGCCAGGCATGGAGGGAGTTGGAGGTCCTAAAGATAGGCAGCCGTATGTCTGCAAAGATTCCTGTGAGCAGATCTCTGTCAGACTGAGGGTAAAGGACGAGTGTTGGATTTCCTCTTCAGGAGAGCTGGGATTGGGGGTCATCTTAGGGACCTTCATAAGCACCTACAAGGGTTCTTACAGGGAAGAGAGAACCCCACCTGCTTTGGAGAGTAGATGTGTGACATTACTGCCACAATGGCCTCCTTTTTGTTCTTTGAATCTCCAAGCTCATTCCAGCATTAAGGTTTTCTGATTGCCATTCCTACTCTGGGAACCCTGTTCTCACAGTTCTTGGAGCAGCTCTTACACTTGGGCTTCCATGTCTCAGCTCAAAGAACATCTTAGAAAGACTTTCTGTGGCAAAGCCAGCTAGGTGTCTATTGGCTGTGCAGTCTAAAACTACATTTTCCAGAGGCCCCTGCAACCAGGTGAGGCCATGAGATTAGCTATGTCCAATGGACTGAGAGCAAGAGGTGTATGTCACCTAGCACCAAAGCTTTATTTGTTATTGAGGTATAATTGACAAAAATGTGACATATTTAAGGTATACAACATAGTTATTTGATATATACACTGTGAAATTATTACCACAATCAATACATCCATTACCTCGCACCTATTTTTTTTTTTTTTTTTTTTTTTGGTGAGAATGCTTAAGATCTACTCAGCACATTTTAAGTATACAATACAGTATTGTTCACCATAGCCACCATGTTATACATTAGATCCTAAGATCTTACTCATTTTATAACTGAGTGATGTATCTTTTTAACAGCCTGTCCCCATTTCCCCCAGCCTCCACCTGGCAACCATCATTCTACTTTCTGTTTCTGTCAGTTTGGCTTTTTTAGATTTCATACATAAGTGATACCATACATCTTGTCTTTCTCTTTCTTATTTTACTAGCATAATGCCCTCAAGGTCTATCCGTATTGTTGCAAATGGTAAGATTTCATATTTCTCATGGTTTAATAATATTTCTTTGTATATGTATTGGTATATCCTCTTTATTCCTCTGTCCATTGGAGGACTATTTCCATATCTTGGATGTTGTGAATAAGGCTGCAGTAATTACGGGAGTACAGATATCTCTGAGACAGTGATTTTTATCCTTTAGATATATTCCCAAGGAAGTGAGATTGCTGGATCATGTGGTACTTCTATTTTTAATATTTTGAGGAGCCTCCATGTTATATTTTATAGTGGCTGTACCAATTTACATTTCTATCCAAGAGTGTATAAGGATTCACTTTTGGGCTAAGGATTTTAAGAAGCAAGTGGGGGTTCTCTAGTCTCTCATCTGCCTAGGTTCAGAAGACTCTAAGCACTTATGATGGTGGAATTAGCAAGTGGAAGGAGCCTGGATCCCTAACTTAATATGTGGGCAACCAGAAATGCCCACTTTGGGAGGTTCTTTAAGTGTGAAGTAAGCTATTTTGTGAGCTACTGAAATGGTGGGGTTTATTTGTTACAGCCACTGGCATAACTCTAAACAATGTACTCCTAGACCTCATTCTAGCTTAGTGTACCTCAAACTATTTGTGGTTGCAAAGTAGGACTCATTTTTTGATATCTCCAAAATGTCATGTACAGATAGATTCTTTTGGTCTATGCCCTGTCCAATAAGACAAGTCTGTTGATTCTATTGTTGGATGTCACGGCCATGTCAAATTTCTGTGAGTTTTGAACTGCTTACTGGAAATTTCTGCACTTAATCTTGTTGCAGACCATCAACAGAAGTGAACCACTAGTGGCACTGCTTTAGCTTATTGCCCTATTTGATTTCTCTCCTTATCATTTACCACTCCCTGTAATTATCTTATTTACTTAGAGGTCTATTTGTTTATGGTTCTTCCCAGTAGAATGTAAGCTGCTTCAGAAAGGAGACTTATCTTGCTCTGTTGAATCTCCAGCTCCTAGTACAGTGCCTGATAAGTCATAGGTGCTAAGAAATTATTTGTTGAATAATGAATAAATGACAAGCTTTGGTGGTGAGGGGGGACACAAGGCCATCATAACTGTAACAGAAGTTCTCCACAATTGTAACTTGACCTGAATTCTTATCAGTTCACTGACAGCTGCTTGACTTCCTGGCTTTCTGGTAGACCATAAGTACCTAAGATTAGGTGAGGCCTCTTACAACCGTCCTCTCTAGGTTCACCCTACTAGAGACTAGACCACACTGAACTATCACTCTCTGATGATATGTCTATCTTTACCTGATTTATAAGTTCTGAGAGGGGTGTGGTTGGAACTGAAGTGGTCACTGCTGTATCTTCAGAGTCAGGTTGCAGAGCTAAGGTCCTTGGCATGAACGGATTTATGACATGAATGCATGATGTGAGCAGGAGGGGAGACTTCCCTGGGGAAACAGTGGCATACCCTGCCTCCATGGCCCCCATCCCTTGGCAAGATCCCAGGGTTGGTCCTGAAGGTCCAGTGGGCTGCCCAACCTGCCCCTTTCTTGCCCCATCAACTACCTCAAGGTGCTGGCTCAGGCTGTCAACACTTGGCAACCAGACATTTTGGAACAGGTGTTCCATTTGGCCCAAATGGATACTTAGAGCCAAGGTATGTAACACTGTTATATATTTTTAGTGGTTTGCTGAAAAGGAGGTTAACGAGAAAATAAGTCCACCAGGAGGAAAATCAAGATGGCGAGTGTGATGATGCTTCCCAAGACAGTCCCCAAGACTGCCATGTAGTAGACTTGCTGGGACGTCTCAGCTGCCAAGGCTCGGTTATTCCACTTGTTGCTGTGCCTTGTCTGATTAGAGGGGAGAGGCAGGACAGGAATAGTTGGCTTCAGTGGGTTATTGTAATGGGTGAGCTATGGGACTGTAAGGACCCAGGTGGGGATTTGAGCCCACAGGAGGGACAAAAGAAAGAATTTGAGTCAGGGTCAAGGCCAGGATGAAAAGGAAAGGAGAGGATTAGCCTGATGCAGATTCCCACCTGGAGAGAGAAGATCAAGGCTACAATGCCTATGGGAAAACACAGGAGTAAGGCACAAATGGACAGGCACATGTGGTCTCTGGGGGGCTTGTCCTGCAAAATTTCAAACGCCTGTGGGGAGGGAGTGGGTTATGGCTCAGTATGGCTTCTGTACTGTGCTGTCCCCTCTGACTCCTTTTCAAGATATTTGGCTGTATAGATTCTTCTTTGATTTCCTTAAAAACTCTTACCAGCCCCTTCTAACTCCTACCATGTGCCCTCTAATCTGTTCTTATTCCAGTACCTCCTTCTACCTGGATCTCCCAGCATCCCTCCACCCCTATGCTCTATAATCCCTGCCCATTCCCTGTCTCCTACAACCTCTCCCTGTCTTCTATAACTGCCTTCAGGTCCCTACAGCATGTCTCACTTGGCCCCTAACACCACCCCCACAAAACCCCTTACTGACTCTGATGACTCTCACTTGTCCTTTGTGAAACCTCAACTGAGTCGTTAACAAACTCTGTTCCTATAACACCCTCATGGTCCTCCCAAAGCAGCCTTCTTTTTGCCCCTATAAAACACCCTAATAAGAAGACCCCTACTTAACACTTGAACACTCTCACTTTCCATCTGTGAAACCTCCCTTGTTCCCTCATAAAACTCTTACCCTATAAAACTGTGAATGTCTCCAATAGCTCTCTCCTTATCCCACTTGTAATATCCCTCACTTTGTCCCCAGGAACCTGTCGTGGTCCTGTTATGAGCCTTACTGTTCGCCCATAAACTGCTCTCTTCCCCTTCCCCCCACCCATTACCTCTCTGTTGGCTCCTCTGAAGACCTTCTTTGACCAACTCTAAACTCTAAGTCCTCTCCCTGTCATAGTCTCATAGCCTCTTTTTGTCCTCTTATAAAGGCCTGCTCTTTCTCCCTCTACCACCTTCTCTCCACCTCTGAAACCAGCGTCCTGACCGTCTGAACCTCTCCTTCCTCCACTCATAGCAGCCTCCCTGTTCTCCTAAACCAGTGTTCCCTCTAAATAGTTCTCTTCTTGTAACACCCCCTCTGCCTCCTGAAACCCTTCTTGCCCCCTCATTCTGCCGCTACCCATGCTTTCTCCCACCCTATCCCCCGTAAATTCCCTCCCTGCCCCTTCAAACACCTCCCATCAGGGCATCTGGATCTGGGTACAAGGAGGCTCTCCGTCACTCCAACCCGCCATGGGTTACCGTGGAGACCATGCTGGACCCGCCTCCTATCTTGCCTTTCTATTACTATAGGCTGATTGGAGGTTGTCTGTGATAGGGTGGGGAATCCAATACTCATGTGGCTACTGATTGGTCTGAAGGAGTGCAAGCTCTTCCTACTCTCTTAGGTGATTGGTCAATTCTGGGAGTTGCTTTTTATTGCAGTTTAGTTTTGAAGGTGATTTATATATTTTGGATAGAAGTCCTTTCTCAGGTATGTGATTCGCAAATGTTTTCTCTGGGTCTGTAGATTATCTTTTTTGTTTTCCAACAACGTCATTTGCAGAGCAAAGTTTTTAATTTATATTAAGCCCAAATTATTTTTTAATTTTATTTTATGGACGTCCTTTTGGTGTCATGTCTAAGAATCTCTTCTTAATACAGTGTCAGGAAGATTTTCTCCTATGTTTTCTTCTAAGTGTGTGATAGACTTACATTTTACATTCAGATCTATGATCCATATTGAGTTCATTATTTTATAAGAGGTGAGGTTTTAGATGAGATGATGATGATGATGATGATGATGATGATGATTTTCATTTAGTTTTTCAATTAATTAACACCATAAAAAAAAAAAACCTGTTCGTTCTCTGATAAGTTGCACTGGCTTTCGTATGAAAGTAAATTGGTTGTAATTAGCACCATTAAAAAAAAAAAAAACCTGTTTGTTCTCTGGTAAGTTGCATTGGCCTTCGTTTGAAAATAAATTGGATATATATATCTGTATATATCCAGAAAGATATCTAGATAGATAGATAGATAGATAGATAGATATAGATAGATAGATAGATAGATAGATATCCATCCAATTTATTTTCAAACGAAGTCCATATATATGTATATATGGGTCTCTTTCTGGACTTTTTATTCTGTTCTGTTGATCAGTGTGTCCATTCCTTTGCAAATACCATGTTCTCTTATAATGTAGCTTTATAGTGATTCTAAAAATTGAATGAGTATTCCAACTTCATTCTTCTTTCACAGAATTATTTTGACTCTGCTTGTATAGATCTACAAATCTTGCTGGTCTTTTAATAGGAATTGCGTTAGAATTTCAGATCAATTTTAGGAGAGACATTGAGCCTCCATTTCACTGTAATTGGGAGCCTCTCCATTTATTTAGTTTTTTTTCTTTCTTTTTTTTCAGCAGCTGCAGTTTAAACACATGGCTGATACACATAATAGTTTAGATTTATGCCTAACTACTTGCTTTGTGGGGCTATTGAAAATGGTATTATGATTATCATTTTTTGCTAGCTGTTATTTATTTTTATTTACTATTTTGATGGAACTATAACATAGTGTTATATTAGTTTCAGGTGTACAATGTAATGATTCAACAATTCTATGTATTAGTGCTCATCAAGATAAGTGTATTCTTAATCCCCTTTATTTATTTAAATTTATTTATTTATTTTGAGAGAGAGAGAGAGAGAGAGAGAGAGAGAGAATCCCAAGCAGGCTCTATACTATACAGAGCCTGATGTGGGGGCTTGAACTCATGAACTACAAGATCATGACCTAAGCGGAAGTTGGACACTTAACCAAATGAGCCACCCAGGCACTTCTCTATTTGTGTAAATAAATTTGATTTCTGATTGTGCATTGCTAGCATAAGGAAGCACATTAGATTTTTGTGTGTTGATATTGCAATCTGTGATCTTGCTAAACCCATTTTTATCAACTGTAAGAGGATTTTTTTGTTTTTTGTTTTCTGAGTTTTTTGTAAATTCTTTGGGGTTTTCTATATAGACAATCATGTCATTTACAAATAAGGGTAGTTTTATTTATTCCCTTAAATCCCTATGACATTTCTTTCTTTTTCTGACTTATTGTGCATATTAGGACTTCCAGTCTGATGTGGAATAGGAATAGGAATAGGAGAGATGTGGAATAGGACATTCTTGCCTTGTTGCAAATTTTAGAGAGAAAACTTTTCCCTTCATTGTTATGTATGATTTTAGATAGGTTTTCTGTAGATGCCCTTTATCAAGATGAAGAAGTTCCTTGTTAGTCCTGGTGTGCTGAATTTTTATGGTGAATTAATGTTGAATACTTCCAAATGACTTTTCTGTATCAGTTAATAACATGGTTTTCCTTCTTTAGATGGTTAATATAGTGGATTGCATTGACTGATATTCTAATATTGAACCAGCTTTGCATTCTTGGGAGAAACCCCAGTTGGTGATGGTGTATTTTTTTAAGTTTATTTATTTATTTTTGAGATGGGGGGGGCGGTGGGGGAGCAGAAAAAGAGGAAGAGATAGAATCCTGAGCAGGCTCCACGCTGTTAGCGCTGAACCCGACACTGGGCTCAATCTCACAAACCATGAGATCATGACCTGAGCCAAAATCAAGAGTTGGATGTTCAGCTGACTGAGCCACCCAGGCACCCCAGCAATGGTGTATTTTATTTATATACTTCTGGTTTTGGATTTCTAATATTTTATTGAGAATATTTCTGTCTATATTCATGAGAGATATTGGTCTATAGTGTTGTATACACAATCTGCCTTAAGATAATGCTGGCCTCATAAAACATATTGGGAAATATTCTCCCCTCTTCTGTTTTCTGGAAGAGATTGTGTGGAAATGGTGGTTTGTTTTTTTTTTTTTGGTATAATGACCAACGAAACCATCTGGATCTGGAGATTAATTTTTCAGAAGATTTTTAGTTTCAAAATCTTTAATAGATTTCTTTAATAGATACAAATAGATACAATTTCTTTACTAGATACAAAACTACTTAATTTCTTTTTCTTGATTAGTTTTGAGTTTTTGTTTCTGAAGGATGGGCCAATTTTCACCTTAGTGGTAGAATTTATGTGTAAAGACTTGTTTGTAGTTGTCCTTTATTTTCCCTTTAGTGTCTCAGGCACATGTAGTGGTATTCTCTCCCTCATTTTTGATATTGGTCATTGTGTCTTCTGTCTTATTTTGTCAGTCTTACAAGAGGTTTATCAATCAGTCATTTTCAAAAACCAGCTGTTGGTTTCATTGATTTTCACCATAGTTTCATTGTTTTTCCCTTTTCAATTTCATTGATTTTTACTCTTATCTCTTCTGGTTTTCTTTGGGGGGGGGTGTTTATTTTGCTCTTATCTTCTAGTGTCTTAGGTTGGAAGCTTAGATCGTTAATTTGAGACATTTCTTATTTTCTAACATAAGCATTTGAGGTTGTACATCTTCTAAGCTCTGCTTTAGCTGCACTCCACATATTTTGATACGTTATATACTTCAATTTTGGTCTGAAATGTTTTAGAAAACATTTTCTAATTGCCCATGACCCATGAATTACCCATGGGGAAATTGCATGTTTTTTCCCCAAGAATTGGGAGATTTTCATGTCATCTATCTGCTATTGATCCTTGCTTTACTTTTATTATGGCCAACACATCAGCTTTATATTTCTATTTAACAAATCACCATACACTCAGTGACTTAAGACAATAGCGATTTATTATCACACCATTCTGTAGGTAAGAAATCCAGAAACTGTATGCCTGAGTTGTCAGGATTTCACCAGGTTGAAACGAATATGTCTACTGAAATGTGTCCTCATGTGGAGCTCTGTTCTCATGCTCTTCCAAGCTTGTGTGGTTGTGGCAGAATTCAGTTCTTTGTGGTTTGGGAACTGAGGGCATTCTCTTTTCCTTGCTGGCTATCAGCTAATATCTATTCTCGGTTCCTAAAATCTATGTGCATACTTTGCTTTGTGGTCCTGTTCATCTCAGAGCTATCAAGGGAGAATCTCCCTCCATCAAAGTCCCTCTCACACTTTGAGTCTCTGACTTCCTCTGTCTCTGACCTCTAGGCCCAGATATAAAGGCCTCATGAATTTAGGTTAGGTCCACCTAGGTAATGTCCCTTTCTTAGAGTCAGCTGTGCCACATACCTAACCTAGTCACAGGAGAGATATGCCATCATATTGACAGTCACAGATTATATAGGATAATACCTCACAGTGGGCAGGAATATTGGTATGGGGGCATATTAGAATTCTTGAAGCACAGTCAGATAATATGACTCCATGTGGTTTGCTTTGTGTGGTTTCATATGCTTTTTATAATTTTAATTCTTGGAAATTTGTTAAGTTTGTTTAATGAGAAAGGATAGTTTCTATATTGATGAGGTCCCATGTGTACTTGAAAAGAATACGTATCTGCCTTCTTTGGCTAGAGTGTTGTATAAATGACAGTTAGATACAGATGGTTGATAGTATTCAATTTTTCTACATCTTTGCTAATTTTCTGTTTACTTGTCCTACTAGTTATTGAGAGAGGAATGTGAAGTCTTCAACTATAATAGTGGATTTGTTTATTTCTCCCTTTGTTTTATTTATCAGGTTTAACATGTATTTTGAAGTTCTGTTGTCAGTGCTCATACATTTAGGATTCTTATGTCTTCCTGTTGAATTGTCTCTTTTATCATTATTTAATGTGTTTCTTTATCCTTTTTAATTATCCTTGCTTTGACATCTACTCTGTCTGATGTTATTTTTTAAAAAATTTTTTTTAACGTTTATTTATTTTTGAGACAGAGAGAGACAGAGCATGAACGGGGGAGGGGCAGAGAGAGGGAGACACAGAATCTGAAACAGGCTCCAGGCCCTGAGCCATCAGCCCAGAGCCCGTCGCGGGGCTGGAACTCACGGACTGCGAGATCGTGACCTGAGCTGAAGTCGGACGCTTAACCGACTGAGCCACCCAGGCGCCCCTGTCTGATGTTATTATAATCACCCATCTTTGTTTTGGTAGTGTTTTTTTTTTTTTTTTTTTTTTTTTTTTTTTTTTTTTTTTTTTTTTTTTTTGAGACAGAGAGAGACAGAGCATGAACGGGGGAGGGTCAGAGAGAGGGAGACACAGAATCCGAAACAGGCTCCAGGCTCCGAGCTGTCAGCACAGAGCCCGACGCGGGGCTCAAACCCACGGACCGTGAGATCATGACCTGAGCCGAAGTCGCCGCCCAACCGACTGAGCCACCCAGGCGCCCCTAAAATTTATTTTTTTAATGAGAGAGAGAGAGAGAAAGAGAGAGAGAGAGAGGAGCACGCACAAGTGGGAGAGGGGCAGAGAGAAGAAGAGACAGAATCCCAAGCAGGCTGTGCACCGTCAGCACAGAAGCCTGATGTGGGGCTTGAACCCATGAACTGTGAGATCATGACCTGAGCTGAGACCAAGAGTTGGACACCCAAGTGACAGTGCCACCCCAAGCACCCTTGTTTGGTAGTGTTTTCATGTCTTTCCCCCCACATTCTTTACTTTATTATCCTACATACGTCACTACATTTAATGTGGGTTTCTTATAGACAGTATATAGGTGGGTCTTGTTTTTTAATTTTAATATATTCTTAAAATCTCTATATTATAACTTTTGCATTTAATGTGATGATTGGTATATTTGGCCTCAATTCTGCCTTTTTATTATTTGTTCTCTATTTGTTTCTCTGTTTTTCGTTTTCTTTCATTTTTCTTTTCATTTTCCTTTTTCTTTCCTGCTTCTTTTTGGATTTCTTGAATATTATTTTAGTACTCCATTTAAGTTATCTCTTGTGATTTCTGAGGATATATCTTTGCAAATTTTGCTAGTTGTTGCCGTAGAGATGACCATAAAGGTAATTAAAGTTTTCATGGTCTACCTAGAATATTTTACAACTTCAAGTGGAATATAGCAACCTGCCACAATATTAATCCCTCCACCTTGCCCCCTTTATATTTTAGTTTCTGTATGTATTACATCTACACACATTGAAAAATCTCATCACTGTTATCATTTTTGCTGTCAAGTGTCATATATATTTTCAAGAATCAAAAGAAGAATAATATTTCATGTTTGCCCAGATCTTGACCATTTATATTGCTTCTATTTCTTTCTGATAGTTTTCCTCTAGTATCATTTCCCTCTTCAAGAATTAACTTTAGCATTTATTTTATTTTATTTATTTATTTTTTTTAATGTTTATTTATTTTTGAGAGAGACCGAGAGAGAGCATGAGAGGCAGAGAGGCAGAGAGAGAAGGAGACACAGAGCCCAAAGCAGGCTCCAGGCTCTGAGCTGTCAGCACAGAGCCCGACGCGGGGCTCAAACTCACGGACCGTGAGATCATGACCTGAGCTGAAGTCGGACGCTTAACCGACTGAGCCACCCAGGCGCCCCTTTAGCATTTATTTTAAAGTAGGTCTGTGACAATGTATTCTGCTAGTTTCCTCTCACCTTCATTCCTGAAGAACATTTTCACCAGTTTTGGAATTCTGGGTTGACAGTTCTTTTCTCCCAGCAGTTAAAAATATTGTTCCCCTTCCTTTCGGCAGTCAAGATTTCTGGTAAGACCTTCACAGTCTTTTGAATTTTTGTTTCTTTTTAGGCATGTGTAATTTCTTCCTTGGATGTGTTCATAACGTTTTCTTTGCCTCTGGTTTTAAGCTGTTTGAGTAATATGGTCTGACCATGGATCTTTGAGTTGATGATTTTTTTTTTTTTTGAGGGTCATTGAGCTTTTTGAATGTGTACGTTTAAGCCTTTTGCCAAATTGGGATGTATTTGATCATCCTTTCCTTTTTTGTAAAAACTTTTTTTGAAGACACTATATAAAGTTCCCTTCTGGGACTCTCATGGTATGCACATTAAATCTTTTAGTACTGTTTGTTTCCAGTTCCCCAAGGTTCCGTTAATTTTTGTTTCAATGTTTTTTCTCTCTATTGTTCAAATTGTGTGATTTCTATTTTCAAATTCGCTCTTCAAATCAACTATTTCCTCTGTCATCTCCATTATTCTATATAGCCCCTACAGTGAGTGTTTTTATTTCATTATTATGTTTTTCAGTTCTATAATTTCCATCTGATTCTTCTTTTTATTTAAAAATAAACTTTTATTTATTTTAAACATTTCTTTTTTTTTAATATAATTTATTGTCAAGTTAGCTAACATACAGTGTATGCAGTGTGCTCTTGGGTTTGGGTGTAGATTCCATGATTCATCACTTATATACAACACTCAGTGCTCATCCCAAGAAGTGCCCTCCTCAATGCCCATCACCCATCTTCTCCTCCCCGCTGCTCCCCCATCAACCTTCAGTTTGTTCTCTATATTTAAGAGTCTCTTATGGTTTGCCTCCCTCTCTGCTTAAAATTATTTTTCCCCCTTCCCCTCCCCCATGGTCTTCTGTTAAGTTTCTCAAATTCCACATGTGAGTGAAAACATAGGATATCTGTCTTTCTCTGACTGACTTATTTCACTTAGCATAATACCCTCCAGTTCCATCCATGTTGTTACAAATGGCAAGATTTCATTCTTTCTAATTACCAAGTAGTATTCCATTGTATATATAAACCACATCTTCTTTATCCATTCATTAGTCTATGGACATTTGGGCTCTTTACATAATTTGGCTATTATTGATAGCACTGCTATAAATATTGAGGTACATGTGCCCCTATGAATCGGCACTCCTGTATCCTTTGAATAAATTCCTAGTAGCGCTATTGCTGGGTCATAGGGTAGTTCTATTTTTAATTTTTTGAGGAACCTCCACACTGTTTTCCAGAGTGGCTGCACCAGCTTGCATTCCCACCAACAGTGCAAGAGGGTTCCCCTTTCTCCACATCCTTGTCAACATCTGTTGTTCCCTGAGTTGTTCATTTTAGCCACTCTGACCGGTGTGAGGTGGTATCTCAATGTGGTTTTGATTTGTATTTGCCTGATGATGAGTATGTTGGGCATCTTTTCATGTGTCTGTTGGCCATCTGGATGTCTTCTTTGGAAAAGTGTCTATTCATGTCTTTTGCCCATTTTTTCACTGGATTATTTGTTTCTTCAGGTGTTGAATTTGGTAAGTTCTTTGTAGATTTTGGATACTAACCCTTTATCTGATATGTCATTTGCAAATATCTTCTCCCATTTTGTCAGTTGCCTTTTAGTTTTGTTGATCGTTTCCATTGCTGTGCAGAAGATTTTTATCTTGATGAAGTCCCAATAATTAATTTTTGCTTTTATTTCCCTTGCCTTCAGAGACGTGTCAAGTAAGAAGTTGCTGCAGCTGAGGTCAAAGAGGTTGTTACCTGTTTTCTCCTCTAGGGTCTTGATAGTTTCCTGTCTCTCATTTAGGTCTTTCATCCATTTTGAGTTTATTTTTGTGTATGGTGTAAGAAAGTGGTTCAGTTTCATTCTTCTGCATGTTGCTGTCCAGTTTTTCCAGCACCATTTGCTAAAGAGACTCTTTTTTTTTCCATCGGATACTCTTTCATGCTTTGTTGAAGATTAGTTGGCCATACTTTTGTGAGTCCAATTCTGGGTTCTCTATTCTATTCCATTGGTCAATGTATCTGTTTTTGTGCCAATGATGATTACAGCTTTGTAGTAAAGTCTGGGATTGTGATGCCTCCTGCTTTGTTTTTCTTTTTCAACACTACTTTGGCTATTCAGAGTCTTTTTTGGTTCCATACAAATTTTAGGAATATTTGTTCTAGCTCCGGGAAGAATGCTAGTGCAGTTTTGATTGGGATTGCATTGAATGTGTAGATTGCTTTGGGAAGTATTGACATTTTAACAATATTTGTTCTTCCAATCCATGAGGATGGAATGTTTTTCCATTTCTTTGTGTCTTCTTCAATTTCTTTCATAAGCTGTCTATGATTTTCAGTGTATAGATCTTTTACCTCTTTGGTTAGGTTTATTCCTAGGTATCCTATGGTTCTTGGTGAAATTGTAAATAGGATTGATTGTTGCGACCGGCACAACAAACACCGAGATCAGGGTCCTGAGGGTAGGGGAATGTAAGAAAAAAAAGAGAAGAGAAGCCAGTTTGGGAACAGGAGGGTCCACTGGGCTGATGGCCCAAGTGACGGCTTTATTGTTGCTGTACACAATCTTTTATAATATAAGACTCTTATGGATCAGGTCATTCTAAGAATAAACAGGTTTCACATGATCGCTGCCAACCAAAACATTTAGTTCTGTGTACCTTGTGAACTTTCTA
Organism: Panthera tigris; assembly: GCF_018350195.1. Classification (NCBI taxonomy): domain Eukaryota; kingdom Metazoa; phylum Chordata; class Mammalia; order Carnivora; family Felidae; genus Panthera; species Panthera tigris. Next base: position 18,022,049 of record NC_056674.1, read on the forward strand.
AACGGGTCACAACAAGACCTTGTTGATAGATTGCTAGCAAAACCAGTTCCCATGTTTGTTTCTATTTGACCCGGGGTAGAAAAAAGGGGGGGTAACATTACTGCCAACACCCACAGACCACAGGCTTCAGGAATTAACTTTCTCAGCCTTGACAAGGCTTTTGTATGCCTTTGCAAGTGGGGGAATGGGAGGGGGAACCACTGGGTTGGCTGAGTCAACAGGGAGCCGTTGCTCGACCCGGTCTCAGCCTGGCACCGGGGTCCGGCCTCCCACAATTTATTTCTTGATTTCTCTTTCTGTTTTGCTTCATTATTGGTGTATAGAAATGTGACTGATTTCTGTACATTGATTTTATATACTGTGAGTTTGCTGAATTCATGTATCAGTTCTAGCAGTTTTTTACTGGAATCTTTTGGGTTTTCCCTGTAGAGTATCATGTCATCTGCAAAAAGTGAAAGTTTGACTTCTTCTTCTTTGCCAATTTGGATGCCTTTTATTTCATTTTATTGTCTGATTGCTGAGGCTAGGACTTCCAACACTATATTAAACAACAGTGGTGAGAGTGGACATCCCTGTCATGTTCCTGATCTCATGGGGAAAGCTCTAAGTTTTCCTCCATTGAGCATTATATAGCTGTGGGCCTTTCATATATAGCTTTTATGATGCTAAGGTATGTTCCTTCTATTCCGACTTTCTTGTGAGGGTTTTTATTAAGAAAGGATGCTGTATTTTGTCAAATGCTTTTTCTGCATCTATTGAAAGGATCATATAGTTCTAATCCTTTCTTCTATTAATGTGATGTATCACATTGATTGATTAGTGAATACTGAACCAGCCTGGAGCCCAGGAATGAATCCCACTTGATCATGGTGAATAATGCTTTTAATTATACTGTTGAATTCGATTTGGTGGTATCCTGTTGAGAATTTTTGCATCTGTATTCATTAGGGATATTGGCCTGTAATTCTCCTTTTTAGTGGGGTCTCTGTCTGGTTTGGGAATCAAGGTAATACTGGCTTTATAGAATGAGTCTAGAAGCTTTCCTTCCATTTCTATTTTTTGGAACAGCTTGAGAAGAATAGGTATTAACTTTGCTTTAAATGTCTGGTAGAATTCCCATTGGAAGCCATCTGGCCCAGGACTCTTATTTGTTGGGAGATTTTTGATAACTGACTCAATTTCTTTCTTGGTTATGGGTCTTCTCAGATTTTCTATCTTTTCCAATTTGAGTTTTGGTAGTGTGTGGGTGTCTAGCAATTTGCCCATTTCTTCCACATTGTCCAGTTTGTTGGCATGCAATTTTTAATAGTATTGTCTTGTAATTGTTTGTATTTCTGTGGTGTTGGTTGTGATCTCTTCTCTTTCCTTTGTGATTTTATCTATTTGGGTTCTCTCTCTTTTCTTTTTGAGAAGTCTGGCTAGGGGGTTATCAATTTTGTTTAGTTTTTCAAAAAAACAACTCTTTGATTCATTGATCTAAGAGTTTTTTTTTTTTAATTTTGTATTGTTTTTTCCTGCTCTATTATTTCTCTTCTTCTGCTAGATTTGGGATTTCTTTGTTTCTCTGATTCTAGTTCCTTTAGATGTGAGGTTAGGTTCTATATTGGGATTTTTCTTGTTTCTTGAGATAGGCCTGGATTGCAATGTATTTTCCTCTTAGTACTGCCTTTGCTGCATCCCAAAGTATTTGGATTGTCATGTTTTCATTTTAATTTGCTTCCATATATTTTTAAATTTCTTCTTATATGCCTGTTTTACCCATTATTTCTTTAGCAGGATGTTCTTTAACCCCCATGCATTTGGAGGCTTTCCAAATTTTTTCTTGTTGTTGATTTCAAGTTTCATAGCGTTGTGATCTGAAAATATGCATGGTATGATCTCAATCCTTTTATATTTATTTAGGGCTGTTTTGTGACCCAGTATGTGATCCATTTTGGAGAATGTCCCATGCACTCGAGAAGCATGTGTATTCTGCTTTTGGATGAAGAGTCCTGAATATATCTGTCAAGTCCATCTGGTCCAGTGTATCATTCAAAGCCATTGTTTCTTTATTGATTTTCTGCCTAGATGATCTGTCCATTGTTGTAAGTGGAGTATTAAAGTCACCTATAATTACCGTATTATTATCAATAAGATTGCTTATGTTTGTGACTAATTTTATACTTGGGTATTTCATGTTGGGGACATAAACATTTACAATTATTAGCTCTTCTTGATGGATAGGCACCTTAATTATTATATAATGCCCTTCTTTATCTCTTGTTGCAGTCTTTAAAATCTAGTTTGTCTGATATAAGTATGGCTACTCCAGCTTTCCTTTGACTTCCAGTAGCATGATAGATGGTTTTCCATCTCCACACTTTCAATCTGCAGGTGTCCTCAGGTCTAAAATGAGTCTCTTGTAAACAGCATATAGATAGATCTTGTTTTTTTTTTTTTAATCCATTCTGATACCCTATGTCTTTTGGTTGGGGCATTTAGTCCATTTACAATCAGAGTGATTATTGAAAGATATGGATTTAGCGTCATTGTGTTATCTGTAGGTTTCATGATTGTGGTGATATCTCTGGTCCTTTGTAGTCTTTGAAGCATTCCACTCACAGAGTGCTCCTTAGGACTTCCTGCAGGACTAGTTTTAATCATCATGAACTCCTTCAGTTTTTGTTTGTCTGGGAAAGCCTTTATCTCTCCTTCTATTCTGAATGACAGCCTTGCTGGATAAATGATTCTTGGCTGCATATTTTTCCTATTCATCACATTGAATATTTCCTGTCACTCCCTTCTGGCCTGCAAAGTTTCAGTGAACAGATCTGCTACAACCCTTATGTATCTACCCTTATAGGTTAAGGCCCATTTGTCCCTAGCTACTTTCAGAATTCTCTCTTTATCTTTGTATTGTGCCAGTTTCACTATGATATGCCATGGTGTTGACCTGTTCCTGTTGATTCTGAGGGGAATTCTCTGTGCCTCCTGGACTTGGACGTCTGCTTCCTTCCCCAGATTAGGGAAGTTCTCAGCTATAATTTGTTCAAGTAAACCTTCTGCCCCTTTCTTTCTCTCTTCTTCTGGACCTCCTATGATACAGATATTATTATGTTTCATTGAGTCACTTAGGTCTCTAATTCTCCCCTCGTGGTCTAGTATTTTCTTATCTCTCTTTTTCTTGGCTTCATCATTTTCCATAATTTTATCATGTAGTTCACTTATTCTCCCATCCTTGCTGTCACTGCATCTAGTTTATTTTGCATCTCATTTACAGCATTTCTTAATTAATTGTCCTTAATTAATTGTGCAGAGGTCCTTGATCTCTGCAGCTATAGATTTTCTGCTGCCTTCTATGCTTTCTTTCAAGCCCAGCTCTTAGTCTTATGACTATTATTCTAAATTCTTGTTCACATATATTGTTTATATCTGTTTTGAGAAAGTCTCTGGCTGTCATTTCTTCCTGCAATTTCTTTTGAGGAGAATTCTTCTGTTTCATCATTTTGGCTAGTTTTGTCTTTTATGTGTCCTGCACCTGCTAGTACTACTGTATTCAAAACGGGTCATACGCTGTCCAGGGCCTGGCCCTTCAGGAGGTGTTTTGGAGTGTCCTGTGTGCTCCCTGTTGTTGTGACTCTGGTTGCTTTATCTCCCTACTCGTAGTGATGGTTTGGACTTCCCACCAGGTGTGCTTTGATTTGTTCATTGAAGTAACCCTGGAAAAAATGTAAAAGGGGGGTAGTGGTGGAAGAAGCCTTATCCCATACAAAGAGAGAAATGACAGGGGCAGGGAAAAAGAAAAGAAAAAAATTGACCAGGCAGAGAATCAGAGAAACTATACGGCTTAATCTAGAGAGAGAGAAAGAGAGCGAGCGAGAGAGAGAGGAAAATAAAGAAGAAGGAGATACAGAAGAGGTGTAAGAAGAATAGATTAAAAATGCCTGCTTAAACAAACCAACAATCAGAATAGAGAAGGGAAGAAATAAGAAGAAAAAAAATATATATATAATAAGAATTGACCAAGAATCAAATCAGAAAATGCAAAACCACTGGACCAATGTCCAGTGGTGCCTTGGAACAAGTGGCTGTGCTGGTCTGGAGGAAGAGCCCTCTGGTTCAGTGTCAATCTTGCTCTGGTAGATATGCAGTTACCAGGCACAGAGGGGTGGGGTTTGGTGTAAGCAGGTCCGGTCTCCACTGGGGCAGCTGTCCTGTTCTCTGAAGCCCATCATGTTGGTGATGGGGAGAAAAATGGCAACACCCCTGTCTCTCCTCCCTGGACCATGTGTCCCAAACCACACTGTTAAGGCTGTCCTCACAGTGCCAGGGATGTGAGCAGGCCAGTTCGTTCCACTCCACAGTCTCCCATGCCTCCCAGGCACTGGGCTGGGATTCAAATCCCTATGTCCTAAAGGATTCCACTCTGCATGACCTGGTTCTGGGGTAATGCCACTCTGCCCAGCCAACAGAGGGCCTCTGGCTGGCACCTGCAGGTCTTTTGTCCTCGGAGCTGCAATATACCTTCTTCTTACAGTGCTCAAGAGAGGGGACTGCTCTCCCAATTCGCCTCTGAGCTAGCTACCGAGCCGAAGCTGGCTCCCCCACCCTCCACCCAGGGTAGCTGAGGTCTGGAGAAAGTCATGCCAACCCTGGATCATCACTCCTAAGGCTGTTTGCAAGTTAGAAACTGACTCCGTTTTTTACGTTCCCCAGACCTTTGTCCAGAGAGGTTTTTCTCTTGTCCAAATACAATTCCACACTTCCACAGCCTCTCTTTCTCTTCCTTTTGTCTCTCCACAGAAGGGGATCCCTCTCCTCTGTGCCTACGCTGCCCAAGCTGTCCCTGTGGGCCCCTGGAGATGTTTCTGTCACTCTGTAGCCTGGATTCCTGGAATTCCAAGTCTTCTGGCCTCAATACTGCTGTATTCGAGGTGAGGGAACTTCGGGACCCCCTACTTCTCCACCATGTTGACTCCCTATCTGATTCCTCTTTAAATCAGGATATTCAGCTTCTATTTCTGACAAAAATTCCTGGAACTGACAACAGTGAATGAAGTTTCTTGTTGATACTATTGGCTTAATAGGAAACATCATAGATTTCCACAGCCCCTGGCGCACCTGGAAAGCCATATGTGGAGGTTTTTTTCCCAATAAATATATGTCCAGTACTGTAAATGCATTTTCTCTTCCTTATGATTTTCTTAACATTTTTTCTCTAGCTTACTTTATTGTAAGAATACAATATATGCTGCTTATAACATACAAAATACATGTTAATTGACTGCTTAAGTTATTGGTAAGGCTTCTGGTCCATAGTAGGCTATTAGTAGTTAAGTTTTTGGGGAGTCAAAAATTATAGGTGGATTTTCACCTGCATGGGGGTCCCCCGCACTGCATTGTTCAAGGGTTAATTGTAGTTGACATACAATATTGTGTCATTTTAAGGTGTACAATGTGTTGATTTGATATACTTTTATATATTGCAATATTATCCTCACTGTAATGTTAGATAGCACCCCCATCATGACAGATAATTACCATTTCTTTCTTGTAATGAGACTATTTAAGATTTACTCTGTTAGCAACTTTCAAGTAAGTAGTACAGCATTGTTCTCTATCATTACAATTTTGTGCATTACGTCCCCGGAACCTATTCTTCTAACTGGGAGTTTGTAGTTTTTGGGCAACATCTCCCCAATACCCCCACCCACAGCCTCTGGCAACCACTATTCTCTCTGTTTCTTTGAGTTTGGATGTTTTTAGGTTACACATATCAGTGATATCATAAGATATTTTGTCTTTGTCTGGCTTATATCACGCTGTTGCAAATGTCAGAATTTCATTCTTTTTCATGGCTGAATATATATCCAAATATATAATATATAATAAATATATGTAATATATAATCCAAATATGTATTTGTATGAGTTTTTTTTTTACCACATCTTTATTATCTGTTCATCCATTAACAGATACTTATTGTTTCCATGTCTTACCTATTGTGAATAATGCTGCAATGAACACAGGAGTGCAGATGTCTTTGAGAGCCTCTTTTCATCTCCTGTAGCTAAATACCCAGAAGTGGATTGATGGATCATATGGTAGTTTTATTTTTAGTTTTTTGCAGAACCTCCATATTGTTTTCCTTAGCACCTGTATGAATTTACATTCCCACCAACAGTGTACAGCATTTCTCTTTTCTCCATATCCTCCACCACTTGTTATCTTTTGTCTTTTTAATGGTAGCTGTTCTAACAGGTGTGAGGTGATAGCTCATTGTGGTTTTAATCTGCATTTCCCTGCTGATTAGTGACGTTGAGTGTTTTTTCATATACCTGTTGGCCATTTGGATGTCTTCTTTGGGAAAGTGTCTTTTCTGTTCTTCTGCCTATTTTTAAGCTGGATTGATTTTGTTTCATTATTGAATTGTATGAGTTCTTCATATATTTTTGATAGAACCCATTATCATGTATATGGTTTGCAAGGATTTTCTCCCCTTCCATAGGTTGCCTTCTCATTGTGTTTATTGTTTGCTTTGCTATGCAGAAACTTTATAGATTGATGTAGTCTAACATATTTATTTTACCCTTTGTTGTTTGTGCTATTGGTGTCATATCCAAAAAAGTCATTGTCAACACCAATGTCAAGGAACTTTTCGTTATGTTTTCTTCTATAAGTTTTACAGTTTCAATTCTTTTTTAAAAAAATTTTTTAATGTTTATTCATTTTGAAAGACAGAGAGAGAGCACAAACAGGGGTGGGGCAGAGAGAGAGGGGGACACAGAATCTGAAGCATGCTCCAAGCTCCTAGCTGTCAGCACAGAGCCCAATGTGGGACTCGAACTCACAAACCGTGAGACCATGACCCGAGCCAGAGTCTGACACTCAACTGACTGAGCCACCCAGGCGCCTCTACAGTTTCAATTCTATGTTGAAGTCTTTAATTCATTTTGAGTTGATTTTTGTGAGTGGTGTAAGATAAAGGTCCAATTTCATTTTTCTGCATGTGGCTATGCAGTTTTCCCAATACTATTTATTGAAGAGACTATGCTTTTCTCATTGAATATTGGCTCCTTTATCAAATATTAGTTGGCCATGTATGCAGGGGTTTGTTTCTGGGCTATCTATTCTGTTCCATTGATATATATGTCTATTTATATGCTAGTGCCATACTGCTTTGATCACTTTAGCTTTCTGGTAAGTTTGAAATCAGGACGTGTGAGGGGCGCCTGGGTGGCTCAGTCGGTTAAGCGGCCGACTTCGGCTCAGGTCATGATCTCGCGGTCCGTGAGTTCGAGCCCCGCGTCGGGCTCTGTGCTGACAGCTCAGAGCCTGGAGCCTGTTTCGGATTCTGTGTCTCCCTCTCTCTGACTCTCCCCCGTTCATGCTCTGTTTCTCTCTGTCTCAAAAATAAATAAACGTTAAAAAAAAAAAAAAAAAAGAAATCAGGACGTGTGATACCTCCAGCTTTGTTCTTCTTTCTCAAGATTGCTTTGGCTATTTGGGTGAGTACTCCATACAAATTTTAGGAGTGTTTTTTCTATTTCTGTAAATTGTCATTGGAATACAGATTTAATACGGATTTCATGAAATCTGTAGGTGGCTTTGAGTAGTATGGTCATTTTAACAAAATTAATTATTCTAGTCCATGAACAGAGAATATCTTTCCATTTGTTTGTGTCTTCTTCAATTTTTTTGACCAGAGGCTTATAGTTTTCAGTGTACAGATCTTTCTGCTCCTTGGTTAAATTTATACTTAAGTATTTTATTGTTTTTTTTTATGCTATTGTGAATGGGAATATTTTGTTTCTTTTTCAAATATTTCATTATTAGCATATAGAAATGCATCTAATTTCTGTATGTTGATTTTATATTTTACAACTTTAGTGAATTTGTTGATTAGTTCTAACAGTTTTTTGGTTGAGTCTTGGGGATTTTGCAATATATAAGTTCATATCAACTGCAAATAAGATGATTTTACTTCTTCCTTTCATTTGAATGCTTTGTATTTTTTTTTCCTGATTGCTCTAGATAGGACTTCCAGTATTGTGTTGAATAAGAGTGGGCATACTTGCCTTGTTCCTGATCTTAGAGGTAAAGCTTTCCACTTTTCACCATTGAGTATGAAACTTGCTGTGGGTTTGTCATATATGGCTTTTATTGTGTTCAGATATGTTCCTTCTATATCAAATTTGTTGAGAGTTTTTATCATGAAATGCTGTTGTGTTTTGTCAGATTTTTTTTTCTGCATGTATTGAGATGATCATATGATTTTTATCTTTCATTCTATTAATACGGTCTATCACATTTATTGATTTGTGGCAACTACCTTTCTACTTTTGGTCTGTATGAATTGACTACTGTAGATATGTTTTAGTAATTGACCATGATGTTGCTTCCAATCCTCCCTACTCTTTAGTAATTCTCATGAAGGGTGAATAGTCTTAAATAACTTTACTTGCTCTGGACATATTTTCTTTTGCTGCAATAAAATATGATTTAATTAACTGACCATTGGTAAAAGCTTTCCTTGCTTGATGAACAAATGGGCCATTCAGAAACTTACTTTGGCTGTAGCCTCATTTTCATTTTTTATTTTTGTGAAGAAATTTGTGATGAGATATTCCACTTTACACATTCCAATTTTTCTGAACATTTCTTTCCAGGGGGTTGGGAATATTGCATAGGGGGCTTTATTCTGGTAATTTCAATATATAGTGTGGTCTTTTAGCACAGTTACAGTGTTATTTTGTAATAAACACAATGTTCACCATATAGTTCATTAACACAATAATCCACACTTAAAAGCATGACATTCGAAGCCATTTTTCTCTCTCTCCTTTTTTGGCTCATGACATTAAGAAAAACAAAAACAAGTCATGGTATGTGGATATGTGTGGCACTTGAAACTCTCTTGAATTTTAACTGCATCATGAGTGTTTGTAGTGTGCCAAGAAGCAGTGCAAAGTGATGAGAGCACGCATATAATCTCCATTGCAACTACTCGACTCTGCTGTTGTAGCATAGAAACAGTCATAGACCATAAGTCAGTACATAAAGGAATGTGGCTGTGTTTCAGACTACACATACTTAAATGTACAGTTTGATAAGTTTTGATGAATGCATGAAAACACTTGTGAAATCATGACCACAGTCGAGATAATGAACACCTCTGTAACCCCAAAAAGTTTCCTCAAGCCTCTTTGAAATCCCTTTTCACCCCAACACTCTCTGTCCCCATAACCCCTAGCGTCCCCAGGAAACCACTGCTCCATTTTTTTGTAATTATAGATTAGTTTACATTTGCTAGAATTTTTACATAATTGGAATCATAATATATGCTCTCTTTTCTCTGTTTTCTTTTCACACAACATAATTATGAGATTTATCCATGTTGTTGTGTGTATCAATAATTAATTCCTATTTATTACTGCTTAATATTTATTTGTATGGAAATACCAAATTGTATATAAATTCACCTATTGATGGACATTGGATTGTTTCTATTTTTTTTGCCTGTTACAAAGAAAACATATATAGTAGCACCTGGGTGGCTCAGTCAGTTAAGTGTCCAGCTCTTGATCTCAGCTCAGGTGTTGATCTCAAGGTCAGTTCAAGCTCCACACTTCTGTAAACATTCATGTGCAAGTGTGAATTCATTTGTGTGTGAATGTAAGTTTCATTTCTCAGATGTAAATATCCAACAACTCAATTCTTGGATTGCGTATTTAGTTTTATAAGTAACTGCTAAATTGTTTTCCAAACTAGATATACCGTCTTCCATTGCCACCAGAAATGTATAAGGATCAGGTTTCTCTGCACTCTTGCTAGTATTTGATGTTACCACTACTTTTTGTAAATCTTAGCCACTCTGGCAGTTTTGCAGTGATATCTCATTGTGGCTTTAATTTGCATTACCTTGATGGCTAATGAGTTTAACATATTCATGTGTTTACTTGCCATCTGTGTATCTTCTTTGGTAGAAGAATGGCCATGCTTTTGTCCGTTTTCTAATTGGATTTTTAAAAAATATTTGGTTTTGGTACACTTTTTATATTCTTTTTTAATAATTTTATATATTTTTAAATTTACATCCAAATTAGTTAGCATATAGTACAACAATGATTTCAGGAGTAGATTCCTTAATGCCCCCTACCCATTTAGCCCATCCCGCCTCCCACAACCCCTCCAGTAACCCTCTGTTTGTTCTCTATATTTAAGAATCTCTTATGTTTTGTCCCCATCCCTGTTTTTATATTATTTTTGTTTTCCTTCCCTTATGTTCATCTGTTTTGTCTCTTAAAGTCCTCATATGAGTGAAGTCATATGATATTTGTCTTTCTCTGAATGACTAATTTCGCTTAACATAATACCCTCCAGTTCCATCCATGTAGTTGCAAATGGCAAGATTTCATTGCTTTTGATTGCCAAGTAATACTCCATTGTATATATATATACCACATCTTCTTTATCCATTCATCCATCGATGGACATTTGGGCTCTTTCCATACTTTGGCTATTGTTGATAGTGCTGCTATAAACATTGGGGTGCATGTGTCCCTTCGAAACAGCACACCTATATCCCTGGATAAATACCTAGTAGTGCAATTTCTGGGTCGTAGGGTAGTTCTATTTTTAATTTTTTGAGGAAACTCCATACTGTTTTCCAGAGTGGCTGCACCAGCTTGCATTCCCACCAACAATGCAAAAGAGATCCTCTTTCTCCTCATCCTCACTAACATCTGTTGTTGCCTGAGTTGTTAATGTTAGCCATTCTGACAGGTGTAAGGTGGTATTTCATTGTGGTTTTGATTTGTATTTCCCTGATGATGAGTGATGTTGAGCATATTTTCATGTGTCTGTTGGCCATCTGGATGTCTTCTTTTGGAGAAGTGTCCATTCATGTCTTTTGCCCATTTCTTCACTGGATTGTATGTGTTTTGGGTGTTGAGTTTGATAAGTTCTTTATAGATTTTGGATACTAATCCTTCATCTGATATGTCATTTGCAAATATCTTCTCCTATTCTGTTGGTTGCCTTTTAGTTTTGCTAACTGTTTCCTTCACTGTGCAGAAGATTTTTATTTTGACGAAGTCCCAGTAGTTAATTTTTGCTTTTGTTTCCTTTGCCTCCGGAGATGTGTTGAGTAAGAAGTTGCTGCGGCCAACATCAAAGAAGTTTTTGCCTGCTTTCTCCTCGAGGATTTTGATGGCTTCCTTTCTTACATTTAGGTCTTTCATCCATTTTGAGTTTATTTTTGTGTATAGTGTAAGAAAGTGGTCCAGGTTCATTCTTCTGCATGTTGCTGTCCAGTTTTCCCAGCACCACTTGCTGAAGAGACTGTCTTTATTTCATGGGATATTCTTTCCTGCTTTGTCAAAGATTACTTGGCCATACGTTTGTGGGTCCATTTCTGAGTTCTCTATTCTGTTCCATTGATCTGGGTGTTCTTGTGCCAGTACGATACTGTCTTGATGATTACAGCTTTGTAGTATGGCTTGAAGTCCAGGATTGTGATGCCTCCTGTTTTGGTTTTCTTTTTCAAGATTGCTTTGGCTATTTGGGGTCTTTTCTGGTTCCATACAAGTTTTAGGATTATTTGTTCTAGCTCTGTGAAGAATGCTGGTGTTATTTTGATAGGGATTGCATTGAATATGTAGATTGCTTTGGGTAGTATCGACATTTAACAGTATTTGTTCTTCCTATCCAGGAGCATGGAATCTTTTTCCATTTTTTTGTGTCTGCTTCAACTTCTTTCATAAGCTTACTATAGTTTTCAATGTACAGATTTTTCACTTCTTTGGTTAGATTTATTCCTAGGTATTTTATGGGTTTTGGTGCAATTATAAATGGGATTGATTCCTTGATTTCTCTTTCTGTTGCTTCATTGTTGGTGAATAGGAATGCAACTGATTTCTGTGCATTGATTTTATATCCTACAACTTTGCTGAATTCATGAATCAGTTCTGGCAGTTTTTTGGTGGAATCTTTTGGGTTTTCCATGTAGAGTATCATGTCATCTGCGAAGAGTGAAAGTTTTATCTCCTCTTGGCCGATTTGGATGCCTTTTATTTCTTTGTGTTGTCTGGTTGCAGAGGCTGAGACCTCCAATACTATGTTGAGTAACAGTGGTGAGAGTGGACATCCCTGTCTTGTCTCTGACCTTAGGGGGAAAGCTCTCAGTTTTTCCCCATTGAGGATGATATTAGCATTGGGTCATTCATATATGACTTTTATGATCTCGAGGTATGATCCTCTATCCCTACTTTCTTGAGGGTTTTTATCAAGAAAAGATGCTGTATTTTGTCAAATGCTTTCTCTGCATCTATAGAGAAGATCATATGATTCTTGTCCTTTCTTTTATTGGTGTGATGAACCACGTTAATTGTTTTTGCAGATATTGAACCAGCCCTGCATCCCAGGTATAAATCCCACTTGGTCGTGGTGAATAATGTTTTTAATGTATTGTTGGATCTGGTTGGCTAATATCTTGTTGAGGATTTTTCATTCATGTTCATCAGGGAAATTGGTCTATAGTTCTCCTTTTTAGTGGGGTCTCCGTCTGGTTTTGGAATCAAGGTAATACTGGCCTCATAGAAAGAGTTTGGAAGTTTTCCTTCCATTTCTATTTTTTGGAACAGCTTCAAGAGAATAGGTGTTAACTCTTCCTTAAATGTTTGGTAGAATTTCCCTGGAAAACGATCTGGCCCTAGACTCTTGTTTTTTGGGAGATTTTTTATTACTAATTCGATTTCTTTACTGGTTATGGGTCTGTTCAAATTTTCTACTTCTTCCTGTTTCAGTGTTGGTAGTGTATATGTTTCTAGGAATTTGTCTATTTCCTCCAGATTGCCCATTTTATTGGCATATAATTGCTCATAATATTATCTTATTGTTTTTATTTCTACTGTGTTGGTTGTGATCCCTCCTCTTTCATTCTTGATTTTATTTATTTGGGTCTTTTCCTTTTTCTTTTTGATCAAACTGGCTAGTGGTTTATCAGTTTTCCTAATTCTTTCAAAGAACCAGCTTCTGGTTTCATTGATCTGTTCTACTGTTTTTTTTTGGTTTCAATAGCATTAATTACTGCTCTAATCTTTATTATTTCCTGTCTTCTGCTGGTTTTGGGTTTTATTTGCTGTTCTTTTTCCAGCTCTTTAAGGTGTAAGGTTAGGTTGTGTATCTGAGACCTTTCTTCCTTCTTTAGGAAAGCCTGGATTGCTATATACTTTCCTCTTATGACCGCCTTTGCTGTGTCCCAGAGGTTTTGGGTTGTGGTATTATCATTTTCATTGGCTTCCATATACTTTTCAATTTCCTCTTTAACTTCTTGGTTAGCCCATTCATTCTTTAGTAGGATGTTCTTTAGTCTCCAACTATTTGTTACCTTTCCAAATTTTTTCTTGTGGTTGATTTCGAGTTTCATAGTGTTGTGGTCTGAAAATATTCATGGTATGATCTCGATCTTTTTGTACTTGCTGAGGGGTGATTTATGTCCCAGTATGTGGTCTATTCTGGAGAACATTCCACGTGCACTGGAGAAGAATGTATATTCCACTGCTTTAGGATGAAATGTTCTGAATATATCTGTTAATTCCATCTGGTCCAGTGTGCCATTCAAAGCCATTGTTTCCTTGTTGATTTTCTGATTGGATGATCTGTCCATTGTTGTAAGTGGGGTGTTGAAGTCCCTTACTGTTATGGTATTCCTATCAATGAGTTTCTTTATGTTTGTGATTAATTGATTTATATATTTGGGTGCTTTCACATTTGGCACATAAATGTTTACAATTGTTAGGTCTTCTTGGTGGATAGACCCCTTAATTATGATATAATGCCCTTCTTCATCTCTTGATACAGTCTTTATTTGAAAGTCTAGATTGTCTGATATAAGTATGGCTACTCCAGCTTTCTTTTGTTGACCATTAGCATGATAGATGGTTCTCCATCCCCTTACTTTCAATCTGAAGGTGTCTTTAGGTCTAAAGTGGGTCTCTTGTAAACAGCATATAGATGGATCTTGTTTTCTTATCCATTCTGTTACTCTATGTCTTTTGATTGGAGCACTTAGTCCATTGATGTTTAGAGTGAGTACTGAAAGATATGAATTTATTGCCATTATGTTGCTTGTAGAGTTGGAGTTTCTGGTGGTGTTTTCTGGTCCTTTCTAATCTTTGTTGCTTTTGGCTTTTTATATTCTCAATACAATATTGTCAGCTATCTTCAAACACAGTTATGTAGGGAGTTAAGGTTTCAGTATATCAGTTTTGTAGAACTACCCCATGATCCAGTAATCGCACTACTGGGTATTTACCTCTAAAATACAAAAACACTAATTCAGAGCGATACATGCACCCCTATGTTTATTGCAGCATTGTTTATAATAGTTAAATTATGGAACCAACCCAAGTGCCCATCAATAGATAAATGGATGCAGAAGATGTGGTGTATATATATATATATATATATATATATATATACACACACATATATATGTATACACACATACATATATATATATACATACATATATATATGTATACACACACATATATATATGGTATGTATAAAGATGTATATGCATATGCTAAGTGAAATAAGTCAGCCAGAGAAAGACAAATCCCATATGATTTCACTCATATGTGGAATTTAAGAAACAAAATGAATGAGCAAAGGACAAAAAAAGAGAGACAAACCAAGAAACAGACTCTTAGCTACAGAGAACAAAATGATGGTTACTAGAGGGGAAGTGGGTGGGGGATGGGTGGCGTAGGTGATGGGGATTAAGAGTGTGCTTACCATGATGAGCACTGAGTAATGTATAGAATTGTTGACTCACTGTTTTGTACACCTGAAACTACTATAACACTGTATGTTAACTATGCTGGAATTAAAACAAAAAAAATAATTAAAAATATATCAATTTTGGGGGGATACAATTCAGTCCTTAGCAGTGTTCAAATTCACTAGTCATCAGAGGAATGTAAATTAAAGCAATAAGGAGCTATCACTTCTCACTCATCAAATTGGCAGAATTTCATAGGACTGATGATATCATGTGATGACAAGAAGACAAAGAATGTTTTTTTCAAACACTGGGATTAGGTGTGTGATTTGATGAAGCCTTTGCAGAAGTCATCATGGTATTAGCCATCAAAGTGTACAAAGCCCTTTATGCTTGAACCCTGCAATCCCACTTCTTGGACTCTGTTCTAGAGAAAAACCTGCTCATGTGAACAGAGAAGCATGCTCAGGGATGTTCTTTGCACTATGGTTTGTGGCAGCCAAAAGGTAGGAATAATCTAAATATCCATCAACAGGAAGTCCCGTTAGTAAATTTGGCATTCCCTGACATGGTCTACCAGGCAGTTATTTTAAAAAGGGAGAGCAGGTTAGGGTGGGAGTTATCTTTTTTTTTTTAATTTTTTTTAACGTTTATTTATTTTTGAGACAGAGAGAGACAGAGCATGAACAGGGGAGGGTCACAGAGAGAGGGAGACACAGGATCTGAAGCAGGCTCCAGGCTCTGAGCTGTCAGCACAGAGCTCGACGCGGGGCTCGAACCCACGGACCATGAGATCATGACCTGAGCCGAAGTCGGACGCTTAACCGACCGAGCCACCCAGGCGCCCCGGGAGTTATCTTTTGTAGGAAGTGACTGGAAGAGGGCACCAGAGTCTTCTGGTCTATGCCTTGTTTAAGGAGCAGGTTACATAAGTGTGCATTTTGTGAAAGTGTGTGGAAGTTCATTGGTATGCACATATGATTTGTACACTCTTATGCACTTGAATAAAAATATTTTTAAAATTAGAAACCCAGTGTACTCTTGATTTAAATGAGACTCAGATTCTCAAACTCTTCATTTGAATAAGAAATATAGCTCTATCATGGGTTATTGGGGAATTATTATTTTTCTTTTTTTAATCCACATACCCATGGATTTCATGCTAGTAATGTCCTTCTGGCTTAACGAAGAAAATTCAGGGGCACTCAAGTGGCTCAGTTGGTTGGGTGTCTGACTCTTGATTTTGGCTCAGGTCATGATCCCAGGGTTATGAGATTGAGCCCTGCATCAGTCTCCATGCTAAGCATGGAGTCTGCTTAAGATTCTATCTCTCTCCTTCTGCCCCTCTCCCCTGCTTGTATGCATGCTCTCTCTCTCTCTCTCTAAAATAAAAAAACCAAAAAAACAAAAAACAGCAAAGAAAATTCAAAAGTACATGTTTCTTCCAGAAAATAAGGACATCAGTTTAAGTATTATTACAAGGGTGATACAATAAATGGGTCATCAGAATTGAAGACTGTAAGAGGTTAAGAATCACAATCATAGGACATGGTAATAATGTCACAGTGTGAGTGTCCTAAAGTTTGTTAAGTTTTCAGTGGTCAGAAATAAAATTTGCAAAACTAGTTCTTGGTATACAGCAGAATCTGCTCTCCTGCAGCTGTTTATTCTATGGATACTCTCCCTCTTACCCTGCTCAGGATATCCTTATCCTCCCAGGAGGAAGAAGGGCCTACAGGTTCATGCCAGGTGCTGGAATCCGTGAGCTACCATTGAGAGAGAAAAGGCAGGTCTGAGAACATGGGAATGTACCCTTTGGGCCAGAAGAAGACAGAGGGGGATAATTCAAAAGTGGAATACAGGGCATTAAGTGTTGAAGATCTTCAATACTAATTGAGTACTGAAGATCATCAAGACCTAGTGGTAAACAGAAAAACAGCATAATGGCAATGTGTGTGGACACAAATGCACATGGAAATGCATAGAAAGGTAACTAGAAAGAGTTACAACAAAATATTGACAGCAATTACCTTTGAGAGAGGAAAATGATACCACATCCAGCCATGAAGTGAGCTCTTCCATACTCTTTGTATTACTTGTGGGTGTATTTTTGTGAATGTTGTGTAAATTAAAAAATCCCAAGTAAATAAATGATCCAAGGTTTAATGATCCAAGGGAGAAAGAGAATTGAAAAATTACCTGGCCTACTGGACCATGGGGAAGTTCTGTTGAAAGCAGTGATAGAATTCTTCTGGAGAGTTTGGGAATGATTAGTGAAGGGGCACATAGATAACTGAGGAAGTAGAACAAACAAAGTGAAGATGAGGAGGGGCAGGAGGGGCAGGATGTGGAAGAGAAGAAGGTAGAGGAAGAGGAGGCAGAAGAAGAAGAAAAGGAAGAAAAATCTGAAGGATTACAGGCAGATGGATTGGTTGGCTCCTGAGTTCAAATATGAATTCAGCAAGAGTACGTAATCACCATGGTAGTCCAGTAATGGAGTCTACTTATACAGCATAATGAAATGGAAAGCCTGTAAATTGAGTTAAAAATTGTCATCTCATTCTGTGGGAGATAGTGGAGAGAGAGAAGAGTGAATAAAATTGTTAAGTCTGCATGTGTCATTATAGTAATTCAAATGATGATGTTTCAAGATGCAAGACTACAAATTTTGTTTGTTTTATATTTACATGAATGATAAATACCAGATAAATGCCTGAGAGTGGAATACAGGTTAGAGGGAGTCAGAGAGCTGGAGTGGAGAAGATTGGCTGGATTTCCAAGTCTTGTATAACAGTGTGACTTTTTTGAACCTGGCTGTTCATGCCGACATGGGCCATTCTGATTCCACATGGCTTTGCAGCTGAATGTGACAGGCCCAGCATTCTGGGCTTCTCTGGGGAGGGACAGAGATGGCTGACCTTCTAGGCCCACTAACATAGCAGACAACCAGGAATAATCCCCTCTCCAGACACACCCAAAACATGGAGCACTGTCCCATAAGCACATGTAATTCACATAGATACCCAGGATCTTGTAGGAAACAGACACAGCATCATGACCGTTAAGATTAAGGTTAACTATGGACTAAGACCTTTGTTGTTTCCTTCGTTCATTATTTCCTATAAACTGCCCAACAAAATGGGTCTGTCTGTTGGGCATGAATTTCAAGTAGCAATCCCAGATGTCTGAGAAATGTAACTCTATTTTCCAGCATCTTCACTAGTTAGGGTGAATTGAGTTATGAAATAGACCAGACACGTGATGGCAAAATATGTATTTTCTGCTCAACCAGGGGGGCAGTTGGGGAAAGAGTGACTGTTCCTACAGTGGTTCAGAGACCAAGGCTGATGGGAGTTCTTCCTCTCTATAACTTGTGGCCTTCAAAGCACCATGGGTGTCACTTGGCCAGTCAGCTAGGGGAAGAAGAGTATGGAGGAGAGTGCCCATGGGAGATGTTTCAAAGCCAGGACTGTTTGTGGCACACATGACTTCTGATAGAAGTGATTCCATAGAGCCAAAGACAGTCTCATGGCCACACAGGGGAACCTAGAAAATGTGGCTGAGTTGTGCTCCTGGGAGGAAAAGATGACCCTTGGTAGAGTTAGCAGTCTTTTTCACAGCTACTTAACCTCCTTTCTATTGGTAATCCCCATTCTCCTTCATTGTGGAAATTTAATTCTACTAAGTCTAGTGTTTCTGGTCTGAATTTGGGGTTGTTCGTGAAGTTAGGGTACCAGTAGGAACCCCTCGATGTTTGTTATCCATTGTGTCAGCCTAGATCTCTGTTTTCCTTCATTCAAGATGGCTCCTGTGTTATCCCTGGCTCCCCTCTGCTAGTCATTCCCACCCTGGTACTTTGCATTTCTGTAGACCCCACCTCCTTCTCACCAAGTTGAGACATGGGCTACCCTACTTGGCTGTCTAAGGTCATTTCTTCCTAGACCTCCCTACCATGCAGCATATTTTCTTTGCGACCTTGGAGCCTCTATAGGACTTATTTGTGAAGAGGTAATACAAATAGTATCTGGGGTGTTTGACACCTCACCCCTTCCTGAGATGCAACTCTCCTTAGGGTTGTACTTGCATGTAATCTCTCTTTCTCTACTTCCTCTATTCCTTTCAGGATTGGGGGGGGGTGATCTTCATTAGCTCTTGCACCAAATCTATTGTTTATTTCTTGAAGTCTTTCCATTCTTCCCTTAACAATTTGACTTTTGGATCTCAAAAGTTGAAGGAGGGTTCTGTTTGCCTAGAAAAAGCAGGGATATGAAACACATAGCTCCAGCAAAACACAGACACTGACTCAGAAACAAATAAACACATGCACACACATGAGAAGCTGGAACATTCCCTTCATTTTTTATTGGTTTAAATAATTTTTTTTTTTTCTGAAAGAGCATCCAAGTATCATGGAGCTAAGCACATCTAGGGCATGAAAGTGAGGACCCTCAAGGTGGATGACGATGGCTCCAGCAGCGAAAAGGATGAAGTAGTATGATGTCCCTGGGCTAGTGGGTTGCTTGGATGTTGAGTTCCTTGGCCAATAGGTTTTCTGGCTAGAAGATGTCTTGGCTGTTGGTTTCTTGCATGGTGGCTGATTTGGTTGGTTAGGGCCTTGGTGGGTAAGTCCTATTTGAGGTGGACTCATGGACTACTTGGCCTGGCCTTCACATAAATAGGGTATAGGCATAAATGATGCCTAAACCAATGAGTATGGCAAATACATCCAGCCAGCCAGTTCGGCCTGAGTTGAGGTAAGCATCGTCCCATTCGCTGTTCTTGTTGGCCTGCGAAGTCTGTAGGGATGGGAGCTTTAGGTATGGGTTTCTGAGTCTAGCCTTATGATACCCTTGGGGAAGGGCTGGGGACCAATGGTCACTGAGGGAAAGCCCCTATCCAGGTCCCAGGGCAGAAACAGGTGTAAGGGGCAGGTAGAGGGCAGGATGGGCCATCACATAGGTGTTGTTTTACCTTGTAACTGAAGAATATAGCTATTAATCCCAGGGGAGGGAACAAAATTACGGCCAGGATGGTCAAACATAAGTAATTCGGGGCATAAAATGCCAGTTCTTCAGGTGTCTGTGTTTCCTCTGGCGGCTTCTCAGGGGCGCCTGCAGCCGGCGGGCCTCCTGCAGCAGCCGCGCCTTTTGCAGCAGGTGGGGCGTGTTTTGGGGGCATGATCTTTCCACCCAGACAAAGACAGATCCTGAGTGTCTTGAAAACAGAGAGCCAAGCCCACTATACCTCCCCTAGTTTAAAACCAAGACTCCAGCATCCCAAGACTCCAAACGTTAAAGGCCACTTCTTCACAATGGAGAAACCAGTGCCTCAAGTCCTGATTGGCTGTCTGCATAAGGGGGCGTGGTCCCACAATTCTCTGCTTCTCCTGGACTCGGAGCTTGGAGCTGGGTTCCATCCTCTACCAGGACATTGGCTCCACCCGTCCTGATAGGGATTTGTTGGAAACTGTAAGGTGGGATCCTGGCTCCTCCTTGTTGCAGACCCCAGTCTGCTACAGGAGGGCAGTACCAGAGTTACCTCTCTAGATGGAAGAGAGGAAGTAGACAAGCCTTGTAAGAAAACTAGGAGATTACAAACAGAAGGGAAGGAAAAGGAATAATGTCAATAACAGATTATAAAATATTGAATTAGAAAAGAATTCTTTAGTCTATACTGACTGAAAGAGAAAGAAGGTGAAAAGGGGGAAGGTCTTAAAAGTAGAATGTCATTTAATAAGTGTGGATGAAATGATGGAAATGGGAAATCACCATTGTGGTAGGTAGAGTTCTAAGATGGCCCCAAGATTCCTGCTCCCTGGTGTACACACACTTTTTCCCAGTTGTTCATTCAAGTACTAATCTATGTGCTGCTGTGGAGGGATTTTGTATCTGTAGTTAAATTCCCCAATCAGTTAACTTTAAGAGAGGGAAAATGTCCTCCATGGGACACTAATCCAGTGACTTCTTAAAAGGGACAACATCTTACTGGCAAAAATGATTCAAGGCATGGGATGGAGTGCAGTCAAGGGAGATTCTCCATTGCTAGCTTGAAAGTGGAGGAGACTACATAGCAAGGAATGCAGGCAGCCCCTATCTGAAGTGGCTCCCAACTGATAGCTAGCAAGGAAATGGGACCTCAGTTCTATAATAGTAAGGATCTGAATCCTGTTATGACCATATTTGATTGGGAGATGATCCTAGCTCCAGATGAGAACACAGACTGGTCAACACCTTGATTTTAGCCTTGTGAGATCCTGAGCATTCTAGAGAATCTAGCCATTCTGATCTACAGAACTGTGACTTAGTAACTAAGTTTGTGGTTTGTCAATGACACAGCTGTGTTTAAGCACAGGCAAAGACCTAGAAGCACCAAGAACAGCAGCAACACACACAACCCAGGGGCCAGGAAAGTCTTCATGAAATGTGTTAGGAAAAGCGATCTCGTGTACACAGTCTTCCAATATCCCCTTGCCACATAAGAATGGGTCTTGGGCCTGAAACACTTTCTGACCAAGAGATAAAGAGCCCACACAGTGTATGCAAGGCTCATCACCTTGTGTGGGAATATTTTTCCTTGTTTCAGGCTCATTGTGTATTCCTTTGTTCTGCTTAAGTACCTGTGTTCTCAAGCACAACCCCAGGTTTTAGTATTTCAGACTCCATGAAGGCGGGGATCAGGGTCCTTCCACTGTGGCACAAGAGGAGTTCATAAAGGCTAATTGCACCTGCTGCCCAGACACCCACTATTGGAGCTGATCTTGCTCTTTCTCTTCTTTATGTGAGTAAAAGTGCCCCATCCAGTACTTTACTGTGTTGTATTTTCCTTGGCAACTCTGATACCAAGATGCAGTGGGAAGAAGTGTTTGGACTTCTATTTCTGGTGGTTGGCATTGTAATGATCTTTGCTACCCTCTCCTTGTATTGGTAACTAGTCTTCTGCTTGACAGAATGAATTATCTCGGAGCATTTTAAAGGGCAAGGTGGATATTCCAGATAAAAAAAAATATGAGGTGAGGGGGGAAAGAATTCAATGTTGGGTGGGATGAAAAATGTATGTTGGTTTCCAGGAGGTCCCTTGGATGGTGAGAACCTTGGGTTGGTGGTGGGTTTCTCTTACCTAGTGAATATTTTGTCTGAGGTGGCTTTGGTATGGTAACTTGTCTGGGTTCTGAATTCCTGAGCCCATGTATCCCTTGTCAGGTGAGTCCTTCAACTGCAGTGATCTTTAGCTGGTGGGTCCCTTGGCCGGAGAGTCACCTAACCAACAAGAGACTGAACATAGAAACTGCATTTATGTACATATAATGGCATAAATACTCAAGAAAAGCATTTGACATGAATTTGTCCTTGCTGTGTAACAGTTTACTTCCAAGGTGCTTTCTCAATCTGTTGGGGCATGATGGTAGAAGGAATGTGTGGCTTTATAGAATGAATTGAGAGAACTATTGAGGATTTCCATGAAGATAGCAGAGCCAGGACATCTCCCACCTCCAGTGGTCAGTTCTGGGAAGAAATAGTTGCAGGAATGGAGAGTGGAGAAATAGATGCTCCTGGTATACTCAGGAGGTTAGGTCTTGGGCAGTGGTGACAGTGCCCAGTCTTCACAGTGTAGACAACAGCTGGGATTTCTAAAGAGAAGGTTATGATGACTAAAGACAGTGGGCAGATTTGATGAGTATCCCTCTTTACTGTGTATCTCTTGTTTCCTGTTGTTTTCTTCTTTCATTCTCTCTTTTACTTTTTTTTTTTTTTTTTTTTTTTTTGTCCTTCCTGTGCATAGTAGCTTTCTTGGTTTGGGAAGTTGGGTTTCTGTTTCCAGAAAGTGAAGGATTTTGTCAGAGTCCTTAGTAGGAAGGGACAAGCTACCTCCTTCTGAGTTGTAGTCAGCTACAAGTCTGAAGGTATCACTTGCCTTTCCATGATTGAGATAGTCAAACTCTAACTCTATCTTTACTTTAAACCCCTGACTGGTTCATCAAACAACATGCTGACTACTCACCTAAGTATGCCTAGAGGACCTGCTTTCTGATTGGCTTCATCTTCAGGGGCAAGTCTGGAAAGGTATTGGTCCCCAGGAAGCCTCCTCCAGTACCCTTGGTGCCAGCTTTCCAGAGTGCCCCATGGCTCTGGGGAGTGCAAGAGGAAGGGAGGCATCTGGGCCAGAATTGGGAAAGGGCCAGGAAAGGTCTCAGAAAGGAGGGCATGGACAAGCATGTCAAGATACGAGGTGTATCCTCTGGATTTAAGGGCAGAGAGGTGTTAATACCTTTGGTGAAGGCAATTTCAGAGGATCAATGGGCAAGAGGGAACAGGTGCCATATTGCAGGGACCCAAATGGTTTACAAGAAGAGGGGAGTATAGGGGAGCCTGGGTGGCTCAGTCAGTTAAGTGTTGGAATTCGGCTCAGGTCATGATCTCATGGTTTGTGAGTTTGAGCCCCGTGTCGGGCTCTGTGTTGACAGCTCAGAACCTGAAGCCTGCTTCAGATTCTGTATCTCCCTCTCTTTCCACCCTTCCCCAGCTCGCTCTCTCTCTCTCTCTTTCACTCTCTCTCAAAAATAAATAAACATTTAAAAAAAGAAGAGGGGAGTGTAGACAGAGTGTAGATATCACTTTCCAAAACTCTGGAGGTGAAGGAGAAAGGAAAGCCTGAGAAGAATGTGGGTTCCAGTTTCTGGGGCACAACAGGGCCAATGCCCAGTTTCAGAGAGCCATGGATTGATTGTGAGGTGTGGAAGTGGAAATGATATAGACATTTTTTTAAAGAAGCTTGTTGATGAAGGGCCAAGAAAGTCAGTACTGGGGTAGGAGCAGAGGAGTGAGGGTGATTTTTTTTTTTTTTTAAGATGGGAGGGACTTGGGAATATTCCATTGGATGGAAATTCTGAAAAGATAGTAGCATGGCCCCATGTTCTGCCTCTCCTTTTGTCTCTGTAATTATGAATGAACCAACAATCAAACCCAGATTCATAGTTTGAAGGGGATTCAGGGGTTTAGGGGAGTGGGTTTTGGGGTTTTGTTGGTTTTGGTTTTGGTGGGAAAGATGAGATAGAAAATGTGCCAGTGAGAGAGGGGATGGAGATGTGGGAGAGATGGTTTAGTAAAGCTGAGGACATTTGTTTGTTCTCCCTATAGCCTTAATATCTAGAACAGGAACTGACATAAAGTAAGTGCCCAATAAATGTGAACTGAATCAATATGCCTGGGCCTTGGAACCAGGCTACCTAGGCTTGAATTCCTGGCATGCCACTAACTTGATGTGTTGCCATGCGCAAGTTACTTAATCTCTTTGTGCATGTTTTCTTACCTTTAAAATAGGGTTAATAATGCAGCACCTGGATGGCTTTGTTGAGCCTCTGACTCGATTTTGGCTCAGGTCATGATCCCAGAGTTATGGGATTGAGCCCTGCATCAGGCTCTGTACTGGGCATGGAGCCTGCTTAAGATTCTCTCTCTCCTGGGGTGCCCGGGTGGCTCAGTCGGTTAAGCCTCTGACTCTTGACTTTGGCTCAGGTCATGATCTTGTGGTTCATTGGTTCAAGCCCTGCATCGGGTTCTGCACTGACAGTGCAGAGCCTGCTTCGGATTCTCTCTCTCCCTCTCTCTGCCCCTCCCTGGCTTGTGGGCACATGCGTGCATGGGCTCTCTCTCTCTCAAAAATAAAAAATAAATAAAAACAAAATAAAATAGGGATGATAATGGTTTCTCCCTCATTTAGTTGGATTAATCCTCATTTAGAGGATTAAGTAAGCTAATGTATGTAAAATGCTTAGAACTGTGCCTGGCACATAGTGAGTATTATATAACATGGTGATGATGATGGTCATGATGGTGGTGGGTTTGGTGAAGGAGGAGGAAAAGAGGAAGGAGGAGGAGGAGGAGAATAATGTGATTCAGAGCATATGGGAACCATCCCTCACCCTCTTCACATTGGGAAGGAGGGATGGAATGTGTCTGGATGCAGGTAAAACATGGACCCTATGCCTTAATCACAGATGGTTTCATTGCAAGGAAAAAACACCCCCCAAAACTAGCTTAAGAAGGGAAGCTTCTTATAGGGCTACAGGGCCCTCTCAGAGCCATCTAAAGAGAGGATATTCAGTATAGCAGGCATATCAATCAGAGTTCAGTCAGAAAAATAGACACCATAGGTATTCCCAACAAAGGGGATTTAAAACAGGGATTGGAATCCTGTAAGAGCAAAAGGTAAAGGCTAAGGTAACTCCACTCCTACTTCTAGACCTGGAATACAATAGGGAAGAGGTGGTGTTACAGGACTTAGAGAAGGGGGAGCTGCATGACTGATGCTCAGACCTCTGAAGATAAGGTACATCCTAATGAGTAGGTAGGACCACAAGTAGTGGATGCCCTGCAGTTCCGCAGATGTCCAGTGTGTGGCACTGCTGGCAGGTGAGGGCACACAGGGTGCCTGTTACTGACTGGCAGGGGAGCATGACCTAAGGACTGATGATGACTCTAAAATATCAGTTCTCAAATATTTTGGTCTCAGGACCCCTTTCACTCTTAAATTTTTTGAGAATTCACCTGAAGCTTTTGCTTATATGAGTTGTATCTATTGGTATTTTCTGTACTGGGATTAAACTGAAAAAATTATTAATTTGAAAAATAAAAATAAAAACCCTTTACATGCTGATACAAATAACACTGTTGTCATGAAAATAACTATATTTTTCAAAACATTTGTGAACAGAGTAGCATTGTTTTACATTTTTGCAAATCTCTTTCCTGTCTGGCTGAATAGAAGATACTGGATTCTCATATTCTTCTACATTTAGTCTGTTGCTGTGTATCACACATCATGTAGCTCTTGCAAAACTCTGTATACTCATGAGAAAATGAGAGTGAAAAAAGCAAATCGACATCTGTATAAGGAAAAACATAGTTTTTCCTTCTATTTGTCTCCTTTATTGTTTACAGACCACTACACTTCTGCTATTTCTGGTCACCAAATATGTAGGGATTTTTCCCACAGCAAGAAATTCTGTGGCACCAGCTGCATGTCCTGAAATTTAATTCTCACACTGCATACTCGGACATAGCATCAGATTTCACAGGTTAAGGGATCAGTCCCTCAAGACTGCTGCTTCTCTTCAGATGCCAATTGCAATTAGTAGGTACCCAGGTTACCCACAACTTGGCTACAAATCGGAGGTTCTTATGACCTCCTCCCTCATGGGACCTCTACACATAAAACTATGCAACATTAGTGAAATATATTAAAAAGACCTAAATACAAGGAAGGATTAGACCATGTTCATGGATTGGAGACCATATTGTAAAGATATCCACTCTCCCAATTGATCTATAGAACATTTTTTTTTTTTTTTGGTGGAGACCGTTAAGCTAATTCTAAAATGTATGTAGAAATCCAAAGGCTTAAGAAGAACCAAGACAATCTTGAGGAAGAAAAACAAAGTTGTCAAACTTATAGTAACAAATGGCCAGTCTTACTAGAATTTTATAATAATTAAGATGTTGTGGTGTTGGTGTAAGGCTAGACATGTCGGCTAATACAATACAGTCTAGACAGACCCACATATATGTGGTCAGTTGATTTATGGTAAAAGTGGCACCGGAGTTTAGTAGGTATAGGATGTTATTTTCAATAAATGATGCAGGGTGTATTGCGTAACTGTATGGGAATAATTTAATCTAGATCCAACTTCACACTATATGCAGAAACAAATTCCAGAATGATCACAGATCTGAATGTGGAATGTAAAATAGTTTACCTTCTAGAAGATAACGTAGAAGACAATTTCAGGGTTTTAGACAAAGCACAGATGTCCTAAATAGGACACAAAACTAAACATGAGGAAAAGATTGATAAATGGACTACATTAAAATGAATAACTTCTATTCTTCCCAAAATGCCATTAAGAGAGTAAAAAAGCAAAGTCACAGCATAGGGAAATATACTTGTGCTATGGATATAAGTTGACTTATACCTAGAAAACATGTAGAATTTCTATACCTTAAAAGCAAAAAGAAGGGCACCTTGGTGGCTCAGTTGGTTAAACGTCTGACTTCGGCTCAGGTCATGCTCTCACTGTTGGTGAGTTTGAGTCTTGCATCGGGTTTGTTGCTGTCAGTGCAGAGCTTGCTTCGGATCCTCTGTCCCCCTCTCTCTCTGCCCTCACTCCACCCACTTGCACTCTATATCTCAAAAATAAATAAACATTAAAAAAAAGACATTTGGGGTGCCTGGCTGGCTCAGTCAGTAGAGCTGGTGACTCTTGATCTCAGGGTCATGAGTTCAAGCCCCACATCGGGTGTAAAGCTTACTTAAAAAAAAAAAGATATTCAACAATTAGACAAATAACCCAATTTTTTAAAGGAGCAAAGGATTTCAACCGACATTTCTCCAAAGAAGATGTAAAAGTGGCCAATAAGCACATGAAAAGATGTTCAGCATCACCAGTCGTTAGGGGAAATGCAAATCAGAACCACAGTGATGTATCAGTTGACAGCCACTAGGATGGCTATAGTAACCCATTTTTTTCTTTAAAGAAAATAAGCAGCATAGGTAAGGATGTGGAGAAATTAGGACCCTTATTCATTGCTGGTGCGAATGTGAAGTGGTGCAGCTGCTTCGTTTAAAATGTGGACTTTATCATTCTTCAGGTATGGTGGGGCCAACAGATCAGGAGATGACTGCCATTGAAAAGATAGTCTGGTGGGGCGCCTGAGTGGCTCAGTCGGTTGAGTGACTGACTGTTGATTTTGGCTCAGGTCATGATCTCACAGCTATGAGATCAAGCCCCATGTCGGGATCTGGTCTGACAGCATGGAGCCTGCTTGGGATTCTCTCTCCTCTCTCTGCCCCTCCCCTGCTCTTTGCATGTGCTCTCTGTCTCTCTCTCTCTCTCTCCCTCTCTCTCAACAAATAAATAAGCGTTAAAAAAAAGATTTTTATTCATAGTTCCTAAGAGGAGAGGGCACACCATACCATGCAGGACAACACTGGGAAGTGCCAGGGTCATCCAGGAGTCAGAGGAAGTGAGGGGAAAATATGTGCAAGAGATTCTTTTTCTTTTAGAGAGGAGAGTGCATGAGCGGGGGAGAGGGGGAGAGGAGGAGGAGGAGGAGGAGGAGGGGAGAGAGAGAGAGAGAGAGAGAGAGAGAGAGAATCTTAAGCAGGTTCCATGCCCAGTGCGGAGCCCGACACAGGGCTTGATCCCACGGGATCCCCCTGGGGTCATGACCTGAGCTGAAATCAAGAGTCAGACACTCAGCCTACTGAGCCACCATGGCGCCCCAAGGGCCTTTCTTGTGGTTTTGGCAAGAAAGGCATGGCAAAGCATGGCAAGCTGGCTAAAGATTGACTCATTTTAATAATTTCAGTGGGCTCTGAATATAAAGGCTGTTTCTAGTCATCTGGTACATGATGCTGGGATGATGAGGTAGAGGGATAATGGTCTGGCGTGTAAGAGCCCTGTAAGAGCCCACAAAGGAGGTGGTTAGGGGTAGGCTCTGGTTTGGTTGGTTTGCATATCAAAGGCATGGTCCCAGGGGAGTCATTTGCTATCTCCAGGAATTAGCTAGCTCTGGGAGAAGTCTTTCCTGGGTCAGCAAGGCTCCAAGATGTTAAAACATCAAAATAAAAGGGAATGCTTCGTACACTGCTGTACTAGAAACAGTTTGGTGGTTCCTTAAAAAGTTAAGCATATAAAAAAAAAAAGTTAAGCATAAAGTTATCGTATGAAACAGCAATTCCAGTCCTAGGGATATACCCAAGAGAAATGAAAACAGTCATATCAGTATTATTCATAATAGCCAAAAAGTAAAAACAACCCAAATATCTATGAACACATTAGAAGATAGACAAAGTGTGGTATTATCATACAATGGAATGTTACTCAGCCATAAAAAGGAATAGAGTACTTCCCTGTGCTATAATGTGAATGAACATTGAAAACAGTATACAAAGTGAAAGGAGTCAGACATATAAGGCCACAAATTGCATGATTCCGTTGACATGAAACGTCCAGAACAGACAAATCCATAGAGACAGAAAGTAAATTAGTGGTGGCCAGGGGATGGGAGTAGACATGGGAGTGACTAATAGATGTGAGTTTCCTTTTTGGGGTGATGAAAATGTTCTGGAATTAGTGACGATGGTTGTCTAACCTTGTGAATATGCTAGAATCCACTGAATTATCTACTTCAAAATGGTGAAGTCTATGGTATGTGAATTATATCAATACATGCATACATAAATAACCCAGAAAGAGACGACATAAATACAAAGTGGGCAAAAGGCTAGAACATCTGATATACAAAAGAGAATATAAGGGCGCCTGGCTGCCTCAGTCAATAGATAATGCAACTCTTGATCCCAGAGTTGTAAATTTGAGCCCCACATTGGATATGAAGATTACTTAAAAATAAAATCTTTAAAAAAAGAATAAATAGGTTATGATATAGTTATGTAAGGAAATACTGTACAGCAAAGAGGAGGAACAAATTTTTAAAGATATATCCTTTATGATTCCTTTTATATGAAATTCTGAAATAGCCAAATCTATGGTGATATAAATGTAAGTATATTTGTGCAGATAGTGATGGGACAAGAGCAGGACTTTTAAGATATTGGAAATTTCTATTTCTGTGAGTGGTGGTTTTAAGAGTGTGTTACTAATGAAAGCCATACTAGCATAATAATAGTAATAGTAGCATAATAGTGAATAGCATAGTAGCATATAGTTGGGATCTGTGTACTTTTTACGTATGTATGTATGTATGTATGTATGTATGTATGTTATACTTCAACAAAATGTACCTAGAAATCAAAAATTGTGAGTAGAGCTAAAGCCATATTTGGAGTTATACGTATAGCTGTGAATGCATACATTAGAAAAGAAAGCCTGAGGGGCACCTAACTGGCCCAGTCAGAAGAGCATGCAGGTCTTGGTCTCGGGGGTTGTGAGTTTGAGCCCACGCTGAATGCAGAGATTACTTAAACAAACAAACAAACAAACAAACAAACAAACAAACTTTAAAAAAGAAAAGAAAGGCTGAAAACCAAGAAGTAATTTTTGAAACATTCAAAAAGTTTAAAACAAGCTAATTAGCCCAAAAAATGGTAGAGAGGAAAAATCAAAGAATTGGAAGAAATGAAATTGAAAATACATGTGCAAAGAGAAGGGAAGACAGGGAGGATTTAAAGGAGGACAGAGAATGGGGAACCTGGGTGGCTCAGTTGGTTAAGCGTCTGACTTCTGCTCAGGTCATGATCTCACCGTTTGTGAGTTTAAACTCGGCATCCGTCTCTGTGCTGACAGCTTAGAGCCTGGAGCTTGCTTCTGATTCTGTGTCTCCCTCTCTCTCTGCCCCTCCCCCACTCACGCTGTATCTCTCTCTCCTTCAAAAATTAATAAACATTAAAAAATTTTTTTAAAAATAAAGGAGGACAGAGAAAATTCACTAGGGACAGAAACAGTATTGGAGAGGACAGGGAGAGGGTCATTGGGTGTCAGGGAGGATTGTGGGGAACAGGAAGGATAAATCAAGAAGAGAGGGAAGTCAGGCAACTTAAATTGCATTCTAGTGGACAGTGAGGAAATGGGGCAGTGGGGTGGTGTGGGGGCCAGGCTGTCCCACCTTGGGGTGGTGCCACCTTTCAGAGTTCCTCTGATCTGCAGAGTTGGTTTAGCCTGGTCCCCATTCATTTAGGTCTCTGCTGTCCATTCTTCTGGCCACTGTGATGAGATCCTTTCCTTCACCCTGATCAACCTCAATCTGTTGCCCTCCTAGCCCTGTAGGTCATGCCACAGAACCCTGGTGATGAGATGTCCCTGGATCTCCACTTTGACAACTACTTGATTCTGTTCAGGGTGTCCCTTTTTCTGCTGCCTGCCCTTTGGGATCACAGACAGCATTTTTACCTGCAAAGTGGGTGTGGTCCCAATTCCTCCCACCCTTCTTGGTGTCTCCCTTGCCTTCTCAATGGAGATCAGCACCCCTGCTTATTTCCCCTCTCCCACAGGCAGCCTTAAACCATCTCTTCTCTCCTCCTTTGGAACTTTATCCTTTTCTATCCAACTTCTTTCCACTTCCTCTCTTTCACAGAGGAACCCTACCTTGCCTCTCTCCACATCCTTCTTTTCTCTTTACAGTGCCCCCCCTCCATCTCCACCTCTCTTTCTGGATTAGCCCCTCTTGCTTCATTCCGGGGACTCTGCCCTGCACTGGTTTCCCTTCTCCCCATCTTCACACTGATTCCTGAGGGCACCCCCACCCATCTTTCTTTACCTCCATAGACCAAGAAAGCATTAGACATGGAAGGAGCAGAAGGTGGAGAAATATTCCAGCTGGCCTTTGCCATGGGCCTCACAGCCATCATCCTAAGCCTGTGGCTCTACACTGCAATAATTTCAGTCCATTTAGCTTGATGACAGAAGTACCCACAAACCAGGAAACTTTCCTCAGAACTCCAGAGACTAGAGGTCCCTCTTCATCTCTAAGATCATCTTTGAACTGGGGTGTGCCTCTGACCCAGTTCCCACCTTCAGATTTTTTTATGTCAGTAAATCTTGTAGGAAGATCTACCAATTGAAGATGTTTGTGTGAGTTTTCAGCCCTTACTTTATTAATCCAGTCAGCAGACACTGATTGCTGACCATGCCCAGGTATAATAAAAATATTAGAGTTTCTTTGATGGGAAAGGTTATGGGAGAAGCTGAAGGATCCACCATCAAGAAATATTTTTGTGTAACTTGAGGTGCAAACAGAGTTACTTTCTGTGTGAAACACAGTTAATGAGGGGGGCTATGTCAATTATCTTAGGCTAATTTATGCTCCTAGAACAAATGACTCCTAAGTCTCAGTGGCTCAGTCTGTTTTCAGCTCAGCTCCAGGTCATCTTCATTACAGGATCCAGACTGAAGAAGAAGATGATATTTTTGATCCTGCAGATCTCAAGGTAGAGAAAAAAGAATAGCTGAATCATACAATGGCTTATGAAATGTCTGCTTAGAAATGGCCCCCATCTGTTCATTGGATTTTAGTACATTCGCAATGTTGTGCAACCATCACCACTGTCCAATTCCCGAAAAATCTCACCACCCCAAATAGAAACCTGGGGCATTTAAGTAGTCATTCCTCATTCTCCTCTTCCCCTATCCCCTGGAAACCTCTAATCTGATTTCTGTCCATGTGGATTTTTCCTATTATAGACATTTCATATACATGTACCCTTCACTTTTCAAAAGCTTGTACTACTCCACGTTGCTTTCACGAAAGATCTACATTAGTACCTGTTTTCGCTAGCCATAAGGAATCCTAAGAGGACTTTCATTTTTACAAAAAAAAGGCAAAAAGTGGAAATAGCATTCAGCATCATTTGGCAGGGAGCCATTAATAGAGGCAGTGGGCACTCCCAGCAGCAAGAGAGGCAACCACCATGCTCCTTCCCTGGGAACTACACTCAGCGTCTTAACATCAAGACTCCAGAGCTTTGAACTATGTCTGTGAGCATCTGTGCTTTTATCTCGACTTATTTTGTGCATCCATTAGCAAGATGCATCCTAAGGTATCAGAAAAGCCTAAGAGAGGTTATTTGTTTGGATATAGGAATGCTCAAAAATTTTCTCATATAAATTAATGATAATTACTTCTTTGCTTTATTTGCCATTTCACTTTATGACACTTTTCATGGGAACACTCTGCTTTTTGAGTGACACGGGAAAACTGTAAATGAAATCATACTTTTTTGTTTGGTTTGTCTCACTTAGTATAATATCATCCATGCTGTATCATGAATCAGTACTTTAGTCCCTTTGATGGCTGAATAATATTCCATTGTATGGATATATGCCATTTTTTTTATTGATTCATCTGTTGATGGACATTAGTACTGTGTCTACTTTTTGCCTATTATGAAAAGTGCTGCTACCATATATATGTATATATATCAAATATGTATATATGTATGGACATATATAACTTATACAAGTTTTTGTTTGAACACCTGCTTTCAGTTCTCTTGGGTTTTATAGGATCCTAGGAGTAGGATTGGTAGGTCATATGCTAACTCTATGTTTAGTTTCTTGCGTGGGTCATATGCTAATTATATGTTTAGCTTCTTGAGAAAGTGCCAGGCTTTTTCACAGTAGCTGTATTATTTCAGCAGTGTATAATAGTTCCAGTTTTTCCACATCCTTTACCAACACTTGTTCTCTTCCTTTTTAAGAATTATAGACTTTACAGGGGCGCCTGGGTGGCGCAGTCGGTTAAGCGTCCGACTTCAGCCAGGTCACGATCTCACGGTCCGTGAGTTCGAGCCCCGCGTCAGGCTCTGGGCTGATGGCTCGGAGCCTGGAGCCTGTTTCCGATTCTGTGTCTCCCTCTCTCTCTGCCCCTCCCCCGTTCATGCTCTGTCTCTCTCTGTCCCAAAAAAAAAAAAAAAAAAAAAAAAGTTGAAAAAAAAAAAAGAATTATAGACTTTATTTACACCCATTAAATATTGTGGCTTGGCTTTGCATTTCCCTAATAGCTAATGAGCATCTTTTCATGTGTTTATTGGCCACTTGTAGATCTTCTTTGAAGAAATGAATGACTTGACTGTCTATTCAAGTCCTTTGCCCATATTTTAGCTGGGTTTTGTCTTTTTGTTGTTGAGTTGTAAGATCTGTTTACATATTCTGAATACTAGTCCTTTATCAGATATATTATTTGCAAATATTTTTCCCATTCTGGGTGTTATTTTTTCAGTTTCTTGATAGTGTTCTTTGATGCACAGAATTTTTTAATTTTGTTGAAGTCCAATTTATCTATTTTTTTCCCCTGTGCTTGTGTCATATCTAAGAACCCATTGCCAAATCTACTACAGTCATGCAGGATTTACCTCTGTGCATTCTTCTAAGAGTTTTATAATTTTATCTCTCACATTTGGATTTTTAATCCATGTTGAGTTAATTTTTGTATAGGGTGTGAGGCAAGTATCTGAATTCATTCCTTTACATGTGGCTATTCAGTTTTCTTAGCACCATTTATTGAAAAGACTCTTCTGTTCTCACTGAATGGACTGGGTATTCCAAAACTGACCATAGATGTATGGGTTTCTTTCTTTTTTTTTCTTTAATTTTTTTTAAGGTTTATTTATTTTTGAGAGAGAGAGAGTGCAAGCAGGGAGGGGCAGAGAGAGAAGGAGACACAGAATCCAAAGCAGGTTCCAGGCTCTGAGCTGTCAGCACAGAGCCCAATGTGGGGCTTGAACCCACAAACTGCGAGGTCATGACCTGAGCCGAAATCAGACGCTTAACCCACTGAGCCACCCAGGTACCCCTGTATGGGTTTATTTCTATCTCAGTTCTCCTGCAGTTATCTGTATGTCAGTGCCATACTCTATCCTTATGCCAGTGCTGAACTCTTTGTGATTACTGTAGCTTTAATCAAAGGTTTGAAATCAGGAAATGAGTCCTCCAACTTTGTTGTTCTTTTTCAAGATTGTTTTGTTATTTGTGGTCCCTTGCAGTTCTATGTGATTTTTTAAATCAGTTTGTCCATATCCACAAAGAAGACCTTTGAAATTTTGATAGAGATTGCATTGAATCTGTAGAACAATTTGGAGAATATTACCATCTGAAAAATATTAAGCCTCCCAATTGATGAACACAAGATGTCTCAATTTATTTAAGTCTTCTTTAATTTCTTTAAGAGATGTTTTATAGTTTTTAGTACAGTTTTTAGGTACAAGTCCTGTACCTCCATTGATTAAATTTATTTCTAAGTGTTCTATTCTTTCTGATGCTTTTGTAAATGGGATTGTTTTCTTAATTTCATTTTCACGTTGTTCATTGATAGCGTAATAAAATACAATTGATATTTATGTGTTAATCTTTGTATCCTGCAACTTTGCTGAAATCATTTATTAGTTATAATAGTTTTTTTCTGTGGATTCTTGAGAATTTTCTATGCATAGAATCATGTCATCTATGAATAGAGATTGTTTAGATTTCTCCTTCCCAATTTGGATGATTTTGTTTCTTTTCCTTGTCAAATTGCTCTGGCTAGAATTTTCAGTACAGTGTTAAATAGAAGTGGTGGGAGCAGATATCCTTGTCTTATTCCTGATCTTAGGGGGAAGGCATCATATCATTAAGTATGATGTTAGCTGTGGGGTTTTCCTAGATACCCTTTATCAGGTTGAGCTAGTTTCCTTCTATTTCTAGCATTCTGAGTAGATTTTTTTTTAAATCATGAAGCAGTATTCAATTTTGTCAAATACCTTTTCTGTATCAGTTGAGATAATCCTATTTTCTCCCTGTCATTCTATTAATATGGCATATTACATTGATTTAGCTTTATATGTTAAACCGCCTTGCATTCCTGGGATGAATCTCACTTGCTCATGGTGTATAATTCCTTTAACATGCTGCTGGGTTTAGTTGGCTAGTATTTTGTTGAGGATTTTTGCATTTATGTTCATAAGGGATATTGGTCTTTTTTCTTTTCTTGTGATGTCTTTGTATGGTTTTGATATCAGGGTAACATTGACCTCATACAGTAAGTTAGGAAGGAGTTTCTCCTCTTCTATTTTTTGGAAGAGTTTGAAAAAGATTCATTTTAATTCTTTAAGCATTTGATAGAATTCACTAGTGAAGCTTTCTGGGCCTGGGATTTTCTCTGTTGGAAGTTTTTGTTGTTGTTTGGTTTGGTTTGGTTTTAAACTGATTTAATCTCTTTACTTGTTACTGGTTAATTCAGAATGTCTGTTTCTTCATGAGTCAGTTTTGGTATTTTTTGACTTTCCAGGAATTTGTGCATTTCATTTAGGGATTTGTTGGCGTATAATTGTTCATAAGTATTTTCTTATAATCCTTTTTAGTTCTGTAAGGTTGGTGGTGAATCCTCACTTTTTTTTAAAGATTTTATTTTTAAGTAATCTCTATACCCAACATGGGGCTCAAACTTACAACCCCAAGATCAAGAGTCACATGCTTCACTTACTGAGCCAGCCAGGTGCCCCAATGTCCTCAGTTTTGAAAGTGTTTCTGACTTTAGTAATTTGAGTCTTCTCTCTTTTTTTCTTGGTCTGTCTAGCTAAAGGTTTGCCAATTTTATTGATCTTTTCAAAGAACTAATTTTGGTTTCATTGATTTTCTCTATTATTTATCTATTCTCTATTTCATTTGTCACCACTCCAATTTTTAGTATTTCTTTCCTTCTGCTTGCTTTGGATTTCATTTTTTTCATCTTTTTATAGTAACTTAAGACAGAAGGTTAGGTTGTTGATTTGATATCTTTCTTCATTTTTAATGTAGGAATTTAAGCTATAAATTTCTCTGTGAGCACTGCTTTTACCACATGCCCTAAATTTTGGTATGTTGTGTTTTTGTTTTCATTCATCTCAGAGCATTTTCTATTTCCCTTTGATTTCTTCTTTGACTTATTGGTTGTTTAAGAGTGTGTTAATTTACACATATTTGAATTTTTCAGATTTTCTTCTCTTACTGATTTCTAATTTCATTCCATTTTGTTTGGAGAACATACTTTGTATTATTTCAGTGTTTTATGTATATTTAGACGTGTTGGGGTCTAACATTTGATCTATGCTTGAGAATGTTCCATGTGCACTTGTGAAGACTGTGTATTCTTCTCTTGTTGCGTGGAATGTTCTAAAGATGTCTGTTAGGTCTAGGTAATATAAAATATTATTCAGGTTTTCTGTTTCTGTTATTGAAATTGAGTTGTTAAACTATCCCACCGTTATTATTGGGCTGTCAGTTTTCCTTCACTTCTGTTTTTGCCTCAAAATTTTGAGGCTCTGTGGTTAGGTGAATCTATGTTTTTGACTGGTATATCTTCTTGATGGATTTTCCCTTTTATCATTGTAATTATATAATGTTCTCTTTATCTCTTGTAATAATTTTTGTCTTAAGGTCTATTTTTCTGATGTTAGGATAGTGACTCCAGCTCTCTTTTGGTTACTGTCTGCATGGAAAATATTTTCCCATCCTTTAACTTTTTTTTTTTAATTTTTTTTTAACGTTTATTTATTTTTGAGACAGAGAGAGACAGAGCATGAACGGGGGAGGGACAGAGAGAGAGGGAGACACAGAACCAGAAGCAGGCTCCAGGCTCTGAGCCATCAGCCCAGAGCCCGACGCGGGGCTCGAACTCACGGACCCCGAGATCGTGACCTGAGCTGAAGCCGGACGCTCAACCGACTGAGCCACCCAGGCGCCCCCCATCCTTTCACTTTCAACCTGTTTATGTCTTTGGCTCTAAAGTGTAGGCAATATATAGTTGGAGCATGTTCCTGAACATATTCTGCCAATTATCTTTTAATTGAAGAATTTGATTTATTTACATTTAGTGTAATTGTTGATAATGAAAGACTTTTAACATTTTGCTATTTGATTTTTTTATACATCTTATATGATTTTTGTTCTTCATTTCTTCTCCTACTGTTTTCTTTGTGTTATTTAGATATTTCTAGGGTACCATTTTAATCTCATTCTTATTTCTCTTACAAAATATAGTTATTTTCTTGGTAGTTTTCCTGGGGATTACAACTAATTTATAACAATATAATTGAATTAATAACAATTTAGTTTCAATATTGTACAAAATCTCTTTGCTTCAATGTAGCTGCATTTCCCTTCACTGGTAATGTTATTTTCACAAGTTATATCTTTTACATTTTGTACTCATCATCACAGATTTATAGATTCTTCTGTTTGGTAATTATCTTTACATCATATAGAAAAAGAAGGAGGAACCAGAAATACATTAATGCTGAATTTTATATTTATGTATACAGTTACTTTTACAAGTATTCTTTATTTCTTTCTGTGGATTCAAGTTATTGCCCAGTGTCCTTTCATTTCAGCCTGAAGGACTTCTTTTAGCATTTCTTGTAAGACAGGTTTACTAGCAACAAACCCTCTGTTTTTGTTTATTTAAAAGTGTCTTGGGCACCTGGATGGCTCAGTTGGTTAAGCGTCTGACTCTTAGTTTTGGCTCGAGTCATGATCTCATGGTTCATAGGTTTAAGCCCTGCATTGGGCCAGAGCCGAACAGTGCAGAGTCTGCTTGGGAGTCTCTCTCTCCTTCTCTTCCTCTCTCTCTGACCATCCTCTGCTCTCTCTCTCTCAAAATCAATCAATCAATCAATCAATCAATAAACTAACTTTAAAAAAAAGGTGTCTTAATCTCTCCATTTTTGTGGAATATATAGTTTTATATATATTTATGTAAAATATATTTCACCGTATAGAGAATTCTTGGTTGAATTTTTTTTCTTTCAGCACTTTGAATATATCATCCAGTGTTTCTAAGCATCCATGATTTCTGATAGGAAATCAGCTGTAATCTTATTGAGGATCCCTTGTATGTGATGAATCACATCTTTTGGTACTTTCAGGATTCTTTGTTTTTTTGATTGTTTGATTATGGTATTTTGTTTTGTTTTAAATGTTTATTTATTTATTTTGAGAGAGACAGTGCACACATGAGTGGAGTAGGGGCAGAGAGAGAATCCCAAATAGGCTCTGTGCTGGTGGCCCCTAACACAGGGACTGATCCCACAAACCATGAGATCATGACCTGAGCCAAAGTCAAGTGTTGGTGGCTTAACCAACTGAACCACCTAGGACCCCTATTATGGTTTTTACCAAGGTGGATCTCTCTCTGTTTTTTTAAGTTTTTATTTAAATTCCAGTTAGTTAACATACAGAATAATATTAGTTTCAGGTATACAATATAGTGATTCAACACTTTCATACAACATTTCCATATAACACCATACAACATGAACATTATATGTTCATCATAACAAGTGCACTCCTCATCACCTGTTTAACCCATCCCTCCCCTCCACTCCCCTTCTGATAACCATCAGTTTGTTCTCTATAGTTTAAAGGGTGGATCTCTCTGAGTTTATTCTATGTGAAGTTTATTTAGCTTCTTGGATGTGTAGATTTGCATATTTAATAAATTAGGGAAGTTTTTTGGCCATTATTTCTTCAAATATTCTTCACTCACTTTTGGCGAATGCCCTCAACACTCAGGCAGGTAGTTTACAACTCTGCCTTCACTATCACTTACTGCTTGTACAGGCCTAAAGTTCAGCCAGAGGCAAGAGCTGAGGGTCTTCTCAGGTCTTCTCCAAGCATGCACCCACCCCTGGACAAACACATGGACTTCTAGACTCCCAGGAATGTGTGGGAACTTTTCTACACTGTTTCCCAAGCATCTCATTCCCCAGCTTTTCTTCCACAGCTCTTTGGTTTGTCTGTGATTTGTTATCCAACTGTTAACCCTCTCACCTAGGTGGCAACAGCTAATTCACTTGCCTTTGAGACCTCCCCCACCTCTAGTAGCTGCCTCATCCCTGGGTTTGTTCTCAATAAGAGGAAATAAAGGCGAGCCTTTTGAGCTGATCTTTCAGGGGGCCACCAGACAGATCAAAGCAACAACCATGATTCTTTAAGAATTAATTTTGTATCTAGTACCTAAGTATAGGTTCTGAGAACTTGTACTGGGAATGTAAGCTGTTGTCTTCAAGGCTACAACTGGGCTGGGGAGTGGGAAATGGTGCCAAGATGAGTTAAAACACCATAAAGCTCTCTTACTGACACTGCTGGGTTTTTTCCTTGATTAAGCATTCCCTGGTTGCTGTAAGCCCCTGATTCTGATAAAGCTGATTTTGACAGTTTTTGTTAGTTTAATCACTGCTTTTGTGAAGGGATGGGATTTTGAAGTTCCCTACTCTGTCATTTTCATGGACATCACTCTAAGTAAATAACCTTTTAAGAGTGGCTTATTTCCCTCAGCCTAATGACTACGATTTATCCAAGTTGTTGAATGTATCACCAGTTTGTTCCATTTAATTTCTGAGTAATATTCCAATGTATTGGTCTATGCGATTTGTTCATCCACACCTTCATTGAGGGACATTTGAACTGTTCCGATTTTTGGAGATTGTGAATAGAGTGTTTATAAATATTCTCATAAAATTTTGTGTGAACGTGTTTTCATTTATCTAGGGTAATTACCCATAAGTAGGGTTGCTGGGTCATAGGATAAATGTGTGTTTAATTTTATAAGAAACTTTCAGTCTGTTTTTACAGAACACTGTACCATTTTTCATTCCCACCAGCAATGAATGAGGGTTCCAGTTCTCCATGTCCTCGTGAATACTTGATATTTCCAGCCTTTTTTTACTTGAATCATCCTAACAAGTATGCAGTGGCATGTCATCAAAGTTTAATATGTATTTCCAGAATAGCTAATGATTTTGAATATTTTTCCTGTGCTTATTTGATGTTCTTATAGCCTCTTTAATAAAGGATCTGTTCAAATCTTTTGTCCATTAAAAAAATTTTTTAATGTTTATTTTGAGAGAGAGAGAGAGAGAGAGATGGCAAGCAGGGGAGGGACAGAGAAAGAGGGAGAGAGAGAGCGAGAGAGCGAGAGAGAGAGAATTCCAAGCAGGCTCTGCACTGTTAGTGCAGAGCCTGACTCAGGGCTTGAACTCACAAACTGTGAGATCATGACCTGAGCCGAAATCAAGAGTCAGATGCTTAACTGGATGAGCCGCCCAGGCGCCTCTTTTGCCCATTTTTAAATTTTTTTTTAAGTTTATTTATTTTTGAGACAGAGAGAGACAGAGCATGAACGGGGGAGGGTCAGAGAGAGAGGGAGACACAGAATCGGAAGCAGGCTCCAGGCTCTGAGCCATCAGCCCAGAGCCTGACGCGGGGCTCGAACTCACCGACTGTGAGATCGTGACCTGAGCCGAAGTCGGACGCTTAACCGACTGAGCCACCCAGGCGCCCCACTTTTGCCCATTTTTAAATTGGATTGTTTCCTTCCTGTAATTCTGATAAAAGTATTTTTTTCAGAAATGTGATTTTTAAACATTTTCCCCAGTCTGTTACTTCTCTTTTCAATTTTTTTTCTCTTGCAGAGCAAATATGTTTAATTTTGACAACAGCCAGTTTCAAATTTTTCCTTTTATGACTGTGTTTTTGGTGTCACATCTAAGAATTCTGTATTATCTAACTCTGGTCATGAGGATTTTCTTCTATGTTTTCAGAAGTCTGATTATGGTGTGTGTGTGTGTGTGTGTGTGTGTGTGTGTGTTTCTTTAGATTTATCCTGTTTGGGATTCATTGAGCTTTTTTAAATCTATGTCTTTCACCAAACTTGGGAAGTTTACAGCCATTATTGTTTCATGGTTTTTTTCTACAGCACTCTTTCTTCTTTCCTTCTGAAACTGTGATGACATGGCTTTTTGATATTGTCCTACAGGTCTCTGAGATTCCGTTAATTTTTCTTAATTTTCTTCTCTATTATTTAAATTGGATAATTTCTATTTAACTGCCTTCATGTTTACTGATTCTTTCCTCTGTCATCTCTATGGGCTATTGAGTTCATCTAATGATTTTTAAAAATTTTTTCAGTTCGTTACATTTTTCAGTTCTAAAATTTGTTTATTTTTAAATTTTTTAATGTTTATTTATTTTTGAGAGAGAGAAACAGAGCATGAGTGGGGGAGAGGCAGAGAGAGAGGGAGACACAGAATCTGAAGCAGGTTCCAGGCTTTGAGCTGTCAGCACAGAGCCTGATGTGGGGCTTGAACTCACGAACTGCGAGATCATGACCTGAGCCAAAGTTGGATGCTTAATCGACTGCGCCACCCAGGTGCCCCAATCAATAAAGTATTTTAAAATTAAAGTTATGTACATCATTTTTTTCAGATACAATGGTATTGCACACTTAATAGACTATAGGATAGTATAAACATAACTTTCATATGCACTGGAAAACCAAAAAATTCATTTGACTTGCTTTATTGTGATATTGACTATTGTTGTGGTCTGGAACCCAACCTGCAATATCTCTGAGGTATGGCTGTAATTTATGAGACTATCTCTTAGTTTGCAAACAGAAATTTTTCCAAGTC
This sequence comes from Panthera tigris, assembly GCF_018350195.1. Lineage (NCBI taxonomy): Eukaryota > Metazoa > Chordata > Mammalia > Carnivora > Felidae > Panthera > Panthera tigris. Next base: position 18,063,753 of record NC_056674.1, read on the forward strand.
TCCTTTTTGTTTACTTCCGATTTTTTGGTATTGTTTAAGGAACTCTACATTTTTTAATTTCTATTTGTAGCCAGGTTCTTGATGAATTTTATAAATATTTCTCTATAAATATTTCTATAACTAAAGAAGGTGCAGTAACTACTTTAGAGTGTAACTTTCTAAATAACTCTCTAATTGTACTTACTAGTTAAATTATTCAAATCCTATACATATTTGTACATTCTGTTTCTATTTCATTTTCAAATTTTCTAAGAGGTATATTTAAGTCCTTATATTTCTAGTGGCTTTATTAAAATTTCTTCTGTTTGTTGCTTTTGTTCTCACAATGTAGCTGATTTAGAGTTCACTACATAAATATTTGTGACAGACATGTCTTCTTTTGTGCATTGTACATTGAAAACTTTAGTTTTTATCCCATCCTTCTTTGACACTTTTATCTGCTTTTTGCTTTGATGTGTATATTACTACTTCTGCCCTGTTTGTGTTATGTGCCTGTATTGCTCTTTGTGGCCTCGTCCTCAATCTTCTGTTGTTGGTAATGTTTTCTTTCAGTGGTATACTGCTAAAGGCAACATCTAGCTAAATGTTGGTGTTTTTATTTTGTTAATCTGAAATCTCTAACTTTTAGGGGAATTCAGGAAATTCATATTCAGTATGGTAACTGATTTGCTTACTTTTATTTGTTCCATCATAGTTTATGCATAAAATGTTGCTTTCCTTTTCTACTTATTATCTTCCCTAGCTTGCTCAGCCTATATACATTCCTCTTTCCCCCTCCGAATCATTTTAAATGTCTACTGTTATTAAATTCCCTGTATTTTCTCTTAATCGTCTATAGTTTATTTAATTCCCTCTCCATATAAATAACCTTGTTTGTTCAGTTCGCCAGCTTATAAAATTCTGTCATGTCTTAGAATTGAGGATTTTGATGACAATATACTAGATTTATGTGTCATGTCGATAAGTGATTCCTAAATACTTTCAACTTGATTTGAAAACTTAATGTCTTTCTTTGGGTTAGGTGAAACTATTTTATTATGTTTTCCCCACTGTTTATGGATATAAAACCCCATGCGGACCCAGCTGGGGAGCTTCCATACCTCCAGAACAAAGGAACATCCTAAACACAAAGGCCAGAGGTCTGAGTGAAGCTCCTAGAAGGGCCTGGGCACTTCCACTCTTTCTCATTCATTCTTCTCATCTGGGAGTTCTCAGTCTTTAGTTTGTATAAGAATTACTTGGAGGGCCTATCAAAACACAGATTGCTGGGCACCACCAGGATTTTATACTCAGTAAGTGTGGGAGTGGGCAAGGATTTGCATTTTTAAGAGATTTCTGGGTGATGTTGACACGGCTGGTCAAGGAACCACACTCGGAAAAATCACTATTTCAGATCTGATTCTTCCCCTAGAGGTCCCATCTCTTAGCTTTCTCTATCAAGGCTGGCCACTCTCTGACCCTTTGCCACCCTCCTGTCCCATGCCTCACCTAAAGTCCTCACCCTCTGCATCTCTTCCATCCTAGGACTTCATGGACTGAAGGTAGAAGGTTGTAGCTCTCAGCCATGGCTTTGGTCCCATCCCCAGTGGTCTCCCAGGGCAGACATCATGAAGGCACATCTCCTTTCCATCTCCAAAGACCAGGGGAGCTAAAAAGAACAAGTGGGTCACAGATGATAAATTTCAGTATGGGCCACTTGGCTGAATATATGTGGAATAATGAGTGCTTCCTTCATCATCTTACATTTTTACATCTTTTTCTGATGGCCTGGCAAAGCCAAGAAACACCCAGCCAAAGAACTTTCAAGGCAGGGAACTGCCAGCAGAGAGATCCTTCAGCCATTCAGCCTAACTCTTCAAGGGGATGAGCACAAACACCTCACCCACTTGCTCTGGATCCCTTCCAGCACCACACAGGGCTGTTAATAGAAAGGGGATGTTGAAAACATTCAAAATGAAAAAATTCTAAGGAGGGCTTACTGGCTTGTAGACTGTGTGTGTGTGTGTGTGTGTGTGTGTGTGTGTGTATGTGTTTGAATCTGTGCAGCTATATATGCTGTTTATGCATCTAGATCCATCACTGAGTCCAGCTACACTGCCCTCTTTAATGCTTCTGTTCTCACCAACATCCTCCCACCCCAGATCCTTTGTGTTTGCTGTTCCCCATACCTGGAAGTCTTTCTTCTGAATCCTCTGATTATGGCTCCTCTTGTACTTCAGGTCTCAGCTCAGATGTTCCTTCTCAGAGAGGACTTTCCTGTCCACTCAGCCCCACCCCTCAGCCCTGTGTGGCCCTCCAGAGCCCCTCTTCCTCATTTTAGTTATTCCCCAGAGCCCTTGGTTTTCCCTTAAATCATTTTGTTTATTTATTTGGACTTTTCCCCTCCTTCTCCCCCATGGGCTGTGGATTCCAGGAGAGCTGCGATCTTGGCTGCGTTAGTCACTACATGGTCCTCAGAGCCCACTGTGGGCCTAGCATACTATAGGCTCCTTGTAGGAATATCAGTAAATGTCCTGTTGCACTTAGATTCAATCTAGAAGTGAGACCCACACCCTTGGTTCTGTTGAACCAATGAAGAATTCAAACTGGGCACAACAACAAAAAGAGCAAGTAACTTAACCCAGTCATTAGGTTCATTGGGTTCATTGGATCGATTGAGGGCAGGAAGAAAGGAGAGGGGCTAAGCAATGCCCCTTACACACTGAACCAATCAGAAGCTGGGTCTGAGCACTCGAAACACGCCTATACCAGAGCAACTAATCATAATGAAGTGGTGGCCAACAGAGAAGCCATGCCCCATGATGAAAATTGCCCAGACAGCCTCAGAAACTAAGCCAAGGGAAGTCCCAGGGCCATTAAGTAGGTTTGTGAGGGGTTATCGGAAAAGAGTGGAGAGTTGAAGTGTATGTGGGTGGAGTGGGGTGAGAGAGTTTATTTTTTTTAATTTTTTTTAACGTTTTTATTTATTTTTGAGACAGAGAGAGACAGAGCATGAACGGGGGAGGGGCAGAGAGAGAGGGAGACACAGAATCGGAAGCAGGCTCCAGGCTCCGAGCCATCAGCCCAGAGCTTGAAGCGGGGCTCAAACTCACGGACCGCGAGATCGTGACCTGAGCCGAAGTCGGACGCTTAACGACTGAGCCACCCAGGCGCCCCGGGGTGAGAGAGTTTAGAAGAGGAAAGTGAAGCAGCTGAAGGGAGAAATGGAGGGAGTAATGGGGGGGGGGTACAGAGAGGAATTATGAGAGGATAGAGGAAGATTGAATTGTGTCATAGAACCAGCAAGGGTATTATACAGGAACAAGGAGGTGTAGTGGGTTCTGGCTTGGGACAGTGTCCATTTTCAGTGCTTTTCTACGTAGAGGGGTTGGTTCAGCTGATCCTCATTTCCTGGGAATTCAGATGTTCCCTATCTGGGACCCGTTTCCTGTCTGCAGATTCTGCCCGTTCAGCGTTTCTTCCTCGGGCCAAGGTCCATGGCTACTGTCACTGAACCCACAAACCTGGAGTTCAAAGTCACTCCAACGCAGCCAGTCATCCTGACGTCCTTGAATCCCCCAGAAAAGGATTATTTGTTCCTCTCCATCATTGCCTTCTTCTTCTTCATTCTGTTGGCGATCCCAGGTCTCTTGTTCTCCCTCAAGGTGGGCACCATCTAGCTACCACCAACTCACATTGTTCCCAGATATACCTCCTCTGTCCTTTCCCCCCCACCTGTTCCTCCCCAGGGACCTCTTCATGGTCCTCCTGGAGAATTTACTCCCTCCTCCTTCATTATATAGCTGCCCTTACTCCTCCCCAGGGCCTCTTCTCTGCTCCTCTTCCTTTTTCCACTGGGGGACTGAACCAGCCCTTACCTCCCTCACACCAGCATTCCTGGACTTACATTCCTCACCTCTCCCCTGGGTTGCCCCTCCCCATCTCACTCCACCCTTGAAACATTCCCACCAGGTTGCCTTCATACCCACAGACCTGGGAAGCCAACTTTCATGGAAATCAGAGGAAGGCACAGATAAATTCCAGACTGGCCTTGGCCTTCAGCATCTCAAGCATCCTGGTGGGCTCCATTATGATCATTTGCTCCATTGTAGCTGCAGTCTTGAAACAGAAAATATGAGGTCATACTGAAAGCTCACCTCCTTCAAAAAGTCATGAACTGTACCTCCTAGAGCCTTTGAACTTGGACATCAATAACCTATTGTAATGGAGGAAGTCTCCCCTCCATTAGCACTTTTTAAGAGCAATAAAGTTTGAGGAGACTTGTGCTTTCTGCTCATATGCACATGTGTTCACATGCTTTTGTGTGTCCGCTTTGCTGAGTACCATAGGGCTTATCCATATATTCAGTGAACATTTATTGGGCAACCACTTTAGTGTGCCAGGCACTGTTTTAGACCTTGGTGATTCGGTGCTGATTCTGATAAATGAGGTATTTGCTTCTATAAAACTTATATTGAGGGGACACAGAAAAGAGTAATATAAAGCAGCAAGGTAGCTGAGGTCAGCACTGTCTAATAGAACTTTCAGCAACGATGGAGCCATTCTATCCAATATGGTATTTACTGGCCAAGCACCTGGAATGTGGCTAGTACAACTGAAGAACTCAATTTTTTTATTTAATTATAATGTATTTAGATTAAATTTGCCACATGTGGTTAGTGGCTACTGTCCTGGACAGCACAACTCTAGTTGGTGGTCAACATTATGAAAAAGAAAAAAAAAACCAGGATAAAATTGGGTGAGCAGGAAGAGGGACTTATGACAGAGTGGCTCAGGAAAGCCTTCACTGGGGACCTAATATTTGAGCTGTGACCTGAAGTGAGAAGAGAGAGCCACAGAAACATCTGGAAGAGAGGGCTAAGCAGAGCAGTTAAGTGCAAAAACTCAGGTAGGAAGGAGCCTGCCTTGTCCCTGGAATAGAAAGATTAGTGGGGCTGGGGTGAGCCATGGGAGTACTATAAAGTGAGGTCAGAGGAGGCCAGGAGGCAAGTCACAGCATCAAGGTCACAGGAGGAAGGCTGGATTTTAAGTGTGAAGTGAAGCCATTAGAGGTATTAAACAGGGAGAACACAGGCTCTGGTTTGTTTTTGTTTTTATTTTTTTTTGAAGTTTATTTATTTTTGAGAGAGAGACAGAGCATGAGCTGGGGAGGGGCAGAGAGAGAGGCAGACACAGAATCCGAAGTGGGCTCCAGGCTGTCAACACAGAGCCGGACGTGGGGCTTGAACCCACGAGCTGTGAGATCATGACCTGAGCCTAAGTCAGATGCTTAACTGACTGAGCCACTAGGTGCCCGGGCTCTGGTTTGTTTTTAAAAGATTGAGTTCAGGGGTGCCTGGGTGGCTCAGTCGGTTGAGCGGACGACTTCGGCTCAGGTCATGATCTCGTGGTCCGTGAGTTCGAGCCCCGCGTCAGGCTCTGTGCTGACAGCTCAGAGCCTGGAGCCTGTTTCAGATTCTGTGTCTCCCTCTCTCTCTGCCCCTCCCCTGTTCATGCTCTGTCTCTCTCTGTCTCAAAAATAAATAAACATTGAAAAAATTTTTTAAAAGATTGAGTTCAATGTCTAAATTGAATGCAGGGGCACCTGGGTGACTCAGTGGGTTAAGCAGTTAAGTGTCTGACTCTTGATTTTGGCTCAGGTTCATGATCTCATGGTTTGTGAGATGGAGCCCCCTGTCTGGCTGTGCCCTAGGCGTGGAGCCTGCTTAACATTCTCTCTCTCCCTGTCCCTCTGCCCCTCCCCCACTCACTCATTTGTGTGTGTGTGTGTGTGTGTGTGTGTGTGTATGCATGTGCACTTGTATGCACACATACACACTCAAAATAAATAAAATAAACTTTAAAAAAACACAAAAAATCTAAGCATAATATTAAAAAATGTTCATTGGACTTTACAAATTTTAAAACTTCTTCTTATGAAAATGATGTGGTTTGAAGTGGAGCTTGGCAGCCAAAGGCCAAGAAAGAATTCTTGAAAAAATTTCAGTGCAAAAGGGTGTTTTTATTATAGCACAGGGACAGGAAGCATGGGCAGAAAGAGCTGCACTGTGATTGTGAGAAGTGACTGATTATGTAAGATTTTCTATCCTTTGGAGGGGAGGGTGATGTTAGGGTTCCAGGAAATTGAGTCTATAGGTTTCTGGAGGTCTTGCTATTGGTAAGATTGTTGTTTTTTTTTTTTTTTTTTCTTATAAATCATTAAGGCAGTTGCAAACTGATGGAGACTCAGGTCCTGCATGACTGTGATCTCTATCAGTTAACCACTTGTTTTCCCCTTTCTTTGTTCCTGGAGAGCCAGGAATGGCACACATATCCCACCTGGGGGGAGGGGTGCAGGGTGTTAGCTTGTGCTTTGCCCTCAGCCCTCCTTTTGCTCCCTCATCAACAAGACCACTAAGTGAAAAAGCAAGTCACATGCATACACACACACACACACACACACACACACACAAATGAGCGAGTGGGGGAGGGGCAGAGGGACAGGGAGAGAGAGAGAATGTTAAGCAGGCTCCACGCCTAGGGCACAGCCGGACAGGGGGCTCCATCTCACAAACCATGAGATCATGAACCTGAGCCAAAATCAAGAGTCAGACACTTAACTGCTTAACCCACTGAGTCACCCAGGTGCCCCTGCATTCAATTTAGACATTGAACTCAATCTTTTAAAAACAAGGTGTGCAGGGATCTGTTTTTAGTAAGTCCTCCGGGTGGCTCTGATGTATGTATGCTCAAATTTGTGAATCACTGGGCTAAAGTGACCATTTAATAACATCTAAACTGAGCACTGTTTAGACTGGAAGGGGAACTGTCAGTAATATGCTAGTACCTGGCTGATCTGACTGGACAGCACAGGCACAGGGTGTAGTGCCATACTGGAGAGCAGGGGTGGGTCTAGGGAGACAGAGGAAGCACACAGGGTTTCTAAGTTACCCAGAGAGTGGAATATAGGGCCAGCAAGGGTATTATATGGGATCAGGGAGTGTCACGGGGTCCAGTTTCCATCAATGGTGGCCGTGGTCACTGTGGGGTGGGTATTTCCAGGGCCCTCCTGCTGATGTGGTCTCTTCTATGGCCCCCCGTTACTCAGCATCTGCTGACCCTTCTTGGTTTCCCTGCAGACCTCATTCTGTCTGCTAGAGTCCAAGCTACTGATGTCGGAGACCCAGAGTTCAAGGTCACTGTGATGCAGCCCATCTACAAGACAGCCTTCAACATCTCTGCAAAGGACTATACACTGCTTTCCCGTTTTTCTGTCTTCTGCTTCTTCCCACTGGGAATACTAGTGTTCTCCTGCTTGGTGGGTGGGGATAAACCATTGTCCCCCCACTCTGGGGAGTACCCCTAACCCCACCCCATCCCCCTTTCCACACCCCGGCACCCCTTGCCCAGCACCCCACCTGCCAGATACTAGCCCCAGCCATTCAGCACCCCGCCCTCCTTGCTACCCTGGGCCTTGTTCCCACCCCATTCACCACCCTGCTGACTCTGCTTCCTCCTGAAGATCCCCTCCATACCCCATTCCGTCTGGTCCTGCCTGGACCCCCTGCCCCACCCTGCTTCATTGCTTCCTCCTCTCCTCCACCTAATCCCTCCACCCCCAATCCCCATTATAGTCTCCAGCTTCTCTCTTGTGGTTCCTTACCCTGTTTCACCCCTTTTTAGGAAAATATCAGCCTGTCTTCACTTCCACAGGCACAGGAAGCAAATAGTTTGGAAGACAAAGTCATAGCAAAGAAAAATGCTTTGCTGGCCTTGTGCTTCAGCATTGTGGCCTTCATTCCAAGTCTGTTAATGTCCCTGTTCATCTTTATGACACCAGACAATAGAAGAACCACGAGCCAGGACACCTCTTTGGCATGCTCTGTGCCCTCACAGTGCCAAGTCCTTCCTGCTCTCCTGGGAACCTTTGGAGTCAGGCTTGGACATTAGTGAGCTGCCCTGCCCCCTCCACCAGCACTTCTGAGATCAGTACCTACGATGCCTTCTGCATGATTGTGCATATTTGTGTGTGTGGTTGGGATATGCCCTTCCACAGCCCTGTGTACTAACAGCTCCTGTAAGTATCCTGGGAATTTCATTTATTTGTTCAGCAGCCATTATTGCACACTTTCTGTGTGTTAGGTATTGTTCTAGAGCCTAAGAATGCAATGCTGAGCAGGACACATTAGACCACTACCTCACAAAATACATGTTATTTTGACAGAAGCTAGGACATAAATAAGAAAGTGCAAATCAATGAAATTACTCCAGAGCATCATAAATAATTTAAAGGAAATAAAACAGAGAAGCTGGGGAATGGGAGGTATACATGATAATGTGTTCAGGAAAAGCCTCTCTTAGGAGGTGACGTTTGAGCTGTGGCCTGAAGCATGAGAAGGAGAGGCCTATGAAAGTATCGGGGAGAAGAGAAATCCAAGCAGACAGAATACCAAGTATAACTTCCTGAGATAAGGAAGAGTAGGAAAAAGGGAGAAGCCAGCATGCCTGGAGGACAGCCACGGGAGTATGTTAAGTCCATATAGAATGGTCATCAGGAACAGACCCCCCAGGGTCATGAGGTCATGGTGCTCATGCCCATGGTAAGGAGTGTGGATATCAAGTGTGAAGAGAAGCCGTTGGAGGTGTAAGCAGGAGAGCCCAAGATGTGACTTCTATCTTAAAATATCCAAATTCCATACCTGTACGATTTAGGGTTATGGAAGACCATTTTCCTCCCATAACACTCACGGATAAAGGGATAAACTAAAAATTCACATTTTAAAGGCATAAACGAGCTATGGAATCTAAAGAGTAAACTCTGAAGAATTTAAAATCCAACGAGGGAACTATCTCTCTCTTAAGTAAGCAGAAATCAGCAGCTTTTCTTTCTCGGGATTTTTTCCAAATGTCTGTCCAGATGGATTAAGGACCGAGCCTGTGACAGAGAGACTGTTCTGAAGAAAGAGAAAACAGCAAAGTTTTCCAAGGCCAAGTGGGCTGGTGTGACAGATTGAGAGCTGGAGTGCCCCCAAGTTCACAGCTGATAAATACAATATCTGAAGTCAAATTATTTCCCTGGGCTTAGCAACATCCTGGGTGCAGGAGAAAAGATCAGAAAAATCAAAATCAATTTGATAGAACTCATCCAACCTGAAGCACAGAGAGGAAAAGGAAGGGGAAAAACTGTCATAGCTGCCACTGGAGTCCTTGGGTTAAAAAATTTCAATATTTGAAGAGATAATGGCTGACAAATTTCCCTAAATCATGAGAAACGTGAACCCATAAATTCAAGAAGTTCAGAAAAGTCCAGAGAGAAAAATTTAAAGCAGCTGTATCAGTCAGGATTCCCCAGAGAAGTAGAACACAGAGATAGAGATGCAGAAAGAGAGAGAAAAGAGATTTATTTTAAGGAACTGGCTTATGTGGTTGTGGGGACTGGCAAGTTAGAAATTTCTAGCACAGGCTAGTAGGCTGGAAATTCAAGTGAAAGGTTGATGTTGCCCTCTGAAGTCCAAAAACCACAGGGCAGCCCAGCAGGCTGCAAATTCAGGCTGGATGTCTGTTTACAGTCTTGAGGTAGAATTTCTAATTTTCCAGGAAACTGCAAGTGTTTGCTCTTGAGGCCTTCAACTGATTGGATGAGGCCCACCCACATTCTGAAGGGTATCTGTTTTACCTGAAGTCAACTGATTGTAAATGTTAATCACATCTACAAAATACCTTTACAGCAACATCAAAACTAGTGTTTTGCCAAACAACTGGGCATCATAGCCTAGACAATTTGATACATAAAACTAACCATCACAGTAGCCGCAGAAAAAAAGATACCTGGACTTCAAAGGAACAAAAATAATTAAGACTATATTTTCCCCCAACTTTATTGAGGTTTAATTGACAAAATTGTAAGGTATTTAAAGTGTAAAATGTGATGATTACATATATATGGAAAGGGCTCCCCCCCATCAAGTTGATTAACACATCGTCACTTGACATATTTATTTACCATTTTTGTGTGTAAGAATATTTACATGTACTCTCTTAGCAAATTTCGATTGTACAATATAGTGTTATCAACTGAGGACTATATTCTAATAATAATTAGAGGGGCACCTGGGTGGTTCAGTCAGTTGAGCATCTGACTTTGGCTCAGGTCATGATCTTACAGTTTGTGAGTTTGAGCCCCATGTTGGGCTCACTGCTGTCAGCATAGAGCCCCCTTTTGATCTTCTGTCTTCCTCTTTCTCTGCCCCTCCCCACTCACGCACTCTCTCTCAAAAATAAATAAACATTAAAAAAATAAATAATTAGAAACCAGGAAACAATAGAATGACATTTTCAAAGCAGCCAAAGAAAAAAGTCGTCACACCTGGAATGAAAAAGACATCAGTGGTGGGTGGCTGGCAAGCTGAGAGAACAACCAGGTGAAAGTACCTAACATTTAATAACATAGTTTTTGTTTTCCTGTATTTATGTTTATGGTTATTCTCTCTTTATGGTGAAATATACCATTCTTTTTAAATTATTTAAAATTTTTGGAAAGATACTGGTTATAAAGTGATTTAGAGTTCCCTTGTTAAAAAATTGTTTTTATTGAGGTATAATTGACATATAACATTATACTAGTTTCAATATTTGTACGTATTGCAAAATGATCACCCCAAAATGTCTGATTAACATCCATCACCATACACATACAGAACTTTTTTTCTTGTGATGAGTAAAGTTTCCTTTTGAAAGCAATTTATTTACCTTTTTTTTTAAAGTTAGTTAAAGAGAAGTACTATGTATGTCATAGTACAACTGGGAATAGTGGCAACTTAGACAAGATTGTTCTGCCCCATTCTATTATTCACATTAATCTGACAAACAAGAATTGTACCCAGATGAAGACATGGGCCCAGAGTGGAAAGAAGAATGAAACCCCAACAAAATACATTTCCCTTCTATGCACAATGTATAAACACACACACACACTGCAAAAATCAGAAAGCATGTGTATTTAGCCAAAGTAAAATGTATTTAGTTGAAAAATGTCCTGATTTCTTTTTTAAAGTAGGCTCCTATGCCCAGTGTGGGGGTAGAACTCATGACCCAGAGTTGTATCTCTCTCAGCTGAGTCAGCCAGGTGCCCCTCTTGATGGTTATTTATTTATGTAGGCATGTATGTATGTATGTATGTATGTATGTATGTATGTATTATTCCCAGCCTTGCACTGTGGAGTTACAGAAGTGCAGAGCAGGGGAAAGGGAAGGCCTTGAAATGGTGGAAGATACACCCCACGGTGGAGAGTGACTAGGAGGTCAGGCTGGTGGCTTCCATGTCCCTCAGCAGGTGGGTCTCTTGGGTCCTGAATAGTATACTGTTGGCTTGAATCATGGCTAGAAGTTCCCTGGCTGGTAAGCCCCTTGGCTGAAAAGTGCTTTGTTGTGCCCTGGGCTAGTAAGCCAGATACTAAGGGCAGGAAAATAAGATAGACAGCGGCTATGCTCATGGCGAGTCAGCACAAGTAAGAACCAGGGCTAGCTGTGAAAATGTCCCCACTTCCACTTCCTCACTTGTGTCATTTTCCTTGGCATCCCTGGTTTGTGGGGGTGATGGGTAGACCTGGTTTCAGCATGCCAGCTGATGGGCGGGGATAAAGGTAGGGGGGAAAGGCCAGGGCTGGGAGGCTGGAGCCACTAAGGGAAAGCCCAGGTTCCTGCTCATTACCTGATGAAGGAGGAGTTGTGGTAAGCCTACAGCAGTTTCTAAAAGTTGAAGTGGTGCTAGTATTTCTATGGAAGGAAGCTAAACAAGACAGGACGGGACCAGATGCGCTGTCAACTCCTCTACGACGTATTTAGACTCTCTGTAGGTGTGCATGTATGCGGAGGAGGCTCCGTGCCACTTTCCACACTTAGGATCCCTTCCCTCCCAGGCCTCCACAGCTAGCCTGGACCTCCCAGGCTCCTGAGAGTCCAGGTGGAACCTAGGGCGGGGGGGGGGAGGGGGGGGGGGGCTCTTTCCCTGCTCTGGCTCCTGATTGGCTGGAAGGCCAAGCGCCAAGGAACTTGCTTTGGGCTGATGCCACTGGTTCAGCCCCATCATTTTTTCCTCTTTTCGTGATTGGCTGACAGTGAACAGGGGGTGTGTCCTGGTTAGTTACACCGTCCTGATTATGCTGGCTCTGCCCCATTCCTCTGCTGTTTCTGGACTGGCTGACGGTGGTGGACAGAGACGTTCTTACTGTCTTGATTAGGGTGGTCTAGCCTCACTTCTTGATTCCACCTTTGTAGTTGGCTGGAAGTTGGAAGAAACTTTGACCAAAGAAATCCCATTCCCCCACCACCTACGAATTTTGGCTCCGGGATTGGACGATTGGATCAAGAGGCTTGTTCCCCTTGTTAACCTTAAGTATAAAACATTATTTTACCAATGCAAATGGGTTTATTCAGGAAACACAGAGCATTACAATTTGGGACATGCAAACTATGACAAAACCATAGGCAAATCTAGCAAACAAAGGAGAGGACCGTTATTTTATGGAGAAGGAGGAGAAAGTTGGGAGGGGTTGTTTTGAACCAGTCCATTGCAGAAAAGGTGTTTCTCATTGGCTGAGTTGCAGGGGTGGTTGATTTCTTGTAGGAGATGCACTGTGCATCTTTTCCCCCTGGGTCTGTAGTTGTGATTCTTTCCTGTCGCTGTGGAGGAGTCCCCTGTTGGGGTCTGTAATTGGACACTTCTTCCTGTAATTGACCTGGAGTGGTACAGTGAGAGAGCTCCACCTTCTGGCCTAACATTTCAAACGAAGTTTGCCTTCATTAATTTCCACACCTTCATCCCTGGCTTTTGAGCCCCGTTATGAGCTTTTGTATACTTCTCCACCTAAGAATACCTTTTCTAACTCCACTTTTCTCAAGCTGCCCATCCAGGGGTGGGGAGTGCGGTGCTGGCCTGTCCTAATCACAAAATGCAGCCCTTAAGTCCTCAGGGTTTGTATCTATGTGAGCTTTGTCTTCAACTAGCCCATCCATGCATGCCTTCATTCAGCAGAAAGTGAACCATCTGCTGTGTACTGGGCTCTGTGCTGGGCACTGGGCACACTCAAGAAGGCAAAACACTGCTGAACCCATCCCCTTTCTAGAAGCTCCCTTTTCGGTTGCCTCCTGACCCCCCACTGCCCACCCTTTCCTGGTTCTCCTCATACCTCTCAGACTGTGCTTTTATCTTCTTTAATAGCGTGGCTCCCAGAACAAGTCCAGGCCCTGCCCTCTCCTCCTTGCTCTCCTCCCCACCCTTGCCAGAGGCTCTCACCTCCCTTATCTCCCTTTACCCTTTCTGCCCCACAAGGCCCTCGTCACACTTCCCCATTGCAGCCTCTCCCAGAAGCTCCAAGACCCCTTATTCCTACACAGGCTTTAGCACTTCCCCAAACCTACCTCTTCTTCCGGGTGCCTCACCACCCCCAGGCCAGATACTTCCGGCCCCAGCCCATGTCTCCATAGGAGGTCTCCTTGAGCCTCCCTCCCCCAGTTGCCCCCTCCTCTCCCCAAGGCCCTTCCCCAGCCTCCTGCCCCAGGTTCTCATCCCAGTCTCCCCCTGAGCATCCTCCACATGGCAACTGGGGGCATCTCCTTGAAACCCAATCCTCACATGCTCCTCTTCTGATCGGACTTCAAATGCCTTCAGCTGCTCCTAGACTAAAATCCTAACTCCTCCTCCCGGTCCACAAGGCCCCACAAGAACCACCCCCTGCCCTCACGTTCTGCTACCCTCCCCTCACTAACCTTATCCAGCCTCTCTGCCTCCCCTCCTTGCTGACCCTCAATATTACCTTGTTCCCAGATCAGGGCCTTTGTTCTCCTGTTCCTTCTCCTAGATTACTCCTGGCGTCTCCTCATCCTTAGGACCTTAAGGACCTCAGAGACCCCTCTGCAATACCCAGTCTAATTCAGCATCGTCCCCTCTGCCTCTCTCCTTAGTACCCTGTTATTTTCCTTCATATTCTTCTCCCAGTTTGCCAGTAAATATGTAATGCTGCCCCTCCTGCTGGGGTGTGAGCAGGACCGTGACTGTTTATTTCACTGCAAATCCCCGTGCTTGGCACCTAGTAGGTGCTCAATAAATATCCCATAAATCATCAAGCAGAGTATAGTTTTAATGTGAGGCCCGTCTGTGAAATGGTGTCTGCTGTGATCCTGTGTGTTCACACAGGAAGGCTTTCTAGCCAGGCTGCTTGGGTTCGAATCCTGCCTCTGCCACTTCCTAGCTGTGTGACCTTGGGCAAGTCATATGACCTCTCTGGGCCTCAGTTTCTTCACAGGAAAATAGAGATAAGCACAGTACCTTCCTCATAAGGTTGTTCTGGGGATGAAATGAGCTCACACAAGCGCTTACAGCGGGGCTAGGGCAGTGAGATCTCAACGAGTGTCACTGTTGCCCTGGGCTTCCTGTCATTGTGTCTGTTTGAGTCTGCCCCTCTGCTTTATGTTGGGGTAGCGCGTCTTTGGCGGACAAAGAACAGCATCCCAAGGCAGGACCACGTGTCCATGTTAGTATTTGTGGCTAGGATTGCTGCCACATACATGTCTCTGGGACCCTGAGATTTATTTTATTTCTTTCAACTAAAGTTTATTGAGTGCCTATTTGCTGTTTCCCATCAGTCAAAACAAAACACGGGTGGCTGGGTGGCTCATTGGGTTAAGCAGCTGACTCTTGATTTTGGCTCAGGTCATGATCTCAGAATTGTGAGATCGAGCCCCGCCCCAGGCTCCGCTGGAGCCTGGTTAAGATTCTCTCCCTCTCCCTGTACCCACTCCCGCCTGTAGCTCTCTCTCTAAAACAAACAAACAGACAGACAAAAATCCCTGTCCTCATGGAGTTCACATTCTATCAGGGGGATTCAGAAAACACACAAGAAACCCAATAGATAAGAGCAATTACATAGTATGTGAGAAGGTAACTGAGACAGAGGTGCAGGGGGACCACAGGTCATAGTTCTAATTCAGCTAGTCAAGGAGCTCACACTGGGAAGGTAACATTTGTGCAAAGACCTGATGGAGGGAGAGAGGGAGCCATGTAGGTGTTGGAGGAAGAGCATTCCCAGAGGAGGAAAAGGGCACATGCTAAGGCAGGAGGCTGTCTGCTGGGTCTGAGGCACAGCAGGGAGTCAGTGTGGCTGGAGTGGGGGAAGCAGAGGTCTGGGAGGCCACAGGCCAGATCGTTGGCCTTGGGCACCATTGTGCGGACTTTGCTTTCAAGAGTCAGGTGGAGCTACTGAAGGGTTCAGCCAGAAGAGCCCAGACCTCAGGGGTTCATGGGCTCCCTCTGGCTGTGGGTGGAGAGCAGACGATAGGAGCAGGGAGACTGGGAGGGAGGCTGCTGTGATGTCCAGGCAGGAAGGAATGGAGATGGAACCAGCATGGGAGCGGCGTAGGGAGACATGGTTGGATTCTGGATGTGATTTTAAGATCCCAGATAAGGACAGCTTGGCAGTTTCCCGAGGATGGTCAACCTTCCCACATCTGGACGAAAGTGGGAGAGGAGTAGAGCACGGGAGATGTGGCTGCCAGCTTAGCCAGGCTGGGGCCAGACCTTGTCTCTGCCAAACCCGTTGTGGCTCCTATACCAGCCTGAAAGGGAGCAAGAAGCAAGGTTCTCTGCCTGCTCTGCCCCTCTCTTCAGTCTTCCCAAGGCCTGGAGATGGTGGGGGTGGGGGTGGGGGTGGGGGTGGGGGGGAAGGGTGACCTGCCCATGAGGCGAAGGGCATTGCTGAATCCACTATCTTATCTGAGAGACCAAACACAGACCAAACGTCACGGTCACAGTGAGTTCTTTCACTCAGTAAACACTCCCTGGGCTGGGTGATACAGGGCACAAGGCAGTGACTGAGACTTCGTGGATCCTATTCTCATGAGGCAGGGGGGAAATGAGACCAGCCGAGAGTGGCCAGGCTTGTGATGGAGGAATTATGGGCCAGAGGGGTCAGGGCTGGGATGGGGAAGCCCAGGGGCCTGTGGGAGCCCAGGGGAGGTACTTGATCCAGCTGGCAGGTGGTCCAAGGAGGTTCCCTAGAGGAAAGGACATCTGTGCCGGAGCACAAAAGACAAGTAGCTGAATGTGGGTAGGGGGTAGGGGGTAGGGGGAGTGTTTCAGGTGGAGGAAGCTTCAGGTGCCAAGATGTTGAAATGACAATTTTGGTAAACAGAGGGGCTGCGTGGGCTGCATCCCAAAGCTTGACAGGGGAAGGCATGTGGGAAGGAGGCGCAGCCAGGGGTCTGAGCCCATCAGGACTTGTAGGGTGCTGAGTCCCTAAGAGTGTGTGTGGTCACGATTCAGGAGACCCTCTAAAACCCACTCCACATTCACCATCCATTTAAAAGTCTATCCTCTGCCCTCTCTTTCTTAGGGGCAAAAAAAATCACTTCTGACCATTAATTGTTCTTGAAAAAGTCTCCAGTGATCTGTGTGTCTCCGGCTCCAAGAAATCTTGCACCTACTGTGTTCAGTAGATGGTGTCGCACTTACAACCTTCTTGTGAGACGTCTTTGCCCCCAGGTTGTGCCGGGAGGTGCCCATCAGACTGAGATAGACTCCACTCCGGGTCCCAACAGCACACCTCCTGCTTTACCCAGATCCTGCCTGTGGGCCACAGCCTGTGTCCCCCAGAGACAGGGTCAGAGTCGTTTGGATGCACAATGAAAGAATAAATGCACGAGGAAAGACTCCCACAAGACGCAGACCTGGAGTGACGCCAGGGGCGGGGGGGGGGCAGTGAAAGTATTTAACTGTGGACATGGCCGGACACTGAACAGTTGGAGTGGACAAGGCCATGGGGCTGGGCCAGCAGCCTCTTTAAGTGGCCGGCTGCGGATGTGGTGGGGGGCTCAGGCGGTGACTGTGTTTTCATTACCGAGTGCCAGCTGTGCCTGTGACAGCATTTTGCGTGGAAAATAAAGAGATCATAGAATAGCCCTCTGGTCATTCCCTAAGCCTCTGGATATCCTCCAAATGTCTACCCCGGTCCAGATCACTTAAAGGCTCAAAAATGAGGCCCATCCTGCCACAACGCTCTGAGATGGGCGTGTATCACTGCTGTGTTCCTGCTAAAAGCACATGATCTGAATCTAATCATGGGGAACCGCCGGCCAAGCCAAACTGAGGGAACTTCTACAAAATAATGGACTGATACTTTTCCGAAATGGCAAGGTCTGGAAAGACAAGGAAAGAGTGAAGAAATGTCACAGATTGGAGGGGACTGAGGAGACACGGCAACTAAAAATGTCAAGTGTGATCCCGGACCACGAAAAGGACATGAGAGGGAAAATAGGAAATTCACATACATTCCCTAGATTAGCTCATAATGTCATGTCAGTGTGAACATCCTGCATCTGACCGTTGGACCACGGTCATGTAAGAGAGTGTCCATATTCGTGGGAGACACGTGCCTACATGTTCACGGATAAACAAGCATCCTGTCTCCAAGTTACTCTCAAGTGGTTCAGCCCAAGCTTAAAAAAAAAAACTATTCTCTCTCGCTCTGACTCTCTCTGTGTGTCATCTATCATTCCTCTAGAAACCACCAACTGATAAGATCATTCAATTTAGCTGAAAGGTAGGCAGGTATTCATTTTCTCCCTGTAACGTGTGGGTCTGAAATATTTAAAAATAAAACATTGAAAAGGAACATAGTAAAACTAAGAAATGAAAATAAAGGGACAAATGGAACAGAGACTAGAGGAAGACAGTCCCTGATTATGACAGAGGTCTGCACGTGTCGAGGGTCAGCCATCTGTTGCCAGTGATTGTGCCTTGGTCTCTCCACCTGTGACTTAGGTTGTGGTGGTCCTGAATCATATTTGCCCCAGGCTCTGGATGCTTTCGGAGGTAGGGGCCTGGTTGGCAGGGTGGAAGGGCTAGAGAGAGCAAGGGGAACCAAGGAATTCCCAGTGACTGAGACTTCCTGAGGGCCTGCCCAATACTCCATTTTTGCTAATGAATATTCCACATCCAACAGTGTCTTCTGACCATCTGCTGTGTGTCTGAGGACACTGTTCTGGGTGCTGTGTGTATAGCAGCAAACGCAACCAAGTCCCAGTCTTCCTTCTCATGTGACAAGATCGACAGCAAACAAATGAGAATAAAATACAGTGTCAGGTTGGGACAAGGGGTGTGAGTAAAGCAGTGTCAAGGGCATGGAGCCTGATCAGGGTGAAATATTGGAAGGACTATCTGAAGAGATGACATTTGAACTGAGACCTGACGGCGAGAAAGAACCATGAAGATTTCTAAAGAAGAGAGCATCAGGCAGAAGGACCTGCAAGTGCAAAGGCCCTGGGGCAGGAATTACCTTGGCCTGTACAAAGCGCAGCAAGAAGGCCAGTGCCTGTTGAACCGTAGTAGAAACTGAGCCAGGTGAGGTGAGCCAGGGCAGGATCTTGCAGGAATGACTTGAGAGTTTATTATGAGCGAGAAGGGAAACCCCTGGAGAGTTGTAAGCAGAGGAGCGACGTGACACAAAGAGCTTCACATGTGTGGTTCAGAGAGCTGAAGCCCCCCAGTGCAAGCAGACTCATTGTAAGGGCACTCAGTGTGACTTCACCCCACCAGTCTCCTCTCTGGGGGTCCCCTGTAGCAGGAGATGGGATGACCAGCTGGGTGGGTATGGGGAGGAGGTTGCGCTGCTCAACAGCTTAAACTTTCCCAGGTGACCTGCCTCAGGAGAAAAGGACGTCGCCAGAGCAATTATCTTATCAGATATACCCGTGCCTGGCCTGAGATACACGTCCGTGCTGTGAGGCCAAGCATGAGATATCAAGAACCTGCCATTCCAGCAGTCCAGATCCTCACTGCTGCCCACAGAGGTGCCCGCCCGGGGGACCTCAAACCTGGCACCAAAACCAACATCGAGCCGGGATCCTTGGAGACGTCTTTTCCCCACTCTGTTCCTTGGTTTCCCCACGCGGGCAGGTTGGGGTGGAGATGGGAGCACCTGTAATGGCTACGGCTGGATGTGTGGGGCACCTCCGGGACCCCCTTGAACCTCTCCAGGCCTTGGTTTCCCTTGTGCACAACGGGAATGTTAATGCCGCCCACACAGGGGTTTGTTGCAGGGACCCCCACGGTCACATGTGTGCAGGGCCTGGCTCACACTTGCCACCGACTGCTGATGTGAACTGAGGGCTTCTTCACTGGTGGTCTCATACGAGAGCCAGGCTCCGGGGTCAGACCTGGGCTGGAATCCTGTCCCTGGTACTTAGTCATCACAGCCTTAGACCAAGTCCTTAACCTCTCTGTGCCTTGGGTTCTTCATCTGTACAATGGCGGCCAATAAGAGAACATAACTTTATAGGGTGAGGAGCTAATGAAACATCCACACGAAGCACACTGGGCAGAGCCAGAACACGGGAAGTCCTCTCTAAATGACAGTTATTACAGCAACCGTGGTGAGCGCACTCCCCCTCCAGGAGTCAGGCATGGGCAGCGTGGCCTGGAAGAGGACCCTGCAGCCAGCCCACCTGGTTCTGAGTCCTGACCCTTCCACGTCCGAGCTTGCGGACAACAGGCAAGTGACTTAACCATCCCGTGCCTCAGTTTCCCCATCTCTGTGGTAGGGAGAGGAAAGCATAGTACTCGTCTCAAAGGGATGTTGTGAGGTTACATTAGTTAATACAGGAAAGCCCTGAGCCCGGTGCTTGGCACGTGATGAACACCGTATGTTTGCTGTTCTTGTTGTTACGATGGACATCCTCAGTGGTCCCCTGATCTCAGTGGTAGGTTGAGATGGGTCTGGGCAGGTTGGGGCAGCTCAGTAGGTAATACCTGAGCTGCTTAGGCCTGGAGGTCACCCCAAGGAGCCCCACAATCAGCTGTAATTGGGGCAGTCTTGCTCCACCTCCTCCCTCCCTGGGTATATCAGGGCCAGTCCAGACCCTAGGCTCTGTCTCGGCAAAGGAGGGTGGCTGCACCAGGCACTATGGGGAAGGCAGTGAGTGGGGCCCGGAGTCAGGGGTCGGGAGGCTGGAGGCTGGAGGCAGGAGTTTCAGCGGGACCTGATGCCTCCCCGCTCCTCTCATCCCCAGGAGAATTACGAGATGTACTCAGTAGAGCTGGGTCCTGGCCCTGGTGGGGACATGGCAGCCAAGATGAGCAAGAAGAAGGCAGGCAGTAAAGGAGGCAAGAGGAAGGAGAAGCTGGAGAACATGAAGAAGGAGATGGAGATTGTGAGCAGGGGGCGAGGGGGCTGGGTGGGGGGCAGGAGTGCGGCCGGTGAGAGCTGGACAGTGACTGTCCTGCCCCCACCACGCAGAACGACCACCAGCTGTCAGTCGCGGAGCTGGAACAGAAATACCAGACCAGTGCGACCAAGGTGAGCTGGGCGCAGAGGGAGGGGTGCGCGCAGAGAAGGGGAGAGAGGGAGAGAGAGAGAGGAAGAAAAGGGAGAAATGCATTAGAGAGAAAGGGCCAAATAGAGGGATGGAGTAGGAGAAGCAGATAAAAAGAGGCAGAGAGGCAGAGACAGAGAGAGACAAAGAGGCAGATAAGAGAGAGAAGCAGAGCAGAGACAACAGGAAGAGAACCAGGCAGGAAAATTGAGAGAGACTCGGTGGAGGGCAGGGGGAAGGGGCAAGACAGAGGCAAGGATGACAAAGAAACGAAGAGGCACAAGACAGAGGGGAGAAGAAGGGAAAGAGACAGACAGAAGAGCTACTCCCACCAAGGAGCGTGTGGTGAGACGAAAGCCCTTGGAAGCCACTGCGACCACCTGCCCTGTCCCCAGGGCCTGACTGCCAGCCTGGCCGCGGATCTGCTGCTGCGGGATGGGCCCAATGCCCTGCGGCCGCCGCGTGGTACCCCTGAGTATGTCAAGTTCGCCCGGCAGCTGGCCGGTGGTCTGCAGTGCCTCATGTGGGTGGCTGCTGCCATCTGTCTCATTGCCTTTGCCATCCAGGCCAGTGAGGGGGACCTCACCACCGACGACAATGTGAGTAGCAGCTGCTGTGGGCAGACGTGAGACACAGGGAACTGGAGGATAGAGAACATTGAGCATGGACTCAGGATGCGAGGGATACAGGATGGGGACACAGACACATGGAAATGCAGTTCCAAGACATAGGTCACGGGGGGCAAGAGGAGGGGGAGATGAACGATACTGGGATATGGGGCAGACCCGATGACACAGGTCACAGGGGACACAGAGAATGTATCTCAGATATGGGGGACACAGGTGGGGATACAAAGACGTAGAAATACAATACTTAAGATATGCAACTTGGGAAACAGAAGACACAGGACAGACCAAGGGCACAAGGGACATGGGACTCAGACATGGGACACAGGGCATAGGGACATAGGGGACAGAAGACTCAGGACACAGTGCCTAGAGAGACATGAAGCAGACAAGGAAGCACAGAGACAGAGAATATTGAAATGTGGGACAAGAGGACATTGGATATATGACAGGGGTCAGAACAAGAGACGTGGGAACTTAGGGATGTGTGGCATTGACAGGGATTTGAAAGTCATAGGACATGTGCCACCAGATGGGGACTTAGAGGTACACAGACATGGGGAGACGTTGGACATAGGGACTTGGAATTTGGAACATGATCGTGGAGTCCACAGAATATGAAGCATAAGATCGACAGCATACTAACATGGAAATGGGGACAGGAGGGTGCACTTTGGGGCACAGGGCACATAGAGGTGGCACACAGATTGTGAAAACACAGAACACGAAACTTGTAACACAGGGACTATAGGGCATGAGAACATGAGGGGACAGAGGACAGCAGACATGTGGAATACAAGACTCAAAAGGACGCAGGAAAGGATGCATGGTGACACGGGGCACAAGTCGTAGGATATGGGGACATGGGGGATGTAGGGTTCAGGACCCAGAGAATATGGGATATAGGTACACGACACTGGGAATACAGGGAAGCTGAATGTGGGACGTGGAGAACACAGGCACAGGGAACACAGGCCATGGGGAACAGTGCATGTGGTGGCTAGTAGAGCAGGGAAAACCACAGGGGTGACCCCAAGAACACCGGGGGACAGGGAGCAGGCGGGTGCCCCTGCGCAGGGATCTTCCGGCCCCTTCTCGTCAGCCTGGCCCCCTTCCTGCCTCTACCCAGCTGTACCTGGCACTGGCCCTCATCGCCGTGGTCGTGGTCACCGGCTGCTTTGGCTACTACCAGGAGTTTAAGAGCACCAACATCATTGCCAGCTTCAAGAACCTCGTGCCCCAGGTGGGTCCCCATTCAGTTCCCTGTGTGCACTCGGGCGGGCGCAGGGAGGCTCCTGGCGTCTGTCTGTGTGGGCCTTCCCACCAGGCCCAACCTGCTCCCAGCCTGTAGCCTCCCGCTCCGCCCATAGGTCCTCCACAGCTCCCTCTTTGCATCTCCCCGCCTTCCCCTGCACTCAGTGACCTCCACCCCCACCCCTGCCCACCTCAACCCTGTGCCCCTGCCCCACAGCAAGCAACTGTGATCCGAGATGGGGACAAGTTCCAGATCAATGCAGACCAGCTTGTGGTGGGCGACCTGGTGGAGATGAAAGGCGGGGACCGAGTGCCAGCGGACATCAGGATCCTCCAGGCCCAGGGCTGCAAGGTGGACAACTCCTCGCTGACTGGAGAGTCTGAGCCGCAGACCCGCTCGCCCGAATGTACACACGAGAGCCCCCTGGAGACCCGCAACATCGCCTTCTTCTCCACCATGTGCCTTGAAGGTCTGTGAGGCTCCTGCCCGCCCCCCCCCCGGCTGACCACACTGCCTCCACACTCCCCACGGCTGCCTCCACTCCCCTTCTTCTGCCATGTATGAAGCCCCCCTGCCTGCCCACCTCGCGTGACCACCCCCTCTTCGGGGCGTCCTGCCCCTCTATCTCCCATGACTTCCCCTTCTGCAGTTCACACTGTGTGCACACCCCCATTGCCGCCCACCTGTCCCTGAGGCACCCTCTTGGGCCCGCTGCAGGCACGGCACAGGGCCTGGTGGTGAACACAGGTGACCGCACCATCATTGGGCGCATTGCATCACTGGCATCGGGAGTAGAAAATGAGAAGACCCCCATCGCCATTGAAATCGAACATTTTGTGGACATCATCGCAGGCCTGGCCATCCTCTTCGGCGCCACATTTTTTGTGGTGGCCATGTGCATTGGCTACACCTTCCTGCGGGCCATGGTCTTCTTCATGGCCATTGTGGTAGCCTACGTGCCCGAGGGGCTGCTGGCCACTGTCACGGTGAGTTGGGGAGACAGAAAAGAGGTGCAGAGAGCTGAGAGGCTCGTCCATCTGCGTGTTCATTCATCCAGGGTTGCCTCCATCGTCTCCCTATTTGTCCTACCACCCCCTCACTTCCCACCCACACACCTTCCCACCAACCATCCTCCCCACCCCCTGTCTCTCCATCTATCCATCCATTCAGCAAACACTCACCAACGCTAGTCTGGGCCATACCCTATACCAAACGCTGAGGACTCACAGATGAACAGGACGCATCCTTGACAGGAGGAGGCTGAGGTCCAGTGTGGGCAGCCCTCAACAGTTAGCACCCAGTCCAAGACCAGCCCCAGAGGAGGTTCAGAGGATGTCTGCTTTCTCAGTTTGGTTGTGTTGATAAGAGAACCTACAGAACCGCAGCCTGGGCAGCTTAGAGAGGGGCCTAGTTATGTCTGTCTGGGCAGATTGGGGAGGTGTCCCAAGTGGAAGAAAGCACAGGCCGGAAAAAACAGAGGCAAGAAAAGCATGGGTTTTGCCGAGGAATGCTGTGTACACAGTACTGTGGCTGGGATGCAGGCTCCCCGTGCTGTGAGAGAAGGGAAGGACTAGAAGCAAGGATGGGGCCCCCTACCTGCGCTTCTCACCCCTTCTCCCAGGTCTGCCTGTCCCTGACAGCCAAGCGACTGGCCAGCAAGAACTGTGTCGTCAAGAACCTGGAAGCAGTGGAGACACTGGGTTCCACATCAGTGATCTGCTCTGACAAGACAGGGACCCTCACTCAGAACCGCATGACTGTGTCCCATCTCTGGTTTGACAACCACATCCACTCGGCTGACACTACGGAAGACCAGTCAGGTGTGGGGGTGGAACGAGACGGGGCTGGGGCAGGATCTGGTAGACGCTAGAGACCTGGAAGGGAGCTCTGCGGTTACTGAAGGGAGTCTGGGGAGGGATCTGCATTAATGGAGTGGGGCTCCATCCCGATCGGGGCAAGGGTCTGTGAGGCTTTAGGTCTGCAAAGGGGCTTGGGATTGGGTCTCCTAGGAAACTCAGTACTGGGTCTGGAGAGAAGGCTCTGTCCTGGGGTATGAGGAGGGGTTTGGGTCCCACCCAGGTCTGGGAGGTGACCCTGTCCTGAATCTAGAGAGAGGGACTCGGTTCTGGTATGGGAGAGCGCTGCTCCGGGTCTGGGGCCCGCGAGGAGTCCCCTCGCGGCCCCAGCCTGGACGCCTGGTCTGCAGGGCAGACGTTTGACCAGTCCTCGGAGACGTGGCGGGCGCTATGCCGCGTGCTAACGCTGTGCAACCGCGCTGCCTTCAAGTCGGGCCAGGACGCGGTGCCGGTGCCCAAGGTGAGACCATAGGGTACTCCGGGGGATCCCGGGAGCCTGGTGCAGCCAGGCTCGCCCCTGACACCCGCCGCCGCTTCCAGCGCATCGTGATCGGGGACGCGTCCGAGACTGCGCTGCTCAAGTTCTCGGAGCTGACCCTAGGCAACGCCATGGGCTACCGTGAGCGCTTCCCCAAAGTCTGCGAGATCCCCTTCAACTCCACCAACAAGTTCCAGGTGTGCGCCCGGTCCCGCCCAGACCCCCTCCCACAGGGAGGACCCCGCCCATCTCAGGCCCCACCCACACTCGGGGCTGGCCTACCGCAGGGTTTCTCTCTTAGTTCCCTCCCCCTTCCTAGCCAAGCCCCGCCCACAACCACTTCGCCCCCTCCCCCCCCCCCCCCCCAGCCCCTTAGCTGGGGGCTCACCGTCGGCTCTCAGGCCTTCCGTGGGGGTAGCTCGCAGTCCAAATTCCGTCCCAGACCAACTCCGACCCTAATTCTATCCATTCTCTGCGCTCAGGCTCCTTACTGCGTCCCTAACCCTCTACGAAAGACCTGTCCGGCACGCTAGCCCCTCACCCCCAGCCAAGCTGCACCCTCCAAAGGTTCCTCCGGCTGCGCCCCAGCGCGGTCAACCCCGCCGTTCTCCCAAGTCCCGCCCCCTTGTCCTGGTCCTCAACGCCGTCCCCTTCCTTGCCCGAAGCTGTCCATCCACACACTGGAGGACCCGCGGGACCCCCGGCACGTGCTGGTGATGAAGGGCGCCCCTGAGCGCGTGTTGGAACGCTGTAGCTCCATCCTCATCAAGGGCCAGGAGCTGCCGCTGGACGAGCAGTGGCGGGAGGCTTTCCAGACTGCCTACCTTAGCCTGGGAGGCCTGGGTGAACGCGTGCTTGGTGAGACCCCCAGGGCTCGGTGAGACCCCCACAGTAGATGGTAAACCAATCTGTGAGGAGGAGCTAGCACAGACCCTGCCCAATCTTCCCTGCCCAACCTTCCCTGCCCAGCCCTGACCATGACCTTTCCCATCCCTGGCTCACAACTGACCTGCCCAAGTGCACACATTCATCTTTGACTTTCCCTCTCTCAGTCCTGACCCTTGTCCATCCTCAGTTTCTGTCTTGACCCAGCTCCTTCCCACCTGTCCTCCCTGGGACCTTCCCATTCCTGACCTGACATCCCTGGATTTTTCCCAGCTCTTGCCCCCACCTTGACCTGCTTTTGCATCCACCTGTCAGTGTCCTCCTCTTGACCCTTTGACCTCCAATCCTTGCCTCAACTCAAGACTCCCCAATCCTTGTCCTGACCTCTGATCTCCCTCAACATTTTGTCCCGATTCCTAAATTTCCCTAACCCCTGCCTCAACCCTGGAAGACACAAACCTGTGGTTCAATCCTGGATCGTTTATCTTACTTGTGTGGGACCGCTGGCAAGAAATGCCCCTCTCTAGGCCTCAGTTTCCTTATCTGCAACATAAGCATGCTAACAGTCTCACAGGTTGGTTGTAATAATAGACTCACATCATGTGAATGAAGTATTCAGCCATCTGATGATGGTCAGGCATCTGTAGGTGCTTGGTACAAGGGGCCTTGTTATTTTACTCATCACCTGGCTTTGCTAGAGAAGGGCTTCCTGGACCCTTCTCTGACTCCCCTGTTTTCTGGTCAGGATTCTGCCAGCTCTACCTGAGTGAGAAGGACTACCCTCCCGGCTACGCCTTCGATGTGGAGGCCATGAACTTTCCAACTAGTGGCCTGTGCTTTGCGGGACTTGTATCCATGATAGATCCTCCCCGGGCCACCGTCCCTGATGCTGTGCTCAAGTGCCGCACAGCAGGCATCCGGGTATGCAACCAGGAAGGGGAGCAGGCAGGGGTGAGAACAGAAGTTAGCAGTATTTGGGGGTGACAAACCCTGTGACAGAGAACTACCTGAAAGTGGTTTGAACCAAAAAAAGAATATATTGATTCATGAAACTGAAAAGTTTTGGGGAATGAAGCTTCAGGTATAGCTGGATCTAGGAGTTCAGTGTCATTAGGAATTTGCCTTTCTCCATGTCTTGGTTCTACTTCTCTCTCTGATGGCTTTATTCTCAAGCAGTCCCTGCATTTTGGTCGACAAAGATGACCACCCCCCAGCAGCTCCAACCGACATCCCACCTGTTTAGCCACCCCACAGAAAAAGAGTGCCTCTTTTGCTGTTGTCCCGGATTGGGTCACATGTTCCTCCCTGAACCAGTCACTGTGGCTAGGGGTGGGATGCCTCGGTTGGCTAGGTCTGGGCTTACTTGCCCATTCTTGGCTAGAGACCTCACTTCAACTCTGGGGGAGGGGGATGGTTCCTGAAAGACAAATCAAGAGTTGGGGAGCCAAGACTGAGCAAGCAACAGCCATGTCCTTCTCATGGTCTCTAAGACCCAGTCCCTATAAGAGCTTGGCCCTGTTACCTTTCTAAGCTTATTGCTTAGCCACCCCCCTGCCTCACTTCTTTGTTTACTGCTTTCCAGTCATGCTGGTCTTCTCTCTACTCCTCCAACAGTTCAGGCATGTTCGCACCCCAGGGTCTTTGCATTGCCTGTTCCTGCTGTCATGAACACTCTTCCCTCAGTTTTACATGTGGCCAGTTCTCTCACCCCGTTCAGACCTCTGCTCAGATGTCACTTTCTCAATGAGGCTTTCCCTGGACACACTTAAAACTGACACCACTTTTTCCATCCAACATTTGCCATTCCCTTTACCCAGGTTAATTTTTCCCCTCTCCTAATATCCTGTATCATTCATTCCTTTACTTTGTTTATTTTCTGTCTCCCACACTAGAGTGCCAACTCCACAAGAACAGAGATTTTTGTCTGTCTGCTTTGTCCCTGACATTTTCCAGGCACACAGCAGGTGGTCACGACTGGTTGAATAAGTGAATGAGTGTATCAGTAGATGTCCACCAGGGAGGATGAGGAGAGTGGGCTGATCTGAAGGCAACAAGGGTCTGATGGTCCCCTCCCCAACAGGTGATCATGGTGACAGGTGACCACCCCATCACAGCCAAGGCCATTGCAGCCAGTGTGGGTATCATTTCAGAAGGCAGCGAGACAGTGGAGGACATCGCTGCCCGCCTCCGCGTGCCTCTGGACCAAGTTAATAAGAAGTAAGCCCCTTCTGCCCACCCCCCATGGTTCTCTCCACACCCCAGGCAGACTGAGGCCCTGGTGATGCCTTCCTACCTCCTTCCCAGGGATGCCCGTGCCTGCGTCATCAATGGCATGCAGCTGAAGGACATGGACCCGTCTGAGCTGGTGGAGGCACTGCGTACTCATCCCGAGATGGTGTTTGCTCGCACCAGTCCCCAGCAGAAGCTGGTGATTGTGGAGAGCTGCCAGCGACTGGTACGACTCTGCCGAGGAAGGCGGCCCATGGGCTGGGCTGGCCCTGGGTTGGCCTCTCACTGACCACCCCTTACCCGCACCCACTCCCTGCAGGGCGCAATCGTGGCTGTGACAGGGGATGGCGTGAACGACTCCCCAGCCCTGAAGAAGGCAGACATCGGCGTGGCCATGGGCATTGCTGGCTCGGATGCTGCCAAAAATGCGGCTGACATGATCCTGCTGGATGACAACTTTGCCTCCATTGTGACGGGCGTGGAGCAGGGTCCGAGCTGGGCTGGAGACTGGGGGAGGCAGTGTGGGCACAGGAGGAACTGGGCAGCGAGGAGTCTGAGATGTCTTCTGTAACCCCACAGGCCGGCTGATCTTTGATAACCTGAAAAAGTCCATCGCCTACACATTGACCAAGAACATTCCAGAGCTGACGCCGTACCTCATTTACATTACTGTCAGTGTGCCCCTGCCCCTCGGCTGCATCACTATCCTCTTCATAGAACTCTGCACTGACATCGTGAGTCTACAGCCCCAACGCTCCCAACCGTGCAGTGCCCACGGACAGACACTCTTGGACACAACGATACAGACGTGTGTACAAAGACAGACAGGATGCGGATATGCAGGCAGGCAGATAGGTAGTCCCAGACAGAACTACAGACGTGGACACACAGGTGGGCACTCAGGCATAGACACGTGGACTCAGACGTTAACACACATATCTGGTGAAAGTTGGATCACAGACAGACACCCTTCAACAGCCTTGACAGATAAACACTGTCAGGCCCCAAGGCAGACAGACAGAAAAAGAACCACAGATACAGGGATGTATGCAGCCAGATGCATGGCCACATTGACTTATTTATTCAACAGCACTTGCCTAAGTGCCTTCTTTGGGCCAGACACGCGTTAATTAATTTTGTCCTCACAAACGCTCAGTGGGATGGGCTTTATTTATCATCCCCATTTTACCGATGAGCTAACTGAGGCATAGACAGGTCGAGTGGTTTGTCCCAGGTCACACAGCTAATAAGTGGCACACTGGGATTCGAGCCCAGGTAGTCAGGTGCCCCAGGGACTCTGCTCTTGATCAGTATACTCTGCTGCCATTCTGCAGTGATGGACAGATGGCGTGGGGGATAGGGAGGAGGACACAGGGACACAGAGACAGAAGAGATGCAGAGATAGTGACAAGGAGAGATAGGAACACAGGGATACAAAAGCAGAGACAGTCACAGAGAAAGAGACCAGAGACAGGGACAAAGAAACAGTAAGGGGGAGAGAGAGAGGGAGAGAGAAGGTGGGGGAGGGAGAGAGAGAGAGAACAAGAACATGCCATAGTGGAGGTAAATCCAGATGTTCTGATGGAGGTGGATATCAGGTCAGATGTGGACACGGATGTGGACCGGACAAGACAACACACCTTTGTTGGAGGGATGGACCAAACATTGCTCTGTTGGATGGACTGGCTGATCCGTGCTGTCTAGGCAGGTCTGCCTGTGTGGTCACCTGCCTCGTAACCTCAGTCCTATCTCTGTCCGCTGGCAGGAGGTGGGGGGGAGGGGGACCCCAACAGGTAGGGGGCAGGGGCTCAGGCCAACCCTTAACCCCAGTTCCCTCTGCTCCTGGCCAGTTCCCATCTGTGTCTCTGGCATATGAGAAGGCAGAGAGTGACATCATGCATCTGCGTCCCCGGAACCCAAAGCGCGACAGATTGGTCAACGAGCCCCTGGCTGCCTACTCCTACTTCCAGATCGGTGAGCGCCTGTGGGGCCAGGGAGCCCGGGGCTCCCTGCGGGGCTGCCCACCTGCCTTGGAGTCTCTAACTGGGGCTCTGGCTTGTTCTAGATCCTGGGGTCTGGATTCGATCCTGGGTCTCTGTTGTTCTCTGAGTCTGTGTCTGCCGTGATCCCTCCCTGTGTCCCTTCTCTGTCTCTGGCCCTGCTCTACATGACCCTGTCTCTGGGTGTGTGTCTCTGTCTCTCTCTGTGCCTCGTCTCTTATGTCCCTATTGATCTCTCTTGGGATCCTTGTCTTTGTGTCTCTCCATGTCTGTCACTGTCTGTGTCCCTGTGTTTGTGTCTCTGTTCCTCTCTGTGTCCCTACCTTTCAACGTCCTTGTCTCTCTCCATGTCTCTGTCTGTGTCTCATCCCTGTCTCCCTGTGTCTCTTTGCATCTCCCCCAGGTGCCATCCAATCATTTGCCGGCTTCACTGACTACTTTACGGCCATGGCCCAGGAGGGCTGGTTCCCATTGCTGTGTGTGGGGCTGCGGCCATACTGGGAGAATCACCACCTACAGGATCTGCAGGACAGCTATGGCCAGGAGTGGGTGAGCCCTCGCCCCACCCCATCCCATGTCGCCTTCATTTCCGGTGCCACCTACCTTGTGGGTGGGCCCACACTCAATCCTCCACGTGTGATTGAGCTCAGGCAGAGCATCCCAGACTCTCTGCCAGTTCTGGGTCCTTTCCCACCACTGTCTTGAGCTCCAAACTCCTGCCGCCGATGGTCACAGCTGCAGATGTCCCCTCCCTGCCCTCCAGTAGCACGTCATCTCTGGTGTGGAGCCGGGCCCCTATTCTGTTATTGTCACTGCAGTATCACGTACACAGAGTGTTTGCACGTGTGGCGGGCTTTAATGAAGGTTTGGAGCCCGGAGAGGCTCGATTCGGTTAGCAGGTGTGTTTAGTGTGCCCTGCGGTGTTAGAGGTCAGGATATTCCCCTTAAACATTTGCCATCACGGTTAAGAATGCAGACCTTGGAACCAGACTGCCTGGATTCATGGTTTGCCACAATTCCTCACATGCTGTGTGACACGGGGCAAGTTGCTTTGCCTCTCTGTGCCTCAGTCTTCCCATCTGTAAGTGGAGATAATACTAATATCTACTTCAGGGACTTCACACTGTGGTCCTCAGGCCGACAGCATCCCCTGGGAGCTTGTCTGAAATGCAAATTCTCAGTCCACACCCCAGGCCTGGAAGGCTGTCATAACCAGCCTTTCTGAGGATTCAGAAATGCTGAAGTGTGAGCACCACCAGTCTCCCTCCTACGCTTACCGGGGGGGATTAAGTGAGATATACACGTGAGACGCGTGGTACCTGAAGCAGAGTTAGCGTTCCTGACACAATTAGCTGGTATTATGAATAGTTACACTGAAGAAATGGTCTGAAGAGTGGTTGCCCCTTTTAAACGGGGCACGTGCTCTCTTCCCCATAGGCTCTTCTGGCCTACTTCACTCATTTTTGCCATCTGCCTGGGCACTGGAGTCACCGGACGTTGCAAATTCTGCCCTAGGAGCCCGATTCCCTTTTCCCAGGGGCCTTCTTGTGGGTGTCCGGAAGGTTCTACATCCCTCCTTCCATCATGAAAGCAATTGCCTGACCTACCGCGTGCCCAGGTGTTGCCATCCAGGCTTGCGAGACCAAGATGTCTAGGCCCCACATTCTTTGGTCCTGCAAACCTGGCAGATCGGGATCCGTCCTCTCCCCCGCTCCAGCCTCTGACGTAAGGGAAAGAGCAGTCAGGGGTTCACCGTCCCAGGCCCTGACTGCCTGGCTGACTGCAGAGCCTCTCCATCTGGGCTCAGGATGCTTTTGCTCCCCTCTGGCCCACAGACGTTTGGGCAGCGCCTGTACCAGCAGTACACCTGCTACACCGTGTTCTTCATCAGCATCGAGATGTGCCAGATCGCTGATGTCCTCATCCGCAAGACACGCCGCCTCTCTGCCTTCCAGCAGGGCTTCTTCAGGTGTCCCCGGCCGGCCGCGCCCCTGCCCCGCCCTACCCTCCGAGCCCTGGCTCCAGCTCCCACCAGATCCTGACTAGGGCTCACTGCAGCCAGCAGACGCCAGCACCAATTTGCGCATGTGCGGGTGCCAGGTGCTACCATTCCTTACCTATAGCTGGCTCCCACCACCTGCCTCTCACCCGGCCCCTCTGCTTTCCTCAGCCAAAGGGGAGATGGGACAGGGCCAGCGTCCACTGTTGGAACATCTCCAGCTGACGTCCTTTGACCCTGCAGTGCCCTGCTTTCCGTCTGGTCCCCAGCTCCCCATGGCCTTTGTTCTGAACCCGCCATTCTGAGCCCGTCCCCTCCCGCCCACCCGCAGGAACAGGATCCTGGTGATTGCCATCGTGTTCCAGGTCTGCATCGGCTGCTTCCTGTGCTACTGCCCCGGAATGCCCAACATCTTCAACTTCATGCCCATTCGGTGAGGGGCTGTGAGCTGTGAGTGGAGGGATGGGCACAGGGACACAGACTTGAGGGTAGCCTTCACCTCGCCATCCCGCCTGTGCCTTCAGGTACCAGTGGTGGCTGGTCCCCATGCCCTTTGGCCTCCTCATCTTCGTCTATGATGAGATCCGGAAACTTGGAGTTCGCTGTTGCCCAGGGAGTGAGTGTGGAGACTGGGGGCCAGGGGGTGGGGGGCTGGAACATTCTCACAACAGCTGCTCTGATCTTTGACCTCCAAACCCTTGACCCTCCGTATCAATCAGCAATAATCACGCCTTGGATAAACCTTACTGGCTACGATACCGCCACTGAGCAAAGCTTGACCCTCCGTATCAAACCTCCACTGATCCATACCTCTGAGCACCTCCCTGTTTTCTTTTCTCTCTCTCCCAGGCTGGTGGGATCAGGAGCTCTACTATTAGAGGGACCGCGGCCTTCAGGCCATCCTCGCATCCCCCACAGCAGAGGTGGGGGACACGGGACCCTTTGGGCAGCCACCGGAACATCAAGCAATCAAGAGCCCTAGCACCACCTGTGTCTGCTCCTGCAGCCCATGGCACCCCAACTTTGCGGGACATCCCCACTCCCCTTCCCCATCCGCGGAGAGCTTCCCCCCGTGGCAGAGCAGTCCTTGGGCCCAGTCCTCTGAGGGGGTGGGGGCTTCAGGAGGGAGTGGGAGCTTGCGGCTCCTGTGAAGTGGGGCCGTCCTTAGCACGCCAGGCTGGCAAGAGGGCTGCCTGGGGCTCTTCTTCCAACACACTTGTGCTGCGTGATAGTAATAAACCAGCTCACATTGACTATGCTTTTATTTTGTGCTGGGCACTGTCCTAAGTGTTTTTCATGATCCCCTTTGACCTCCCACAAGCCTATAACTCAGCAGCTATTTATTTGTTCAGGTCTGTATCTCCAGTTCCTAGGACACAGCCTAGTGTGTAGTAGGTAGTCACTAAACATTCCTGGGGGAAATGAATTCCCATTCCTTTGTCTAGAGTGACAGCATTTACAGGCGAGCTGGACATGACCACAGACAGGCATCCCTGATCAGGAGTGATGCCTTTGCCCCTCCGCTAGTCTAGACACCACCTCTGGTCTCTCTCCTCAGCCTCCATTCTCATTCTCCCCTCGGCACCTTGACAGAATGTGTCAACATCTTTTCCACCTCAAGCAGCACCGTTCCACACCCGCCTCTCCCTTCACAGGGGTCTCCACTCCGGTTCCACTTGCTCACTCCTCTGCTGCTGCAGTGGGACTGACTCTGGAGGCTAAAGTCACAGGTCCCGTCCTCACATGCCTCTCCCCTGAAAAGTTCACTCTCCAACTGCTTGACACTGCCTTGACATCCGCCCCTCCACCCCGTCCCCTTCCTCACCTCTCTTCCTGGTTCTTTAGTAGGAGTCTCTCTGGCAGGACCCCAGGCTTCTCCTCCTCACCACAGCCCCCACTCCGCTGCCCCCATGGCCTGTTCTATCTGCAGTGGCTTCCACATCTGTCTCTGGTTTCCCACTCCACATGGCCCAGCGATCCTACAAACACATCCCATCAGTGAGCCCTGGACTCCCTGCCCTTCCCTGGCCTAGAATTCTCCATGGTTCCTCCCTGTCCCTGCTGGCTTCCAGCCTCACAAGCCGCCTCGATCTTATTCCAATCAATTCTCGTTTCACTGGAAAGCCAGGCCTGCTCTCTGACCTCAAGGCCTTTGCACAGGCTTTGCCACCTGCTTTCTTCCCCTCGCCCCATTCGCTCATCCTTCAGTTCTCAGCTCACATCTCTCTTCCAGGGAACCCATCCTGTCCCCCAGGTTGGGCCCCCCAGCACTGCCCTGATCTAGCCTGTGCTCCCTCCATTTCAGCCCAACAGTTCTGGTCTCCCCGAGCCCCATAAAAGCTGGGATTATCCACAGATAGTTGGCCACCTACAGTGGCCCTGGATCAGAGTCTCTGCTCAGCAAATAGTTGTTGAATAGTCATTTCTGCAACTTTCACTCGTCCCCATACATGTCAAAGGCTAGGTGGGGCATGGGATGGAGGTGTGGGAGAGAGATGCTATCAAAGATCTACCCAGCTGGGCTAGGAGTGCCCATATACTCTGTGACCAATCAGTCACTCCCCACCCCTCCAAGACACCTGTGGACAGTCTAGACTAGGGACAATGAAGAGGTGGCAGGGCTAGGTGGTGGTTTCCCCACCTGAGGGTAAATGCTCCCTCTGAACACATCAAGACTCCTAGCACAGCTGTGCTTAGTGCTTTCCTAAGCCCGGGGTTAAGCAACATTACGGCAGGACCTTGACAGCCTGGAGGGAAGAGACTGCCTAGGGGGCACTTACCCTATCCTAGGCCTTGGGAGATCCCTGTGGGAATACCAGCGCTGAGGAGCACCTTCCTGGGCGGGCAGGATTTGCATCAAGGTGGAACACAAACATGACATTAAAGCCTTGCTTCTGACACATCCCCTCTGGGATGGGGAGGGAACAGGGCAGGCGGCTGGCCACTAGAACAGGGAAGGCCTGGGGTGGTGCTGGGGGAAATGGAGAGCACGTGAACTTGACCGGTTGACCTGTGAGCTGGGAGTCTTCTCACCCCCCACAGTCCTTGAAATGTGCATTCTCTTCCACCACCCCACCCCACATGCTACCCCAAGGATATAGCCTTGACACTGATGTGGTATTAGATAATATGTGACTGAATCCAGTTAAAACCTCTATATATAAACTTTTGGGATTTGGCAGGTGGGTGCAGAGATCCAGTCATCCTGCAGCCACCAGATAAGCCTTGTATGTTTAAGTTCTGTTATTAAACTTGCCACCGACCAACTGGAGTGGCTGCCTCTTTCTTCTCTGCCCTCTGAATAATGAGGCTGGTCTCCGACTACACCTGAGAAGTTCCCAAAGAATTTGTGAAACCAGAGGTAGGGAGGGCAGCATCCAGGACGATGCCCAAGTTGGGCTCAGCTGCTGTGCTAGTTGGCTGCAGTGGTCTCTGTACTCCATACTAAGAAGACTCCAGCCAGGATTTGATCTGAGGGCTACAGAACTGAACCAAAGCACCTCAGAGCTCATAAAAGTCTGCCACCCAAGGGCCAAACCCAGAATTCAGGTGGTTGGACTGTTCAGTATGTAATGGGGAATCCCAGAAGGTTGTAAGCAAGGAGGATGCACTAATAAAACTGGGATTTCAGATACATCCCCTTCGCCTCCATATGAAGGGTGGATTGGAAGGGGAGATTAGGGCTGAGAGTCTAGGAGGTAAGCAGCCAGGGAAGGGCCCAGGCTGTGAGGAAAAGCCTCTGAGAAATATATTCTTCGATTCTAGCTCCCTTCTATCACCTGTTCCCTGCCACTGCTCAAAGATTATCTATTCCAAGCCCCCAGTCTATCCTGGAAAAAGGAAGAGCCGGGGAACTGCTGCAGAACACAGGACAAACCAGTGTTGGCCAGTTTCCTAGCCTACCTGGCTTCAAAGCCAGAACAAGGGCCTCTAGAACCCAGTGAATATGGTATTGGTAGATAGTTCCAAAGAGAGAGAGCGAGAGAGAGAGAAAGATGGAGGCAGAAACAACTTTCCAAATACTGTTTACTTCACAGAAACCTGGAGGCAGGGAAAGGGTATGTGAATGTCTGAGACATCAAGCCTAGGAGTGCACGTTGACAACAGCGACATAGAGGGCGAGGGTGCTGAGGGCCAGCAGCCCTGTCACCACTGCTCGGGCCAGCAGTGCTGTCCAGCTGCCCAGGGAACAAAGGTGGACGAAGGTCCTGTAAGGAAACATCACAATGAGGAAAGGAGAATAGATAACCCACCCCCATTTGGACCCAACATCAAACCCCACCCAGCTCACTCCATGACAAAGGCCTTGTAGACGCTAAGGAACATCAGTAGGAGGACTGCTGGCCGAAAAGTGTGGTATAGGTCGTAGCGTGTTATCATCCAGACCTGGGCAGATGCAACGATGTAATGGACCTGCAGGGAGGTGGGAAGTCAGGACCAGGTTTTGGGAAGAGTACAGCCACCAGCAAAAAGGTGTGTGGGAGAACAGGACTCCGTACCAGACTGATGTTGGAGTCGATGCTCATCTGGATGTACTTCCAGTCAAACTCAATGCCCCGGGCTCCAACCCAGAGGGGGATGCAGCTGAGGAAGGCAAAGGGAGGGATTCTCCAGCACCCTCAGCACCCAGAGTCTGAGCCCCCACCCTCCAGCACCTCCTTAGAACCCAGGTATCCTTTCTTAGGAATCTGGGCTCCAGGCTGCTGCACACACCGGGACATAATGAGCTCGGCGGTGGCCCAGCCCAGGGCAGCAACCATGATCTTGTACTCCCCCTTGCCTGCATTCCGGGACATGACAAGGTTTAGGCCTATCAGGTCTGCCACATCCACGC
This sequence comes from Panthera tigris, assembly GCF_018350195.1. NCBI lineage: Eukaryota > Metazoa > Chordata > Mammalia > Carnivora > Felidae > Panthera > Panthera tigris. The sequence goes on from NC_056674.1 coordinate 18,100,258, forward strand.
TGGCCTTCATGAACTCCTGTGGGTCAGGTTGAGGCTTGAGTGAGCACAGGTGCCAGGGGGCCCCACTCCTACACTCCTGCCCCCTCCCTTGTCCCACTCACCCCAATGAAGTCATAGATGCCGCCTTCCCAGGTGGGAAAAAAAGTGGCCAGGAACAGCATCTGAGAAAACAGAAAGATCACTGCAAGGTGAGGGGAATAACCCAAGTGGGATATGCAGGAAATTAGCGTGGGTGTGGAGGGTAGAGCTCTGGGGGTTCAGGGACCCTTGTGGAAAGGGAGCAAGAGGCGGGCAAGATGACAGGATCAGGGGAGACAAGGGGGTAGGGGTCCGAAGTTTGGGTTCCGTGGTGGTCACAGGGGATCGGGTTAGGCAAGGAGGTGCCGGAGCTAGCTATAGCTACCCCGGCAGTGTCAGCAGCACTGTGTGGACCTTGGGGTTAGTTCGCGGCTCCTGCAAGTACGAAACACTCCACCACACAACTGAGTTTTCTCAATTTTACTAAACTGCTATACAAAAGTTGTTTGGAGACCTCGCCCCAAGTTCCGCCCCTTCCAGAGCCCATTTTTTCCAGGGTATTCTCAGGGGGCCCCGGGGGCCCTCACCTTGCACAGCTGCACGAATAGGTAGGTGACCCCAGCCTGCACGCACTTCCAGAAGGCGTTGTACTCGGACCTGCAGGAGCGGGCGGTCAGGCTCGGCCCGGGCCCCCGCCCTCCCGCCCGCGGCTGCCCCGCACTCACAGGCCGCTGCACTTGTACGTGATGAAGTAGGGGAAGTAGGCCAGGGCGAAGCAGTTCCCAAAGTGGAACAGGGTCATGGCGCCGGCCGCCGGGGCCCGCGGGGCGCGGGTCTCTTCCTCGGCCGGCCTGGCGCCCGAGCGCGGGGCTGGCGCCCACCTGCCTCCGCCGCGACCCGCGCGGCCTTCTGGGAGCGAGGCCGGGCCGGCGCCGGCGCGCTGACGTCACGGCCCGCGGCCGGCGCCGGGAGCCTGCGCGGCCCCAGTGCGCCGGCGCGGAGCCAGGTGGGGCGGCGAGGTGTGGTTCCCCCCCCCCCGCGGGCACCGGCGGAGCGCGTTTGAGTGCGGGGCGCGCCGTGACCCCGTAGTGACCGGCGCAGAGACACGGGCGCGACAGTGAGCACTCTGCGTTTTTATTTCACAACTGGGCGTCTTCCTTCTTCGGGGGAGGCGGCAACGGGAGGTACGGGTTCCGGCCCCGGAGCCCAGGGGAACAGAAGAGGGGTCGTCTTGCTTCACCCGTCTCGGCTGAACATGTAGAGGAGCAGGTCCACCACCCGGTGACTGTAGCCGTATTCGTTGTCGTACCTGGGGAGGGAGGAGGCGGGTCAGGGGATTCCTCTCGACCACTCCCGCTCTCCCCCCGCCCCCAATCTCTCGGACTCCTTCCCCCTCACCAGGAAATGAGCTTCACGAAATTGTCGTTGAGCGCGATGCCGGCGTTGGCATCGAAGATGGACGAGTGGGTATTGCTCACAAAGTCCGTGGAGACAACCTGGGCGTTCGAATTTCAAGATAAAGTGTGGGTCGCCGAGCAAGGACCTCCAGGAGCCCAGGCTCCGACTCTTAGGCACATTGGCCATCCATTCGTTTGCAATATCTGGTGGAGCCCTGCTGTGTCCGGGTTCTGGGGATGGTATGAGGAAGGCATACCGGGGCTTTGCCTGCTGGGGGTGGCCAAAGGACTAAGAAGGCGAACACCCTCATGTTGCACCAGTAAACATGACTTCCTGGTAACGATGCGGGCACTCAGAGCGGGCCGGCACGCAGGCCCTCTCTGAGGGGAGGTGGTCAGGCTGGGTCTGGATGTCTAGGAGCATCTGGTCAACTCAGGCCCTCAGCAGTGCCTGAGGTGGAAGGAGCTACAACACAGAGGCCCTGAGGCCTTGGGCCTTGTGTGGTGGTAAGGCCACAGAGGAAGGTGTTCAGCAGTCGGGGGGATGTGATCTGATTTGCTTAAAACGAGATCCCGGTGGCTGTGTGAGAGTGGACCTATAGGAACTAAAGCACAGAGGCAGCACCAAAGGTGGGTGTACAGAGATGGCATGACGGGAGCAAAGGGATGGTGACATCCTTTCTTCACAGGGAGGCCACCGGGCCATGGCCTGTCCCAAGTAAGCGTTGAAAAATGGGAGCCATTGTCTTGTTCACTAAGCATGTATCGAGCACCTGCTGTGTGCCAGTTCCCGGGAAGATGGCTGGGGCCATGGAGGTAAAAAGGTAGTCCCAAAGTCCGTGCTTTCTTGTGCACGTGCTAGCAGTGCCAATAGTGACTATGAAATGAAATTTCAGGTAAGGGAAAGGGCCAGAAAGAGATTATCTTATTGAGGACAGAAATTGACGTAGAGACTCGGAGGTGAGGGCAGACTATGTGGCCACCTGGAAGAAGAGCTATCCAGACCACAGGAATAGCAAGTGCAAAGACCCTGAGGCCGGGACAGCAGACCTTCCCAGCCCTGCAGTCCCTATCTTGATACATTGTGAGCAGCTCTTTGGCAAGTGGACAATCACATTTCCTCCTCAGAGGGCTCCTCCCAGGGTCGCCCTCCTCAGCCCCTACCTCATCCTCGGTGTAGGCAAGGATGCCAGCCATGGGCCCCTTGGCTGCTGCTTTTATGGCATCTTTGATGGCCTTGTATGAGGTAGGCTGGGCCAGGCGGCAGGTCAGGTCCACAACAGATACATCAGGGGTTGGCACCCGGAACGCCATTCCCGTCAGCTTCCTGGAGAATCCCACATTAGGGGTGGGAGTCAGAACCCAGGGACTTTTCTGTCCATCCCTCGTTGTCTCTGCTTTCCCCTCAGTGGACACCTCAAAGATTGGGGGCCAGTCCAGTCCTCCTGGGTGCACCCCCTGACCCTGGTTGGAACTTTCTGCCCTCATACCCGCTGAGGGATGGGATGACTTTGCCCACGGCCTTGGCAGCCCCTGTGGAGGCTGGGATGATGTTCTGGTGGGCACCCCGTCCATCTCTCCAGGCCTTCTTTGATGGCCCGTCCACTGTCTTCTGGGTGGCAGTGTAGGAATGAACTGTGGTCTTGGGAGAGGAAGAGGGCTGAGTTGTTGAGGCCTTCTCCTAAACTCCCATGCCTCTTTTTCCCAGGCCGGAGGTTCTAACCCAGGTGTGGAGACTGGTGTGGCCACCACCAGAGACCACAGGAGGGCCACGTGCAGGCCAGGGTCCAGCCTTGTCTGCAAGTTGCACAGTGTTTAAGAGACTTTACCACCTGGCTCCTCCTCCCGAAACAAGTCTCTCCCTTTTACCACCACACACTAAGCAAGTCCTGGGAGGAAGGTGTAGAGTTTCCCTGCCATCCCTCCTGCTCCAGCTCCTCTCCAACTCACCATCAGCCCTTCCACGATCCCAAATCGCTCATGGATGACCTTGGCAAGGGGGGCCAGGCAGTTGGTGGTGCAGGATGCATTGCTGAAACGGCCCAGGTGTGCAAGGGCACCGTGAGGTGAGGCCCAGAGCCAGCACTACCCCCCTCACCTCTCAGTTTATGCACACAGGCCTGGTTTTGTGAAAGTCAGGATGGGGATGAGAGAGATCACTGGGGGTGCCGTCAGGCTGAAGGAGGCACCACAAGTGTGGCCGGAGAAGCTCCCCAAGCATGTTCCCCAGGAGCCGTGCCGTTCTAACAGTCTCAGGGTAATGTTAATGTGAAGGTTGTTAAGGCTTCGGGAAGGGAGATGTGAAAGCACCAGGGGGCTATTGGGAGTAGGGGTGAAGAGGGTGAGGCTGGCACGTCCTCTGGGTGCCACCCACACGCTTCAGAATGTTGCTGCCCGTTACCTGACAATTTTCATGGAGCCAGGGTTATAGTTCGTCTCGTTTACCCCCATGACAAACATGGGCGCGTCTGGTGACGGTGCGCAGATTACCACACGCGCGGCACCTGCCTCAATGTGGCTCTAGAGAAGGAGCACAGATGTCAGGAGGTGCTTCAAATGTCACCCCCCCCCAGCCAGCCCCAGGCACCTGTCCCCCACTTACCGAAGTTTCCTCTAACGACAGGTACACACCCGTGGACTCCACCACAAAGGGGCTTCCAACAGACTTCCAGGGGATATCTCTGGGCTGCTTGCTGTGGAGGGTGGCAGCGCTGGAGTCAGTCTTTTGCTGCATGGTCTTGCCTTCACAGTCATGGCCTGCACTGTTCAAAAGGCTGACCAGACACCTTCCTGCCTGGCCTGCAACTGTCTTTTCCCCCCACCCCATACCTAGCTATCCCAGTGGATTTGATCCTGCTGGTTTTGCCTTTCATCACTAACCCCGCCTTGCGGGCCTCTTTTCTTGACTCTACCCCGCCTGCTATGCCTGGGTCCAAGCTGCACCTTCCTGACTTAAACCTCAACGCGCCTAGGGGGGCCATCCCTGACTGCTCCCAGCCAGGTCAGGTCCATTCTACATATGCTGCCCAAAATGTGGGCCCCGGCAGGGTGAGGCCTGCCCCGCTGCTTCCGGTCCCCAGCCCTGGTAACCTCCCCACAGCCCTCCTAGTCCCTTGTCCTCCACTGAGAGCCCGGTGCGAGAGGCTGGGCAAGTCTCTGAAGACACTCTACATCCCTGAGAACGGATCCCAGGGGAGAACTGAAGCCCGAGGTGGCCCTGGGGCCTGCAGTGACTAGTGGTTTACATTAGAAAGTAAAGGAGATTCTGTTTGCTGTTTGAGAAGCTCACATTTCCACTTGATAGCCAATGTTTGTATTTGAAACATCAGACACCTAGCGTTTGCTGTCTTCTACTTGGCTTTAGCCAACAAGCGATAAGTGAATAAACCGCATACTGGTTTTTTCTCTCCACGGGGTTTATCACAACAGTGATATTTTCTTCTGTGGTTATTTGTCAGCATCTGTTTTGTCTTCTAGACCACTCTGTGCCACTGAGCCTGCACCCTGCAGAGGGTTTCAGTGTTGGGGTTTTTTTGTTAACCATTATACACGCCTGCCACGTACCCGTGTTCTGAGTGCTCTACCTTATTGAACTCCTTTGACCCTGGTGACCTGAGGAGTAGGCACTGTTACTGGCATTTTTCAGAGGAGCCGGCACCTGGGCAGAGGGGAGGAGAGTAGCAGGCAGAGCCGGCTGAGAGGGCAGGCGGGCTGGCCCTGGATGCACTGTGAGAATGGAACAAGCGAACGAAAAAGCTGCTTCCCATCTCCCTGGACCGCCACACATGGTTCTCTCCGGTCGTCTGTTCTGTCAGGGTGCACTTTTCATCATCTGGCCCAACTAGCTCTTCTCTGCTGCCCCGTTTTTCCTGCCTCCAAGTTGCGGTGGAGAGGGGAGCACTTCGTATTCCTCTGCCGTTGCTGAATTGGCATCGGAGGAGACCCCAGCTCCTTTTCTAGGCTGTCACGGGCCCTGCCCTCCTCTCCAGAGGGCTGTTTTGAGGATTCCATTCTTTCTTCAAGGAAGTAGAGTCTACCCAGGGCTAGGGCCTGCGTCTGCGGTGCCAAAGCCGTAATGGCGACACAAAGCAAGAGGGCCCTCCCTGCGAGACGACTGTGGCTTTGTGGGAAAACACCCTTCCCAATGTCCCCCCACACCTGTTAACTTCGGTCGTACTCCCCACTACTGCTGTGGTGGGTATGATCATCATCCCCAGCAGATACCGTAGGAAACAGGCTAGGACATTTCAGTCTCTTGCCCAAGGTCACCCAGCTAGGAAGGGGTGAAGCGAGGGTAAAACACACAAACCACATGGCTGGTGCCGAGTGCCCGAAGAACATCCACAGTGCAGTGACAAAAGCGGGCGGACAGGGAAGAGCTGCTGGAGTCACCAAGGAAGGCAGCACCTGAGTGCTGGGCGCACACCGAGGGGACAGACGGGATGGGGAAGGCAGGGAGAGTGCCCCAGGTGGCAGGAGCGCCAGGCTGAGCAAGGAAAGGACACGGGATGTCTGAGCAGTGACTGCTGTGCCGGAATTGTGTTAGGGGTTAAGATTCCAAACTTGGCTCAGGCAGCTTATACTCAGGGGCTCTCCAGTCCCGCCTCCACCCACCGTCCTGCTCATCCTGCTCGCACCCAGCCCTGAGTGCCTCATCACCAGCCCTCCTGCCCCACGAGCATAGACACTGAGGTGCTGGGAGTGGCTGCGGCTGTCTCAAGCGGCAGCAGGGCCAGTTGTGGCTGCTAATTTACATTAGAAAGATAAAGTACGGTTGCGGTTTCCCTTTATAAATTTTTAAATTTTTTGTTATCTTGAAAGTGTTTATATTTGAAAGCATATTAAATATCTAACATTACTGCTTTTGATTTACAGATTCTAAACATATCTTTCAGTGGCAGGAAGGGTACTGATGTCAGTGTGAACCACGTGAAATGGGTACTAAGGAGTCAGCATTGCCCAGGTGTAAGAGATACTCGTTTAGGGTCCCAAGAGGTGGATGGCCGGCTTGGCTGGGATGACATGGAAAGGCAGGGGGGAGCTAATAGTCCTGGGGGCCCCATCAGGAGCTGGGATTTTATTCATGGGGAATGGGAAGCCATTGGAAGATTTAAGTAGGGGAGTCACCGCGTCCAGGTGATGTTTTTAAAAGGCCTCTGTGGCTGCTCTGTAGGAACCAAGTGGAAGCGGTTGGCTAGGTGGTGATGCCATTTCCTGGGAAGGGAGATGAGTAGGTTTGGGGGTTGAAGGAGAATCAGAAGTTGAGTGTTAAACATTGAGTTGCTCTGCCTGTGAGAAAACATGTAAATGTGTGCTAATAAAAAGAGTGGGTCACCTTTCTAGACTAGTGTTTTTACACCATTTTAGGGGCCAGGGACTTCTCAGACCCCTCGAGCCCAGTACCCAGAGGCACGTGCACACACAATTTGGGGGGTTCCGGGCCCCACACAAGGGGCTGGAATCTCATCTGGTCATCTCTACAGCTCCTGCGTTAATCTGCTGCAGGCATGCATCGCACAGCTTCCCTTACCACTGGAAGACGTTGATCTCCTGGTTGTCTACGACCAGCTGTCCATTCCTGAATTCCACGTTCCCCTTGTACTGGCCATGGGTGGAGTCATATTTAAACATGTACACCTGTGGGAGACAGGATGGCTCCCAGTCTTGAGTGTCGAGGGTGGAGGAGCTGGCATCCCGAGGGTGTCCCCACCCCGGTGAAGGAGCCACACGGTATCTGGGAGCCTTCCACGGAGCTCTCCCGAGCGCCCTCCCCACTCCAGTCCCACCTTTCCCAGGTCTACCGTCGGCCTGCTGCTCACCATATATTCTGGGTCAATGAATGGATCATTCACTGCCACCACCTTAACACCCTTCTCCATGCAGGCGCGAAGCACCAGGCGGCCTATGCGTCCAAATCTGTTCAGGGACAAGGGTTGTGGGGGTTGTCCTCAGAGTCCTCGCCAGCAGGCAGAGGAGGGGACGGGAGAGAAGGGGATAACAGGAGGTGCACTCTAGGGGACTGGGTGGGACTCAGTCTGGGGAGAGAAGGCAAAGTGCAGCCACTGTCATCTCTCGCCCAGATGTCCTCTTCAGCCTCTTCACTGCTTTTGCTACCCATCCAGCCCGTCCCCCTATCCCTAATCTTGTAGCTGGATGGATCTTGTAGAGCTTAGGTCAAATTATGTCTCATGGCTGGAAAACCTCCATGGCTCTTAATCAGTAGAACCAAATCTGGACTGCTTACCATGGCCTGCCAGGCCCCTACCAGCTTTCCCCTGCTCCCTGCCTCCTTTTCTTCCTTGCTTGCTCCCCACCCAGTGCCAGTGTGCTTCATGCACTGACTTCCTGCCTGTTAGCTCACTGAGCTGCCCCAACCTCAGAACTGGCTACCACTACTCTCTCCAGCCTTACTGTACCCAACTTCCATGCTGTTCATGTCATGCGTCACTAAACTGTCGTGTTCCTGATTCCCACCAGAATGTGAGTCTTCTCAGGGTGCACCCCTGTACCTTCTCCCTGTATTTCTCCAGCCAGGATGGGCAGAATGAGAGCACTGGTGGTGAGAAATGGGGAGATGCCTCAGGCAGCAACCAGAGGAAAGGCTGGGCCCTAAGCCTTCAGGAGCGGCTAGGGCCAGGCTTGACTCACCCATTGATGCCCACGGTCAGCTTCTGAACCACAGGGACCTTCTTAGGGGCAGGAGGCGGGGCTTCCTCCTTGACTGGCTCAGGTTTAGGCTCTGGCTCAGGCTGGGGCTTGGGCTGTGGCTCTGGCTCTGCCTCAACCTTGGGCTCAGGTGGGGGTGGTGCTCTGGTCACTGTTGAGGAGTGTGGGGACAATGAGCTGTGCCACCATAGTGGGAGAGAATGAACCCTTTTTGCCACCCAGAACCTGTTGCTGGTTCCAGGCCCCTAGTGGCCAACCACCTAGCCCACTGTTTCCCCAACCCACCTGATCCATAGAATGATCAGGGGGTAGGCTTACTTAAAATACCAACGCCTGGGGACGCCTGGGTGGCTCAGTTGGTTAAGTGTCAGACGCCTTGGTTTTCAGCCCAGGTCATGATCTCATGGTTTGTAGTTTGAGCTCTGTGTTGCTGTCAGCGCAGAGCCTGCTTGGAATTCTCTCCCTCTCTCTTTCTGCCTCTCCCTCGCTTGTTCATATGCACTCTCTCTCTCTCTCTCTCTGAAGATAAACTTAAAAAAAAAAAAAAGATACGCAGGGGGTAGGCTTACTTAAAATACCAACGCCTGGGGACGCCTGGGTGGCTCAGTTGGTTAAGTGTCAGACGCCTTGGTTTTCAGCCCAGGTCATGATCTCATGGTTTGTAGTTTGAGCTCCGTGTTGCTGTCAGCGCAGAGCCTGCTTGGAATTCTCTCCCTCTCTCTTTCTGCCTCTCCCTCGCTTGTTCACATGCACTCTCTCTCTCTCTCTCTCTCTCTCTGAAGATAAACTTAAAAAAAAAAAAAGATACGCATGCCAGGGCCTCTCCCCTAGAGATTGTAACTCATTATGCATGTATTTTTAACAATCACTTGGAGTGATACTGTCTATGCCTCAGTTTCCTCCTCTGTAAAATGAAAATAATAGTACACTCTTAGAGAGTCACTGTGATTAAATGAGATGATATATGTGATGCTTATGATGGAGTCTAGGAGACAGTCCACATACGTTAATATTTCAAAGATTATTTCCCAAACTTGTCTGATAATTGTGCCAACCCCGTGGTCCCCAAGCTGTTCTGATGATAAGAATCCCACGGTCGGCCTCTTCCTAGGGAAATCTGATTCAATAGGTCTACACTGAAGCCAAGGACTCCTGATTCTAAAAGCACTCCAGGTGATTCTTATGCTCAGAGTAGTAGGAAATACAGGTGTATCAAAACACGAAACGAATGGAAACCCGCTCCAGCTTCCACCTCTCCAAACGTACACGCTCCCACTCCCATACGGCAATTGAAAACCCCTGTGTTTGGAGGTGTGCTAGCTGCGCTACAGATAAGGGCTTGAGGAGAGGAGGGGAGACGTAGAGGCCGCAGTCAGGGGGCCCGGCCGGCAGAGGGTTTCTAGCTGGGAATCAGGCCTGAATGTCAGCCCCTGCTCAGCCACCTGCGTGGTCTTGAGCAAGTGAATGAGCTCTCTGGCCTGTTTCCTGGTGTTGCATCTGCACCTTCTACCTGGGGGCTGTTGTGAAGACTCAGATCTCCAGGCCCAGTAGGTGCTGACCTCAGCGGAGGGAAGAGGTTGCTACCAAGAGTACTTGTGAGGAAAGGAAGAGAGAAGAGGTTGGAGAGGCCCTGGAGGAGGAAGGTGGGTGTTGCTCTTGGCGCCGGAATCAAAGGCACCTGGGAGGTGGTGGGGCTAGGAGCCGTGGGCCAGCTGGCCTGTGGGTCTCCCTGACCTCTACGGGCTGCCGCAGTCCATGTGGTCTGAGTCTGGACTGTGGGTCTCCAGGGGCAATACCAGTTCATGAAGGTATTAAGAGTTTATTGGTGGCAGTGACCCTGTGGCTTTGGTGACCTAGGATGTTTGCATTCCTGGGGGTTCTGCTTCCGCTATCACAAAAGAGGGAGATTCGTTCATCTGGGCTAAGAGTGGGAATCTGAGACCACTCGGCGGCCTTTCGGGAGAAAACTCGGGTGGCTCTCCTCTCCCACCTGCCCCCAGGCTTTCTCTCCCCTCCCCTCCACTCCAGGGGTGGGGTGCGTGGGCTGGAGGGAAGCTCCTGCACTAGGAAGGAAGAGCCTGAAGGAGCTTCAGTGATGAAGCATCACCTGGTAGGTGAAACAAAGGCAACAGGCGCGTGCTCTCCTAATTAAGATGACGCTCCCCTTTCCTGGGTGCTGCCATGGGCTAGGTGCCGTGCTGAGCTCTCGCGGCCACCTGCTCGCTGAATGCTGTGAGGCAGGAGCGATAAATCCGCCTCACAGAGGGGAAACCGAGGCCCGAGGTCACAGGGCGAGCGCCGAGCAGGCGGGAGGTCCGCAGCGGGCAGCAGCGGATCTGCCCCGCGCAGCTCCTCGGGGGTCCCTCCCACCGCCTCCGGCCCTGGCACCCCGGCCGCGGTCAGTACGGAGGCAGCGGAAGCAGCCGGGGGAATGCCGGTTGCCCTGCCCTGCAAGACCTGGGTTCATCCGGCTGGAGTGTGGGTGCACCTATGGCTGGGTGCGGTAGGGCTGGCTGCCCAATGGCTTGGAGCAGGGGACTGCGAGTCCCAGCGCTACTATTCTGGTGCTGAGAGACCGAGGGAGGCGGCTCGCGCTCTTCCCTGCCGCTCTGAGTGGGGTCAATAAACACCCTGGTCTCACCAGGTGTTTGTGAGGTTCCAATGAGCGCACGCCTGTAACGTGCTTGGCGCGGCTCTCGCTGTGCACAGGCCGAGGAGGACAAAGCCCACCAACCCCCAAGCGGCCTTTCCGCGCTGGGCGGTAAGAGCGTCCCTCCTACGTGAAACCCGGCTGGCTGAGGTTCTTCAGCAACCTGCGGCGGTTCTCAGAAATGCGCCCTCGTAGACGCGGCTCCGCCCCTGTCCCCGGCCCCTGCTTCCTTGCTCCCACCGCGCGCTGGCGGCGCCACGGCCGATGGGGGCCGCTATCTGGCCCGCCGCCATCGCTATAGAAACCAGTCGGCCAGCTGCGCAGGGGGTAGGGACGGAGGGAAGCGGCTCCGCGGTGGCAGAGTCGCGGGCCAGCGGCGCCGCACCCCTTCTCCTGCCCCCTCCCTCGTGGACACTGGGCGGCTGGCACGCGCGCCGCAGGGGGCTCGGGGCTGCGGGGGCTCCGGCCCGCCCTTTCTCCCGTTCCCCGGGGTCGCCCCGCTGCCTCCCTCACCCGGGCACGGCTGTCGCAGTAGCTGGACAACGGTGACGTTGGTGAGGACGATGTCGCGTTTCGACATGGCCTAAGGTTTCATTGCCTGGTCGCTCCGGGAGCTGCAGGGACGTTACTGCGGTGCGGGGCGCCCAAGTTAGTGGGGCCGGAGCGTCTCGTCGTGACGTCACAGTGCCCTGTGACGTCGCAGAGGAGGCGGTGCGAAGCGTGTGACGTCCGCGCGCGTGCACCGCAGCCCCCAGGCCGCCCGCCACTGACGTCTAGAATAGAATCCAACTTTTTACACTGGTCCCCAAAGCCCTGGTCTCTCTCTCTCTCTCTCTCTCCCTGGGCACACTGGCTGTGTGCTGCTCCTTGACCCTCCTCTGGTTAGTTAGCTGCCTAGCTGCGGTTTGCTTGTTTGTTTTTGCCTGGAAAGCCGTGTCCTTGCTCAGCTGCCTCCTGGTTTCCCTCCGGCGCCACCCTTTAAGAGAGGCCCTCCTGACTCCCATCTGAAGTTCTGTCCTGCCTCAATCACTACCGACCATCGCCCTCACCCCCTCAACCCGCCTATCTCCCAGAAAGCTTTGTCCGACTTCGCTCCCTGAGTTAGATGTTCCAGTGTGCAAAACTCCATCGTTATACTCCCTACATTTTAATTTTTCTCACAGCAAATGTCTCTCCCTAAAAATCATCTTGTTTATTCGTTTTCTTGCCGGGTGTCTCTGCCCCCTAGACTCTTGGAGGGCAGAATGCTTGTCTACCTTCACTTTTCTATCCCACTGACTAGAGGAAGGTTTGGCACCTACAGTGCTCACTCAATAAATACCAGAGTGAATACAGAAATACTATATCCTCACATTTCTTCTGACTCCCAATCTTAAATTTAAGCGACCTCCAAGTCAGATCCTCTCACAGCATCCCATTCTTCTTGTGGCTTTTCACATAGTTTGTCATGATCTAGTTATTCATTGACTTGCTCAATGTATCCCCTGTCGTTCACCATGGGGTCTCCACCACCTAAAACTGTGCCTGGGGCAAAGCAGCTTCTGGGACAGATGGACAGATGGCTCCTTTCCTCTAAAGCACTGGGGGTGGGGGCTTGCTTGCACATCTGTGACTCACAGGCAAGGGCCTTCACCTGCAGGGCTAGCTGACACACAGCTGTGACCAAGATTTAGGGAGTGTGGGGGTTTGGGTCAAGAGGGAGTCACCATCTCAGAGAGAGGTGTGGAAGCCAGAAGAGGCAGAATGACACCATAACCTCTTCCTTCCCCAAGCCTTCGTGGGAACTCCATTTGCCAAGCATCTGCCACGGGACAGGGTGAAGGTGAGGCTCTCCTGTTTGGATGCTTCAGGGAAGGGGAACTGAAAATAAATTGGGTGTACAGATGGGGAAATTTCAATGACTCAAGACCAAAATACAGGTATTAATTAAAAGGGGGACAAACTTAACATGTATGATGGGGGCTGTGGAAGATCACCCAAATGAAACCAGGACTGAAGAGGGGCCAGTTTTGTACAACTTTACAATGACAGATGTGGAAAGCTAGATGCAATTAAAAATTTTCTTAGAAAATATAAAGGGGTGGGGCACCTAGGTGGCTCAGTCCGTTGAGCGACCGACTTCAGTTCAGGTCATGATCTCATGGTTCACAAGTTCGAGCCCCGCGTGGGGCTCTGTGCTGACAGCTCAGAGCCTGGAGCCTGCTTCGGATTCTGTGTCTTCCTCTCTCTCTGCCTCTTCCCTGGTGCGCGCGCGTGCTCTCTCTCTCTCTCTCCCCCTCTCTCTCTCAAATATAAACATTAAGAAAATATAAAGGATCAACAGTGATGTAAAAAGAAATGGCAAATCTGAGCCGGCCAATAACAAAGGAAGAAACAGAGTTAAGATTTATCCTCCCAAAGGCTGACCCAGATCCAGATGACTTTATGGGCAAGATCTACTAAAGCAGAGGTGCCTGGGTGGCTCAATTGGTTAGGTGTCAGACTTCGGCTCAGGTCATGATCTCGTGGTTTGTGAGTTCAAGCCCTGTTTCGGGCTCTGTGCTGACAGCTCAGAGCCTGGAGCCTGCTTCAGATTCTGTGTCTCCCTCTCTCTCTCTGCCCCTCCCCCCACTCACACTGTTTCTCTCTCTTTCTCTCTCTTTCTCTCTCAAAAATAAACATTAAAAAAAAAAGAATAATTAAAAAAAGATCTGCCAAAGCCTCAGGAACAAGTGTTCGCCAGCCCATAGGAATGGTTGCAGATCCTAACCAGAGCGGGGAGGCCCTGGGCAGGGCATGTGCTCTCTGAGACCGTGTGTGTGTGTGCTCCCACCGGTCCCTCCTGGGGACTGTTTGCTGTGACGCTGGGCCACAGAAACCTCTTTGACTTGCTTTAGAGAAGCAACAGGGCCACATGACCAAAGCCAGCAGAGGACAGCAAAGGAAGGACGACTCCAGGCCAGTCTCTTATGGCGCCAGATGCCAAAGTCCTGAAACAAGTAGTGGCAAATGGGAACGGGCCTGAGAAGCACTGGGGCTACTGGGAGATGGTGGGATGGGCAGAGAGAGGGGTGGAAGGATATGATGGAGTGCATTTCAAAAGGAGAAACCCCACCTCTCAATCTCAGGGCGGATTAGGATTCTGAAGTTCACCACCCGCCCCTCCCCACCCTGCAATCTCCTGGCACGGGAAACTCCCTCATTTAGGCACCGGACAAGGGCAGAAGAGCCACACCTGAGTTTGCCCAGGGATTTGGCTTTGTCCCTGGAGCGTGAAACTGGGAGACAGATTTTGTCGCCCTCTACAGGAGTGCCTAGAAATGGCAGAAGCCCCTGGGTCTCTGGGCCTGGGCGTCAGGACCCCGGGTGGCACCATGGGTCCTCCAAGGGGGGTGGGCCTTTGAACAGAGCTGACAACACGTGCAGATTCTCACCACACCTGGGCACCCACGCACATAACTCTGCCACTCCCGCTCACTCACACCCTGTACATTTCTTCCCGTGAGCCTTCCCACCGGGAATCCCACCTCCACCCCCTCTCTGTCTCTCCCTTTGGCATCAAAACCCAAATCTCTTTCACCCCTGCACCCAACTTACCCACACACTGGCTCTCATTCTTCTGGTCTCCGCCTGCCTCTAAACTAGCCCCAGATAACGATGCTGCCACAGACCGACCGGCCACCACCTGTCCTTCCTTCTGGTGACCTTTGTCATGCCCAGGCTAGACTCCCGGCTGTTCCCCTCCAACCCCTACCACCATGTGAACGCTTGGGGCTTTAGGCTGGGACCGAGGAGGCCCCAGGGGGAGGAGGGAAGGAAGGATGAGCCCCTGGCCTCCAGCCCAGGTTCTGGCTGACACTCTCTTGCTGCCCCCGGTCTTCGGCCCCTCCCCGTGGCTGCCTCAACCGGCTTTTCAGGAGACACTGCGTCCTGTCCCAGCGCATGGCAATCAGTCCTCTGCCCTTGCCCAAGGCCTAGGAAGCAGGAGCCAAGGTTCTGTTATGAGAATGTGTCCTGGCTCCAAAATCTGTAACCCTCCCCAAGGGGCCCTATGCTGCTCTGGGGACTCAGGCACCCCTCTCTCCAGCGCCCTCTGAGACTCAGGCTCCCTTAGCAAGCATACTATGTGTACTTACATCACATACTTTCGGGGAGTGCTTCTTTTAATCCATCTACTTGTTTAGCCTGGAAATATTAACTGAACCCCAGGCAATGTTCTAAAAATTGAGGATGTAGCAGTGACCAACACAAAAGCCCTGTCCTCTGGAAGTTTACAATCTGATAGGTGATGCAGACAATATAAAAGATAATTTTGGGTCATGGTAAATACTTATAAAAATAAAAAACAAAAGGATGATATCATCCAATATAACTGAGAGACAACCAGGGAAGGTTTTTGTTTTGTTTCGTTTTTTGTTTTTAGAAGGCGACATTTGAGTCAAGAGCAGAATAAGGAAGAACCCACCATGTGAAGATCTGAGTTGTGCATTGCAGACAGGGAAGACGGCAAGTGCAAAGGCCATGGAGGCAGGAATAAACCTGGTGTGTCTGAGGACCAGGGAGAAGACCCATGGGGCTGGGACGCGGTAAGTGTAGGGCAGGGGGCATCTACTGGAACAGTAAGAGCAAGGTCTGATGACTCCTTCAACTCCCTAAGAGTGCTCTCCTTCCCTTGACTGCACCTCCCATCGCCCCAGACTCTCACTACTGGGGAGACGATCCTTCCGTCCCCCAAGAGGAGTGAAGAGCCAGGCCTGGGTCGTGAGGATGGGGGTGCTGGAAGGTGGGGTTGGGAGAGAGGAGACCTGGATGGTGGGGGAGGAATGAAAAGAGGGGGTGGTTGGAAGGGAGGCCATCTGGGCTTTGGGGTGGAGGGCCTGAAATGGGCAAGAGGCGAAGATGCCACCTGAGTGTTCTCCATTCATGACTCACCCTCTCTGCCTCCTCCTCTTCATTGCTCAACTCAGAGCTCTCTGGGAAATACCTCCCTGACTGGGGACCAAGTCAGTGCCTCACAGGGTAATTGAGTCATGAGGGGTGGAGAAGAGGGAGGGAGGTAGAGGATAAATAGCAGCTTTGCTTCTCTGGCTCCTCTCTGCATCCTCCCCACCCTGCCAACAACATGCACCTTGCCAGTTTGCTCAGCTCCTGCTCCCTCCTACTGCTCTGGGGGGCCCTTCCTGGATGGGCGGCCAGTGATGACCCCATTGAGAAGGTCATTGAAGGAATCAACCGAGGGCTGAGCAATGCAGAGAGAGAGGTGGGCAAGGCCCTGGAAGGCATCAATAATGGAATCACTCATGCTGGAAGGGAAGTGGAGAAAGTTTTTAATGGACTTAGCCACATGGGGAGCCAAGCTGGCAAGGAGCTGGACAAGGGCGTCCAGGGGCTCAACAACGGCTTGGACAAGGTAGCCCATGGGATCAACAATGGCATCGGACAAGCAGGAAAGGAAGCAGAGAAGTTTGTCCATGGGGTCAACAACGCTGCTGGACAGGTTGGGAAGGAGGCAGACAAAGTGATTCAGGGGGTCCATCATGGGGTCAACCAGGCGGGAAGCGAGGCAGGGAGGTTTGGCCAGGGGGTCCACCAAACTGCTGGGCAGGCTGGGAATGAGGCGGGGAGGTTTGGCCAGGGGGCCCATCATGGGGTTAACCAGGCTGGGAAGGAGGCAGAGAAGTTTGGTCAGGGGATCCATCATGGGGTCAACCAGGCTGGGAAGGAGGCAGAGAAGTTTGGTCAGGGGATGCATCATGGGGTCAACCAGGCTGGGAAGGAGGCAGAGAAGTTTGGTCAGGGGATGCATCATGGGGTCAACCAGGCTGGGAAGGAGGCAGAGAAGTTTGGTCAGGGGATCCATCATGGGGTCAACCAGGCTGGGAAGGAGGCAGAGAAGTTTGGTCAGGGGATGCATCATGGGGTCAGCCAGGCTGGGAAGGAGGCAGAGAAGTTTGGTCAGGGGATCCATCATGGGGTCAACCAGGCTGGGAAGGAGGCAGAGAAGTTTGGTCAGGGGATGCATCATGGGGTCAACCAGGCTGGGAAGGAGGCAGAGAAGCTTGGTCAGGGGATCCATCATGGGGTCAGCCAGGCTGGGAAGGAGGCAGAGAAGCTTGGTCAGGGGATCCATCATGGGGTCAGCCAGGCTGGGAAGGAGGCAGAGAAGTTTGGTCAGGGGATGCATCATGGGGTCAGCCAGGCTGGGAAGGAGGCAGAGAAGTTTGGTCAGGGGATGCATCATGGGGTCAGCCAGGCTGGGAAGGAGGCAGAGAAGTTTGGTCAGGGGATGCATCATGGGGTCAGCCAGGCTGGGAAGGAGGCAGAGAAGTTTGGTCAGGGGATGCATCATGGGGTCAGCCAGGCTGGGAAGGAGGCAGAGAAGTTTGGTCAGGGGATCCATCATGGGGTCAGCCAGGCTGGGAAGGAGGCAGAGAAGCTTGGTCAGGGGATCCATCATGGGGTCAGCCAGGCTGGGAAGGAGGCAGAGAAGTTTGGTCAGGGGATGCATCATGGGGTCAGCCAGGCTGGGAAGGAGGCAGAGAAGTTTGGTCACGATGTTCATTATGCTGCAGGGCAGGCTGGGGGAGAGGGAGACAAAATAGTCCAAGGGGTCCATCCTGGAGTCAACCAGGCTGGGAAGGAGGTGGAGCAGTTTGGCCAGGGAGTCCAGCACGGGGCTAATGAGGCCTGGAAGGAGGCAGAGAGGTTTGGCCAGGAGGCCAACTACGCTGCAGGACAGGGTGGGAAAGAGGGAGAGAAAGTGGTCCCAGGGGTCCACCAGGGAGTCAACCAGGCTGGGAAGGAGGTGGAGCACTTTGGCCAGGTCGTTCACCATGCCGTTGAACAGGCCGGAAAGGAGGCAGACAAAGTGGTCCAAGGGGTCCACGATGGGGTCAACCAGGCCGGGAAGGAGGCGGAGAAATTTGGTCAAGGGGTCAACCACGCTGCCGGCCAGGCTGGAAAGGAAGCGGAGAAACTTGGCCAAGGTGTCCACCATGCTGCTGGCCAGGCCGGGAAGGAGGTGGACAGGTTGCAGCAGAATGTTCATAATGGGGTCAACCAAGCCGGCAAGGAGGCCAACAAGCTGCTGAATGTAGGTGAACAGGGGTGGGGAACTGGGGAGAAGGGGCTGGGGGGAGGGAAAGTTAAACCCTTGGGACATTTGGGTAGTCCATGTAGCCTCGATTCGGTGAAAGAAGCTTGGGCAGCTCCATGGCCACGCTCCTCCTCTGGGCTCAGCTGGTCAGATGGAGGAAACCACCTCATGGCAAAGCCCCGTATCAGACAGCGTGAAAGGGGCCCAGCCCCACCTTCAGGGAGCTGCCCTCCCAGTTGAGGAGGTGTAAAGAGAGGCACACGAAGCCTCTCCTGGGGAACAGGAAGTGGTTACTGAGCCAAGATCTGTGGCAGTGCAAACAGAGTGAGTGTTGAGAAAACCCAGAGCATCAGAGGAAGCATGGGGAATGGCTTCTGGAGACAAGCCCTTTTCTGCTTCATTTTCATAACCAGCCTCTGAGGTAGGCAGGGTGAGGGTGCTGACTCCCTGATTCTCAGATAAGGAAATGGAAGCTCACTGAGGTTTTCGGGGGACTTGCCAAGGTCCTGTGGCTAGCACTCAGCAGAACGGGCACCAAGGAGGGGGCATGGGGACCAGAAGGCTGACCCCTGCCTGCCTCAATTCCCCACGCTCCAACCTCCACAAAGAATCTTTAGGACACCATCTTGAGGACTGACCCAGACCTCGACCTTGAAGCCGACAGCCACATCGGCTGCCAGGCAGGGACCCAGGGGTGGGTGGGGAGGAAGGGACTCTGCAGAAAGTATACGGGGTGGAGGGGTGGGCTCTGGGTCAGACAGCAGTCTTCGTTGGGAAGAGGTCAGGAGGGGGAGGTTTGTTGTGGGATTCGAGGCTGACCACAGCAGCAGAGGCACTGCTGAGTATCTGGGGATAAAATTAGGACAGGGATCAACCCACGTTAGGGATCAGGTCAGAGGGGGTAGAGCCGAGGTCGGGCTGAGGTCACACTAGGATCAGTGTGGGTTCTCTGGGTTCCCTTTCCAGTCAGGGCCTTCTCAGCAACAGGGCATTCGTTCAGTGAAATAAGAGGGAATTGGGGGAAAACTAGTCAGGAGGGGGCAGACATCCTTCCAGGCATTTCTTCTCATCTCACAGAATTCCCACAGCAACATGGGCTCTGGGTTTTCCTTCTGGACAGTGAGGGGGCAGGGGGTTAGCCTATGCCTCCCACCCCGGCCCCTGCTACAGGGCAGCAGGTCAGCGGTGGAAGATGAACTTGGAACCCCTCAAGGGCTGACGGGTTATAATGACAGTCTGGGCTTCATCCACAGGGCACTCATCCAGGCGTTTCCACCGGCCAGCACGGAGGGGGCGCAACCACAACATTAACATCTGGAGTAAGTCTCCCAAGCAGCACGAGGGAGGGGAGGCCCCGCTAGGGGGGGCGGTGGGGCACGTGCTGGTGACCAACCCTCTTGTCCTTGAATTCCAGGCCTCGGTCAACAAGGCCTTCCTCAACTTTCCAGCTCTGTGGCAGGTGAGTGCCCACGTGGCTTCTACATTGTGCTCTTGGCCTCTGGAGACATAGTCACATCCCTTCCCACTGCCCGTTCACGGACAATGTCACGGTGGGCAGACTCTCAGCCTTGCAGAGGCCATCCATTCGACCTGTTTCCCAGCTCTGGCCTTCCCTTCCTTTGCCTGCTCTGTGTCCCTCGCCCCCTCTTGTGGCTCCTTTCCATTCCCGTGGAGGTGGACATAAGCTGGCAAAAGAGACTCACAGGGGGCCAGCGGGGGAGGCACTGCCGAAACCCTCCCCTCTCTGTGCCCAACACTTCTCACCAGCTTTCCTCCCTCAACGCACTGTGAGTCCCTCTGCTGCCCAGCCTCTGCTGCCTTACAGCCATATGCCGGTGGGAGGCGGGGGGAGCCTGCCGCTCTGTCCATTGCCTGGCTGATAGGCACCCCCTCGCCCCCCCAGTATAAAGACTCCTGTGGGACCCTGCTCCCTACTCTGGGCCCAAAGCAAAGTCCTAGCTCTTCTCTTTGCAATTAGTACCTGAGCCGCAAGAGACTGGGACATACGGATGAGGGTGGGAACAGCCCCAAGGCACACCCTTGTTTATTCCTGGGCCGTGGGGGTGGCAGGGGATCCTCTGAGGCAAAACGGACAAGGCCCCTGGGCTCCCACAGAGGCCCCTGGCACCTCTGCCTGGGAGGGCTGGCTCCCTATTCTTCCTGAATCTAGGAGTCTAGGACATAAGCAAGTCCGAGGTCAGAGAAGCTAGTGTCAATGTCCCTCTCATTTTCTAGGGGGCTGAGGACAGAGGCCTTGGTCCCCTCAGGGCCGCGTTCCCTGCATTCACTCCCTCTCTCCTCTCTTCCAGAGCGTCATCGCCATCATTCCCTAAACTGATGCACTGGCCTTACTCAGCAGACTGACTTTCCTGTTGTCATACTAGCTGACAGGACCTGGAGGAGCTGGGGGTGGGGGGACAGATTTCCTGAGTCTCGCAAGGGGTCTGTACTGGGATTTGTGAATAAATACGACGCGCTTTTACTCTCATCATGGTCCGCCGTGCTCCCCGAGGAGGGGTTGGTTGAGGGGAGGGGGGAGGATTCTCTTTTCTCTTCTTGCTACTTTGCTGAAGGAGCTGGGGGAGGGGGTGACACACAGCGGGGCTGAGCTGGAGACGTCGTCGGGCTGGTCAGAGGCAAGAGGGCACTCAGAGGGAGGAGCCATGCCTCGCTGGCGTGCAGCATCGCGCATGCTCAGCACTGAGAGGAGCATCCGGGCCGAAAAAGCGGGCAGTGGGGGAGGAAGCACGAGGAAGAGAGTGGCGGGAACCTAGTGCAGCCCCAGGGAGTGGCGTCCTCATTGGGGGGTGTGGCCCGGAAGGAATAACAAGGGCAACTTGTATTTATTGTGCATTGCCGGGCTCCCTGCTGGGTGCGTGACCTCACTAGGTAAGAGGTTCTGTCATGGCCCCTTTTACTAGAGAAGCACATGGAGGCTCCCGCAGGTTAAGAAACATGGCCAAGGTCACATAGGAAGTGGAGGAGAAACAAGAGCTACAAAGCATGTTCTTAACATAGTCTTTTCCTGTTTGGCACCCGTGTGTGTCAGGGGGTGGGGTGGGGGGCATCCGTGCAAAGGAGAGAGGGCGTTGTTGCGTGTGGGAGATGCTTGCACGGGGAGGAGGACCAAAGGCTCAGGTGGCAGGCACACCGATGACAGGAGGGCGGGCCTCTTTACAAGACATGAACGGTGACACGGAAGGCCGGGCTTTCAGATGTGCGGTAGCAGCTACTGCTTACTAAGCACTTACTAGGTTCCAGTACTGTGTGAAGAGCTAGAACCATTTAAGCCTCTCACAACCCAAAGGCAGAAGTCCTCTTGTGATGCCCATTGTATGGATGAGGAAACGGAGGCTCAGCGGGGCCAGGGCCTTGGCTGTCTATTGATAGAACCTGACCTTTCCAAATTGCCTGGAAAGTCTCCAGAATGCACTGGCCTGGGTGCTGGGACACCTGCACTCCTCTTAGGATCAGATGCCTGCGGGCAGCTTCCTTTCCTTCCAGGGGCCAGAATTTCCTTCTATATGAAGGGGGGCGGGGCATCTGCAGGGGAGGACTGCAAACATGGCTTCCGGCTCCAAAATTCCATCACTTGTGGGGCCAAAAATTAGAGACGAAAATTGCCCTTGGGGAGTTTACAGGCTTCCTGGGGATACAAGGCATATAAACAGAATATGAAAACAAATACAAAGCAATGCCTCGGTGAGAACTAAACGCCACACCAGGAGGGGCGGGGCCTGCATGGTGACCTTCCTGACCCTTCTGGTTAACTGCATTTTCCCGGATTTGCAGAATACCATCATTTTTATCACATAGAGTCCTTCCCTTCCCCGGCGATATTTTGATTTGAAAATATTTCAAATGTAAAGATTTTTTTTTTTTTTTTGAGTGAAAGAGTGTGAGCTGGGGAGAGCGGCAGAGGGAGAGAGAAAAAGAATGTTAAAAAAATTCTTTTTTAATGTTTATTATTTATTTTAGAGAGGGAGACAGAATGTGAGCCCGGAGGGGTAGAGAGAGAGGGAGACACAGAATCCGAAGAGGTTCCAGGCTCTGAGCTGTCAGCACAGAGCCTGATGCAGGGCTGGAACTCACAAACTGTGAGATCATGACCTGAGCCAAAGTCGGATGCCCAACTGACTGAACCACCCAGGTGCGCGCGCGCGCGCACACACACACACACACACACACACACACCCACACCCACAGAGGATCTTAAACAGTCTTCATGCTCAGCTGGGGCCTGATGTGGGGCTTGTTGCCATGACCCTGGGATCATGGCCTGAGGCAAAATCAAGTCTGATGCTCAGCCAACTGAGCCACCCAGGTGCCCCCAAGATGAAAGAATTTTATAGTGAATACCTGTGTACCCACCCTTTAAAATCTGCCATTAACATTTTACTTTGCATGGGGTGCCTGGCCAGCTCGGTTGGTGGAGCATGCGACTCTTGATTTCGGGGTTGTGAGTTCAGGCCCCCCACACCGGGTGTGGAGCCTACTTACAATAGCTTTAAAAAAGTATAAATTCATTTTACTCTGATTGCTTTCTGACACATCCATCTGTCACGTGTCTATCCATCTAGCCACACATCAATACGATTTTTTTAAATGTTTATTTTTGAGAGACAGAGCGCAAGTGAGCAGAGGAGGGTCAGAGAGAGAGGGGGACAGAGGACCTGAAGCGGGGTCCGTGCTGACAGCAGAGAGCCCGATGTGAGGCTCAAACTCACGAACAGAGAAGCGCGCGTTCATATTACGCATCTACTGAGGGTCTCCTCTGTGCTGGAGCTCGTTTCATACAAACTGGAGGAGTCCCTTCTGGAAAGGGCATGTTCAAGGGCATCATTCTTTCCTAAAGGCAAAGCTTTCAGTGCTCTTATTTGTGTGCACATTTTCTTGCTGGTCTGCCTGCATGGGTCCTGAAGGTGCCAGGGATAAGGGATAATCATGTGCGTGGGGAGTGTCAATCCCGAGAGGCTTCTGGGAAACAAGGGCTTCTCAGGTTTCGAAGAGGCATGGCTCACCTCGGCCTCGGCCTGGGGCCTGGCGTGCGGTTCCCTCTGCTGGGAATATTCTCTGTGGCCCTCCCATCCCCTGCGTTGGCTCCTCCTTACCCTTCAGGTCTCAGCTACCTCGGCCACACAAGCCACCTTTGTTAACGCTCTCTCGTGGCTCACCGATCTCCTCTTCATAGTGCTTGTGTAAGCACAGTGTGTAATTACATGTCTACTCGTCTGACGTCCGTTCCCCCCCAGACTGACATGTTCGAGAGGAGAGGCGGAGCCCAGGCACCAGTGGCCGGCAGCTGGTAGGGGGGAGGCTACCGCCTCGAGCAGACTTGGTTTCCCTCTCGGCCATGGAATAAGGGGGGCAGGAACGAGGCGCCTGAGAGAGGCAGGTGGAGGCAGGCTAGGGGGTGAGGAGAGGAGGGGCCGGTTTCTGCAGCCGGGGAAGAACAGGGAGGGGAGCTTGGGCGGGACCCTCACAGCCCTCTTTTACTGGGTGCTGACTCCGGCTGTGCCGAGCGCTCACCCACATGATTCATCCCGCGCTCACAAGCGCCCACGTGGGGCAGGTACCGTGATGGTCCCCCTCCCGGGCCGAGGCCACCCAGCTGGTAAGTGGCAGTGGCCCGGCTCCTAGTCAAGAGCGTCTCCTTGCTGGTGGTCGCTGCTCGCCAGGTGGCCTGCTTCCCGGGGACCCTTGGGGAGGAGGAGGGGACTGCTTCAAAATAAGTCCTTTTAAAAATTAAGTTTCTTTCTTTTTTTTAATTTCTTTTTTCTCTTTTTTTTTAAAGTTTATTTTGAGGGGAAGAGAGTGCAAGCATGGGAGGGGCAGGGAGAGAGAGAGAGGGAGAGAGAGAATCCCGAGCAGGCTCCACACTGTCAGCTCAGAGCCCTACCTGGGGCTCAACCCTTGAACAGTGAGATCATGACCTGAGCTGAAATCAAGAGCTAGACGCTTTTTTTTTTGAGAGGGCACAAGTGACTGAGGGGCAGGGGGACTGGAGAGAGAGAGACTCCCACGAGGGGCAGAGAGAGAGAGAGGGAGAGAGAGAAGTGGGGCTCACCCAAAGTGGGGCTCGAGCTCGCCTGATGTGGGACTTGCACTCACCAACCGTGAGATCGTGATCTGAGCTGAAGTCAGATACTTAACGACCGAGCCACCCAGACACCCCTCTTTTTTTTTTTTATTTTTAGAGAGAGAAAGGGAGAGAGCGTGTGAGCAGAGGAGAGGGGTAGAGGGAGAGAGAGAATGAGAATCTTAAGCAGGCTTCACGCTCAGTGCGGACCCCAACGTGGGGCTCGATCCCACGACCCTGGGATCATGACCTGAGCTGAAATTAAGAGTTGGACACTCAGCCGACTGAGCCACCCAGATGCGCCTAAAATCAAGTGTCTGCTTTGGGCCATTTCAGGAGGTGCGTGTGTGCCTGTGTATGTGTCTCAAAGTTAAACCGCCAAGAGAATATTCCAACATCAACATGCCCACGCTAGCAAGAACACATATTGCATTCACCTCACCCTCACGTTCCCGCCTCTTCCAGGCAAGGAAACCGCTGCACAGGGGGTGAAGATCACAGCTAAGAAGGGGCGGGCTTAGGATTTGCAGCCAGTCTCCAGGACAGGTGCTGTGCACAGGCGAGCCAGTCAGATGCCAGTCGGAGGCCCAGGACACCACAGAGACGCCACCCAGACCCAGGGCTTCATCTCCTCTTTCTACTGGAGTCCAGCTTCCGTCCTCCCCCCGCAGCCTCCTTCCTGGTCTCTGTCCCCACATCCTGCCCTCTGGACCCCAGAGGGACCCCGTTAACACCGAATCAGACCCCAGCCTTCCTCAGTCAAAACCCTCCGCTGTTTCTACCTCATTCAGAGTCAAAGTCCTCGCGATGGTCCACGAATCCTCACTGTCCGGGCTGGTTTCTCTTTGACTTCAACTCTTCCCACTTCCCCTTTGCTCTAGCCACGACGGTCCTCAAATGGAGTAAGCAGGCTCCTGCCTCAGGGCCTTTGCACTGCTGTCTCTCTGCTTGGGATACTCTAGTCCCAGACATCCTCATGGCTCGCTCTCTCACTTCCTTTGGGTGTCAGTTCATAGGTCACATCTCTCAGAGCCTTTCCTGAAATGCTCCCTCTGTCTTCTCTAGTCCCTCACCCCACCGTATTCTCCTCCATTGGTGCTCACCACCCGACGTGTTTATTGTCCCACCTCCTCACAACGAATGGGAGCTCCCTGAGGAGACAGATTTAGATGATCTCCTTCCACCCTGAATCCCCCGCGCCTAGAACAGCTGTAACACACAGTAGGTACTCAATAAGGACTTAGTGAATGAATGAAGTAGTGACTTAGAGAGGACCCGCAATCAGAAGGTCCTGGACATGAGGTCGGGCGTGTCGGATTTGTGGCTGTGACGAAGTACAAGAGCAAAGGAGGCTTGGTGACGTAGGAGAGAAAGCTGTTTGGAGGCAGACAGACCTGGGTCAAATTCGGACAGCCCCATTTTGCCATGATCCTTTCTCAAATACGCTATTAGGGGTGTGTTTACCAGCCCTGGGCCTCAGTTACCTCACCTGCAAAATGGGAATAATGCCCATCCCCCACGGTGGTGATAAGAAGTAAGTGAGATTGTGCACGTGGAGGCACTTGGGTTTCTGTTTGGTTCACAACAGGTTCTTTCATCAATATGCCTTCAGACGGTTTCAGGTGGCTTCTCTGGCCCAGAGATGTCTGAAGGTAGTTTTCCCCAGCAGGTAGAACATGGGACTGCATGGGACAAATGTAGGTGGTTCATGAACATGGCTTTGAATAAGTCTGAACCGCCCAGTGAGAGACGTACCCTTTTCTCACTTTTCTCCGAAGCTTTCTGATTATGTTAAAGAGGAAGGCTCAATTTCTGTGCTGGCGTTCCTTGACCTCCCTCATACTTGCTAATCTCCTCTTTTATTTTTTTTTTTTAATGTTTATTTATTTATTTTTGAGAGAGAGAGAGAAAGCAGGGGAGGGGCAGAGAGAGAGAGAGAGAGAGAGAGAGAGAGAGAGAGAGAGAGAGAGAGAGGCATCCCAAACAGGCTCCATGCTGTTAGCGCAGAGCCTGATGCAGGGCTGAACCGTGAGATCATGACCTGAGTGGAGATCGAGTTGGACGCTTAACCGACTGAGCCACCCTGGTGCCCCGCTAATCTCCTTTCTTAACAAAGGAGGTACAGGAGCTGCAGCCAGCTACAATGTAACACCACTGTTTGCTTCTCGCCCTGTTTTCTGGTACTATCTGTCTATGGGTAAGCGATCCTGTCTTTCCTCCTACAGAAGCGACATAGAATACACTTAAGAAAGTAAGCTGGCTTAAGGAAAAATATTAGTAATAGAGCTAGGACGGAGGGCGGATACATGCCACTGTGAGGGTGGCGTCCCAGGAGGGAAGTGTGGGAGGGAGTCTCTGAGTCAGGGAGTGTGCCGACTCCAGCCCCACGGTCCTGCCCTTGGAAATGGAAGCAGCAGGCTCAGGGGCCGAGGTGTCCATCAGCGATCCGGAGGCCTCAGGTTTACTCCAGCTCCCTGCCCCCCCGCGCCCCCCCCCCCACGAGGCCCCGGGGCAAAATCACAGCCAATTCTATCCGGATAGGAATGAAGGTTTTGAAAGGCAAGGGGGGAGGTCTGAGACAGATGATGACAGAAAGTGCTGGCAGCAGGGCAGGCCTGGGCTTGGCTCTGGCCCTACCCCACACCCACCCCACACACTCACCGCTCCCCTCTGAGCCCCAGATTCTCGGTCTCTACATGGGGTTACAGTGAGACCAGCTCCCAGGGCTGTGTGAGCCTTGAAGTGCTTAATCCAGCACCGGGCACATAGAAGGCCCTTGACAAACTGAAGTTGCCACGATGATTATATTGTTATTCCCACTGCCACCATTATGATTATCATTAAACAGAGGTAATGACAACAGGTAGGGCTGCCCGGGACAGACCGGGACCGTGTTTACACGGTGAGACGATGTTACAAGGTGGGGTGCGGGTGCTGGGGTGGAGAGAGACTGACTGAGAGGCATTGAGAAAGGCGGATGGAAACCGGCCCCTCCTAACTCGGTGATGAGTCCCAGTGATACAAGGCCAGGGACAAGTGGGAGGACCCCGGGCCCTGGGAGCAGAGAGGCGGCCCCGGGTGCTACTAAACCGGGTGAGAGGGCAAGACGCCCAAACTCTGTGTCCTGAGCCCAGATGTGGGGGGGTGGGGGGCCCTCACGCCGACCCCTCCTCCCTTGCTGGTGCAGCCCAGGCCCGGCGGAGACAGGGGTGGGTGGGGCGAGCAGCAGTCCAGGCCTCCCAGGAGGCTGTGAGCTCACACACGTGCCCCCAGTGGGCCAGGTAAACAGGATGGGTGCCTGGGTCAGCTGCTTCCTCCCACTCATTCCCTGGGGGTGGCTGGCCCGCCCAGCTCCCCTGCTCCGCACCCAGCTTTCTCAGCCAAGAGCAGCCCGAGTGCTGAGACGCCCTGGTGACCGCTCTGGGGCTGGCCACTTCCTTCCCCGGCACCCGGGGTCCCCACTGAGGGCAGCCTCACAGCTCCCAGGCCCTCTGCGGGCTGGAAGGTACAGGAGAAGGTGAGGACAGTCACCTTTAGGTGACAGTATGGGCGGGAAGACAGATGGGAGAGACAAAGGCCACCAAAACCAAGGCAGCAAGGCCAAGAAAGGGCACCTGCCTCTCATCCTGGTGCCCCTGACCCAGGCTGGCTTCCACCTAGTGGGTCCCGCCCCACTGGGTTCCTACGCTGGCCTCCCTGGTTGGGTCCTGCCTGTGGTTCCTCTCTCCTCAGTCCCCTCCATCCCACCACCTCTAGGAGACGCCAACCACCTGTCTCCTCGGATGCCCCCATCCCCACCCTGCGCCCCAAATTCCTAAGGTTGGGAAATCGGAACACTTTTGCACCTGCCTCATCCCATGTCTCCCTCCCTCCCTGATGCTTGGGCTCCCTCTCTGTTTCAACACAGATTCTCGGACTCACAATTACAGCTCATTACCCTATCGGTGGCTGGCCCTGAGTCACGAGGGAGGGACACAGGGCTGCCCAGCCCTGCCACCTTCTCCCAAGCTGCAGTATAAGGAGTAGAGGCAGGGAGGAGGACTCTGGGAAGGCAGGGGAGTCTGGGAAAGGAGGGAGAAGGCTGCACACCTAGAGGGAGGGAGAAGTCCGAAGGAAGAAGAGAACAGAGGAGACCACGCAGCAGGGAGGAGGAGACAGGGCAGAGAGAAATAAATTCGGGTGGGAAGAAGGCAGGAGGGAGAGAAGGAGCGAGGCGGAGATGAGGTTGCAGGGCTCCCTGGCCTGCCTCCTGCTGGCCCTGTGCCTGGGCAGCGGGGGGGCCGGCCCGTTGCCGAAAGAAGGGGAGGGTGCGGGAGCAGGTGTCGAGGAGGCCGTGGGACACGGGATGGGAGACGCCATTGGAAAGGGGGTGGGAGATGCCATCAGCCAAGGAGTCGAAGAGGCTGCTGGCAAAGGGACCGGAGAGGCCGCCGGCTCTGCAAGCAGGGGGGCCACGAGCCGTGGCGCGGAGGAGGCAGCCCACGTCCTTGGGAACCCTGGGGGTGAGGCAGGCAGGCAGGCTGAGAACATCATTCGCCGCGGAGGAGATGCGGTTCACAGCTCCTGGCAGGGCGTGCCTGGCGGCAACGGTGCTTGGGTGAGTAGCGGGAAGCTGGGTGTGGAAATGGGAGGCCGTGGGCCCCCGGGCTGAGAGTCTTGGAGCGGGTTGGAAGGGTGACCCATGGGAAGGAAGGTGTCTTACTTGTGGCTGTCTGCGGTGGTTTCCCTCCACGTGATGCGGCCTTCCTCTGCCGCCTTGGGGTCTCCGTCCCCCTGCCTCGGCCTTTGTCCCGCCCTCCCCTGTCACCAGGCGGATGGTCACGCACACTAAGTGTGGGCGCGTTGCTCTTGCAGGGAACCCATGGCCAACCTCCCTCTGGAGGCCATGGCATCTTTGGCTCCCAGGGTGGCTTTGGAGGCCACAGCCAGGGCAACCCTGGAGGCCCGGGGACTCCTTGGGGCCAGGGATACCCCGGAGGTTCAGATGGCAGCTTCGGAACCCACTCTCAGGGAGGCGCCTGGGGCCAAGGAGCCAACGGAGGATCTTTGAACTTGGGGCCCAACGCTCAGGTACGGTAACCACCCAGCCCTGATGCTCGCCACCTCCCGCCCTTCGAGCCCACAGTCCCCACGCCTCCCTCATCTGTCGGTCAGTCCCCATCAGTCCCCCGCTCAGCCTGCCCCTCTCTGCAGGGGACCGTGGTCCAGCCCGGGTACGGCTCAGTGAGAGGCAGCAGCAACTCACACACAGAGGTGAGGGGACGGGTGTGGGCCAAGCAGAGGGTGTTCGGGTGCGTGGGACAGAAAGGAGGCGAATTGAAGAGGAAAGAAAGAAGGATTGGGGCGGGGTGGGGGGAGCGGACTGAGGGACAAGGCAGCTTGGACAGGGAAGAGACGGGCCGGGCCAGGTGACCAGGAGGAGGGGAGGGGAGTGGGACGGGGCGTGGGGGAGAAACACGTGGGGAAAGGGGCCAAGCCGCAGGAAGCGGGAGAGCCCGGCCGCGAGGGCAGGGGCTCTGACTGAGGTCTGGAAACTCTCCCCTGCAGTGCACCAACCCCCCGCCGTCCGGCTCAGGTGGAAGCTCTGGCAACTCCCGGGTAAGGGGACAGGCGACTGGGCGGCTGGGGGCATTTTGCACAGCGGACGATGGAGTCTCTGCTCCCCTGAGACCGTGCAGGGAATGTGCCTGAGCAAGAGGGGGAGGGCGAGGGGGAGGGGAGCAAATGATCCTGATGTTCTCGACTCTGGTTCTCACTCTGGTCTCTTCCTGCCCCTCAGGGAAGCGGTGGCAGCGGCGGTGGCAGCGGCGGTGGCAGCGGCGGTGGCAGCAGCAGTGGCAGCGGCGGTGGCAGCAACGGTGGCAGCAGCGGTGGCAGCGGCGGTGGCAGCAGTGGTGGCAGCGGCGGTGGCAGCAGCGGCGGCAACGGTGGCAGCAATTATGGGCCCAGCTGGGTGAGTCCTGCTCCCCCTTGAAGGCAGAGGTGCAGCCCGGACCCCGGCGGTCCCTGCGGAGGAGACAGCCTCCAAGGTCTTCCCGAACGCTGGCGTCGCTGTGGCCCCGTCCTGGGCCCCTCGGCCCCTGCACCCCACCTTCCCGGCCCCAGCAGGCGGGGTTCCTTACACACACCCCCTAGGTCCCCACAAGGGGTGCCCTGCCTGCTGCCAGCTCACGGGGCTCCCGTGTCTTCTGCTCCACGCGGGTGGGGTGCTCTCCCTCCCGCCTCACCCACTGCTGTGCCAGTGTCCACTGGGCAGATCTGACAAGAGACGGGGGTGGCAGACGGAAGGAGAGGGGTGGACACGGGAAAACAGGACACCTGCTTGGGAAGCTCCCCGGGGAACAGGGGCAAGCCTGTCGCACACATGGAGAGAGGACATTTATGGAGCCGTGGTGTAGATGACACTGATACATACGGGACACGTGGGGCCCCTACAAAAGGGGTGAGGGGCCAGGAGGGGACCACGGGCTCAGCGTGGGCTCTCCCACGGAGGGGTCTGCCGTGGGGAGCACCATCGGCTTCCTTAGATATCTGGGAAAGGTGTCAGGCCACAAGAGGGAGGTGACTAGGACGAGCCAGGCCACGTAAACTGCTGTAATTTACTGCTCCTTGTACTACCTGCTTCCCCATCTAGGACCGTCCCTTAGAAAATTCTAGGAATTTTGATCAAAGCAGCTACTCAGGCTCCCAGGTAATTACGGATCTAGGGGTCCCTTCCCCTTTCCAGGTTCCAGGAGAGGGGGAGAGGAGGAGAGTCAGGAGGACAGACAGAGCCCCTGGGTGCCAGGGTCAAGGCTCTTCACTTCTGGCCTGTGGGGTGGGGGAGGGAAGAGGAGACAAGAGCTCGGAATCCCCAAACTGGCCCACATTTCCAAATACACTTGGCCACACGGACCTTTGTGCCCCGAATAACTTCCCTCGGTGACTGGCTAGCTAAAGACGGGAAGAGATGGAGGTTGGGGACAGGGGAGTAAAGAGAATCATAACACCCTGGAAACGATCTGGTTCTGGCTGAGTGCTTCGGAGGCCCCGTATGGACTCTTGCTTTCCCTCGTAGGGACACACTTCTGGCTCTTCCTCGGGTAGCAGTGGCGGCGGAAGCGGTGGTGGAAATAAACCCGAGGTGAGTGTCCGCTGCGTGCACACCTGCACAGATCTCCCTCCTTTCCCCGGATGGGAGGGAAAAGAGGGGGTGCCGAGGCCCCTCGAATGACGGGAGAGTTGGGAGAGCGACGGCCAGAGCTGAGAGGGGGTGCGCTGCTGGGGGTGGGTGTGGGCTAGCCTTGGGGGTAATGGGGGCTGGGATTGGTTTCCAGGTGGCAACAGAGAGAAAGCCTTCTCTCTCTCTCTCTCTCTCTCAGTGTGACAACCCAGGGAATGAAGTCCGCGTGTCTGGAGGATCTGGGGGTCAGGTAAGAGCCAAACTTAGGACTGTGCCCACCCCTGCTCAGCCCCAACTCCGTCTGTGGGGAAGAAACCGAATCTCCAAAATAATAATGAATGGCAAATCCCCACGTGGTGTGCCTCACTTTATACCATGGATGGGGCGGTGAAAAATCACATAGAAACCGGTCCTTTTAGAAACGTCATCATTTCAAATGACCTACACCCACCTGGCCAACAAACAGAGTCCCGTGACCTCTTTGACAGCGTTGGAAACCGTGTGTGGAAAGCGTGCGCTTCCCTCCTGGTTATTCTGGAAATCTGGGCTTTCTGTCAGCACCTGCAGCACTGACAAGAGGAAGTGTTACGCTAAGGTCCCCACCAATCACCTACGGTTCTTGAGGTTCTGAGTCAGCAGGCCTGGGGTGGGGCTGAGATTCTGGTTTCTATCAGGTTCTGGGCAAAGCAGATGGGGCTCGACTGTGGCTGGTGCGAGCGCGGCCGACCATCGGGGAGAAGGCTCCCTGAATAACAGGCTCTTCGGATATTAGAGATACTAACCTCGATGGGTAGACAGGTGTCAGAAAAGCTCCCAGCCTGTAATTCTGTCTCTAGTTTTTTATGTAGCAAAGTCTTAAATATGTAGTCAAACATATCAGTCTTTTCTTCTATGGTTTCTGCTCTTAAGAACACAAAGGCTTTTATTTTCTTCTAGAACTACTTCTATAATTTCATTGTTTCTATTTAACTCTTTAATCCATCTGGACTTGACTTTGCTGTATACAATCTAATCCAGTTCCTCAGATCAGCTGGACTCAACAACCACACTTTGGATCAGAGCTGTGGTGCTCTCTTATGAGGGGAAAATCAGATAAAAACAGAAGGGAGGGAACCAGTGAGGTATAACTGTCCCCCTTACACCCTCCCCCCCCAAATACCGAACTGGTGTTCCCAGCTGTGTGCACTGAATTATTTCTACCACTGATGTAAAAATGCTGCTTGTAAATACCTTCATATTTTGGGAGAGCTTCTGCAGGGGTTGTACCTTTTTTTTTTTTAAGTCTATTTATTTATTTTGAGGGAGAAAGTGTAAGTGGGGGAGGGGAGAGAGACGCAGAGCATAGGTGGGGGAAGGGCAGAGAGAGAGGGAGACACAGAATCTGAAGCGGGCTCCGGGCTCTGAGCTGTCAGCACAGGGCCCGATGAGGGGCTCGAACCCATGAACCATGCGATCATGGCCTGAACTGGAGTCGGATGCTTAACCGACTGAGCCACCCAGGCGCCTAGGGAGCTCTACTTGGTTAAACGGGCTCATCTGTGCTGGGCACTGCTTTCTTTATGGCACATGAATATCTACCAGTACAGGTCCTCCCTTGCTGCCTGTCTTTTCCAGTGTTTTCTCACCTATTCTTAGACACTTACTCTCCCAGATGAATTCCAGGATTATTTTGACATGTTCCAAAAGAGAATCCCATGAGCATTTATAGAAGAATTGTATTAAATCGGCACCAACATTTGCAGGGATGGACCCAAGATCTAAAACAATGACCTGTGTTTCGTGTCTCATCCTTCAGGGCTTCCAAGGAGGACAGGGAGGGCCCGGCAGCTCTGGTGACATCAGGGTAAGGAGATGACAGGCCTTGAGAGTAGAGACTGGTGGCAGGAGAACGGGATGGTGATCACCTCTGCAGTAGTGATACCAACAGGGCAGATAGTCTCACGTCGCAGCCCAGTCTTGACCTTGGCCCTGGGAATTCATCTTAGTCCCGAGGAGTGGGGGTCTGGAGGCGCCTACCTCTCACTCAGGAGGAGACAAGCCAGGCTACTTCCGGGCCTCCTCGGCTCCCACTGACTCTCCAGCTAGCGTCACCCTTCTGACCAAAGCAAAACATCAGCCCAGCCTGGGCCCTGCAGTTTGAATCACTTTAGTCCAACGGTCTGGCTGGCTTCCACCTCAAAACCAGAGGATAATTCAGATGCTTTGATGGCAAGGACCCTTCCTGGTGGATTTTGGGCAGTTTGCAGACATGAAAAGAAAGAGGTGGTTATGTCACCTGTAAGTATCTTAAGTGTGCAATAGCCCGGTCGACAAGAAGTTGACGCAAGATTTTCCAGGGAAGATGGAGCTGCCTGGGGAGAAGAGCCTCTCTGGGGGTCCTGGGAAATCTCCAGTCCCCTGATTCAGGAGACCCTTGCCCACATTCTGCTCTCCTGCCCTCTCGTCCCGCATCTTCCCTGCTTCCCCACCGACTCTTCTCCATTTTCTGTCTCCCCAGGAAATAAGCAAAGAAGGCAGTCACCTCGTTGGGGGCTCCCAAGGCAATTATCAGGTGAGCAGGGACAGCTTTCCGAGAAGGGACGGTGGGGGGTGGGGACAGAGTGCTAAGGGACCGGGAAAAGAAATAGAAGCATCGGTGTCTTCTCGCTTCTGCTCGGAGTCTGTGGCGGGTAACTGTCAGGAGACCAGATGGGGGTCTGGGATCCCTGTCTCCTCCATTCATTCATTCTCTCCTTCCTTTGAATGGCCGTCAGAGCCACATTATCACTGAAGGGAAGGATAGCCGGAGGTAACAGAGGGGTCAAGGGGCTGTATTTGGGAACCACACTTAAGAAGGCAGTGTTGACAAGTGGGAAGGCAGTGAATTTTGAGGTAGTAGTTGGGGGTTCAAATGACAGCTGTATCACCTGTCATCTGTGCATCTTCAGACTGGTCAGTTGACCTCTCTGAGCCTGGGCCTCCTCTTGGGTCAAATGGGGCCAGCAAAGCGAGCAAACTTGCTCACCACCCCCCCCCCACCGCCTGAGTTACGGCAGAACTTTCTGCGACCACTAAGGTGGTTCAGAATCTGGACCCTGGAGGCCAACAAGGAGACAGATCCTGAGGCAAGCTGCCGACGGCTCTGACTTTAGTTTCCTTGTCTGTACAGTGGAGACATCTCCACGCAGGAACGTGGCAGGTTAAGGCACCGTGCTAGGCGCCTCGTGGATCACACGTCACATACCAGCAGTGTTTGGGGGGCAGGCTATGCGGGGGTGGGGGGGGGTGGGGGGCAGAGTCAGAGTATGAATATGATTCAAGGGACTGGGCAGGGTTATTCTAGGAAGTGGCAAATAGTCCAGGAAGGGGGGCTTCCTAGCTGCTGTGTGAAAAAGAAGAGAAGGTGGCTTTACAGAGAGTACACAGAGCTTGAGCCAAGGCAGAGGTGGTGAGCCAGGAGCAGGTGGCCAGGTGGCACGCGTGACCGGAGGCACAGGCTTTGAAAATCAGTCCCCCTTCCTACCCAGTGGCAAGGGTCCGGTGGTGAAGCTGTCAGTGGGATCAATACCTTGGTGAGTGGAGGCATCACCCCACCTTGGGCCCGGACCGTGGTGTCAGGCAACCCACGGGTCCCCTCCTGAGCCCCAGAGCGCCTGCCCCTGCCTCTGGCTCACAAGCCGGCTTCCCACTCTCATCCCATTTCTCCCCGATGCCTTAGAACTCTCAGACATCTCCTGGGCTCTTCAACTTCGACACTTTCTGGAAGGTGAGTTCGGCCAGGTGGCTCTGCTCACTCTGTTGGCAAGACAAACCCCTGTCCCTCTGCCCCGCAGGCTGAAGTCCTCTTTCCATAACCAACCACCGTCAGTGGTGGACCTTGACCTCTCCTGCCCCGAGGCCCTGAGCCAATTGCATTATGACCCAATTTGCCATTTTCCTTTTTTTTTTTGTCTTTTCCTCTGCAGAATTTTAAATCCAAGCTGGGTTTCATTAACTGGGATGCCATAAACAAGGTAAGGGCTGGAAGGCTATGCCATTCCGATCCCCAGGAGAGAGGGGACTGGAGAAGAGGTGTGGGGACCTGGGGAGATGATGGTGGCCACTAAGGGAGCGTTTTGTCCAGTGCTTAAAAAGAGGGACAGGAATGACAAGGAAGGACAGAGGGGTGGGCTGGGAGTCGGGGATGAGGGAGTGCCTCTTTCGGGTCTCAAGCAGAGGGAAGCTTGAGCTTCTCTGAAGCTCAGTTTCCCCTTCGAGACCTGGAAGGTTAAGGGGAGCGTGAAGAGGCCTAGTCCTCGGGAAACCGGAGAGGCCGCAGAGGCCGGGTAGGCGGCGGACTGCACCTTAGTCGGGAGGACCGGGAGGGAGGACCGCCGGCTGAGAGAGGAGGGAGTGTGTCCCAGGTGCCTGCTAGGGGCCAGGCGTGGTGGGCTCCGAGCCCGCGTGATCTTAGGAGGCGCTTGGGGCCCTGAACCCCCTTCTGCTTCCTCCCTGCCCACGCCTTCCACGTTCAGGGGACCCCCTGGCAGGTTGATTTGACACCCGAATAGCAGAGGCAGATAAACAACCCACACAAATACCAAAGGCAGAATTTGCAAATGACGGTCGAGCTGGTGTGCTTTGTTTGATCCACTCTTTTTTTTTTAATTAAATGTTTATTTATTGAGAGAGAGAGAGAGAGAGAGAGAGAGCTCGCCTGCGCGCCCGTGAGAGCACGAGCGGGGTAAGAGCAGAGAGAGAGGGAGAGGGAGAATCCCAAGCAGGCTCCACACTCAGCATGGAGCCCAATGTGGGGCTGGATCTCACCAACCATGAGATCATCACCTGAGCCAAAATCAAGAGTCGGACGCTTAGCCGACTGAGCCACCCAGGTGCCCGGTGATCTATTCTTTTTTTTTTTTTTTTTTAAAGCATTATGAACTAATTGCCAAAGTTTAAAAACTGAGAGATTTTACAAAATGACTTGGAATTCCGGCTTCTGAAAAATGTGGCAACGCGGGGCCCCTCTTTCCTCGAGCTCCCAGAGACAAGAGCTGAGTGGCCACTGCTTCTTGTGTGTGTGTGGGCGGGTAGGAGGGGCTTGTTCTCCAGGAGCCACAGGCCCCCTGCCTGTCACAATCTCTGAGTTCCTGACCTGTAACAACAGAAACAAGGCGAGGGCCCCTAACCTCTAAAACTGGCAGGGGAACCGAGGTGGCGGTGGCGGTAGGCAGGGAGGCGAGGACAGAGCCCCGCCCTCAGCAAGTCCAAGTCTGCCCCCTGGGGAATAAGGTGGGACAGTGAAAGATACAGGAGGCAGAAGGTCCCAGCGGCAGCCCGGGTCTGGTTTGGATGAACCGCAAATGGACTGTTTCTGCTTTATAGAGAAACAGCCCCCCCGCCCCCCAACCCCCAACCCCTATCACGGGGAACTTAGGCCCAGAGGCACATGCTCATACTTCCCCGGGTCCTGGAAGGCAGTCGACATTCTTACACATCTAGGGGGCCGGTAAAAGGAGAGCGCTCACGGTTAGGCAGGATCCATCTGGGGCGGCTTCCCCAGGAGCAGGTCTAGGAAGAAGGGCAGGACAGAGATGGGCAGAGAAGAGAACAGAGAGCCCATCTCCTTCACAAGGAGGGCCAGACTGACCAGTGACGACAAGGAGAATATACGTAACAGTTCTTGGCACGTATGAGGTTTTCAAGCCCAACTGGAATATCCAGATTTGACTGGATGACAGCCTGGGCAAAAAGATCCCTGCGGATTTCAGCAGCGGAGGCCCGATCCACCCCTGACTTGGCCCACTACGGCCTGATTCCTATTCCTTGAGCTCCCTCTTAGAACTTATTTCTCTGCCCAGGACCAGAGGAGCTTTCGCACCCCGTGACCTCCAGACAAGGAGCTACCAGATGGATGGGAGCCCCCCTCCCATCCCTTCTTAAAACATCGCTATCCCACCGTTAATCTCAACCCTTACCCTCGAAATAAACCTTAGCTGCCCCACACTCCTGGTCTCTGCTCCTTTCTTACGTCTCCACTGTTGTTCCCCAGGGTGCGGGAGGGGGGTGTCTGGAAGGATCAAAGTGCAGCTCTCAGCTTTGGGAAATGGGCTGGAGGCGGAAGGGAAGGTAAAACGGCAGGAAGTTCTGGGGACAGGTCCTGGTCCTGAGGTCCTGAGTTCTGGCAGAGGCTGGGGGAACAGGGATAGTCAAGAGCATGCCGTATGCGCCTGGGGAGGGGAGCTGGTTAGTGGCGCCCAAGAGCTAGCCTTTCTCTCCCTCTGCTTCCAAAAGCCATTTTCTGGTGTCCCTAAAGACACTCGGCTTCCCTCAAACCTTAGTCACGATGAAATTCTGAAGACTGAGCAGCGGTGGTAGCGGGAACAGGGGCCTAGGTGAGCAGGGGGCCGGGCTCCGTGCTAACCTGCACCCCGCCTTTCCTCTACAGGGCCAAGTCCCGTCCCCCAGCACGCGGGCCCTCCTCTACTTCAGCCGGCTCTGGGAGGTAGGAGACCTCTCACTTTTCAAAGAACTGGGGATCCTGGTCATCTGTCCCTGCCGCCACCTCCCTCCAGCTCCAGCCCGCTGTCACAAAATTCACCCTCTTTTCACTTTTGAGATAGCAATCTCACCCAAATACCAGAAGCGCCAACACCCTCGAACTCCCCTGTGCTTATTTTCATCTAACCCCCGAACCACACCCAGGCTCCAAAACCCATTCCTGCACATCAGCCCCCAACTTCCCACCAAGCTGCAGCACTCCCGGCTGAGGCCCACTCACCTCTTCTCCTCCCTCCAGGATTTCAAACACAACACCCCTTTCCTGAACTGGAAAGCAATTATCGAGGTAAGGGTGGCAGAACCTTTGGGGTCGGGTGCTCAGCTCTGGGGACGCGGGATCTAGGCCCTGGGCAGGGATGTGTAGACTCGGTCCCCGTTGTTCACCCTCCCTGCTGACGGAGGGTGCCTCCCTCCCTTCCCACTCTCCTCCCTTTCTGCAACGCTGAGTGGGGGTGGGTTGGGAGGGAGAAGCCGTGAGTCACTGGAGAAGGAGTAGGGTGGGCGGTCCTCCCGCCGATAAAAGCTGAGGCCCAGGGCTGGGGCCTCCACAGGCCCAGGAACATGAAGCCAGCCACCGTCTCTGCTCTGCTGCTTTTCCTGCTGGGTGTGGCCTGGCTCAGGGGGAGCCACAGCTGGGTGGGTACTGCAGGGTGAGCAGGTGGCGGGGACACGAGGTGGGGAAGAGGCAGGGGCCTAGAGCTGGGGTCGACTCTCTTCACTGGAAAGGGGGCTTTAGGGAGGAAAGCTGGAAGAAAACAGGGGGCACAGGGGGAGAAGGGCAGGTCATGGTCTAGTGCAAGCAGGTGCAGTGGGTCTGAATATCTGGGAAGGATGGGCAGGACCTCTGGGTCCTGCAGGAGGCCATACCTTGATTCTGTGTGGCCGAGAGCCTTTGGGCACTGAGGCAAAGGTGCACTCACTCATGCATGTGGGCCAGGCAAGTGAGGCTGGGCAGACGGGGCCATGTGAGGGGGGAGGCCAAAGCCCTT
Source organism: Panthera tigris (assembly GCF_018350195.1). Classification (NCBI taxonomy): domain Eukaryota; kingdom Metazoa; phylum Chordata; class Mammalia; order Carnivora; family Felidae; genus Panthera; species Panthera tigris. The sequence continues at coordinate 18,138,813 of NC_056674.1, forward strand.
CTGCTGTGTACAGCCACGCGCTCAGGGATGGCCAGTGTGCCATGCCATTTGATGGAAATCTGAATTTTATTTTATTTCTTTTTTTTTTTTTATTTTAGAGAGAGAGAGAATGAGAGCAGGGCAGAGGAAGAGAGAGAGCACAAGCAGGGCAGAGGGGCAGAGAGAGAGAGAGAGAGAGAGAGTCTTAAGCAGGCTCTATGCTCAGCACAGAGCCCAACGAGGGGCTCAATCCCACAACCCTGGGATCATGACCTGAGCCACAATCAGGGGTCTGACACTCAACTGACTGAGCCACCCAGGCGTCCCGGAAATCTGATTGCTAGTTGTTTGCAATTAATTTAATTTAAAAATGCAGACCAAGCAAAAACTTTCTGGAGGCCTGTGGTCAAGCAGTTTGTGACCTCAATGTTGGGGCTAAGAGTGGGGCTAAAAATCAAGGGAGTCAGGTGAGAGGAGGAACATCCTAACCCTGTGTGGGGGCAGGTGAGAGTGGGGGCTCCAGGTGGAGAAGGGATGGTCGCAGAAACCGATCTCCTCTCCTCCCGCTGAGAATTCTCCTCTCGCCTTGACTGTGGAGGGGAGACGGCCGCGCACCTGTGCCTCACCTGGCTTCACGGGCTTCCTTGTGTTTCTCCCCTTTCTCTCTGGCCCAGAGCTAATCTAATCACCCCGCTTTGCCTCCATGTGCTGAGGGTAAGAGCCCGTCCTTCCAGGAAACCTGTGGGAACAGCGTTTGTGAACAGGGATTGCGGGGCCCAAGGAAGGAGCAGGGCTTGGTGTTGGCAGAACGTGGGCTGGGCTGAGGTGCGCGCCTGCCCCAAGGAAGCCTGTTGGGGCACCGCTCGCTTGCCATCAGTCCTGCTCAGTCCCGGGCCAGTCTGCCTCAGCCCCAGCTGCACGGTGGGGGTGGTGTTGCCTCGCTCCCCCACACTCAGTGTGGAAACCTGTCCTGTATCTATCGGGGCCATCAGTTTCCTCCGGGCTCCCTGCCTTCTCTGTAGGTAGCGCTGATCACGGACCACGGACAGGGGTGCGGTGGGGTGGGCGGGGGTGGGTGCTCCGGCACGAGGGCCGAGCCTGGGCAGCAGGCTCGACTCTGGCAGGGCCGGAAGGACCGTGGACGAGGCCACCCTAACTGTGGCTCCCTCTCCCTTCCAGGGCGCCGATGCGTCATCGCTCCAGAAGAGGTCGGGCGGCGCCGGTCAGGTGAGTCCGCCCTTTTACCTGCCTTCGACGGCCCTTGGTCCCTCTCGGTCTTGTTCTCAGCGCTGGCCAATCTGAAACCCTCTCTCCTTCACACCCCCATTCTGTCGTTTTCTCAGTCTGGCATGGGATGGCAAGAGGTGGCGGCCGTAACTTCTAAGGTAAGACACCCGTCACTGGACCGCCGGGTTCAGGCCTCACTTATTTCCTTGGTGTCCTGCCCTCATCTCCTAAGCGACCCTTGAGGAGCTGGGAGAGGTACCGGGAAGGAGGAGGCAGGGCCATTCGGGAGACGACCGCAAAGTGAGGTGAGGCTGCGGGCTCTGGCTGGCCCAAGGAGATTCTATAGAAAAGAACGCATGACACAAGGAAGCAGGGGCTCGGGGACAGCTCTGGCCCAGGCAGGGAGGTGGGGTGTTTATTCCACAGCAAAATGCCCTCCCCCCTCTGCTGCCCCCCGCCCCCGCCCTCCTCCCCACTCTCTGGTTTTCTTTCCGCAGCACAACTATAACCAGCAGGCACACCCTACTCCTTCTGGTGGGCGGTACTCAGCCAAGATCCCTTCTAAGGTAAGGCTCCAAGTGCCCCGTTTCCTCACTGGGGTGGCTGCCAGGTTTAGCTGAGGCCGAATCCTGTTTGTTTTGAAAGTCTTGTCTGCGAGGAGACTCGGGCTCCCTGAGAGCACTTTGGAAGCGATGGGTGAGAAGAACACGGAATCTTCCACGGAACATTCGGTGTTCTTCACACGCACCCACTCGGAAAAGGTTACAAGGTAGCAGTGGCTGCATTGCAGGCGGAGGAGAAAACTGGGAATGAATATCCTCTCAAAGAGGGATATAAAAGTCACATGACACACAGGAAAAGGAGCAGCCTTTGCTTTTTTGTTTTTAATGTTTATTTATTTTTGAGAGAGAGATAGAGTGTGAGCGGGGGAGGGGCAGAGAGGGAGGGAGACACAGAGTCCGAAGCAGGCTCCGGGCTCCGAGCTGTCAGCACAGAGCCCGATGCCGGGCTCGAACCCACAGACCGTGAGATCATGACCTGAGCCGAAGTCGGTTGCTTAATTGACTGAGCCTCCCAGGTGCCCCAGCAGCCTTTGCTTTTAGTGTCTGTTTCCTCCACCTCTTTGCTGATTTCGTGGAGGGTGGGGGGAGAGGAAGGCACACCAGCACTTGGGCGGCTTGGGGGCGGGGGGGCTTGCCCAGAAACTTTCGGCTGGTGGGAAAATTAATGCTTCATTCCACAAAAGAAGTAATAGGAAACAAACAAACATACAAACAAACCCTGAGAAGGGGCCCCTGGGTGGCTCAGTCTGTTAAGCGTCTGACTTGGTTTGATCTCACAGTTTGTGATCATGATCTCACAGTTTGTGAGTTCGAGCCCCACCTCGGGCTCTGTGCTGACAGTGTGGAGCCTACTTGGGATTCTCTCGCGCACTCTCTCTCTCTCTCAAAATAGATAAATAAACTTAAAAAAATAACAAAAAACAACCCTGAGAATTTTGTTTCATTCAGTTACAAGGGAAGCCATCTTACAGACTCAGTAAATGAATGTGCTAAGTACTAATTAGGCTGGTGAAAAAAAACAGGCCCTATTCCCCTCCAACTCTCAGAACGAGGAAGCCCCTGCCCTCGGGCCAGGACTTTTACTGGGACTTTTACTGAGAGATCGGAAGTCACCTACTGACTGGAAGCAGGTGACAGAGCAGCCAGCGCTGCCCGTGGGTGCCCAGTCGCCAATTTCTACCCATCCAGCGACAGGGGGCACCCACCTTTCAGTCTGCCTGGCCACCGTGTGCTCATCTTGGGTCAGACGTGCGCCGGCTGATGAGTCCGCTTTGAAAAAAAAGTCCGTGGGCTGAACGTCCACAGTCAGACCCAAGGACCTTTGCCAAGATCTTGGTCTGAGCCCTCCCCTGCCCTGGGGTCCCTCCTGAGCCCTGAGGACGAGGCCGAGGACACGGAGGGCCCTGTGGCGCCCCCATCATCTCCTCTGATCTTCTCTTTACAGGGGGTAGCCACGCCTTCTTCCTCGGTGAGTACCAGGGCGGGGAAAACGTGGCTCTTGAGACAAAGGGTCTGAGGCCAGAGGGTGTGCAGGAGACAGGGTGACGTCCACTCAGACGTTCTCCTTGTCCCGCAGGCTTCCCGGATGCAGCCTGGCCTGCTGCGGTGGGTGAAGTTCTGGTAGGTGAGTATCCGAGCGAGCCGCACGAGCCACGGTCACCCCGGGGGTGCACTGAGGTCCCGGCATCTGCTTTGTTTTGCGTGGAAGCTCCACGGGCACTGAGGAGGAGCCCTTCGTGTGGCCTGTGGAGGAAGACTCATAAGGAAACGGGAGCACCCTCTGAGTGCCGAGTGCGGGCCTGACAGGAGGAGAGGTTGAGGAAGGGTCTGGGGTGACAGGTGCGGAGGAAGTGAGTCGCCAGGGCGGAGGTGGTACGAGATGACCTGGGCAGAACCACAAAATCTGTTTCAGGGAGGAGCAAGAGCGAGGGGACCCGCAGGCGAGACAGGTGGGACGCCGCGAGATTTCGGGAGCACCGAGACTGGATGAAGGGGACACCTGGTTTCAGCAGATTCCGGAGTAGCCACGGGCTACCGTTTGCTCTTTTCTTTTTTAGAAGATTATTTCCAGTCATGACTGAGGCCCCGAAAAACGTCAGTCTTCGAGGAGCCCGACCGTCCCTAGCTCTCCCCTCCCTGTGTCAGGCTTGGTCTAGGTGCCGACACCTGTTTTTTCCAGGTTGGGGACCAAGTCTGTCTGTCCCTTGTATCTTGCAACCGCACTGTGGGGTCTCCGTGACCAGCAACTTCATCAGATAAACCCGCCACTTTTCTTCACCTACTCCGTTTTGTGACCTGAAGTCGGTGTGACAGTTCTTCAGAAGAAGCTTCTCCTCCTCCTGAGTTTCTTTATGGAAATAAAACCCGAATCCTGTTTCCCTAAGATTTCTCACACTGTATTCTTTAATGTTGTGCTGGTGGCCGGGACCAGGGAGGACGGAAGTGATTTAGGGGTAGATGACGTGGCTTCCCGCCGACAGTGGCATACCAGATGGGGGGGTGGGGGTGGGGCTACTGACAAGCAGTAGCTAGCTGATGCCACTGTGCCTCAGTTTCTCCATCTGTAAAAAATCACCTTTGTCCAGTCTGCGTCCGAATGCTGTGCCCCTGAAGGTGAGGAACTCACAGGTGTGTTGCTAGCCTGAAAAGGCAACACGGAAGCAATTCACATCAGGAGGTCGGGGTAAAGAGCTTTTCAAGAGAGGAGGCCAGTCCCAGAGGGTCAGGAAGGGGGCAAGAATAGGGGCCGGGGGCCTAGCAGAGCATATGCCTCGTAAACACAAGGCCTTGCCTGCCTTGTAAACACACTGAGGTGTGGATGAGGTCGTGTGCTTAGGAAGTTGTGGGCAGGAGGCTCATACCCAGTGCTTTAGCTCTGTGTCTCTGGGAGGCAGAGGGGGTGGTGGAAACTTCTCCATTAACGTACCAAGGAAACAGGCAGAGGTCCTTGGTGCAGGCGGAGGCCAGGCTTATCACAAGCCTACGAGCTCTGCAGACACGGCCGGAGAGTCTGTACTCAGAGTCTCTGAGCCAAAGTCTCATCCAGGCTGTAGAATGTGCCCCAGTTAGGGAGTCCCCACCAATCATCTCCCACATTCCTGCGGGGACCCAGGAAGTAAAAGAAGGACAGGAAGCTCCCTGCCAGCCTCGGTGACAACCCCCCCCCCCCACCTCCAAGATCCCAAGCTCCCTGAGTGCATGGTCCGACTGCCTCGGTCATTGTTCCGCCCCCGCACTGACCACAGGGCCTTGGCACAGGCGAGGCCTCAAATAGTCGATGAATAAATAAAAGAAACCTGGCCCAAAATGGACCTGGGGAACCTGTCTTGATCAAAGCCATCTGGCTGAGAGAAAGACGAGGACTATTCCTATTTTCACGTTTGTCCTGATTTGGGGGCTACTGCTTTATACAGACATACCTCATCTGATCGCACTTGGTGGCTGTTACATTTTTTACAACTTGAAGGTTCGTGGCAACCCCACCTCAAGCGAGTCTATTGGCGCCATTTTTTCCGATAGCATTTGCGCACTTTGTGTCTCTGCATTACATTTTGGTAATGCTTGAAATATTTCAAACTTCTTCATTATTCTTATATTTGTTTTGGCGGCCTGCGATCGCCATGTTTGACGTTACTGCTGTAATATCGTGGGGCAGGTACCATTGGCGTCACCCCTAGAAGATGGCAAACTTAAGCCGTAAATGTCGTGCGTGTACCCCACTGACGGCCGTTCCCCTCTCTCCCCTCCTTGGGCCTCTCTCTTCCCTGAGACACAACAATATTGAAATTAGGCCAATTAATAACCCCACACGGGCCCCTGAGTGTCCGAGTGAAAGGAAGAGTCACACGTCTCTCACTTGAAATCGAAAGCTGGAAATGATTCAGCCTAGCGAGGAAGGTAAAAGCCAAGACAGGCTCTTTCGCCAGTTGGCCATTTGCGAACGCGAAACAAAAGTTCTTGAAGGAAACGAAAAGTGCTACTTTAGTGAGGATGTGAACAAGGAGGCAGACAGCCTTGTTGCTGAGGTGGAGAAAGCCGGAGTGGTCTGGACAGAAGGTCAAACCAGCCACGGCATTCCCTTAAGCCAAAGCCTCATTCAGAGCATTCTCTTCGATTCTCTTCAATTCTGTGAAGGCTGAGAGAGGTGGGGAAGAGGCAGAATAGTTTGAAGCTGGCAGGGGTTGGCGCATGAGCTTTAAGGAAAGAAACCTTGACACACAAGTGCAAGGTGAAGCAGCACGTGCTGATGTAGAAGCTGCAGCACGTTCTCCGGAAGGTCTAGCTAAGATCATTCATGAACGGGGATACACTTGACACATTTTCAGTGTAGGTGAAACAGCCTTCTCTTGGAAGGAGACGTCGTCTAGGGCTTCCTGGGCTGGAGAGAGGTCAATGCCTGGCTTGAAAGCTTCAAAGGACAGGCTGACTCTCTTACTGGGGGCGAGCGCAGCTGGCGACTTTAAGTCGAAGCCACTGCTCATTGACCATTCTGAAAATCCTGGGGCCCGTGAGAATTCTCCTCCATCTACTCTGCCGGTGCTCCGTAGAGGGAACGACAAGGCAGGATGGCGGCATGTCTGTTTCCGACATGGTTTACTGAACACTTTAGGCCCAGTGCTGAGACCTACCGCTCAGAAAAAAAAAGATTCCTTTCAAAGTATTACTGCTCACTGACAATTCACCTGATCACCCAGGAGCTCTGATGGGATGTGTAACGAGATTCATGAGGTTTTCATGTCTGCCAACACAATATCCCTTCTGCAGCCCATGGATCAAGGAGTAATTCTGACTTTCGAGTAATATTATTTAAGAAATACATTTTGTAAGACTACAGTTGCCATAGATCGTGGATCCTCTGATGGATCTGGGCAAAATACATTGAAAACCTTTTGGAAGAGATTCATCATTCCAGATGCCATTAAGAACATTCGTGATTTGGGGTGCCTGGGTGGCTCAGTTGGTTAAGTGTCCGACTTCAACTCAGGTCATGATCCATGGGTTTGAGCCCCGTGTCGGGCTCTGTGCTGACAGCTTGGAACCTGGAGCCTGCTTCTGATTCTGTGTCTCCCTCCCTCTCTCTCTCTGCCCCTCCCCCACTCGCTTATGCTCTCTCTCTCTTTCTCTTTTAATAAACATTAAACAAAAGACTTTTTTAAAATGCTAGTTCCTCGAGGGGTGCCTGGGTGGCTCTATCGGTTGAGCGTCTGACTTCAGCTCAGGCCATGATCTCACAGTCTGTAAGTTCAAGCCCCATGTCAGGCTCTGTGCTGACAGCTCAGAGACGGGAGCCTGCTTCAGATTCTGTGTGTGTCTCTCTCTCTGACCCTCCCCTGTTCATGCTCTGTCTCAAAAATGAATAAACATTAAAAAAAATTTTTTTAAGAACATTCGTGATTCACGGGAAGAGGTCAAAATAGCAACATGAACAGGATTTTCGACTTCCAACCATCGTGGATGACTTTGAGGGGCTCAAGATTCCAGTGGAGGAAGTAATAGTGGATGTGGAACTAGGAGTGGAGGCCGGAGACAGGACCCCGTTGCTGCAATGTCATGACCACACCGAAGGGATGAGGAGGTGCTTCTTAGGAATAAGCAAAGACAGCAGATTCTTGGGGGCACCTGGGTGGCTCGGTCAGTTAAGCGTCCGACTCTTGATCTCGCGGTTTGTGGGATTGAGCCCCTGGTCGGGCTCTGTTCTTATGGTTCAGAGCCTGCTTGGGATTCTCCCGCTCTGCACGCTCTCTCTCAAAATAAATAAATAAACTCATAAAAAAAAAAAAAGAAAGAAAGAAAGCAGTTTCTTGAGATGAGGTCTACTCTTGGTGAAGATACTGTGAAGATGGTTGAAATGACAACAAAGGATTTAGAATATTTCATACTTAGCTGATAAAGCAGCGGCAGGGTTTGAGAAGACGGCCTCCAATTCTGAAAGAAGTCCTACTGTGGGTAAAATGCTAGCAAACAGCATCACGTGCTAGAGAGAAATCGTTCATGAAAGGAAGGATCAATGAATGCAGAAAACTTCAGTGTTGTCTTAAGAAATTGCCACAAAAGGGGCACCTGGGTGGCTCAGTCAGTTAGGCATCCGACTTCGGCTCAGGTCATGATCTCGCGGTCCATGAGTTCGAGCCCCGCATCGGGCTCTGTGCTGACAGCTCGGAGCCTGGAGCCTGTTTCGGATTCTGTGTCTCCCTCTCTCTCTGACCCTCCCCCATTCATGCTGTCTCTCCCTGTCTCAAAAATAAATAAATGTTAAAAAAAAAAAAAAAGAAATTGCCACAATCATCCCAACCTTCAGCAACCACCCCCGTGGACATGGAGGCGACACCCTCCACCAGCAAAAAGATTATACCTTGTCGAAAGCTCAGATGATGGTTAGCATTTTTTAACAATAAAGTATTTTTAAAAAGTTTTTAAAAACATTTTTAATTTATTTTTGAGAGAGAGATAGAGAGCGAGTGGGGGAGGGGGAGAGAGAGAGAGGAAGAGAGAATCTGAAGCAGATTTAGGCTCCGAGCTGTTTTTAGCCCAGAGCCCGAGGCGGGGCTTGAACTCACAAACTGTGAGATCATAACCTGAGCCGAGGTCAGATGCTTAACTGACTGGGCCACCCAGGAGCCCCAGCATAAAGTTTTGTTTGTTTTTTTTTTTTTAATTAAGACATGTACATTGGTTTTTAAAGGCATAATGCTATTGCACACCTAATAGACTATAGTATAGTGTAAACATAATGTTTATGTGCACCGGGAAACCAAACAATTCCTCGGACTCACTTTATCGCACCGTTTGCTTTGGTGCCTGATCTGGAACCCAACCTGCAATGTCTCCAAGGTGTGGATTTCAGCTCCGTAGGGAGGGACTTGCAGTACCTCGTGGAAGCCACAGGGAGGCGAACCCAGCTCTCCCAGCGCAGTCGCTCAATTCGGCTGACTGACAGGTGGCTTCCTGGAGTGAGGGTGATGGATGGAAAGAGCTGGAACTCGGGTCTCCTGGAGCCAGCCCCTGAGGGATTGAGGGAGAAGCCGAGGTGGTCAACATGGTTCTAGACTCTCGGGGTGTTCCTGGTCCAAGGCCTGCTGAGAACAGCCCTTTAAAGTGTCAGGGCGCCTGGGTGGCTCAGTCAGTTAAGCGTCCGACTCTTGATTTTAGCTCAGGTCGTGATCTCACAGTTCGTGGGATTGAGCCAAACGTCGGGCTCTGTGTGGACAGTGTGGAACCTGCTTGGGATTCTCTGTGTCCCTCTCTCTCTCCCCCTCCCCTGCGTTCTCTCTCAAAATAAATAAACTTAAAAAGAAAAACATTTAAAGTGCCACTGGAAGGAGGCAAAGGCCCTCTAACGTAAAGGACTCTCTAAGGGGTGCGTGGGTGGCTCAGTCGGTTAAACGTATCTAATAAAACGGCAGATCTTTCTCCTTCCTGGGTCTTTGCAGTAGCTCCTTTTTAAAAATTTTAAAAAATGTTTATTAAAAAATTTTTTAATGTTTTATTTATTTTTGAGAAAGACACACACAGTGAGAGCAGGGGAGGGGCAGAGAGAGAGGGAGACACAGAATCCAAAGCAGGCCCCAGGCTCTGCGCTGTCAGCATAGAGCCGGAAGCGGGGCTCAAACTCATGAACCGAGAGATCACGACCTGAGCCAAAGTTAGACGCTTAACCTACTGAGCCACCGAGGCACCCCAAATGTTTATTTATTTTTGAGAGAGAGAGACACACACACACACACAGACAGAGACAGAGCACACGCGGGGGAGGAACGGAGAGAGAGGAGACACAGAATCTGAAGCAGGCTCCAGGCTCCAAGGCATCAGCACAGAGCCTGATGCGGGGCTCAAACTCACGAACCGTGACATCATGGCCTGAGCCAAAGTCGACGCTTAGCCGACTGAGCCACCCAGGCGCCCCTGAAAGTAACTTCTTGACATAGCCCTTGACTTTCATTTTTTTCCCCTAAAATCCATTCTCCCATGACAACCAGGAAGGATCCAGACTCAGAATCCTCCACAAGTTTTTTTTCAGTAGCCCTAGAATGAAATCCCAACTCCTCACCATGGCTCGGGGCGATCTGGCTCCGGCCTCCCTGTCCCCTGTCAGCCCGGACCGGCCGCGAGAAGCTGGCGGGAATACCTGTCCCTGGAGCTCAAGATCTTCGGAAGACTGGAGCCTTAACTGCTTTCGGTCTACATTCAAACGCCCTCCCGTAGCCAGCTGAACCAAGGACACCTACCCCAAGCGCTATCACATCACCCCTGTTGTATTTTCCTCCCGGAACTTGTCACTCTCTGAAGTTATCTTGTTGCCTAATTTTTTTTTTATTAGATTATGATCCGTCCACAGATCATGATAAGTTCCACAGGACAGGTATCTATCTATCTTATCCATCTTGAATTCCCAGCGCTGAGGCCCGAAGTGGCTGCTCAGTAAGTATTTGCCAACTACAGAATGGAAGGAGGGATCAGAATTAAGTGGGATCAATCCAGGAAGTCTTCCTGGGAGAAGCTTAATAAGCAAAGGGTACATAGGGACAAAAGGTGGGCGGCAAAGGAAGAAACCAGACCTGCTGGGCAACGTGGCTGCTTCGTTGGGTGTGATAGTAACATTGGTAGAGGCACGGGAGAGGAAGGGACGGGGATGTCCTGAATTCTGCCTCCCATTACCCCACACCCCGACCCCCTTTCTCTTCAAAGATTCTAGGCTTTTCACCTGGGTGTTCACCAAGGTCCCAAGGGCCCAGTGTGCATCCCTTCAAATCCCGTATTCCCTCTCTGAACCCAGGAGGCTGGCTCCCAGCCCCTAGGTGTGTCTGTAATGTAGCAATCAGGGCTGGGCCTGGCCTCCTACCCACACTCAAGTTCTGGCAGATTCGGGGTGGGGTGGGGGAAGGCCTGTGGGAAAATAGGGGTTTACTGGTATTCTCAGAGAAGGAGCTAGAAGCTCAGCTGGACTTGGAGATGGGTTGACACAGAGCCCATGTGACTGACTCTGCCTGATGCCATTAACCCTACGTGATGCATCCAAAGCGACGCTGAAATCCGGCGACTCTCCTGCCACCCGCTACCCAAACCGCCGGGACGGGGAGGATCCCCTGTCCCTCCCTTCTCCCACTTGCCCAACCGTTGGACACTGGGCACTCGCGGGGAACACAAACCCACTGAGGCAGTACAGGGACGCTAGATTCGAAAGCTAGCGCTTACAGCATAAATCACGTTAAGGTCAAAATCGTCCTTGAAGATCCAGCAGGAAGGTACCAGATGGAAGCAAAGCAGCCCAGCCAGCCAGGATTGTTCTGGCTGTGCACACTGAGCTCGGAGGCATGACACAAAAGTACCTGACTATAAACACGGAACTGTAAAGCCACAACTAGAATTAACAGGTGGTCTGTAAATACGCGCTCGGGGTCGCCTGGGGGGCTCAGTCGGTTGAGCGTCTGACTTTGGCTCGGGTCATGATCTCGTGGTTCGTGAGTGTGAGCCCCACCTCAGGCCCTGTGCTGACGGCCTGTCAGTGCACAGCCCACTTAGGATCCTCTGCCCCCCTCTCTCCACCCCTCCCCCCTCTTGTACTCTCCCCAGTATTAGTAAATATTAGGAAAAAAAAAGGCACACTTGGTAAGGCAAAGTCTCCTACTACAAGAGGCACCTGGAGTCTGAGGGCAGTCGTAGGTTCATTTTGGGGCATATGCTTGTTGAGGGTCATTAATCTCTTTTTTTAATTTTATATATATATATTTTAATGTTTATTTGTTTATGAGAGAGAGGGAGAGAGAGAGCATTAACAGGGGAGGGGCAGAGAGAGGGAGACGAAGAATCCGAAGCAGGCTCCAGGCTCTGAGCTGTCAGCACAGAGCCCGAGCAGGGTTTGAACTCACGGACCACGAGATCATGACCTGAGCCGAAGTCAGACGCTTAACCGACTGAGCCACCGAGGCTCCCCAAGGGCCATTCATCTCTTAATTTTCTGTCTCCATTTTGTCAACGGTGTTGACAGGTTAACTCACTGAAATTAACGCACGAATGCTTGGAGCCTCTCTCTATGGCTGTGCCGGCTGCATGCCGCGAAAGGACACCTGGGGCACTGACGGGGGTTACGTGCAGCCTGCCCCCCAACTTTCTTTTTTTTTTTTTTTTTTTTAAATTTTTTTTTTTCAACGTTTTTTATTTATTTTTGGGACAGAGAGAGACAGAGCATGAACAGGGGAGGGGCAGAGAGAGAGGGAGACACAGAATCGGAAACAGGCTCCAGGCTCCGAGCCATCAGCCCAGAGCCTGACGCGGGGCTCGAACTCACAGACCGCGAGATCGTGACCTGGCTGAAGTCGGACGCTTAACCGACTGCGCCACCCAGGCGCCCCATGCCCCCCAACTTTCTAAACGGGTCTAATTCATGCCAGGTGCCACGTGGGCTGGCCGGGGCCCCCTGTAGGACACTACTCCACAGTCCAGCAAAGGGGCACTACGGGGCAGGCCCTGGAATCCCGGGGTTCTCATGCTGGCCTCGCCAGGCACCGGCCGTGTGACCGGGGCGAAGTTACTTAACCTCTACGTGCTGCGGTGCCCCTGCCTGTAGAATGTGGATAATTATAGTACCTGAATCACCGTGCTGTTTCAACGAGCTCATTCATTTGGAGCACTTAGCACCACCGGGCCTGCCGCCCCCCAAGACATCCGCACGTTGGCTAACATTATTAGCAGCATTAGCATGAGGTGGGGAGGAGAACATCGGCAAGCCAACTTGTTACAAAAGAAGTCTAGAGCCAGACGGGTGATGTGTTTGGATCCTCTGCTGCTTTGGATCTGCGGGGCCGAAGCGTTCCTCCATTAGCTGGGCCTAACCGGGGGTGGGTTACACGGTATCAGTTCCCCTTTGTGTGCCCTTCATTCCCTCCGCCCCTGGAGTTCGTTCACCCTATGCTGACCCGTTGGTGGCTAATAAGCTCCTTCAGTCACTGTTAATTAATTAGTAAGAATTCATTACACATAAAAACCTGTGTCCTCCAGAAAACCTTTTGGGAGGTGCTCCACCCACCCCAGTCACTTTCTCACTTGTCCCCTCCAGCAGCCACTGCCACCTGGTCACCCGTGCTCAGTGAGCGTTCCTCAAGCTCTGTCTCTTCAGGTGGCTCCGCAAAGGGGGATGTGCTATTCTAAAAGCAGAGGAGGGGCATCTGGGTGGCTCAGTCCGTTGGGCATCCGACTTCGGCTCAGGTTACGATCTCACGGTCTGTGAGTTCGAGCCCCGCGTCGGGCTCCGTGCTGATAGCTGGGAGCCTGGAGCCTGCTTCGGATTCTTTGTCTCCCTCTCTCGCTGCCCCCTCCCCCTCTCACACTCTGTCTCCCTCTCCCTCTCAAAAATAATCAAACGTTAAAAGAAACAACAAACAGAGGAGGCTTCCTGAGGCTACAGAGGGGCCAAGATTGGGGTGTGGGGGGGCAGCATGGGAACTGAACCGAAGCGCCAGCTTCTGGGGTTCCTAAAGATCGTTTGTGAGTGCCATCTAGCCCCTCTACCCCAGGCCTGCCATCCATGCTCACACTGCACCAGGTTAGGGTGAAGAGGCTTGCTCTTAAATAAGGTCTTGCTATGGTCAGGCTATGTCCCGACACCTCCCCATTACACCAGGAACTGGCTGGGCCACCTGAAGCTCACAGTAGAGAAGGTGGCTTGATTAGGATATTTTGTCACTTAGAGGCGATGCAGCTGCCGAGCTGGGGAGCGGGGCAGGGGGGTGGGGTGAGCCCACTGAAATGGAGAAGGCACTCAAAGTTCAGGATCTAGCTCTTATCTCCGAGTGGGTATCTTTAAGACCTGCTTTGTGTTTTTGTGTTGTTTTCTTTCCCCCTGTGTTCTCTATTCTTTGTTTTCTTAGCTCAAGACAGTCATGTCTCTGAAGACCCGAGAATTCGAGATGGGCAGCTGGATGATGGATAAAGGAGGAAAGCGTACTTGGTGGAAGGATGCCTGATCCCTAACATATCCAATCTAACAGGTGCTGGCTCCGCCCACACTCTGTGGAAGGCACGGCGGAGGGCCGTCTAAGGGTGATTAAGATAGAGTTCTCGGAACTCCGAGAACTCACGACCTGAGAGAGAAACAGATGAATTGCCGTGGCAATCCCAAGAAGGGAAGGGTATGGGGAGGGTTGGGGAGGGCAGTGAGGGATGATGGGAAAAATCAGGGAAGCTTCACCCAAGATGGAGGTCAGGTTCTGAGAAGTAGAGACGACAGAAGGGCATTTTAGGATAAGCAAGAGCTTGGCAAGATGGTTGGAGGACAAAGAAGGGCAGATGTGGCAGGGAGTCCAGTCTGGCCAGAATGTGGGGTCATATGCAAAGTTGGAAAGGCAGGCTGAGGCCAGAGCACGAAAGGCCTTCGGTGCCATCTGAGGGGTTTATACGGAATTGGGTAGGGTGGGAAAAAGCCTGAATTATAAGAGCAGAATGAAGGATGTAAGGGAAAGAGACAAAGGCAAAAGGAGAGGCTGCTTGGGTGACACTGCCAATCCCTTGGAGGGACAGGTTCAACCTGTCTCCATCCCAGCTCCCTTTGCATGAAGCACCCCATTGCCATCTCACCTTCCTAGTGCCTGGGGCAGAGTGTCAATTGAGAAATCCAAGATAAGTGGGGAACAGTCTACACCTCCGCTCCCAGAGCCCCGGGGGCGGGCGACGGGATCTGGGGGTGAGTCAGTGGGGTGGGGACCCCATTTCTGCTCATATCCACCTTCCCGGGAATATAAAGGGCAAGCGGTGAGGCCCCGCCTCAGAGCACCCCAAACCTGGCACCATGAAGGTCCCAGTCCTTCCTGCTGTGGTTCTTCTCTCGCTTGTGGCGCTCCACTCTGCTCAGGGTGCCTCCCTGGGTACTTCCGAGGTGAGCGCGGCGCCTGGATTCTCTCGTTCTTACCTATTACCTCCCTCAGTCCTCGATTTCTTTACCTGTACGCTCTACTGGACGCGTGGCTCTTATGTTGGACGCGATCTTTGCTTTGAATGCAAAGCAGGGGCTCTGAGGAAGGGAAGACAGGAGGAAGGGAGACAAAGTATCCCCAGGAAGACATGCAGATGGATGTGCTTTATTTCTGGAAGGGGTGGGGAGAGGATGGGCGGAGGCTGGACAACTGAATCCTGGGAGGAGACAGGGGCTGATGTTGGTCGTCTGGGCTCAGCCTCACCTGCGTTCTGTTGGTCTCCCAGGGAATGTCTTCCGGGAAACTGGAAGCTTCCTCCTGTCTCTGGAGCCCAGGCCATAGCAAGGATCCCTAGGCTGCAGTCTCCAGCCAGGAGGAACTGGAAGCCCCTCTCTCCCCATCTTCTCCCAAGGTTGGGGGAGAGTGTGCTGAATTTAAAAGTCTAAGATGGGGTCACGGGCACAACTGCTTGGGACCCAAGCAAGTGAAATCGGTGAGCAGGCAGGCTGGCGGGGCCCCAGGGGAGGTGGAGGGAACCCACCCAGTGGAAAAAGGGACAGTCCATCTGGCTGTGGCTAAGCAGGAAACTGCACCTGGTGTGGCCAGAGTTTTAAAATTTTCAGGGGGAAACAGGGAATTTGATTTGGGTATTCTTACTAATTAAAAATGTTTTATCCAAATTAAAAAACAAAAACAAAACAGGCCAACCTACTGTAAGAGCTAAACATTTGGGTCTAGCCTGTAGGGTACCCGTTTGTGGCCTCTGTCACGGGAAGGAAGAAGTAAGGGACAATGAAGCCGGACAACTAAAGCAGGGCAAGTGGCAAGATGGGATGCTCTGAGGTCTGGGGGAGTGTCTGCATGGGGAAGGGAAATGGTGACTCCGACTTTGGTGGCAATGAAGTCACCAAGCAAACCAACCTCCGTCAGTTAGAGGCAGGCAGGGCACCTGGGCGGCCTGGCTCCTACCTGTGTGCTAACCTCCCCCACCTGGCTCTACGGGGCGAGCAGAGGTGTCTCAAGAGCAGCCCAAGTCAACTGCACGGCAACACTAGCTCGGTCTTCCTGGGAGGAGTCGTCTCTCCTCCACCCTTTGCACCTGCTGCCTGCCACGGGTGTAGGCCTGGGCTTTAGCTCCTCGCCCACGCCACTCTCCAATCCCTTCTCGCCGCCTTGCTCATCTGTCCACCATCTGTCTTACTGGAACAGAACAGGTTATCTGAGCCCCACGGAGGAGAACGGGCTGTCGGCTCGGGGACCCACCTGTGGAGGAGGGCAGGGCTGGCAGAGAGGGTTTGGGGACGAAGACTTGCCCTTACGTGATCAGTAGGCTTTTTCCCCTTCACTTTCCAGGAAGAAACCACCATCGGTGATTACGCGGCAGGCCCTGAGGTAAACATCCTGCTTCCCCCCTCCCCGCCCCCAGTGTGAGTCCGTGCCCTCCTCCTTAGCCACCCTCACAATGCCCCGTCTCTCTGCCTAGAACTTTAACGCTCAGTTTTTGAACATCGACAAGTTGCGTGCTGTAAGTACCATTCTCCAGTGCTGCCCCCCAATATCCACAGCATAAAGATCAGTGCCTTGGTAGAGGGCTTGTAAAGCCACCTTTTTTAGGGGGCCAGGGGCTGAGCTCTGTCCTCCCCTGAAACTGATCCTCTTCTGGTCTCTCTGTCTCCACAGGCTTTTAAGCCCGATGAATTCCTGAACTGGCATGCCCTCTTTGAGGTAAGAGCGTGGGCACCCCTTCCTCTCCTTGACCGTTCACAGGCTTTCTAGGGTGGGGTCGACACGTTCTAGTGCTAGCCCTTTTGGGTCTTTCCTGAGTTCCAGGAGGGAGTAATTGCCCTGCTTGAATGTTGCCCGTCGGGAGAAAGTTTCTTCGGGAGGCTGACATGGCCACGCTTCTTTTCCGCACGAGGCAGGGAGGGGGAGCAGGGCCATAAAGACAGTTCCAGAGAAGGCAGAACTTAATCAGCCAAGAGTTTCTTTGAACCCACATACCATCTACGAGGAAACTGAGGTCCTAAGTTGGGGGGCCTTGCCCACACTTAGAAGGCAAAGTCCGCGACAGGGTGGGCTTTAGAGGCTGTGTTGTGAGACTCTGCTCACACTTGCTATGTGCCCCCCCCCCCCTACACACAGATACCTGGTCTCTGAGCCTCAGCTTCCTCACCTGTGATGAGGTCACGACAGTGCCTCCCTCAAAAGGTAGCCGTGCAGCCCAAATGAATGCATGCCTACAGAGCAGTCAGTATAAGGCAGACGTGGAACAAGGGCTCAGGGAATAGCAGCTCTTCCTAGAATCATAGAACGAGAACACCATGGCCACTACAGACAGCTCGTTCACTGAGCATTTACGGATCCACGTTCCCCTGACCTGTAACACATCAGTCTCGTTCTTTCTTTTCTCTCTTAGTCTATCAAAAGGAAACTTCCTTTCCTCAACTGGGATGCCTTTCCAAAGGTAAGAGGTGGTGGGCAGTAGGAGGATAGAAGTCGGTGGTGAGGGAAGCAGTAGACGATCTGGGAGGAAGGGCGGACAGGTAACGAGATAAACCTTTCTGTCACTAAAGCTGAGGGAAATCTCAGCTACTGTCTTTAGAGAATAAGACCTGAGATCAGGGTGGAGATTCCCTTCCATCGCTGCCCCCCCCCCCCCCGCCCTGCCCCGTCCTGGGCTTCAGGGGGACTCCAGCTCCCCGCACCCGAGGGTCCCCAGTCTGACCATACCCTCTCTCCCTCCAGCTGAAGGGTTTGAGGAGTGCAACTCCCGACGCCCAGTGACTGTTCCCCTCAAGACCCAGCACTGCTGACACCCACTGGAGGAGGGACTAAGTGTGGGATCTGATCACCATCTTGTAATCACTCTCTCCGGGCTCAGCGACACCAATAAAATGTTTTCCAACCTGACAGCTCCTGTATGTGCATCTGTCCTTATCCCACTGGGCTCTAGGAGGGAATCAGGGTGAAGTAGACTCCAAGACTGGGAGGCAGAAGTCTTGAATTCTGAGAGGGTAGTACGCAGTGATGAAGGAGGAGGTGGGAAGGGCTTATCAGGATGGCAAGAGACACCATGTGTCCTAGCTCGTCAGGACTGGCTGACATACTCGAGGAGCATGAGGCTGCCAGTTGCTTGCAAAGATCCCCAGAATCTTAGCAAGGAATCAAACCTGCTTCTAGAACCACTGGTGCCCTCCCCCACCTGCCTTCTGAGAACCTGATTCCTTTGGTGGTGGCAACTTGGTATAACAGAGCCATCTGGAAGCCAAGGCTCAGGACACAGCGGAAATCATACGAGCTCATCTAAGATACTTTTTTTTTTTTTTTTTTTTAGAATTAGGTAGGTAGGTTATAACCTATAAATAAAGAAAACTAGTGATGTGACCCTGTGCCTTTCTAAATCTCCACTTCTTTATCTGTGGAACGAGTGTGGACATAAACAAGGATGATAATAACTACCCTGTGGCGTTGTTATGAAAGTCAAAAGAGATAAGGTGTGTAAAGCCCCTTGCACAGGGCTGGGCATAGAGTAGGTACTCAACAGTGACGTGTTCCCTCCATTCCCGTAAAGAGCTGCCGCAATGACCCAGAATCATTATTTACTCACTCCCCAATCATCCATCCAACCACTGACTGCAAAGGTCTTGAAACACGGAATGGCTTCCATTTCAGTTCTGCATACGGTATTCTGCATGGAATCTCTGTCTGCTCTGTGTCCTTAAAATGTTGAATTAGTTGGGATTAATTCTGGTTTCTCTTGAAAACAGAAAATCAGAGAGCAATGGACTTGTGATGGGCTTAAGTCAAGGTTTAACAGCTGCCCTCTTTACAGGACATGGTCTCCAGGTCAGTAAAATTCCACTTTGCGAGTTTCACTGACTTACATTGCCTTTTGGCCTATACAAGCTACTGAGCTTGCAAACTGTGGCCTGTAGCTTACTTGTGGAAGTGGACTACAAAGGGAAATTAAATGCGGGGGGAAGCTAAAACTTCCTTTTTCCCTCCGCAATTCTTTGGCTGGCCTGAGAACTAAACTGACGGAAGACAGATGAACGGGAGAAAAGCATACAAAGTTATTTGATGTATTTTTACACATACACAGGAGGCTTCGGAAGGAAAATGAAGACTCAAAGGGGCCGTTAGGCCCAAAAGCTCATATACCTTTTTGCACGAAGAATGACAAGTTGTGGGGATGTGACCAAAGGGGCTTGGACTACGGGTAATATGCTGTGGGATAGTGATTAGGAAATAAATGGGGGAAACGAATGGAAGGTAAGGGTTATTTTAGTAGCTTTGTTTATACAGACTGGAGTTGACTCCAGGTCTCTGCTGATAAGAACGTTCTTCTCTTCCTGGTACGGGCAGGGCACCTTTCTCAAGGACAATTTTATGACCTGCTTTTAGGTAGAAAGGGCAAGAGAGTCCTTCCTGCATCTGCTGTTTCTCAACTGCCTTCAGCTTAAACAGCAGTGTTATTTCAGGGGGTGGCACGTTCTGAACCCCATCACTTGGTTCCTGTTTACAAAGAGCTTCCAGACAAGACAAGTAAGACATGTGAATGTTGCTTCTATCCTTCCTGTTGGCTAACGAACAATAATAGACACACACATAAATGAGATGCAACTTATAAATGGGATCATCAACAGAAAAGAAAAAAAAATGGAGGCTGCTCAAATGCCACAATCCTTTGAAATATTTAGCAAAGACTGAATGCTCGGAATTCGGGTGATAGGAATGAGAGTAGAGGAGGGAGGAGGGGAAGTCCTTAAGATGCATGTACTGAGTGGCTGGGTTTTAGGGGAGGCCAAGAGTCATCACACACAAGTCCAGAGCGTTTTTGAGCTAAAGCAGTTCTCCAGGTGTAGACCTGGGATCGGCAGCATCAGCATTACCTGGGAACTTTTGAGAAACGCAAACCTTGGGCCCACCCCATATCTGTTAGATCAGAAACTGGGGGGAGGGCACAGCGATCTGTGTTTTATCAAGCCCTCTAGATGATTCTGATGCACTGTAGCTTCAGGACCACTGAGGAAAGGAAAGCCAGAGAATGATTAATGTCAAATCAGCACATCTCCTTAGAGGGAGAGGCCATCCTGTGGTAGGGGAGGGGCACCTGGAGGGGGGTGGTGACACTATTCGTGTTTTTATTTTTTCCTTAAATATACTGTAGGGGAGGAGAAATACCTTTTCATTCTACCCTTCTAGGTCTTGGCTAGGTCTCTGTAACAAAAGACAGATTAACAAGAGAAAGGCGTACACATTTATTTAATATAAATTTTACATGACACAGGAGCCTTCATAAGGAAATGAAGGCCTGAAGAAGTAGTTAACGCTGTTTTTGTGCCGGGTTTGATGAAGAGTGGCGTCATGGAAAAAATGCGATAGGATGAAGGGGTATAAAGTCAGCGTGGCAAACGAGGAAAACTTAGCAAGACGTGTTCATTCAGATTCCTCTTGTGGGGGACTCCATCTTGGAGATAAAGATGATCCTTTCCTCAGGGTATAGGGAAGGTACTTGTCGCGTGAGGGGTCTGCTTCAGGGGAAGGTCAGAGAGTCCTTCCTGCATCTATTTTCTCAAATTATTTCAGCTTGAAATGTTCACTATGCCAAGGCACCATATTTTGGGGTAACATGGCCTGAGCTCTGTCAATATACATTTTATACACACGTATACAGTATTTCACAGTAAGATGTTACTAAAACAAGAGATTATCTTTGAGTAACTTGTGAGTGCTAAGGGTATATACAGAGTAAAGTGATAATTTAATTCTAAGAGGACTGGAATCCTAAGGGAAAAAAAAGAAGTGTATACATGTTTGTGTAAACGATTGATGGATGTATTCTAGATCAAATGAAACTGACAAAAATACACCACCCCTGGCCAGGTGATTCAGAGGATTCAAAGAATGGAAGACAAGACCCCCTACTTTCTATGGAATGTGTAGGATGAGGAAGAAGCTAGGACATAGTCGCACTTCACTGTATACGTCATCCAAACAAGAGCATCTTGGGTAGAAACTATGCCACCCATTAAACACGATGTAGAGACATATGTTGAGATATGGAACAATTTCTAAGATAGAGTAAAAGGAAAAAAAGAAAGCAACAGAGAAGTGTGAATAGTATGTTCATAAAAGACAGTACAAATACATGTTCCAACATGCATAAAATATCTCTAGAATAAAACTCAAGAAGTAACAGCGATCACCTCTGGGGACTGATGTACTTTCACTCTGAGTCCTTCTGGATTTTATGAAAAAACAAAAAACCAAAACCAAACCCATTTTTAACTCTGTGCACTCTTAAACATATTTAAAATAATATGTTAAAGGGGCGCCTGGGTGGCTCAGTCGGTTGAGTGTCCGACTTCGGCTCAGGTCATGATCTCACGATCTGTGAGTTCGAGCCCCGCGTCGGGCTCTGTGCTGACAGCTTAGAGGCTGGAGCCTGTTTCGGATTCTGTGTCTCCCTCTCTTTCTGCCCTTCACCTGTTCATGCTCTGTCTCTGTCTCAAAAATAAATAAACGTTAAAAAAAATTCTAAAAAAAAAAAAAATAATATGTTAAAGAACTAAAACTCTGTAAGAACCCTTTGCGTTTTCAGGAAACAGGGCCTGGCGCGCCTGGGTGGCTCAGTAGGTTAAGCGTCCGACTTCAGCTCAGGTTATGATTTCACGGTTCATGGGATTGAGCCTGCTGTGATAGCAATGACAACGCGGAGCCTGCTTAGGATTCTGTCTCCTTCTCTCTCTGCACCTCCCCCAGGCTCTCTCTCTCTCTCTCTCAAAAATAAACATTAAAAAAAAATAGCATTAAGGTAACAGGGCCCAGCCCATGAACTAGCCCAGACTGTGCACTTCTTACCGAATCAATGAAATCAATTTCCCATACCTCTTTGTTACTCAGGGTGGTCCTTGGACCAGCAGCATCAGCATCACCTGGCTTGTGAGACATTCCGAATCTCAGCCCAACTCACAGCTGATGAATCAGAATATGCATTTTAACAAGAACCCCCCCCCCCCATGGTTCATATGTAAAGTTTGAGAAGCACTGCCTGATGCATCAGGTTAAGTGCTGTGTAGAAATGTCTTCAAGGAGCTTATGATCTGGCTGAAGATAAAGGAAGTACACATATAGAAAGTGCTGGAAACCACTAGAAAAGAGTGTTTAAATTCAGCAAAAGGGAGAAATTCCTTTTGAGTCAGGGTAAAAAAACTAGGGGAAGTTACATTTCAGCTGGGCATTCACAATGGGACTAAAAAACTACAATTTGATTTCACCCATATGTAGAATTTAAGAAACAAATGATCATGGGGGGAGAAAAAGAGAGAGGCAAACCAAGAAACAGACTCTTAGCTATGGAGCACAAACTGATGGTTGCCAGAGGAGAGGTGGGTTGGATGGGCGATGGGGATTCGGAAGTGCACTTGTGGGGCATCTATGGGGCTCAGTGGGTTCAGCGTCCGACTTCAGCTCAGGTCATGACCTCTCAGTTTGTGAGTTCGAGCCCCACATCCGCTGTCAGCAGAGAGCCCGCCTCAGATCCTCTGTCCCTCTCTCTGTCTGCCCCTTCCCTGTTTACACTCCATGCTCAGCATGGAGTCCAACGTGGGGCTCGATCCCACGACCCTGGGATCATGACCTGAGCCGAAATCAAGAGGTGGACACTCAACCACCTGAGCCACCCAGGCACCCCTTAAATATTTGACTATGAACTATTTCAAACATTCATAAAAATATGACAAACCACACTAACAAAAATAAATAAACATTAAAAAAATTAAAAAAAAAGAAGTGCACTTGTGATAAGCACTGGGTGACGTATGTACGTGATGAATCATTAAATTGTACACCTGCAACTAATATAATACTGTAATGTTAACTAACTGGAATTTAAAAACTTAAAAAATAAAAAACATAAACAACAACAACAATAAATTCTGTGGCTACCTTTAGAGGCTGCCAGGGACCAAATCACTATTTTGAGAACTGATAAACAAAGGGAATAGATAAAGCGCTTATTCCCTGTCTTGTATAAACGTACCTCAGGGCAAACCAACAATTTTTCTTACACAAAGATTTGCAGCTAATAAATGCAAATGGAATAATGGAATTACAATGTTACCGTTTTTGCAAAACTTAATAGTGGATGGAGGCTGATGTCAATGACTGCTAAAACCCACCAGGTGCAAGTCTGACGGGGCCCTCTAAAGGGGTGAGGTCAGGCTGACAACCTGTGAACCGGTGGATTGATCCTACAAGACTATGGTAAAGGAGGCCGGCCCCTGCAGATCTGATAGAAGGGGCAGATCACCACCGGGAACTTCTTGCCAAAAGTCACCCCCCAAATCTGACTAAACCTCTGGAATCTAGATCTAACTACCAGTCTGCAGGGGGAAAAAAGGTACAGAGGAACCTAGTAAAGTGTTCCATGGAGAAGAAATTGGCCAACCCCCTTCCCCCTGCCACTTGCATTTCCCATGGGAAATTCCCAAGGCCTAGTAATAACTCAGTTTCGTCAGTAAAAAAAAAGAGGGGGGAAAGAGGGGGGGAAGAGAGGGGGGAAGGAACTTAAAGATAGAAACAAATTTGGGGCGCCTGGTTGGCTCAGTCGGTTAAGCGACTGACTTCGGCTCAGGTCATGATCTCGCAGTTTGTGAGTTCGAGCCCCGCGTCGGGCTCTGGACCCTACTTCAGATTCTGTCTCCCCCTCTCTTTACCTCTCCCCTGCTTACACTCTGTCTCTCAATAATAAATAAGCGTTAAAAAAAAAAAAGAAGATAACAGATTTAAGGATCTATCTGTAAATGCAATGTATAGATCTTACTGGTATCCTGATTTGAACAAATCAACCAAAAAAAAAAGATCTATGAGATGATAAAAACTTAACAGTGACAGATTGATACTGAGAAATTATTCATCTCTTTCAAACATGAAATGGTATTGTAGTTATATTTTTTATTATTATTTTTGAGAGAGAGAGAGAGAGAGAGAGAGACTGTGAGCAGGGGAGGAGTAGAGAGAGACAAAGACACAGAATCTGAAGCAGGCTCCAGGCTCTGAGCTGTCAGCACAGAGCCTGATGTGGGGCTCCAACTCACAAACCGTGAGATCATGACCTGAGCCGAAGTTGGGCGCTAAACTGACTGAGCCACCCAGGCGCCCCTGTAGTTATGTTTTTTAAAAAGCATCTTTCCCTTAGAGATACATAATGATGAATTTACAGGTGACACGATAAACTGCTTGGGATCTAATCTAGTGGGGCGAGGATGTTGGGGTGCATGTAGGAAACAAGGTCGGTAACACCTGGAGCTGAGTGGTGACTACATGAGGGTTCATTATACTAGCTTTTCTAACTCTTGTACATTCTGAAAATTTCCATGATAAAAGTTTTAAAAAGCATACGTTCATACTCTTGGAGCCAGGGAGAGGACAGAGGATGGTCCCCCCCAGCGGGCAGAGCATACGCCCAGACCCGGCAGCGCCGGATCCTAGACGGGACGTTGTAATTCAACTTGGCTGCAGCGTAGGTGTTGAAGACTAGAAATGCAGGTCGGGCCAGACGATGGAGGGCACCGATGCAAGGCTGGGAGATCTCCACTCCACCCTGTGGTCAGCGAAGGTGGTCACAGCCACAGCTGCGACAGCCACCCTTATTCGGTTCTTATCACAAGCCAGGCTTTATGCCAAGTGCTTTGCATATATTATCTCAGTTGAGCCACATAACAACGCTATTAGGTTGGCATCATTTCCCCATCTTACAAATGAAGAAACTGAATCTCAGAGAGATAAAGTCATTTGTTTAGGCTCACACAGCCAGTACCCGGCAGAGCCAGGATTAAACCCGCACACACCTATGTTATCCCCGCTTTAACTGTGGTAGGTTCTAACTTCATTTGCTTTATATGCTGGGGTTCCATATAAGATGTTGCTGGACAAGAATAATACGGGTACCTACTAGGAGTTCAGAAACAATACAGATTGGCCCAGTTTTATTCACAATAGGGAACGGCAGCTGTTATTATTCTGCTATACAACTCCAGTCCGATCGCGACCCAGACAGATTCCTGTTTGGAGAACGGATACTCACAACTGCATTCATTTGCTTTCTTCTAACAGGTAAAGAAACGGAAGCTCAGAAGAGTGAGTTGCCTTTCCCACGGGCAGCCCAGCCCGGGAAGTAACAGCAGAGCCGGCTTTCCCACCCAGTTGTTAAGACTCCAAAGATCTTTTAACCATTTGAATTTCCTGTCTCCGTAAGACAGAAAAAGCCCCCGGGTATTGACGCCCGCCACGTGTAAGACACTGTGTTGAGTGCTTTCCATTCATGTTCTTCTTTAATTCTTACGACTTTATGCAGTAATGTTATCATGTCCATTTTACAGAAAGGAAAGTAAAACTCAAAGGGGCAAAGCATGGTTGGGTTTAACTTGCTGTTACTGAAGCTTCTCATCAAAGTCCTGAATGACAAAACCAACACTGAGGTCCAAAGTTGTGGATATGTGCGTGAAAGTCTTGTGTGTATCATGATTTTCACAGTAACAGTGTTTGCAGGAGCTCAAAGGTGGAAACTACCTAACCTTCTGTCAAGAAGAGAATGGAAAAACGAAAATGTGGTATTTCTACCCAGCGGAACGGTAGGTATCTGGCAGTAAAAATCAGACAGAGCTACAGGTCTCAAGCAGGCTCAGTCTGAAAAACATAACGTTAAGTGAAAAAAAAACAAGTCATAAAATGATACCCACGGTGCGAAGCCATTTACGTAAAGCTTAAAAAACATGTTTGTGGGTCTATCCATTTGCAGTAAAAGTGCAAAAAAAAAATAGATGGGAAGGATCTTCATTAACCTGAGAATGGTGTTACCTCGGGGGAGGGAAGAAAATAGGATCAAGGAAGGTACAACCAGGGCTCTATCTCTGTCTGTAATGTTTTAGTTCTTTCCATCTTTTAAAATATTTTACTCTTCAGGCAATCTCTATATCCAACGTAGGGCTCAAACTCACAACCCTGAGATCAAGAGTCACATGCTCTCCCAACCAGCCAGCCGGGTGCCCTATAAGGTTTTAGTTCTTAAAACAAGTCTGAAGCAGATAGGTTATGCAAAATGTTAAAATGGATAAAGCTAAGGGAATGTGTACACCAGGCTTTGTCAGTATGGTTTGTCATATTTTGATGAATGTTTGAAATAGTTCATAATCAAATATTTAAGGGGTGCCTGGGTGGCTCAGGTGGTTGAGTGTCCACCTCTTGATTTCGGCTCAGGTCATGATCCCAGGGTCGTGGGATCGAGCCCTGCGTTGAACTCCATGCTAAGCATGGAGCCTGCTTAAGATTCTGTCTCTCTCTCTCTCTTTCTCTCCCTCTCCTTCAGCCTCTCTCCCCCACTCACACACACACACTATCTCTCAAATAAACAGATAAATAAAATAAAATAAAATGTAAAAAAAAGGGGGGGGTGCCTGAGTGGCTCATCAGTTAAGCATCCAACTTTTTAAATTTTTTTTAATGTTTATTTCTGAGACAGAGACAGAGCATGAGTGGGGGAGGGGCAGAGAGAGAGGGAGACACAGAATCAGAAGCAGGCTCCAAGCTGTCAGCACAGAGCCCGACGCGGGGCTCGAACTCACAAACCGTGAGATCATGACCTGAGCCGAAGTCGGTCGCTCAACCGACTGAGCCACCCAGGTGCCCCAAGCACCTAACTCTTGATTTTGGCTCAGTTGATGAGATTGAGCCCCACGTGGGGCTCCGTCCTGACGGTACAGATGCCCTCCCTCCCTCTCTCTCTGCCCCTCCCCCTGCCCAATAAATGAACATTAAAAAAAAAATTTTACAACTGCAACAGTAAAGCCACCTTATTTCCACCTGCCCAAAGCCATTTCAGCCATGCGGGAATTCTGTGGCTCACCAGCACTCCTCAGGCTACCTCCTCGGCGCAGTCCCTCCTGAGAGCCTGGCACACTTCATTACAAACCTCCACAACGATGCACTGAGGGGGCGGCCCCAGAACTTCGACAGATAAAATGTCCTTAGATGCTCCTGAGAAGTGAACACGACAGAACACCCTTGAGCATCCTCCCATTGAGACCTCCCACCGCATTTCCTGCTGCCCAACTGAGGAACCTACTAGAACATTCCTGAATGCCCCTCCCCCAAACCAGTGACAACCCCAACAAAAGAGAAGCCCTCAGTCCTCTCCCACTGACAGACCCCTCACGCTCCTCATGTAAACCTGAGTCTCCCTTCCATCTGGTGACTTGAGCTAATGGTCCTCAGTGCCCTCTACCGCAGCTGATGGCTTTCACATCTACCCTCTTACCAGCCCCTCCATCACCTATGGGATACCTAGTCACTTCCCAGGAGTTCTGAAAGCCCCTTTTTAGAATGTTAAATCTAATTGAATGTTAAATCAGATCGGGCCACCTTTCCACTTTCGACCTTCCAACGGTTTCCCATGATTTCAGAATAAAACCCGATAGACTTTACCATGATACTCATCTCCTACCTCCCCCCACTCCCTTGCTTACTTTGGTGCAGCCGTTGGGTCTCCCTGGAGCTCTTCGAATAGGCCAAGCTTGCTCACTGTGCCTGCACGACTCAATCCTTCCTTGCCCTGATGGCTCACTTCCCTCAGTCCTCGCTGAGGTCTTCCCAGCCTGACCCGCCCTACCTAAAGCATCACTTGCCCTTTTGGTCTTCTTTTTTTTTTTGCGATAGCATCTGTCATTACTAAGGACGTCTTCCACAACGTGTTCTATTTCTATTAGAGTTGCACTCTCCAATGCAGTAGCGACAGGCCACATGTGGCTACACGGCACCTGAAATGTGATTAACCATAACTGAGATACGGGCTGCACAGCTCATACACATACGCGGAAAACACATACGCTGCATTGTAGACATTAGAAGAAAAAAAAAAAGAAGAGAAGTACCTCACTAATATTTTTTATATTACTTACTGAAGCAATATTTTGGATATATTGCATTGAATAAAATACATTAAAATTAATTTCACCTGTTTCTTCTTACTTTTTCAAAATTTGGCTACCGGGGAAAAAATTTGCCTATGCCTACATCTGGGCATGTGCAATCAAGCCTCCTTGGAGACTGCCAAACAATAACTTCCTTCACCTGTTCTTGCTGACAGGCGCCCCCCCAAGGTTCCACACGATCCACAATCCTGGCCCTGCCATAATGGCTCAAACACCTCCCACAGCAAGAACCTCCCTTCCCTGCATTCCTGACAGGATGTGTGGTCACAGTGTCCCCGTGACACACTGGGTCAGAGACCCTCCCCTACCATGGCACACCTCATTCCACATCACTCATTCCTAATGTAGCAGCAGGGATCAATGTCCCTCCAGCACTGCTGACCTGATGAAAAGATCCTTCAGGGCCTCCAACGATCGATCGGATGCCCCCCCCCCCCCCCCCCGCCCGTTACAACTTGTTCTCAGGACAGCCCTCCTCGCTAATTCCTAACAGAACATCTGGGGTCCCCCCCCCCCACCCACCCATGGAAGTAGGAGACAGGAAGACTAACTTTTGACTCCTTATATTATCTCCAAATGAGATTATTTGGAGAAGCAGCCTGACCGGATTGAGAAATCGAGGTCTCACTCACGTACAACTACAAAACTATGTCCCATTACCAGGCCACCTTGTATTTCTTAGAACTAAAACCGTCTTCACGATCATACTGCCCTACGTAGACTTTTGCAGAATTCGTTCAAGGTAAATCTAAAACGTGGCACAATGTTTGTAACAAAGTTTCCTTTGGCATTGCTTCCTTTGTCGATATACTCCAAAGAAGCACCCTCACAAAGTCTTTCCTGATCTCAGAGAATCCCTGAGGTCCAGCGCCCTTCCCGCAAAGATCCTGCTCAGGGGTTCAACCCCCGCTTAAGGCCCAAACTTAGAGTTCTTAAACCCGCAGCGGAGAAGTCAACCTCCGGTCTCACCTCCGCTGTAGACACCAACACGACCTCCTCCTCCATTCCCCCTGCTGAAAGGCTTGAGCCTCGAGCTTTGCGATCTGCGCTTCGTGTCAGCAGGGACATCTCCGTACCCCCCCGCCCGTGCACTTCCGGGTTGGTGCTAACCTGCGCATGCTCCGAGGCTGGAGTCCTTTATTCGGCGCTTTCCTACTCATTTCCGGGTAAGACTGCTGCTGGCCCGGCAGCTTGTCCCTGGTCCCGAGTCACACCTGTTTGGGTTCTGCGTCTGTGCAGGAAGGCATCTTCAGGCCCCACTCGAGGGCTGCCTGCCCACTTTCTCACAATACAGGTCCTGGAGGGCCCGTGCGCACCGAGAGGTACAGAAAAGGAGGGAAAGCTGAGACGCCATTTGGGGGGACACTGGGGATCCGTCCTGAAGTGGGAGCCTGCTAGCCCCTAAACTTTGAGGCAGGGCAGAGCTCCTCATGACCTAGAAGGCAGAGAGGAGGAGGGATGGAGGAGGAGTACAATAAATGTTTTCTCTCTTTTAAAATCCCTTGCAGGTTTTTGGGGCACCTGGGCGGCCTAGTCCGTTAAGCATAGGACTCGATCTCGGCTCGGGTCACGATCTCATCGTTCGTGGGTTCAAGTCCCGCGTCTGGCTCTGCACTGATCGTGCAGAGCCTGCTTGGGATCCTCCTTCTCTGCCTCTCTCTCTGTCCCTCCTCTGCTCATACGCTCTCAAACAAAACAAAACAAAACAAAACAAAACACCTGAAACCAAAAAACCAAAAAACAACTTAAAAAAATCTGTTAAAATCCCTTACATGTTGAGATGATAATACTTTATTTTTTTTCAACGTTTTTTTTTTTTTTTAATTTTTTTTTATTTTATTTATTTTTGGGACAGAGAGAGACAGAGCATGAACGGGGGAGGGGCAGAGAGAGAGGGAGACACAGAATCGGAAACAGGCTCCAGGCTCCGAGCCATCAGCCCAGAGCCTGACGCGGGGCTCGAACTCAGGGACCGCGAGATCGTGACCTGGCTGAAGTCGGACGCTCAACCGACTGCGCCACCCAGGCGCCCCGAGATGATAATACTTTAAACATGTTAGATTAAATATACATTCATGTTAATTCCATCTGTTTCTTTTCTCTTTTAATGTGGTTATTAGAAAATTGGAAGTAGCTTATATTATATTTTCATTGGACAGTGCTGGGTGGATGGGATGCCTTGCAAAGCTCTGAGCCCAGTGACTGGCACCTAATAAAATATCTGATAAATTCTCTGAACGTATTTTTTGCAGATTGGTTTCCTGTGAAAAAGCTTTCCAGTGGTTATCGAGGATGCAGCCCTGAATAAAATAGAACTGCCCTGTGGCACTCAGCTCGAACTGGGGAGACACACATTAGGTAAGTGAATATAGAAAGAAGGCACTTTCAGACCAGGGGAAGTAAGTGCTGTGAAAGAAAGAAAACAAGGGCAATGGAATAGCAAGGATTGTCATTGTCTCTAGGCTTCTTTGTGCTGGTAGCATTTGAGCCTGAGGCCTGAATGACTAACAGGGGGAGCTGGCCCTGGAAGGCCTGGGGCAGAAGCTCCAGGCAGTGGGAACAGACTGTGCAAAAGTCCTATAGCAGGAATGAGGCTTCCATAATTGAGAAATGGAGGAGAGCTCTTGTTCTCACGAAAAAAAGGTAGTAGGAAATGAGCCTGCAGAGGTGGAAATGTGGTGTCCCATAGGTCACAAGGGCCTAGTGGGCGCTGATACTTGAAATAGGACAAGAAGCTTTTGCAGCCTTCTCCACCCAGTTCTTGCAGAGAATCAAGCCCAAACACTCCCAAGGCATCCATTACATGCAATGAATTAGGTCATCTATCTTATTAGAAAATGGTATTAGATAGTATCATCCTTAGGAAAATTGAGAAAACAATCCCACATACCATTCTCCGCACGGCTTATTTCTCTCCCAGGACCCTGAGAAAGACTGCACGAGAGGTTATTTAGGCAGAGATTTGAAAAAGACCATGTCGACCTCGGTGTAGAGAGTAAATGGGATAGGGTTCAAGAGGAAGGAAGGGCAGCATGGAGATCAGTGCGAAGTCCTTCGCAACGGCCCAGTTGAGAGTTTGATGGGGTTCTGGGGGTGATGGTGGGGTTTGGAGCTGATGGCCGAGAAAGAATTCTGGAAGACGTCTTTGGTGCAAAAAGGTGATTTTATTAAAGCACGGGGACAGGACCCGTGGGCAGGAAGAGCTGCAGTGGGGTTGTGCAGAGTGACTGCTTATATACTGTGGGGTTGGGGGAGGTAAAGGCAAGAGAAAGTTTCTTAAACAGATTTTCCTGTGCTAAAAAGGATTTACAGATTACTGGAGGCCTAGGTATTGTCAAGCTAAGGTGGTTTTTCCCTCTAGCAAGGCTTTCTTAAGATAGTAGGGAGTTCCTGGAGCTGAAGCAATTGATGAGATTACTGTAAGTAAACTCGGAGACTCTATCAGTTTAACCATTTGTTTTCTGTCCTTTTCTTTGTTCTTGGGCAGCCAGAAGGGCCCGAGGAATATCACGCACATCCCACCTTGGGGGGCGGGGTGGTTTGCGGCTATCAGCTTGCCTTAGGCTCCCTTGTCCAGTTGGCCTCAGCTTCCACCTGGGCTGAGGTAGCTGGACAGGGAGAAGCGAGCTCCTATCTTCCAGAAGCTAGAACCAAGCGAAACTGGACAGAGGGAGGGAAAGGAAAGAAAGGAAGGAGTCAGGATAACTACTGAGTGTTTGGTTCGAGCGGCTGGGTGGATGCCAACGTCATGTGTGATAGGTGCAATGAAACCCCTTATGTCAAGGGGTTTTCAAATGGAGCCGGGAGGCCATTAAGATGTGCCTTATGCCTGTCCTCACCTGTGAAACGGTGAGCATTTGAACTGGGCCAAACAACAAATATTCCAAGGACTCAGCCCGAACACCTGCAACAGTAAGAGACTTTGCTTAGTGACAGCCTTAGCAACCAATTATATGCAGTGAAGATTAGTTTTTTGTTACCAACACCAATCAAAATTCTTTGTAAACAATGTGTATAAGCATTCCCTCTTATCTGTAGAAACCCTTGACTTTTGTTCCCAGAGGAGGGATGGAATCTGTGCTCCCTGAATTGCAAGTAAGTACTTTTGTTTTATTTTTAGCTCTGCCTCTTTTCTGGGTGGACACATGTATGGTGATTTGGATTCCAGTCCCAATTCTGCTGGGTGACCCTGGACAAATAAGTGGCTTCAGTTTCCTCATGTGTAAAATTGGGGTTGCCTTGGAGATTTGATGACCTCATGCATGAAGAGCATGGGTCTGGCCCACGGTAAGCACTTAACTTGCTATTATCGTCGTCGTGATCATTCCTGTGTGACTAGCATACGGAGTAGGTAGAAACATGGGGTCTGAAACCAGTCAGACCTGAGCTGAGTCCCTGCATTGTTATGTGACCTTGATAAGGTCAGTTTACATCCCTGAGCCTCAGGTTCCTTTTCTGTAAAGGGGCTGAATGATAATGCCCCCCTTCTAGACCTGGTTGTGAGAATTCAGTGAAGTCATGAATGCGAAGTCCTTAGGACATAGTCATTCAGCCTAGGACATAGTAATTGCTCAGTAAACAGGGCCTAAATGCTAAGACTAACTTGAGTTTTCTTTTCTGTGGCTGTTTGGGGAGCAGAATTATTACTTAAAATAAGACTTTATATTTTTGTTATAAAATCATACATAGCCATTGAAAAAATGTAAACAGTACAGAATTGTTTAGTAGCAGAATGCAAGTTGACTTACTTCCCTTTCCCCTAATTCCTTAAGTAACCACTGTTGACTGTTGCATAGCTTTCAGAATTACACACACACACACACACACACACACACACACACACCTGTGTGCATGCGTGGACATGCTCTTCTTGAGGAGGCCGTATACAAGAATGGCTGAGAGTTCAGATTCCAGAGTCACACAGGCCCAGGTTCTAGTCCTACCCCTGCCACTTAGTTACTGTGAGGTGGCTGGCAAGTTCTTTAATGATCACTCTTGAGTCTCAGTTTCCCTTTCTATAAGGGGAAAAGTCATGGCAGTGCCGGTGATGAGCATAAGGCAGGCTGAAGGCAAAATACAAGCTAGCACCCCCGCCTCCTCGGGTCAAGTGGGATGTTTGTGACATTCCTTAGGCCCTTCTGGCTGCCCAAGGACAAAGGAAAGGAAAGAAAGCAAATGGTTAATTGATAGAGATCACAGTCCTGCAGGACCTGAGTCTCCATCAGTTTGTAAATATCTTAGTAAATTACAAGAAAAAGGCAATCTTATCAACTGCCTAATCTCCAGAAACCTGTAGACTCAGTTTCCCAAAACCCCAACATCACCCGTTCATAGTGATATGAGGAACAAAGGCAAGAAGGAAATGGCAGAAAATTAAATTTCCTCATAACCTGCTGCCCATTGACAAATACTTGAGGCAAATTCAGAGTAGAACATTTCTCCAGGAACCCCCTGCCGTCATAATGTTAATGCCTTACTAGAGGGAAAATAACCTTAGCTTGACAACAGCAAGGCCTCAAGTATCTTAGGAGTCCTCTTTAGCATATCAAAGTTCTTCTGGAGGCCTCCCATTTGACTTTACCTTCCCAACTTTAGAGTATATTTCTGCCCGTGGGTCCTGTCCCCGTGCTTTAATAAAATCACATTTTTGCACCAAAGACATCTTCAAGAATTCTTTCTTGGCCTTCCGCTCTGGACCATCCCCACGAAAACCGGTGTGCTTTGGTGAGGAGCTGAATAGCGTGTGCTGAAAAGATCAGTGCCGTCTGCGTGTGCGAAGGTCTCCGAACGCTTAGCTGCTTTACTACGTGCAGACATGCTTCATTTGTGTGTTGTTTTTTTGCACTTTGAAGATAACTGCGTTTATTTTTACAAATTGAAGGTTTGTGGCAACTCTGTGTCGAGCAAGTCCATCGGCGCCATTTTTCCAACAGCATGTGCAGACTTCGTGTCTCTGTGTCACATTTTGGTATTTCTTGCAATATTTCAAACGTTTTCTTTATTATTGTATTTGTTATGGTGACCCGTGATCGGTGATGATGACTCACTAAAAGCTCAGATGACGGTTAGCGTTTTTTAGCAACACAGTAGGTTTTAATGAAGATACGTACATTGCTTTTTTTTTTTTTTAGACATAATGCTATTGCACACTTAATAAACTTACAGTATTCCTTTAAATAGACTGGGAAGCCAAAAAATTCATTTGACGTCCTTTATTGCGGTGGTCTGGAACTCAAGCCAAAGCATCTCTGAGGTATACCTGTATATTTATTTTAAAGATCATAGATAATGCCGTTTGCTGTGCACTCTCCTGCAACTGCTTTTTGTAGCTTAATAAGGTGCCTTGCACCTCTTTCCACACCAAGACTTGATTAGTCACAGGCTTAGCAACTCCTCGTCCCTAAACTTCTGCTTTTGAGAGATGCCTGCCTGCCTGCCTGTGAGTCATTAGCAAGGCCACAGCCTCTGTGGTGCCAGGGCTCTCCCGGGCTCTGGAGGTAGGTAGTAACCTTATACACCCAGGAGATGGCAGGCACTTTCCAAAAGAGGACGACATCTAGCACAGGGGAAGTGAGGGGTTCTTTACAGCCTCTTACCTCTGTGCCCTGTGCTTTTGGGACATGGTGCGGCCTTCTGAGGTTGTGTCGTGTTTCCCTCAAGGGGCCCTTGTACCTGCTTTCACTTTTCCCTGGGGTCCTCAGGCAGAGTTCAGATTCTTCAGAGTCCAAGCCAGTCTCGATCTCAAGATCTTGATGTCATTGTTTTATAAGACCTGCTGTCTGGAATATTTTCTAACTGGCTTTGTGATTATGTTATAGATTTTCATTACTTTTTTTTTTTTTTAATGTTTGTTTATTTTTGAGAGAGACAGTGCATGAGCAGGAGAAGGCAGAGAGAGAGGGAGACAGAGAATCTGAAACAGGCTTCAGGCTCTGAGATGTCAGCACAGAGCCTGGCACAGGGCTCAAACTTGGGAATGGCAAGATGATCACCTGAGCCAAAGTTGGACGGTCAGCCGACCGAGCCACCCAGGCTCCCCACTTTTTATTTTATTTTATTTTATTTTATTTTATTTTATTTTAATTATTTTATTTTAATTATTTTATTTTATTTTATTTTAACTTTATTTTAATTTTATGAGAGTCTGCTGGTTATGGTAGATGGTTATTTCCATCCCACTCTTTCCCCACCATACCTATACTGCTCTTTAATTCTGGGACTTCTTCCCTCTCCTTCTAGCATATAAGCACCCTCCCGGTACCAACCTCTTCTCTATGCTGTAGGAATTTGGAGAGTCCCACTTTTCTTTTCTCCTGCCCTAATGATGTCACAAAACTCAGACATCCTTTTTGCTCAGAAGCCTTTGACTTACTTACCCATGTGTGTACCTGTTTCCTTCTTTATGAGGGAACTGGTCCTGGTCTTTGAGGACCATTTCCTTGAGAGAAGACAGGCCTTAAGAGTTCCACTTGCAGAGGAAATTATGGAAAGGGCCAGACAAATGGCAGTGGGCACAAGGTGAAAGGTCAAGAACAAGGTCGGTGATTTCTTTGGCATAGGATAGTTCTTGGCAAGGGTCATAACTATATTAGGGCCAGTAATAATCCTTTTTCTATCTGGCTTGGGCTATGGTCAAGATCAAGTGAGATAACATTCTGAAACCACCTTATAACATGTAAAGCACTTTATAACCTGTTAGGTATCATTAGTTAGCAAAATGACTTACATCCCACACATGCTGTGGCAGGAAGGGCACTGGATGGGAAACCAGGAGCCATGGATCTGCTACCAACTTTTTGATGGAGAGTAGCAAGATTCCTTCTTTGGCAAATTGATTCAGTCATTTTTTGAACACCTACCTGTGTCAGTGGTTCTGGGGATGCATAGGTGAATGAAATAGACAAGTTCTCCTGGAACTTACATTCAAGAGGGGAGACAGACAACAAAAAAGTAAACAAATAATAGTAAAGAAGAAGTATCTGAGGCTAATGATGGTGGATTGAGCACACACAGCCCCTTTGGCTGCCTCCTGAAATCACACTACAAAGACAGTAAGGGGATCTTTTAGAAAGGCTCTAAAGCCATAAGGGCAGGGAGAACAATAGAGGATGTAATGCCAACAAAGGTTTGGAAGCTGCAAAGCAGATGAATGAGTGGTAACTGGAAATGTAGACTTGTGGAAGTTGAATCCTAAGCCACTAGTGGGAAAATCCAGGACTCGACCAAGTTTTTACTGCACAGTCCGCATAAAGCTCATGAATGAATAGCAACAGGTACCTCTGGAAATGAAGGTGAAAGCACACTAATGTCAGGGAGACTGGTTGAAAATTTATGAAAAAAAATCCCCAGATTTCGACCTCAGTTCTCTGATAGGAGGTAACTGCCCCTCACCCAGGAAAAGACCTACAGTTTATTCTCTGGAGAGGATAATACAGAGGATCTTTGGAACCTGGGACACCAGACATACTTGGAAGAGGTACCAGCATGTCAAAAGGAGATTAAAGGAATGATGGATGCCCTCTTCTCTATTTGGCTTCTAACTGACTGATAGTCCAACTTTCATCTTCCAGGAAGGAGATTAGAAGGCTTGTTTGTTTTTCTGGGAAATTTGATCAGCCCAAGAAGAAAAACCCTAAGTTGACATTGGAAGTTCCCCAACTGGATGACCCAGCAGAATCATCCTACAGTGAAGCCTAATTCATGTGCTCACAACTTCCATTCATTATTTAGTCTCTGTGGAAGGCAGCCTCCAAGATGGCCCCAGTGATCTCACCCTGTGGTATTCATTCTTGGGTAATTCTCTCTCCCTTTGAGAATGGGCTGAGTAGAAAATGGCAGAAGATCATGTTGATGATTAGGTTTATAAGAAGGCTGCTTTCTGTCTTGTCTTCTCTTGCTTTCTTGCTTGTTTGCTATGGTGGAAGCCAGCTGCTCTGTGGAGAGGCCCACATGGTAAGGAACTGAGGGAGACCTCCAGCCCATAGCCAGTGAGGAACAGAGGCCCTCAGTTTCACAGCCCTTAAGGAACCAAATCCCATCAACAACTACATTGGTACTTTGACTGTTTTCAAACATCATAAGTAGAGGGAAGAGTACAATAGAACCTAATTTATCCATCACCCAGATTCAACAGTTTTTGAGATTTTACCATAGTGGCTTCTTCCATTCCTCTTCTTTTCTTTTCTTTTTTCTTGTCTTTTCCTTTCCTTTCCTTTCCTTTCCTTTCCTTTCCTTTCCTTTCCTTTCCTTCCCTTTCCTTCCCTTCCCTTCCCTTCCCTTCCCTTCCCTTCCCTTCCCTTCCCTTCCCTTCCCTTCCCTCCCTTCACCTTCCCTTCCCTCCCCTCCCCTCCTCTCCCCTCCTCTTCCCTCCCCTTCCCTTTTTTCTGTGTGTGTTTTTAGTAGGCTTTACACCTAGTGCAGAGCCCAATGCAGGGTATGAACTCACAACCCTGAGATCAAGACCTGAGCTGAGGTCAAGAGTCGGACCTTGCTTAATTGACTGAGCCACCTAGGTGCTCCTTTCTTTTCTGTTTTTATTTATTTGTTTATTTATTTATTTTACATTTATTTATTTTTGAGAAACAGAGTGAGACACAGCGTGAGCAGGGGAGGGGCAGAGAGAGAAGGAGACACAGAATCGGAAGCAGGCTTCAGGCTCTGAGCAAGCGGTCAGCACACAGCCTGATGTGGGGCTTGAACCCACGAACTGCGAGATCATGACCTGAGCTGAAGTCGGATGCTCAACCGACTGAGCCACCCAGGCGCCCCTCTTTTCTGTTTTTAAAGCAAACCCTGGAATCATGTCATATTACCTTTTTGTACTTTTCATATACCTCAAAAAAATTAGTTCCCTTCTTTCCCTTTAAGACAAGCAAGAATTACCAGATAGCTGATGAAAACTTGTAAGATAAAGGAATAGAGACCCATGCCAACAAGGCAACTTAGAGCAGGGAGACGAAAATTCCTCAAAAAAGATCAGAGTGGATATTACAACCATGAAACAAGATCAAGAATAAAAGAGAATGCTTGGAAGTGAAAACGGATAGCAAAAAGGAAAGATTAAATAGAAGGACTGGAAGATAAACTTGAAGAAATCTCACTGAAGGTAGAGCAAAGAAGTGGAGAGATGGTAAATAGGAGAGAAGGGAAGATTAGTGGGCCAGTCTAGGAGGTCCAGTATGCCCCAAATAATAGGAGTGCCAGAAAGAGAGAAGAGAGAAAATGAAGGCAAGGAAATAATCACAAAATGTGTTAAGAGAAATTCCCCAAACGGAAGGATATTATTTTGCAGATGAAAAGAGCCCATTGAGTGCCTGCACAAAAGGATGAAATTTTAAAACACTTGTGAGAAGCATAAGGCCCTAGAGGTTTCCAATGAGACAAAGACCACAAACAAGGGATCAAGGAATCAGGAATTTTCAATAAGACCAGAAGCTAGAAGGCAGTATCGTGATGCCTTGAAAATTCTGAACAAAAATTATTTCCAATCTAGAATTCCCACGTCATCCTTACCAATGAAGCACAAAGGTAGAATAATTTCTGACGTGCAGAGTCCCAAAACATTTACTTCCTTAAAAAAAATTTTTTTTTAATGTTTTATTTATTTTTGAGAGGGACAGAGCACGAGCGGGGGAAGGGCAGCAGGAGAGGGAGACACAGAAGCCGAAGCAGGGCTCCAGGCTCCGAGCTGTCAGCACTGAGCCCGACACGGGGCTCAAACTCATAAATCGTGAGATCATGACCTGAGCCAAAGTTGGACGCTTAACCAACTGAGCCACCCAGGCTCCCCTCAAAACATTTACTTTCTAAGAAGCTGTTAGAGGACATAAACCGAGGAAGAAAAACTAGAGCAGAGAAGCAAAAAGCCTCTCAAGAGCATCCAGGGGCCGGCTGGACACCTGGCATAAATTGCCACCCATCCAGACGGGAGCAGGTCAGAAAGTTCTGGGAGAGATTTCTTCAAGAAAATGAAATCCATATCTTGCTAATACCACCGAAGGTCTCGGAAGGAGAGAAAGAAGACCATTGGCAAAGAGTTTGGGTATATAGAAAAGCAAGCAAATGAAAAATAAGGCAATTATTAATTCTACAGGATGGGAAAATGTGTTCAGAGTAGAAGAATAATGATAGTGTACTATAGAACTCCACTATTTACATAGTCACAATAATGTGAGCGTTGAGTATTGGAACACAGTTATGATGTAATTGGGATACTGAGCGGGGAGGTGTGTGTGTGTTCATGTATTGGAGAGAGTTAAATCTTCATCTGCCATCGGGGGAAGTTAACAGATCAAACCTGATATTAAAAAAAGAAGTATAGTAAAGTAAGCAAGTTCCTTAAAGATATGAGGGATTTGTGATTAGTTGAAAGGAGGTGAAAGCCATGGCCTCCAGGAAGAGCTAAGTGTCCTGGGTGGGGCGAAAGGTGAGGGATGCTGTTTTTTGCAGCAAACCATTTGACTCATTAAAGCACGTGCCTGTGTATCTTTCAAAAAACTAAGAAGTAAGACAACAATAGATGCGATCAGGTCGTGCCCAGTGCAGTAAAGTCAGTAACTCGGGGTAATGCGAGTGAGCGTATGAGAGGGAGGCAGGCACTTCTGGAGCAGGTCGAGGAAAAAGTCCTGTGAGCAAATGAAATTGAAGTCACAGACAGGCTGACAGTTGAAGACTCGGGGCCACCGTGGGAACTGGGGGGAAGAGGGCTTCAGGAAGAGGGAACAGCGAGTGCGAAGGATCTGAGGCCAGAAAGATGAAGTGAGAGAAGGGGTGTGTGTGAGAGAGGGAGATGAGCTTGGGCAGGTGGGTGAGTGTTAGATCCCTCAGGACCTTGCTGGCCGTGGGGTGGGTTTGCGATTTATTCTGCCAGCCCCGAGAAGCACTTGGAGGCCTCTAAGCAGAAGAATGGAATCACCGTTTAGAAAGACGGCCTTGTGTAAACGTGCGTGAACATCCACAGGTGTGAGACGCCGTTCGAAGTGTTTGCATGTACAGTGTTAAACTCATTCAGTCCTCCCAGTAGTGTGATGATTTAAGTGTGTTAGCCCCATTGTTTTTCGGTTAGAAAACTAAAGCCCGGAGGAGTCCAGATGCACAGCGGAAGCCTGGGTTCAAAACCAGTCACTGTGCCCTCCCTGCTGCCTTCCCGGAACCCCCTCTGACTGGCCCAGCAGAGGATCAGGACCAGACATCGCTTCTCAACCCTCCGAGCTTCTCAAGCACCTGGGGGGCTTTAACAAAATAAAATACTCAGATGCACTGGCATTTTTCAGAAGCTTCTCGGGTGGCTCAGAGTGCAGCCTGGGTTGAGAATCGTTGGACCTGAGGCTTTCTGCGATGCCCCAAAGTGCCATGATTTTGTCCTCACGCCATTTCTGCTCTAGGTCAGCGGACACGGGGACAGCGTGGGACGGCTCATGGTTACCTCCACCTCCTGCTGGGCAGCCCACCTCTGCTCGGCCACGGCTCCCTCCTGGAAGCCAGCTTTCCACACCGGTCTGCGCTGTGCTCGCACTCTGGGGTGTCTTGTTCCACCTCTGGTTCCTTTCTTTCCACAGCACCTTGCCAATCTCTCCCCCCCTCCCCAACTTTCTGTACCCCAAAGCTGCCCGCAGCACGAATCACGTTTCCTGCCCACCTTTCTCTTCTGCAGTGAGGTGTCAGGTTGAGAGAGTGAAGAAGAGCGTGTGCGGCTCCTTTTGAGAGGGAGTCTGGGGTCAGAAAACCATTCTGATGAGGGTTGGCACATGGCACTTTAAAAAGCTCTGGGCCTCGGCTTTTCTTGTTGTCAAGTAGGTGGAAGGTATCGGCTGTGCTTCTTATCCTAAACCTTCGAGAACGCCTGTGATCTGACCCTTTCTCGATCTTCCAGCCACCACTGAGCCCCAGTCACCCTGGCCTTTTCTTTTGTGCAAGTTTGGCTTGTTCAAGCCTTGCACCTGCTTTGAACCCTTTGCTTGGAAGGTTCCCCGTCCATTGCTCCCTCCCCGTTTCCCCTGCCAATTCTTGGTATGCATGATTCCTTCTTTCCATTCTGGTTGCGACTCAAATGTCTCTCTCTCTCTTTTTTTTTTTAAATTTAACTTAATTTTATTTTATTTTGAGAGAGAGAGCAGCATGCATGCTAGTGTGCGAGTGGGGTAGAGGCAGAGGGGGAGAGAGAGAGAGGGAGAAAGAGAATGAATCTTAAGCAGGCTCCATACCTAGCATGGAGCTTGACGTGGGGCTCGATCTCACAAACCGTGAGTCATGACCTGAACCAAAATCAAGAGTCAGACACTTAACCAGCTGAGCCACTCAGGTGTCCCTCAGATGTCACTTTCAAGAGGCCTTTCCAAGCCACTCATTCGAAAGTAGCCACCTAGTCCCCTGACTCTGTCTCAGTGTCTTCACAGATCTTAGCACTGCCCCCAAGTGTCTGTTTATTGGTTTTCCTGTCTGCTCTCCCACTGGAATATGAGACGCATGAGGTCAGGGATCTCATCCTCGTTCACTGCTGTGTTTTTAGCACCTGGAACAGGGCCCAACACATAGTAGGCTTCGGTAAACGCTTGTGGATCAACAAATGCCTACACCCACGGAAAGCCGAATGATGTGATGTCTGCTGTGGCACTTTAGAGACTCTAGACTACTGTACCTGCATATCAGCTTTTTCAAACACCTAGATTTGAAAGTAGTGTATTTACTTTCCTAACACCGTCTCCTTGAGGCTGATCGTCGTTCGGCCTGCCAGATGCCAGGGGACCGTGGCTGGAGAGAAGGAGCCCGAGACTATACCAGGGCTTGGGTAAGCTGCTGGTGGACGGCTCACCGTGGCCCCCGGCCCCCCCCACCGGACCTCCCGTCTCCTATCTCCGCAGACCTTCAAATTTTTGCCAAGTGGGTTACTGGGCAGGCACCGCGGCGGACTTAGAGATCTTTGGCCCAATTTCCTGGTTGAATGTGCAATTTGTAGATGAGAAATGTCCTCATTTCCTGTGACTAGAGAAAAATAATGAAAAAAAAAAAAATGGGGCAGAAGTACTTAACCACAGGAGGTAGGGAAAGCTGATAAAAAGGAGAACTGACAACAACCTGGAGCCAAGGGGCAGGCGAATTGAAGGCAGTTGTGGCATCTTGGCTGTGTTTTCCTTCAGACCCTCCCAGCCGCACTCCCCTGCTCCCTTGGACCACGGTGATCACCACAAAATCCTACAGCTCTGGCTCTGGTCAGATGAGAATTTCTGAGGAAGGGGCACAACGGCGTCTTTTCCAGAAAGAGGAAGTGAAATAGTTGATGCCAGGTTCCCTTTTCCTGCTGGTCGGGCCCCCTGGTCAGGCTGAGCCAGCTCCCTCCACCCTGGTTTCCTGGTAGCGGCTCTAGGCTGCTGTCTCTGTTATTCATTAACCGGGCACTAATATTTCTGTTTACCCATCTGTCATCCTACAGGGGACTGGGGAGTCTCACAATCTAACCAGCCACCCGGATCCTCTTGGATCGGGCCCAGCCAGCCACATTCAGCTAGTGTTTATTATTGAGAAGTCCCTGTGCCAGAGCCCTGTACTATATGTAGCCAGGGAGAGAGATTGTTTTCTCAAATAGGACGTGATCTGTCTGCCAGTTGAGCATATGTGCCGGGAGGTATATCCAGTGATGTGCTTGCAAGAACTGCTCATTAACATCACTTGCCAGACCCGCGTTCGGCATCTCCATGTTGGTAGAAATCGGCCCAACAGAAGTTGGCAAGTGCTACAAATTAGGGCTTCGCCGTCCTCCACCCCGCTCTTACCCACTCCACTCCCAACAAATCCCCCAACCTAGTTGTTTTAAACATTTTCTAGCACACGTGAGGTGCACGCATTTGTCAAGTAGATGCGTGATAACTTATGGGGGCCTCCTCCTGGCTATCTGGTCCTTGGACAGTTCTAATGGTAGAAGGCACAGCCCCCACTTTCAGGGAGCTACCAGTCGGGTGAAAACCCCGCATGCTCGCTGTAGTATGTTATGGTTCTTAGATCTGTCCTGTGCGTTATCTCCTTGTTCCTAACAACCATCTCCCTTCAGTGGTAGGCACAGATATCAGAGTGATTGTCTTAAAATGGAAATCAGACCATTCTGCTTTTTTGCTTAGAACCTTTGAATGGTCTCCAAAGCTCTTAGAATAAATTCAGACTATTTGTGGCCTAAAAGATTGGCGTGGTCTGGTCCCTGCTGACCTCCTCGGCTTCATCTTGTATGGCTCTCTCCCCAGGTCGCTGTACGCCAGCCCAGTGGTTCTCAAAAAGTGGTCACTGACCACCAGCGTCAGTATCACCTGGGACTGTTGGAGGTAGATTCTTGGGTCCCATCCCAGACCTACTGATTTCTGCAACTGTGGGGAGGGAAGACAGTAATCTGTGCTTTAGCAAACTCTCCATGCCTACATTTGCAGAGCATTGCTCTAGCCCCACACTGGCCCTCTTTCAGCCTTTGAGAAGCTAAGGTTTTCTCCCTCCTCTCTCCCTTTGCATCAGCAGTTCCTATTTCTAGAATGTTCTTCCCATGGGCCTTTGTATGGCAACTCCTCATCATTCAGTTCTCAGCTGAATATCACTGACTCAGGAGAATCTTCGAAACTCCCTTAACCTCTCATTGTACTTTCCCCCACGTTTCTATTTTAGTCCAGTTGTAAAAACCAGTTGCACATTTTGAAATTTCCTGGCTTACTTGTTTACTTATTGACTGTTTTTCCCCACTGGAATGGAAGCCCCAAGAGGTCAGGTACCTTGTCTCTTATACACTCTGCATCTCCAGCCCTTGGAAAAGTATCTGGCTTCTAGTAGGTAACCCATACATATTTGTTGGACAGATGAGCTATTAATTTCCCAGGGAAGAAATGTGCTATATATCATATGACTTCATGCAGATCAAAGACGTGTTAGTGAGCAGCAAAAGGTTCACCGTGAAAATCTCAGACCGGAGATTTTCTTGCGCTTCTGTCATTGGCAAGAGCAGCCATGTGTCTGAAACCCTGGGAATCTCTGAGCAGGAAAGGGTTTGACACTTAACTGGTTCAGCTCTAACCAGGTGTGTCCGTTTCCTCAATGTTCCAGGATAGATATTTTCTGTTTTCCACTTCAGTATTTCTGGAACTGGCGGGTGACTACCTTGGTGAGTTAGCTCAGTTCCATTAAAAACATTTTTTTTAAGTGTTTATTTATTTTTGAGAGAGAGAGAGAGCACAAGCACATGAATGAGGAAGGAGCAGAGAGAGAGGAAGACACAGAATCCAAAGCAGGCTCCAGGCTCTGAGCTGTCAGCACAGAGCCCGACATGGGGCTGGAACTTAATGAACTGTGAGATCAT
This sequence comes from Panthera tigris, assembly GCF_018350195.1. Taxonomy (NCBI): domain Eukaryota; kingdom Metazoa; phylum Chordata; class Mammalia; order Carnivora; family Felidae; genus Panthera; species Panthera tigris. The sequence goes on from NC_056674.1 coordinate 18,182,803, forward strand.
AACCTGAGCCGATGCTTAACCAACTGAGCCACCCAGGCACCCCTAGCTCAGTTCCATTTTAAACAGCCCTGACTGTTTGAGATGCAGCTCCCTGCTTCTTCTGCCTCTGATCCTTGTTCTTCCCCCGTGAGCTACACAGAATGTGTCTTCCATGAGCTGGACCTCACCTTGGTTCAGCCACATATCCAACATTCTCTTACTTGCTTCTCTTGAGTCAACGAAAAAGCAGGTGCTTTGGAGAAAGGCAGACCTGGATTTAAACTCTCTTTCACTTGTTGACCTTCGAAAATTCCCTGCATCATCTTAGGCTACTTCTCTGGAATAGTGGCTGGCATTTGTTCAATCATCACCGTCATAGGGTTTCAACTCTCCAAAACATTTTGGTTAATTCTTCTGGGCTTGATTCCCTGAGTTAGTGTCTTTTTTTTTTTTTTTTTTTTAAGATTTTATTTTTAAGTAATCTCTATACCCAACACGGGGCTCAAACTCACGACCCCGAGATCAAGAGTCTCATGCTCTACTGACTGAGCCAGCCAGGCACTCCTGAGTTAATGTCTTAAAAAAATAATGTGTAGCTCAGGTGCTGAACATGCTACTGATTAAGACCTCAGTGAAATGGGATTAGTCTTGGCTTGTTTAGACTCTATTTCTTTTAATGCCACCCCAAATCAAATAAGCGTTTTTGGAAGGTGTAATACATCCCAGATGTACAGTCAGCAGAAAAATCCCAGATTTTTTTTTCTCACACATTACTGTTAAACCATCCTATATGGTTACCTATCTAATACACGATTTCCATCATTTCTAATTTTTTCTTACCTTATTTCTTTTAAGTTGGGGCATATTGGCGTTTCGTTTCGTTTGGTCTCTTAGAGCTAAGTGATACTGTAAAATTTCCCAGCAACTTTATATGCACAGTCTCACTGGAATTTCAGAATAACCCTGGGAGGCATACATCATCCTCATGATTATGGTTTGGAAAGGGAGGCTAGAGGTCAGGACTTGCCCAAGGACAGCTTAGTAAGTACAAGCGACCGTGAAGCTGGGGCTTTTACAGCAGTCCAGTGGTGTTTGAGGAAGGAAAACAGAAATGGAGCTCAGTTGGGTGGGAATTAGAAGGGAAGTCTTTCTGGAGAAAGTGAATTTTGAGTGGGGTTTTATAACAGTGGGAAAAGTAAGCAATCAGAAGATGAGGGAGTATGGAGTTGTGGCGAGAGGGACTTACAAATAGGAAGGGTCTCTCTGAAGAATATTTTCTTGGACAGATTGGGCCCCTGAGTGAGGCCAGGGATTCCTTTCCCGAGCTGCCTAGAGTAATCACTGGGGGGCTTTTAAAGGCTCATCCGCTGCCCCACCCTCAAAGAGTCAGGAGATTGGCATGGGGTGGGGGACTGGGGGGGCGTGTACTATTTTTGTACCTCTTCGTACAGTTCTGATGTAGAGCCTCTGTTGCCGACCGCCAGGCTGGGGCTGGGATCAGTTAACCAGAGACAGTGGGCCAGGGCTCCTTCTTGGGGAGAGATGAGTTAGGAAGGTGGGATTGGGCAGGGAGAGAGGATACTAAGTAGGTAATGGAATGATAGGATAGGAGTTGCTGGAGGAGAACTCGTGACAGTAGGAAAACTCTGCAGGCTTCTAAGCCCGAGGGTTACGTGTTTTAGGCCCCTGAGATGCAGCTGATAACACGAAGTCGGGATTCACCCCACATCCTCTTTCTAGGTCCCGTCTCCATTCACCAAATCTAAAATGGGATCCCACCAGCCCCGACAGTCACTCTACTCATTACATCCTGACCTTCAGCCATTTCTGTGGTTTCCCATGCATCCCCTTCCCCCCGTGCTGCTGACTGTGCTGCTTCATCGCATTTTCGCCCACCCCAGCCTTGCAGAAAAGTACAAAAACTGTGGACACTCGCTGCAGAGTTTTACCGTCTTTATTTTCAGTCTGCCAGGCCAGGTTGTGTACTCCTGGGCTCACCGGTGTTGACTTCTGACTGATGGGTGCCAGGCTGCGTCCTGACCCGTGTGGGGTGCCACGGAGGGGGAAGACAAGACCCAGACCTCCGGCAGGTTTGACGCAGGGAGACAAGATACACACACGAAGGCGACTGGAGCATACTTACAAAGCAGCAGGTGGAAGCGATAGATACAGTGCAAACCTAGATCATCAGAGGCCTGAGTCTCCAGTCCTCCCTCTTAATCCCCGCCCCCCCTTGGCTTATAACCTTCCTGAGTCTTCTTTGACCTCATTTGGTATTCTCATCCACCTCTTTCCCGTTGGCTTCTTTCCAGCATCCACAGCTAGACCGGCGTCTAGGTGTTGTTCAAAGCTTTATAGCAAGATTGCTTTAAGGACTCCGCTTGAGCCCGGTCATCCCCAGCTGCTGGCTACATCACAGGGACTGGATTTGTATTAGCTACGTTGCTTCCGAAACCCTGGTCTGATGGTGCTTCTGTGCCTAACCATTTCTTCTTTTTGTCACAGAGCTGTGCTCCTTTGGGCTGGAAACTTCAGTCAGGAGGGGACACCAAGCTGCTGAGAGAGGTTTTCGCAGCCCCAGTAGTGGATCGGGGCTGAGGATTCCTGACCCGTGCTCCCACTCTCCCAGCCTGCTCAATTCTTAGGTAACCCAGAGTGCCTCCAAAGGTCCAGGACCCCCCTAGTCTGTAGTGAAGTCGGAACTCGGTGCTCCCTCGGCTTGACTCACACCCCTGTCCCCACTCGCCCCCTCCGCTGTCTCTCTGCCTTTGCGTCCCAACAGGGAGGAGCCCTGATGTCGCAGTATCTGCAGCCCTTTTCCAAAGGCTCTGCGCACAGCCGATGAAGAGAAGTAGAAGAGCAGGGGGTCCAGACTGGCATTGAGGGAACTGAACACCACGGCTTCGACCCGCCACGGGGGGCTTTTCTTCGTGTAATACCCCACCAGGTGGGATATGTTGTAAGGCCCGAAGCACACCAGGAAATTAAGGAGGGTCACAACAGCCAGCCCCACAGCTCTGCGCCGCCTCTGGGCCCCCACGTGGGGCTGGGTGAGCATGATCCACACAAAGCGCCAGTAGCAGAAGATGGTGATCACCATGGGGACGAAGAAGAGGAAGAGGCACAGCTCCAGCCGCACCGGAAGCACCACGCTCAGCTGCGTTTCGGTGAAGTTCTCATAGCAAGTGATTCCATTCGTGTTTGCGGTCTGCTGGGTTGAGTTCAAGTACTGACCAATGATCACGATGGTGCAGTGACCAAAGGACATGACCCAGGCGACCACGGCAGCAATCACTCCGTACACAGGCTTACGGGACAGCTTGTACTGCACGGGGAAAGCCACTCCCAGGTAGCGCTCGATGCTGATGCCCGCCAGGAGCCACGTGCTGCAGTAGATGCTGCTGTAGAAGCCGAAACCCGTGAGGGCGCAGAGCAGCTCGGGCAGATACCAGCGGAAGTTATAGGCGGCCTCAACCATCTTGAAGGGCAGCAGCAGCAGCAGCAGGAGGTCCGCCAGCGTCAGGCTGAGCAGGAGGATGTGGACGGGCGCAGGGTGAGGCTGGCGGACCCGCCCCACGAAGGCCCGCAGGGCCAGGAGGTTGGCGGGGAGACCGGTGAGGAAGATGACGACGTAGGCCGTGAGGATGATGGAGCTGCGCCAGTTGGTCATGGTCGCTCTGGAAGAGGACGGAAAAAGGCAGGGTCAGGAGGTGCCACTCACGGCCCACGGACCCTCGCCTGGTTCAGGCCGCGGACATCCTCCCTGCCACACTCTGCTTCCCAGGCCAGACCTTTCTGTTGCCACCACTGCTTTGCTTACACCACCTGCCAGAACAGCCCAGAGCAATTATTGACTTTGCCTGGGGCGGGATATTAAGCAGGAGTTATTACGTTCGCCATCATGTGTCTCTGGGGGGGGGGGACCAACCCTTGGCTTTCTCCTCTCCTCACAGATACAGGAAGTTACTGTTATCAGTTCGTAACTTTCCTTGGGTCCCTTAGTCAGAGGCCTGCGGAGGGAAAGGCATCTCACAAAGGCATCTCCCGGGGAGAGAGCTGTGAGCCGTCTGTCAGGAGCACCGATGCCAGGAAAACAAACCCAGGCCTTGAGACCCAGTGCCGGCTTGCCACAGGACCCTGCCACACGCCTAGGAAGCAGGTGCCCGGCCCTAGCCCATCTCCCTACCTCATTTTCCTCTCCTTTTGCAGAACACAGATTCTCCTCCACCTTTTCCTCTCCTGACCTATACCAGACTCTGGGACTGCACTGGAAAAAGGAAGCTAGTGGTAGGTAGGGAGGGACAGAGGGGAGGAAGGGTGAGCCAGTACTGTCTTTTGGGGCTTGCCCCTTAAAAGACTCTAGAGAACATTCAGGAAAGCCCACAGGTAGCACCTGGCTTCAGAGCCCGGTGTTTTGACTATAAACAGAAGAACTCTTAACGGGGTCAACTCAGTTTCCATTTGGCTTGTAACCCTCGCTGCCCATATGCAGCCCGGCCCCTCCATCCTCCCTCTCTGGGCTTGATGTCCCGGCCTGTTTCCTTGATCCCACCTACACTGGCTCCTGTCTCCAGTTCCTCACAGACTTGCGTCAGCCCCCCAGCATCTCCCCCTCCAATCCAGATCCTGGCATTACTGCCCATAGCACAAGCACTGGGTTAGCTGCTTGCCTTGTCTGCAGTCCAGATAGGTGGCTTCTTGGGATTAGTCCTGAAGGAAAGTCTGAAAGCTTCTGGGAAAGAGGAACAGGGCTTTAGCCACTGCTACTGCCCATTTCACACAGGAAAAAAAAATTGTAAGGAACCTGCTGGTAGAAAGCTTTTATACTAGCGCGAGTCATGTGACTGGAGAGGGGAAGGTCAGTAATTGAGCACTGTCTCCTCTCAAACCTGAAGGATGGGCACCCGCCGCCAGCATCTTCGTTCCCCGCCCCCCAGAGACCCTCACTCTGCCTGCCAGACCCAGATTCTCTGTCCCTAGGTCCTGAATTCTTTTTTCAATCCCAGGCATTTTTCCCGTTTCTCAAGTCAGATGATCTTCTCTTTTCTAGGCAATTTCTTCTGTGATTCTTCTCATCTTCAGAAAAGAAGTTTCCTACGTTCTTTCATTCTTCAATTTTTTTTTTCCCCTGTATGGTCTCCTGTCCTCTGCCCACAACAGGTCTCTTTTGCCCTCTTGATTGAGACAGATTGGTTTCGCCTAGCCTGCGCCTTATTCTGGTGGAAATAGTGTGGGATTTAGAGTCATGCAGATGTGGGCTCAAACCCAAGTCCCTGCACTGTGACCTTGGGGCAGGTAAATTTCTTTTTTTTTTTTTTTTTAATAATTAATTTGTTTTTTAATTTACATCCAAGTTAGTTAGCATATAGTGCAACAATGATTTCAGGAGTAGATTCCTTAGTGCCCCTTACCCATTTAGCCCATCCCCCCTCCCTCAACCCCTCCAGCAACGCTGTTTGTTCTCTGTATTTAAGAGTCTCTTATGTTTTGTCTCCCTCCCTGTTTTTATATTATTTTTGCTTCCCTTCCCTGATGTTCGTCTGTTTTGTATCTTAAAGTCCTCCTATGAGTGAAGTCATACATTTGTCTTTCTGACTAATTTCGCTTAGCATAATACCCTCTAGTTCCATCCACGTAGTTGCAAATGCAAGATTTCATTCTTTTGGATTGCCGAGTAATACTCCATTGTGTGTATATGTGTACACACACACACACACACACACACACACACACCCCACATCTTCTTTATCCATTCATGCATCGATGGACAGTTGGGCTCTTTCCATACTTTGGCTATTGTTGATAGTGCTGCTATAAACATCAGGGTGCCAGTGGGGCAGATAAATTTCTGAACTTTAACTTCCTTTTCAGTCAAGTGTGGATGGGAATACTTCCATCTCAGGATTTCTGTGAGGCGTGGATGAGCTAGCATATATAAAGCATAGGGGCCAGTGCTTAGCACTTAGTGGGTACCCATGAGTGGAAGCCCGCTGGCAGCGTCCGAGCGACTGAGCCACTTGGTAAGATATCCGGAGGCTGAGGCCACCGCCATGCCGTCTGACTTGGGGGAGTGTCAGGGGTTCAGGAGGCCTGATGTCCCTTTTACAGGGAAGCTGTGCCCAGGCTCGGTGTCTTTCCCCCCACGTGTTCCCTCTCCCTGTGGGCTGCACCTGACCTCTGCGCCACCCTTGTCCTTTCCTCATCCCCTACCCCCCTGTCTGTGTAGCCCCTCTAGAAGCTCTTCAAAGCCCTGTCCAGATACACACACGGAGGAAACCAAGCCAGAACTTATTTTCCTCTTGAGGTAGGGAAGGGGCCTCTGTTTTGCCATCTGTGCTTGCCCCCAAATTTATTTGTATCATTTTGCTTTTATGATTTTCTATAAATATTCATGAGGATCTGGATTTAATGGCAAAGCAGAGACTTCCTGAACACAGATGTTGAGTAGGACTGCCGCTTTACCTCGGCCCGTCCGTCCCCTGCCTGTGCCTGTTCTCATGTCACTGCACCCTGTCACCTGTGTTGGCGAGGCCCCACTGAACCCCCTCCTCCATGTCTGGGGTAGTTATGAAGGTAACAAAATAAAGGAAACTTGGGGCTCATGACTCACAACACCCACCTATGTCACATGAAAAGGAAATGCAACCTCTGAGGCCGAATTCAAGGACTGTGCTTTCACAAAAACCATGTCTTTCACAATCCCTCCCAAGTTCAGCTTTCTTTCATCATTATTACAGCCCAGCTTGTCAGAATAGGAAGTTGGGCCCGTTATCTAAAATTTATGTATAATCACTTTCTCTACTTCCTTATTCCTCAATCAGCACCCTCCCCCATCCCCTCGAATCTGGGTTATACCTCTGTTGTTCCATAGGACCTGCTCATCCTGCGATTGGCAGTGACCTCCATGCAACTAAATTCAGTGGACATTTTCTTCCTATTTTATTAGCCTTCCACACAGTTTCCATAGCCTTCTTGAAACATTCTCTTTCCGTGAATTCTCATATATTATGCTCTTCTTGTTTCCCTGACTTTGCTCAGGTCACTTCTTAGTTTCCTTCACCGGCCCACCATTCCCTGATCGTCCTCTAAATGTTCGAGTCCCTTAAGACTTGGCTTCAGGCGCTGTCTCGTCCTGGTCCTGTGTAGCTCTTTGGCCTGTTGCATGCATTTCTGTAGTGTCGGTTACCATCTTCACAAAAGCCAGTTTTGAATCTCTATCCAGGGCTTCTGTGAGCCTTCACATCCACGTGTCCAAATGCCTGAGAGACACTGTCATTCAAATGTCTCCCAGGCATCTCAAATTGAGTGTGTCCAGAGCTGACCTTCCCCAACAAGTTAGGCCTTCTTCCAGCATTCTCCCTGTTGGGGCATGGGATCTCTTCCCATTCCATCCCCTGAGCCATAATCTTGGAGTCCGTCTCAACACCGTCTTCTTCCTTATCCCCTGAATGCAGTCCCACACTTCTCAGAGCCCATTGAAGGCGTCCGTCTCTCTCCGTCTCCATCGTCCCATGTCAGCGTAAGCCGGAGTCTATTACCAGGAGGTTGGCAGGGGCCATGACCAGCTCCTTCCCAGCCACTCACATCCTGACAGTCAGTTCTCCATACTGTAGTTAGTGGGATATTTTAAAAATATCAAGCCACTTATATCACCCTCTTGTTTAAAATCCTTTCTGAGGTTTCTTATTGCCTTGAGGATAAACATCAAAACTCTTTAAAAAAATTTAATGTTTATTTGTTTTTGAGAGAAAGAGACAAAGCACAAGCAGGGGAGGGCAGAGAGAGAGAGAGAGGGAGACACAGAATCCTAAGCAGCCTCCAGGCTCTGAGCTGTCAGCACAGAGCCTGACCCGGGGCTCAAACTCACAAACCGCAAGATCATGACCTAAGCTGAAGTCTGGCACTCAACCGGCTGAGCCACTTAGGCACCCCAACGTCAAAACTCTTAACAAGGCCTATAAGGCCTGCTCGGCATGGCCCTTGCCAACTTCCAGCCTAAACTCATACGTCTCTTCTCTCTCCTTGCTGTCTCTGCAAGACCATCTCGTGCTTCCATAAACGTGCCACCTTCCCTCTGCCGGGGGCTCATGACCCAGCCTTTGCCTGCAGCGCTCTATTTCTTATGACCCAGTCCTCCTCCCCAGTCAGTCCCCAGCCTTCTTTCAGATGCCCGCTTCCTTCTTAAGAAAGCCCTCCCTGACCTCCTGGGTGCAGTTAGATTCTCTTAGTACATGTTCTCGGAGCACTGTTGCTGAATAGTATTCTGTTTCATGGATATTTCATATTTTATTTATCCATTCACCTGTTGCTAGACATTTGGGTATTTTTTTGTTTTTCAGTGTTCGGCTAGTGTGAATAAAGCTGCTATATGTACATTGTTGTTTAGATCTTGGTGCAAATATGTACTTTCAGTTCTCTTGGGCAGATACCTAGAAGTATATTGGCTAGGCTGTATGGTCAACTTCTTGCTCAACTTCTTAAGAAACTGCCAGTTTTCCAAAGCGGCTGTACCATTGTTATTCCTGCCAGCAATGCACGGGCATTCCAGCTGTTCCACAGCATCACCAGCCCCTCGATAGGTGTTAGTCTTAAGTTTTAGGCATTCTGATTACAGGCCCTGGTATCTCGTTGTGGTTTTAATTCGCTTTTCCCTGATGACTGTTGACGTTGTGCCACTTTTTTATGTTCCGGGTACTGGTCATCTGTTAGATTATGGGTATTATATTTTTTCCCACTGTATGCCTTGTGTTTCCATTTTCTTAATGGACTCTTGAAGAACCAAACAATTTTGAATTTTGACAAAGTCTAGCTTATTTTGTTTTCCTCTTATGTTTTGTGCTCTTATGTTCTAAGAAATCCTTGCCTACCTATCCAGCCCCACATCCTGTTGAATTTCCTCGGTATCTTTACTGAGAACGAATTGATTGTATCTGAGTGGGTCTGTTTCTTAAACCTCTCTTCTGTTCTAGGAATCCTTAACGTCTTTCCTTTTACCATCTCCCACCGTCTCGATGACTGTAGTTTTATAAGAAGCCTTGGAATCAGGAAGTGTAAGTCCTCTAACTTCATGTTGTTTTCTAAGATTGCTTGGGCTCTTCCCGGTCATTTGCATTTCCAGATAAATCAGTTTCTACGAAAAAGCCTGCTGGAGTTCTGACTGGGACTGTGTTGAAGGCATAGATCAATTTGGAACTGTGGACATTGGAATCACACTGGGCCTGCCAATCCAGGAAACATGACATATCTCCATTTCTTTAGGTGTCGAATTTCTCTCAGCAGTGTTTCCTCATATTCAGCAGAGAGGTTTTACACGTCATTTCTTGCATTGATTCTTAGCTATTTTTGGTGCTCTTACAAGTTGAATTTTTAGGACTTTATTTTCCAATTATTTGTTGCCCTCGTAGCATCTTTTACAATTCCTTCACAGCACATGTGTATCTCAGTTTGTTATAATACCTTTATCATGGGAGGATTTGCTTAGTGTCCATCTCCCTTGTGAAACTATCCGTGAAGGCAGGGAACATGGCTGTTTTTCTCACCATTGTATCCCCAGGGTCTGGCATAGAGCCTGGCACATATTGGACACTTGATAATTATTTCTTGGATGATGTGTGGATGGATAAGCGGAAGAATTGGAATGGAGAGAAATCCATTTTCACAAGCTCTGAGTTACTTGTTTGCAGTTGCCTCATTTTAGCTTCTTCTGGGACCGTCATAAGAAATCCCAGCCGGGAATCACTTGCGAGCTCTTTTGTAGATTAAGGCACTCCCGTTACTTTTGCGGGAAGGTGCCTGGATCTTTCCTCATCACCAGTATCGATAATTCAAGCTAATGTGTCTTTATGACATAGATCCTGCTTAGCAAATATGAGGGAGGTATGGGTATAAAATATTCAAAAGGGAAGGGGAAGGCACTAACGGTAAATGAAGAGCTGTTGTTTCATTCATTCGTTCAACGAAAATGTGCCTGCTCTCTAGGATGTGGTGGGATCTGTGCCAAGCACGGGGTCAAAAAGATAAACACGGTCTCACACTCCCGGAGGGTGGTTACATGCTAGAGCATAGAGATTGTGAGCCTATGTGCCACGGGAGTCTTTATGCAGAGAGAGACACTGTGAAGGAAGTGAAACGGGGCGATGGCAGTGGTCACCGCGTGGCAGGGACTTCCTTGGCCGGAGGCTTCGGGGAGGCCATCTCTGCAGTTACCGTTAGCTGACCCCTGAGAGGTTGAGCCGGATTCTGGGGCTGGCCACTGTGAGACTCCGGCAGAGGAGGGGTCTGGGTGGGGGAGCTGGCAGATGGTGCAGGAAGGCAGAAAGCACGTGTGTGTGTGTGTGTGTGTGTGTGTGTGTGTGTGTCTGCATGCGCATGTACGCGCACGTTCATGGGCAGTGGAGGAGGGAGGCAGAGAGGTTGGTGTGACTGGAGCGTGGTAAGCTAGAGCCGTGACCGTGGAAGACCAGACGGGTGTTAGTAAGGACTTGGGATTCCATCCGTAAGCAGTAGGAAGTCACTTGTGGGCCGTAAGAGGAGAGTGATGTGATGAGATGTAGGATGTGTGCGCTGCTATGTGAGGAATGATCTGCGTGGTCTCCAGAGGGATGACGTCGGAAGCGGAGAGAGAATAGAAGTGGTCGGGGCCACCCAGGGGAGGACCGGTGACGGCAGGCATTCAGGAGAATGTGGCAGTGCAGGCAGAGATCAGTGGATTTGGGGTCTGCAACTTGAGATAAAATCACACTGTGGGAAGAGCTACAGGACAGCAGAGAGAAATGGAGCTCTCCGGGGGAGTGAGAAAGAAGATGATTCTAGACCGGTATATCCAAGTAGACTTTGAGATCTCATTGCTGTCCTGTGCCGGCACATTTCGCCCCCCCATTGGTTTGCGTAGTGCCCTTCCCCGCTTGCACCCTCTTTTAAATATCTTTTTTTTAATGTTTATTTATTTCGAGAGAGAGAGAGAGAGAGAGAGCGTGAGTGGGGGAAGGGCAGAGAGAGGGAAGGAGAGAGAATCCCAAGCAGGCTCCTCACTGTCAGCACAGAACCTGACGTGGGGCTCAAACTCATGTACCATGAGATCATGACCTGAACTGAGATCAAGAGTCAGATGTTTGACTGACTCAGCCGCCCAGGTGCCCCTACCGTCTTTTAGATGCTGCTTGTCCGGCCTTTCCCGTGATTCAAGTCAAGAGCAGTGTCCTCCACCCCGCGCCGGCACGGAGCCCCCTGCAGCTGCCGTCGCCGCCGCGCCCCGGGAAGGCACCGAGCCGCCCTGACGCCCCTCGCTGGCACGGCTGCCTGCGGAGCCAACGTGCGGCAGGAGGCAGCCGCTCTGGCGGCCCTCGAGGGCTCAGTGTTCCTGGCCCAGTTGATGATCCTCCTGATTAGCGTCGTCAGTTCCATCTTCTGTGGGCATCTGGGCAAAGTCGAGCTGGATGCCGTTACTCTTGCGGTATCGGTGGTGAATGTTATTGGGATTTCAGTTGGAACTGGCTTGGCCTCCGCTTGTGACAGGCTGATGTCTCCGTCCTTCAGAGGCAAGAACCTAAAACGCGTGGGGAATCACACTCCAAAGAGGAATCCTCATCTTGATGCTGTGTTGCTTTCCTTGCTGGGCCACCTTCATCAATACGGACCGTATCCTCCTGCTCTTAAAACAAGAACCCGAAGTCTCCAGGATAGCCCAGATTTATGTGATGATTTTCATTCGTGCTCTTCCTGCAGCATTCCTGTTTCAGCTGCAGACAAGATATTTACAAAGTCAGGGCATCATCATGCCTCAGGTGATCACTGGGATTGCAGCAAATGTGATCAATGTGGGCATGAATGCCCTCCTGCTCTATGCCCTGGACCTTGGAGTGGTAGGATCTGCCTGGGCAGACAGCACTTTCCAGTTGCTCCTGTGTGCTCTCCTTCTCCTGTACACGTGGTGGGAAAAAATCCACATCAATACCTGGAGAGGGTGGACTTGGGACTGTTTCCAAGAATGGGGCTCCTGCATCCAGCCGGCTGTCCCCAGTATGTTCACGGTGTGCACTGAATAGTGGACCTTTGAGATCGGAACTTTCCTTGCAGGACTGATTAGCGTGACAGAGCTCGGGGCCCAGGCCATCATTTACGAACTGGCCTCTGTAGCCTACAGGGTGCCCCTTGGCTTTGGTGTGGTGGCCAGTGTCCGAGTGGGCAAGGCTCTGGGGGCAGGGAATGCTGAGCAGTCTCGGGACTCTAGCATCACCGTTCTCCTGTGTGCGGGTGTCTGTACTCTCGTCGTGGGCATTTTACTTTCGGCGATGAAGGATGTGATTGCCTATATATTTACCGGAGACAGAGCTATTATTTTACCTTGTGAGCCAAGTGATGCCTATCTTTGCTCCCTTTCAGCTATTTGATGCCCTTGCAGGCGCCTGTGGTGGAATCCTACGAGGTATAGGAAAACAAAAGATTGGTGCTATCGTGAACACCATCGGTTATCATGTGTTTGGTTTTCCCATCGGAGTATCTCTGATGTTTGCCGCAAAACTTGGGATGATAGGTCTCTGGTCTGGATTGATAGTCTGTGTCTTCTTTCAAGCCCTTTTCTGTCTGGTGCTCGTCTGGAGGACAAACTGGAAGAGAGTCGCAGAGCAGGCACAGGTTCGAGCTGGGGTGAAAGGGATCAAAGAGCCCACGCCACACCAACGGATCTGCCTGTGTTGGAAAAAGAAGTCACCGATGGAGCGATTTTACCTGATATCATATCGTCAGATCAGAGAGCCAGACCCAGCTAAGGGTAATAGAAGAAAACAACGGTATGCGGTGGCCACCGTTGGGGATGTTTTGACAGTGAAGCAACTGATTCTCTATCGTGGAATGGCTCTAGCTGTTGCCGTTGCTGCTCTTTTAGCAGGAAGTCTAATAAGAGTTTTTCAGTGAGCGTGGCTAAAACAGAAGAATTAGCAGCAGCCCACACACTAGACGTGATAATTATTGTGATACATGAAGCCTGGGAGGTGACCCTGTCATGCGCACAGTGGTTTCTCTCCCAATTGTGAAGGGAAAGGATATCAGTGATGTTTTCTTAGTTATCCTGAGAATCTGCACTATCCTGTTGGAGATCACGAAAGGAGTTGTAATTCTAAGTTTCTCCCAAACATTAACTCTACCATGGGTTTTAAGGCTGTAGATTTGATTTTCCCTGCCCTAAGTGTTCTGTACTCTTACACTGAATGTCTTCCTTCTTTTGGGAAAGTTCACTGCCTTCTAAACTTGATTGCTGACCCAGTTTTGTTTGTATTTCTCTGTTAACGTATTTAATCTCGTCGGTGAGTGTGTATTAAGTGCCTGTTCTAGTGCTGTCTCAGGTATTGCCATGTAAACTTTTATAAAATAAACACCTTGAAATTGAAAATGTGTGCCTATGAGGGAGTGCCTGGGTGGCTCAGTTCGTTCAGCGTCCGACTTCGGCTCAGGTCGTGATCTATGGGTCATGAGTTCAAGACCCACATCGGCCTCTGTGCTGACAGCTGGGAGCCCAGAGCCTGCTTCAGATTCTGTGTTTCCCCCTCTCTCTGTCCCTCCGCCACTTATGATCTGCCTCTCTCTCAAAGTAAATTTTAAAAAAATTAAAAAAGAAAAGCAGTGTCCTCCAGTTCTGCAGCCTGGCCCCCCACATCCCCAGTGCCGGTGCTCCACTGAAGGGGAGGAACAAGAAGGTGCAGCCCAGAACTAGCATCCCAGGAGTATTCTTCAGGCCTGCCCCTTTTGGACTCCTTAGCGGGCATCGTGGGTTTTGCCACCCACTGCTGGTAACCATACCCTGACCTCCCTCTGCAGAGACCTCTCCTTCCTTTACTCGGTCCACCTGCTTGCTGTTAATCAGACTCCAGGCCTCTGGCCAATAATACCAGCTGTGGTGGCTGAATAACGGTCTCCCTAAAAGATATGCGTGTCTTAATCCCTGGAACCTATGAATGTCACCTTACATGGGGAGAAAGAACTTTGCGGGTATGATGAAGAATCTTATGGTGGGGAGGTTATCTTGCATAATCTGTGTGGTCCTCAAAGGTCATCAGGGATACTCTTTTTTTTTTAATGTTTATTTATTTTTTTAGAGGCAGAGAGAGAGCGCACGAGCAGGGGAGGGGCAGAGAGAGAGAGGGAGACACAGAATCCGAAGCAGGCTCCAGGCTCCACGCTGTCAGCACAGAGCCTGACGCAGGGCTCGAACTCATGAACCACGGGATCATGACCTGATCCGAAGTCAGACATTTAATCAACTAAGCCACTCAGGCGCCCCGATCACAGATATTCTTATGAGAAGGAGGCAGAGGGAGATTTCAGACAGACAGAAGAGGGGAAGATGACAGGATCACCAAGGCAGAGACTGGAGTGATGAGACCACAAGCCAAGGAATGCCAGTGCCACCAGGTGATGGAAGAGGCAGGGAATGGGTTTTCCTTAGACTACCATACTGGTTTTGGATTTCTGACCTCCAGAACTATCAGAGACTAAATTTCTGTGGTGTTAAGCCACTGTGTTTGTGACAATTTGTTATAGCAGACACAGGAAATGAATACACCAGCCCCAGCATTTACTGCCCATTCTGATACTGTGTGTCAGGCACTATGCTAAGAGCTTTGCAAAGATGAACTCATTAATCCCGAAAACGTTCTGTGAAACAGACTCATAAACAGAATAAACTGGTGGTTGCCAGAGAGGAGAGGAAGTGGGGATGGACGAAATAGGTTGAAGGGGATTAAGAGGTACAGCATCCAGTTATAAAATAAATAAGCCATGGGGGTGAAAAGTACAGCATAGGGAATATAGGCAATAAAAAAATTCTATGAGTTTGGCACACTCATCCCCATTTTATAGATGAGAAAACTGAGGTATGGGGGTGGGGGTTAAAAAATTTGCCCAAAGTCAGACAGCTGGTAAATGGAAGAGCTGAACTCTGAGCTTGGGAGCCGGACAGTCTGGCTCAGGAGTCCGTGGTCTTCACTGCTGGACTCTGCTCCCCCTGTGCTAGGAGGGTCCAGGTTAGAACCATCTCTCCCAGCAGCCTGTAGAAGTCGTAGAAATCCCACACAGGAGGGTACAAGGGCATAGGCAAGGGTATAAGATCATGTCATCTGCTTCCCTTAAAGTGTCTGCATGGTCACCAGGCTTCCTGCCATTGGGCCTTCACTCTTTCCCTGAACCCATGACAGAATGACCTTCCACCCTAGTTCCCTGGGATCCCTTCCACGTGTTCTGGTTCATGCTCTAACCCCAGATCCCAGGGGCTGTCCTGTTTAACCCCTCCCTCCCTACCTGTATTTAACCACTTTGGATACACAGAGAATAGGGGGGAGATACCGTCTACTGTTGCTCTCTATGGAATTCACTGTCATTTAGTATTTATGAGCATGCATGTTTATAAGGATCTGGATTTGATAGTGAAACAGGACTAAGAACTTGGGAGGAGACTGTTCCTTTATTTATAGAATCTTGAAGAGGCTGTCCGACCTTTCTCCTCCACCCCGCTTCTCTGTCTGCTGTCCCTGTAAAACTGACCTTCAGACCAAGAACAGGACTAATAATCCCCCCACCCTCGGTCCCCTTGGCTACACGCAGCTTCCAGCCCAGACCTCCAGGCAGCTTTCAGCGGCTTAGGCCTCCTTTGAAACAGCAGAAGGCAGCTGGCTGTTAGCTTGGACTGCCTTTCGGTGTTGACCATGAGCCAAGGAGGAAGGGCAGAGAGTCTTTAGCGGTGGAAGTGTTACAGGTTTCCTCAGTGAAGCTGTGATGTGGTTGCAGTCAGATGCTGGCTGATCCTGCAGAAGTCAAGCCAGCTCAGGGTGAAACCGGTGCTCTGTTCCTTTTCCAGCCCAGCCTTTCCTCTGCTTTCCTCCCCTTTACCTGCTTCTGTCCCATATGCACCTTGTCCCCCCACCCCCTGGCCCCACGAGGTGTGGCATCATGGGAACTGCCAGGGTTTCTGTCCAGTTTGCAGAATCTTAGGAAACTCAGATTTCACCAGAGAATCTCAAGAGGCATGGGGGAAAGTGTCAGAAATTCCTGGGTGGGGAAAACGGTAGTACATGTGGTTTGAAAATTGTAGTTTTCCAGAAGGGAAAGCCCTGATTTTCTTAACACAGACTATAGAAAGTACAGTTTGTGTTTATCATAAACGGAAATTGGTTAAAAATAGATTGAGAAACAGCAGTGCAGTTGACGTAATACTTTACTACCAGCTCTCCGAAAAGTTTATATGAACTAAAATCTACATGTTGAGTCACACCTCCCCCCCCCCCCCCCCCCCAGCTCCTTCGGTGGCCAGAGGAATTCAGATCCCTCAGTGAGCAGTGAGGCTTTTGTGAAGAGAGGTAGGGCGAGGAGCACACAGACCGGGTCTTCGTGTTCAGGGCTTCCCTCTTTCCCCCCTGGGCCCTTGCTCTGCTGGAATAGGAAGCCACAGCGAATCAGCACCTAAGACTCCCCTGTGTCCTTGCCACGGACAAAGCTAAAAGCCTTAGATCTCTAATGAACCTGGAAACCCAAACCACAGAGGCTTAAACACATACATTTTTCTCCTTCTCCTGTCGCATGAAGGAAACAGGGGTGCATGAAGGCCACAAGGCTGGTGCAGCTTCTCAGACGCGGTCCTCAACAACCCGGGCTTTAGCTTGCTGCTTCACCATCCCTAGATTTGACTTTTTGCTCCATGACCTTAAGAAAAGCATCTACATTTTGAGCAAATAGGAGGTGGAGAGTATAAGGAGTAAAGGACATGTGAGCTGAATGACTGAGTGACTTTATTCTGTAAAACAGGTCCACAGCAAGACTGAGCAGAAGCCATGGAGAGTCCCCGTATCCCCCACACATGCACAGCCTCCCCCATTATCCACATCCCCGACCTGTGGTCCATTTGTTACAATGATGAACCTACGTTGACATATCATCATTGCCCAAATCTATCCCTTTTTGTAACCAAGAAAATGATAGCTTCTCTAGAAGCCCTCCTTAGCAGACTTCTTATGTCTCATTGGCTAGCGCTGTATCTCATGACAACCCCTGGCTGCAAGGCTTTCTGGGAAAGTGAATATTAACTGGGCCTTTTCCTGATCTGACTAAACTGGGTGAAGAAGAAGGGGAGAATGTCAAAATTATAGAAATCTTGAATAGTACATAATAGGGAGGAAAAATACTTCTAAGACTAAAATATCTGTGATGACATACAGAGGCATATGATTTTACAGATTCAATGCAATCTCTATCAAAATACCAATAGTATTTTTCACAGAACTAGAACAAATAATCCTAAAATCTGTATGGAACCACAAAAGACCCCGAAGAGCCAAAGCAACCTTGAGAAAGAACAAAGCTGGAGGTACCACGATCCCATATTTCACAACATACTACAAAGCTATACTAATCAAAACAGCATGACACTGCCACAAAAATAGACACATAGATCGGTGGAACAGGATAGAGTGTCCAGAAATATATCTATACTTATATGGTGAATCCCCCTACAACACAGGAGGCAAAAATATACAATGAGTAAAAGATAGTTTCTTCAACAAGAGGTGCTGGGAAAACTGGACAGCTACATGCAAAAGAATGAAACTGGGCCACTTTTGTACAGTATACACAAAAATAAACTCAAAATGGATTAAAGATCTCAATGTGAGACCTGAAACCATAAAAATCCTAAAGTGAAACCTAGGCAGTAATCTCTTGGACATCACTCTTAGCAACATATTTAGGGATATGTCTCTTCAGGTGAGGGAAAGAAAAGCAAAAATAAACTATTAGAATATTAGAACTACACCAAAATAAAAAGCTTTTGCACAACAAAGGAAACCATCAACAAAACAAAAAGGCAACTTACTGCATGGGTGAAGATATTTGCAAATGATATATTTGATAAAAGATTAATATCCACGATACATAAAGAACTTAGACAACTCACCACCAACCAACCAACCAACCAACCAACCAACCAACAATCTAATTAAAAAATGGGCAGATACCTGAATAGACACTTTTCCAAAGAAGGCATACAGAAGACCACCAGGTACATAAAAAGATGCTCAATATCACTAATCATCAGGGAGATTCAAAACAAAACCACAATGAGATATCACTTCACACCAGTTAGAACGGCTGGTGTTAAAAAGACAAGTGTTGGGGGAGGATGTGGAGAAAAAGGATCCCCCGTGCATGTTGGTGGGAGTGCACATTGGTGCCACCACTGTGGAAAACTGTGGAGATTCCTCAAGAAATTATAAATAGAAATATCCTATGATCTAGGATTTCCACTGCTGGGTATTTACCCGAAGAAAATGAAAACACTAGTTCAAACAGATATATGCATCCCCTGTGTTTACTGCAGCATTATTTATAATAGCCAAGATAGGGAAGCAACCCAAGTATCCAATGATAGATGAATGGATAAAGACGTGGTATACATGTGCAATGAGATGTTACTCAGGCATAGAAAAGAATGGACCTAGAAGGTGTTATGCTAAGTGAAATAAGTCAGACAGAGAAAAGGAAATGCCACATGATGTCACTTATATGTAGAATCTAAAACAACCAACCAAACAGAAACAGACTCATGCAGAGGACGAACGGGGGTTGCCAGAGGGGAGTGAGGTGGGGGGGTGGGTCGGTGAAATAGATAAAAGGATTAAGAGGTACAAACTTCCCCTCATAAACAAGTCACGGAGATGAAAAGTACAGCACAGGGAATATAGTTAATAATATCGTAAAAATGTTGTGCAGTGACGGGTGGTAACTACCCTTACCGTGGGGAGCACTGAGTAGCGTATAGTTGTCAAGCCGCTATGTTGTACACCTGCGACTAATATAACACGGTATGTCAACTATATCTCAATAGTAAATATTTTTTAAAAGCTCCAAAAAAAAAGGTGTGGGGGTTGAGAAAGGACTTTTATAAATTGCTTTTATGGAAGTGTAATTTATATACAATAAAGCCTACTAATCTTAGAGATGCAACTGATAACCGTCAACTTATGTATGTGTTTGTATAACTATCACGTAGGTCAAGATACAGAACATTTTCAATGTCCTGTAAGACCCCTTTGTGCCCCTGCTCAGAGAGCAAGCCTCCCGCCTCTGAGATAACCACTACTCCAATTTCTACCGCTAAGAGAGGGATATTAACCATCATAAATCTTGGAAGGAAAACATGATGGATACAGAGGAACAAAAGGGAGGGAGAAGAAGGCCAAATTAATGGTTGCTTTGGTAATATTACTGCTCTCCTTTGCCTCTTAAATTGTTCTGATTCCATTTTGAAAACCTTCCTCTTAAAACGTCATCCAAAACTGAACACAGAATTTTTAGTTTGTGTGAAGTTGATATAAGCTGAAACTCCAGTCAGTTGGGACTGGATTCTACTGTGTGTAATAGAATAACTCTAAGTAATAGCTGTGTAAATAGGACAGAATTATATTCCCCTGTCATATAAAAGCAGCCTGGAGGCTTGTAGTCCAGGGCACCCGGGATTGTCTTTGACAGCCTCAGGAAGACTTCAAAAAGACCCATTCTCTTCTAGCTGTCTGCCCTACCAATCCTAGAGTAGTAGCCTTTGTCTTCATGGTCCATAAGGGAAGCTGAAGCCCCATCCATCACATCTGTGTTCCTGGAAGCAGAATAAGAGGAAGGGAAGAAGAAACATTCACTTCTTCTCAATCTCTTAGACTTCTTAGAAGTTCCACACGACACTTCTGCTAATAACTCACTGGCAAGCACTTAGTCTAATGACCACACCTGACTGTAAAGAAGGCTGGGAAGCAGCCTTTCAGCTGGGTTGAGTGCACTGGTAAAAATCAGACTTTTTTACTAAATGAAGAAACCAGTAATCTTTTCCAAATTGGAGTTGTACAGCTTTTGCAGATGAGCCCTCTCTCCCCCAATTCTGCAGCCTTTGCATCACGTCCCCAAAGGCCTGACAGATGCCTAAAGAAGAGCACATCTCCACTTACGCCATCCCGTCGGGCCTTGTTCTCAGGGAAGACCTCAGCACATGGGAAAGAATGTACCACGCAGAGAATTGCCATCAGCCACACTACTGTCTCGTTCCACAGTCCCTGGGGTTGGATCAATATAATTCAGACCAGTTGCAGAGGTCAGTTTTGTCCTGGGAACACAAAATCAGATGCGGGCATTCTATTAGCATCCCAGGCAGCTATCTGTGGGCAAGTCTTACATTACCTATATTTGCATTTGCTTTGATACAAGTGCCATTCATCTCCCAGTGAAAGAACTCAGCCACAGCACTGGGAGACAGGAGCCGGGAGCCCAGCTGCCCACGTGGGGGACAGAGGGAGATCAGTTGGCCGGGAAAGCTGCCCTGCCATATCCTTCCATGTCAGTCCAGCCAAGATCCGTGGGCCACAGAGCATGCTGCTCTGGAAACAGAGGCAAGACCAGGCAAAGGCAAAGCTTTCCTTTGTCAGAGGCATCTGGACTGGGCCAGGAGGCAAGGCCTCAGCTGCCTTGAAAGGGTGGAAGCGGCAGGTCCGGCAGCATTCAGCCAGGGATGTGAATGAAGTTGCCAGACTCATCATAGACGAAGAGAATTGTGGAATCAGGTGAGGCTCTCTGAGAAAGTCCTGCTTGAGTTAAAAAAAAAAAATCAGGATAAGGCACCTCCCTGATTTTATGTTCCTTTTCCTCACACTTAACTGACTGAACTTGAACCATTTGCCTTGTTTGTTTGTTTGTTTGTTTATAATTGAAGTATTGTTGACACACAGCGTTACATTAGTTTTGGGTGTAGAGCATAGTGATCGGACAAGTCTAGATGTTCTGCTGTGCTCACCACAGATGCAGCTACCTTCTGTCACCACACAGCGCTGTTACAAGCCCACTGACTGTATTCCCTCTGCCGCACCTTTCATCCCCATGACTTACTCATCCCGCGTCCGGAAGCCTGTATCTCCCACTCCCTTTCACCCATTTTGCCCGTCCCCCCTCTTCCCTCTGGCAGCCATCAGTGTGTTCTCCGGATTCATGGATCCGCTTCTGCTTTTTGTTTATTAGTCTCCCATTTGCTTTTTTGAAACATCCGTTGGTGCCTCCTCTCCCACTCCCTAGTAGAACCATTAGTGGAGTTCCTTGATGGGGTAAAGATCCTACTTGTCCGATTCCCCATCCTGTGTCTCAGGAGGGACTGACTCTTTACTCTCCCTGATTCCTCTCCTCGACGCTTCAGACTTTCCACTTCTACTCTTGCTGGATAAGACGTGTTCTTGCAGGATTTTGCAGTTTCAGAAGTGCCCTCCCGCCACGTGAAGTCGGGAGCTAACGGGCACAACTATCTGTGAGTTGCACCTGCGCCCCGTTCTTTCTCCCCCAGAGGCCTCTCGGGCTCCCCTGAGAAGGGCAAACTCGGGAAGAGAGGAGGTGGGT
Source organism: Panthera tigris (assembly GCF_018350195.1). NCBI lineage: Eukaryota > Metazoa > Chordata > Mammalia > Carnivora > Felidae > Panthera > Panthera tigris. Next base: position 18,204,187 of record NC_056674.1, read on the forward strand.
GACTCTTGCCTCAGTGGGATCGTTCTGCACAGTGGCCTTTGGCAGCACAGGGTCAGAGCCTGTGCGGAGAGCGTCTCTCGTCCAGAGGCCCCGGCCGAGATCTCTCGGCCGGGCCTGCAGGCTCAGAGCGGTTTGGCCAGCCGCACACGCCTGCCGCTGTAGCCGAGGGCTTGGGTCAGCCCTGCTCAACCCCAGGAAGTGAGGTGGGAAAGGCACGTTCGCAAAGCCCCGAAGGAAGAAGTTCTGTGTCAGGACCTGCTGTGCTCAGGTCCAGCGCAATTTCCAGCCTGCACCGCGATGTTCCCCCTTGTTGCTTACTCCAGAAAGTGATGGAGCACTTGTAACTGGCAGTGACAGTAGTGCGGCTTACCTTGTATCCGCTCATTTCTTTGTTTACTTAAACTCACAAACCCCGGTCCTTTCAATATTACTATGAACCGTTGACCTGCATTTCTTGCCTCTGGTTGCCACACACCAGTGTGTCTCAACACTGTTTTGAGAACCACTGAGTTAGAGGACCGGATGGGCCAAGACGCTCCTGGCCCGGCTAGGGACGGACCAACCCACCTGGGGCTCCTGTGTGGCCTGGCCCCTGTGTAAGCATCTGCCCGCGTTCACCTCCAGACCCCATTTGCTTTTCTGCCCTGCTGACGCTCATCACACTGGTCCCAAGAGAGGCACCCTCCACTGAGTCCTCCAGCAGTCTCGGTGCTTCTGTGGCGTGTGCTCCAGCACCCCCCTCCCCTCCCCAGACGCAAACAGTGGGGTAGCTCCCACGGTGCCCGCCCCCCCGCCCCCCGGAAGGCGTCGGGGCTTCGGGCGGAGGGCGCAGGCCTGCAAACACCTCCATGGCTGTTCTCTCCTGGGCCGCAGAGCCCTCCCATCCAAGGCGTCAGGTGTCAGAGGGGAAGAGCCCTCGCGGGGCCCTGCTGAGGCGGTGGGGCCCTCTTTGCTTCTCTCCACATCTCTGCCCCTGCGAATCTGATCGATCTCTCCGAATCTACGTTCTGACTGTTCTCCCAGGCCCCTTTTTACATCCAGGATCCACGCAGCCATACTTTCTCTTTTGGAGGCCTCTTTCAGGTCACCAGCTGACCTTTTCCTCCTGGTCTTTCTTCACCTCCCTTCCTCTCCACCCCCACCCTGGACAATGTCAAGTTTGTGAAGTTCCTGTTCCCTTCCTGGCACGGTCCAGCCAGAGCAGTTTCCTCTCTGGTTTTGCATCACTCGGCATTCCCTGGTCAGCAGAGCACATTTTGTAGAAATTGGGAACCGCTGTTTTTCGGGTCCAAGGGCCCCCAGCCTGCCCAGAAAAGTGTTCCGCGGCCACGTGGCCTCACAGAGCCCGCCGCTGTTTGGGGGAATCCAGCTCCGCTCTTGCTCCCACACATGTTCTCTGCCACCTCCTCTCTTCTCTCCAGTCACCTCCCTCTGAACTTTGCGGGCCCAGGACAGCCCTAGGCTCCTCGGAAAATCCCAAAAGTCTCTTGGATTAGGCAAGTGAGGGCAGGGTGACAACCAGGTCATGCATCCCATCTCCCCACGAACAGACGGGGATAGAGGAGCAAACAAGACAGACACGGCCCTTGCCTTTGTGGACTTTACCTGGTAGTGGGGGCAAGGAGGACAGAAGAGTATATCCATAAACATCGAAGGTATTTATTGTCATGGCACTTTCCTTGAAGGAGATAAAACAGGATGATGTAATAGAATTACCTGGGATGAGAGGGAGGTGCTGGGAGTGGCAAGGAAGTGTTCCCTGAAGGAGTGGCATTGAGGAGAGGCCTGAAGGAGCTCTCCAGGTGAAGAGCCGGAGGAAGAGCACTCTGGGCAGACAAGACGGTTTGTGCAAAGGCCCAGGGGCAGCGCAGAGCACGGTGTGGTGGAGGAACTGAAAGGAGGCCAGCATGGCTGGGGCAGGACAAGCCCATCGTGCAGGGGTCTGTAGTCCCCACGGGCAGAGTCAGACTTTATGTTCAAAGTAATAGGAAGCCATGGAAGGGTTTTGGGCAGAGAAGTGAAATCTGATTTATGGTTTTTGAAGACCCCCTCTGGTTACCTGTTGGAGTGCAAGAGTGTGTTGTTCCTGTCTGTCAAAGCTTCACTCTTCCCCTGGCTTTCAGGGAGGTCGGGGAGGCCTCCTGATGCAGGAGCCTCTGTAGGGACCTCACATCTCTCTCTTACCCCTCCATTCTCTCTGTGCAGGCTTCACTGTCCTCCCACACGGGCCCACTTTCCAGATAGTAGGAGCAGAAGGGAAGAGACTGCTCGCTGTGTCTCTTGCCTCACTTCCTTTGCATCATTTTACTTTTAGAATTTTTTTAATGTTTATTTATTTATTTTGGGGGGGGGAGGAGCAGGGAGAGAGGGAGAGAGAATCCTAAGCAGACTCTGCACTGTCAGCACAGAGCCAGATGTGGGGCTTGACCCCATGAACCATGGGATCATGACCTGAGCTGAAATCAAGAGTCAGATGCTTAACTGACTGAGCCACCCAGATGCCCACTTTTACAGTTTTCTATAGCTATTCATGACTTTTCTAGATTTGTGTGAATGACACAAACTTCCCCTGAAAGAAAGCGTTGGGAAGGGAGAGTGCTGCTTTTCCCCCTGAGTCTTTTTTCTTTAATTTTTTAAAATGTTTATTTATTTATTTTGAGAGAGAGAGCACACATGAGCAGGGGAGGGGCAGAGAGAGATGGAGAGAGAGAGAGAATCCCAAGCAGGCTCCACACTGTCCGTGCAGAGCCTGATGCGGGGCTTGAACTCCTGAAGTGTGAGATCATGACCTGAGCCAAAATCAAGAGTCGGATGTTCAGCTGACTGAGCCACAACCAGATGCCCCTCCCTGAGTTGTCTTGCCTTCATTCCTGCCCGCCCTGGCCCACGCAGAACAGGCCACACCCTCTGAATGTTACCGAGGAATCTCAATTCTGGAGCAGAAGTCAAGTATCAGGCCACAGTGGTTCCCATGATCCTCAGGTCCCTGCCGTTACCTCCTTGCTGTCTGTGGTTGTGTGTATGTGTGTGTGTGTCGGGGTGGGGGGGAGGGTTGAGTGGGGATGGGGGGCTTCCTAGACCATCCCTCTCCAGGTGTTAAGCCTGGATAAGCAGGAAGAGGAGGGAGAGTTTCTGGTGTGGGAGGAACCAAGTGGGGCAAAGCTGAGTTTCCCTGCTTTCCACCAGCTGGCCTCACTTCCTTCCTCTGTCCCAGCCATCCATCTGATACCGTGTGGCTGACCTGCCCCCTCAGTCTCTCTGAAGAGCAGAAGGTTTTGGTTGGGGGCTGTTTGGGGAGACAGGGTGCGGGATGGGATGGAGTAAGTACTTTGAAAAAGCATATTTCATACACTTTTGTATTTGAAAGACAAAATCAGAAACAGTTGTTTTCATGATACCAGTGAAAGTCAGCTTTGGGGCTATTTTTACTAAGGGCCGAGGGGTACGGAGAAGACAGGATGGGCATCTCGCGCCCACCTCGCAGCAGGGGTCGTCTCCAGGATTCATTCAGGCTAATTCCAGGTTCCTCTCCCTGGTGCCATCCCAGCCTAGCACCCCCTGGTGACCGTCACCAGCCACAGCCCACGTGTGCCAGTGTTTAACACTCAGGTGTGAGAGTCGTATTCATAGTCGTGTGTCGGTGTCCATCCCATTGCTCGCTCTGTGTCCTTTGGCAAGTTACCTAGCCTTTAGTTACACCCCTGAAGCCCTCATTTCGGGGGTTAGGAGCGTGGACTGTGGACCCGGCCACGTGGGTTGGAATCCTGGCCCCGCTGTGCGTCGTGTGTGTAACATTGGGCAGGGTTGCCTTATCCGGGCCTCAGTTTCTTCATTTGTAGGATGGGGATAATGACATATTGACCTTTTAGGGATGTCGTGAGGGTTGGAAGGGCTGTGTATGTGTATGCGTTGCACATGTGTGTGTGCACGTGTGTAAACGTATGCATGTATGAGCACGTTTGGCACGTGGCAAGCACTTGTAAGTGTTGGCTGCTGTTGCTATCATTATTTTATTTTTGGTTAGGTGTAGGCTAAATGATATGTGAGAAAAATGTCAATTTTTTTAAAAGAGTTTTTTAAAATATTTATTTATTTTTGAAAGAGAGAGAGAGAGAGCAAGTAGGGGAGGTGCAGAGAGAGAGGAAGACAGAATCCCCAGCAGGCTCCACACTTTGAGCACAGAGCCCAACGCAGGGCTAGAACTCACGAACTGCAAGATCGTGACCTGAGCCGAAACCGAGAGTTAGATGTTTCACTGACTGAGCCACCCAGGCGCGCCCTGAAAAATGTTGATTTTTTCTTTTAATTTTTTAAAATTTTTTTTTTTTAACGTTTATTTATTTTTGAGACAGAGAGAGACCGAGCATGAACGGGGGAGGGGCAGAGAGAGAGGGAGACACAGAATCGGAAGCAGGCTCCGGGCTCCGAGCCATCAGCCCAGAGCCCGACGTGGGGCTCGAACTCATGGACCGCGAGATCATGACCTGAGCTGAAGTCGGACGTTTAACCGACTGAGCCACCCAGGCACCCCAATTTTTTAAAAATCCCGTAAGTAAGTCCTACTGCAGGACGGTTGTGATAGTGCTCTTTGGTAACTAAAGTGAACGTTAGCCCGGTCCCAGCCTTCTGTCCTCTGCTCCGTGTCTCACAAGCTCCTCCTGACTTGCTTTGACCTCATCTTGCTGCTTCCCTCTTCACTGGGTTTCCTATCGTGTGCCTCTTGGCAAAGCAGCTCCTTAGGTCTCTGCTGAGGTCTCCACCTCGCCCTCTCATCCTTTCTTCTTCTCTACCTGAAGAAGTCTCCTCGTAAGGATTCCAGAGTCTCATAACCTCTCTCCACCTCCAGGAGGGGAAGATGCCCATTACATCCCAGATCAGTGGTCCTCAAAGTGTGGCCCCTATGCCAGCAGGATCAGCGTCACCTGGGAACTTGTTAGAAATGCACGTTCTTGACCACCTACCCCAGACCTGCTCTGTCAGAGACTCTGGGGATGGGACCCTGTGATCTGTGTTTTAACCAGTCCGTCGGGAGATTTTGGTGCATGCCAGGGTTTGAGAGCTGCTGTCACATAGGAGGAGTGGGTCCAGTGGCCGTTTTGGGGTTGTTCAAGTTCACAGTTCTGTTCTGGACAGCTGGTGTTCACCTGGAACTATAAGGCTCTGTGGTGGAGACAGGGACCACAGGCAGAAGGGGAGCCGGCTGACCACTCTGAATGCCTTCTGGCCTCGTCCCCTCCAAAACCTCCCAAAAGGGGATGTCAGCCAGGCAGCTGGGAAGGCAGCCTGGATTCCCCTGAGGGCTGTGTCCTGATCAGCTGCATGGCTCTGGGGAGTCACGTCACCTCTCTGGGCTTTGTTGTGAGTCGTAGCCCTCCGTGAATAGAGCAGGATTGTTTGGGGGAAGAAACGAGGTCACTTAGGTGAAGACACTTTGCAGAACTGCAGCTATTTCTCTACTGTAAATTGTCACCAGACAACTAAACTCTTCTATGGGAGCGATTCTCAACTTTTTTCCAGTGGCCACGCATGGGACTGATTATGCTGACATGCTAAACAGACTCCCCAAAACATTCCAGCCGTGACTGCTGCCAACCCCTCTCTTGCCCACGAGAGAGAATGTCGATGGCATCTGAGTCAGAAGTTCCAGCGGGTAGTATTGTGGCTGTGACCTGATCTGTTCCGGCTGCCCCGCCCTGCCCCCATTCCAGCCCAGTTCGGCATGCTGCTGTCTCTCTACCCCTGCACTCTCTCTGTGATCTCTCCCTTCCCTGTCTGACTGTGCCCTGGAGGGGAAGCTCTCGCCCTGTCCCCAGCAGTGTGGCGCTGTCCTGATTCCTTCCGTCCCATGCCACCCACAGTCCTTTCCCAGAGCACATTCAGCCACCTGGGGACCTTGCCTTATTCTGATTTTTTGTTGGGCAGGGGACTGACAGCCTCCAAAAGGAAGCCTTCAGGCTCCTTAATGAAGGGGCAGGATTGGAGCTGCCTCGGCCTCCTCCGGTTCTGCTCCGGGGTCAGGCTGTCACCAAGATGGGCCGTGTCAACAGCAGAGAATCAATGACTGATCACTTGCTTCCTCCTCACAGGTTCCTTGCATGGCAACTCCACCTACAGAAGGCCCCTCTCCTCCTTATTATGGTAGTCTGTCTTCACTGTGCTTTACCCAGACGGGAAGGTCTTTATTTACCCTTTGTTCATCAATAGTTCCTGGTGCACAGGTCACGGGCTTGGTTTTACATTGTTCCAGTAAGAACTTCTCGTTTGCTTAATAATTAGACACACTTGCAGGTTAAACAAACAACTATTTTTTTATTTGCTACCTCTCACCACTGCTTGGCCCAGAAACAGGGAGGAGGAAGCCACACTTAACTTGTCAAGATGACATTGTTAGCTGCCTCAGGTCTTTCATTAGTTTGGTCACAGCGTAATCAGTCTGAAGTACCGTGTTGTTTCCGGGGAGCCCAAATGCCCGGCCTGAGGGGGCATACCAGTGTTCCTCAACTCAAGTGCCTTCCGGAAGATGCCCTTCGTGAGAGCCGGTAGCTTCTCTGTCTTGTTCACCGTCGTGTTTTCTACAGCTTGAGCAAGGCCTGCCCTGGAGTAGGTACCCCATCGATGCAGTTGAGTGAAGGAATGAATGACGGACAAGTGAGGGTGCAGGCCCGTGTCTGTCTCCCTGGACAAGCCTTCCTGGGGCCCTGCAATGAACGCCTTTTGGGAGAGCTGGCATAGCGGTTTAGAGCATAGGAAACATTTAGAGCAGTAAGTACTCGATAATGTTTCCTGTCCCCCCCCACCCCACCGCCACCCCGGAAATGCAGGTAGAGTCCCAAGATCCTGGCATTTAGTCCTTCGGCGTTCTTGCACCACACCCAGCTGCTGTTGGACAGAATTCTCACAGAGAAATGGAGGCCGTCACATTCGTTTGTTGCGGCCCTAGGAGCACAGGGCAGCCCAGTTGTAGGGGCAAGATGCGGGCTGGCACAGCAGCCCATCTCCCGCAGGGACAGCCCCGCTCCCACGTGCCACATGCCACGAAGCCAGAACCGACGAAGGCGCGGACCGCTGGCCACAGCCTGACCGTGTCGGGTAGTGGCAGTTGCCGCTGCAGGAGGCCGTGGGTGGAGCAGGGCAGGGCCTCGTTCTTCCCGGGAGGTCACATGTGGCCAGGACGTTGGCAGAGGGACCGATGGGACGGACAAGATGTAGACGAAGAGGACAGTCGGCCTTCTCAGTGCAGACAGCAGACAGCCCTCTCGCTAGTTGAGGCAGAAAGGAACCTTCTCTTTCAAGGACAGGAGGCGGCTCTTGGAATCCCCCGGGCAGCCGGAGAAGCAGATGTGGAGGTCATGCCGGATTACGCCCTCGGAGCTGCCCGTGTGTGCCACCACCCTCCCCGGAACGGCTGTGTGCACACCACACCCGCGCCTTCACCCCACAGCTTGGCAGCGCCGTGCCCTCCTGTGCGTGTGAATAGGCCACGTGCCTGCGCCCTAGATGCGAGAAGGCTCCTGCAGAGCAAGTTTCCGCTTCTACCTTGGGCGGGCACGGACCCCCAGGAAGGGCGTTCGGTGGTGTTAGATGGCCAGAAAGAGGGATATAAACCCCTGATGGAAAAGATGTAGTCGGGAATCTTCCTAGAGCCGAGTCTTCCCAGCCTCGGGCAGTTTCTGTTCTCTGTTCCCTCAAAGCCCTTGTGAGAGCTTCCCCCAGGGAGCGAGCCGGGACTTTCCTCCCAACTGCTGTCCCTGAGTCTCACACACCAGATACTGACTTTTGAGGAAGCTGGTGGAAGCGAAGGAGCGCTGGAACCGGGGGACCAACATAGATTCTGGTCCAGGCGTGGCCACTGACCGGCCGTGTATCTCTGAGGAAGGCATTTAGCCTCTCCGGACTCTCTTAGGGTCCTTGCTTCTGAAGAGGGCATAAGAAACCAGCTTCACTGTCTTATAACTCGTGTGATGATACGTGTGGAAGCACTTTTGCAAATGCAGACCACACTTCTCCTGATTTAAGGGATTGTTAACTAGGCGGCTGACTTAATTGGAGCAGAGAAGGCAGTCACCGCATGCCCAGAGCTATGTCCCATCCCCAACCCCGGGGGCCCTGACTCTCATCTTGGCATGTCAGAATGCAAACGAATTGGTGAAATTGTACAGGTAGCCTTGAATCTGTTCTGATTTGTTTTTAAAATATCGTAAAAGATATAATTCAGAAGCACCTATTCTTTATTGTTAATGACAAATCGTGTATCAACTGTTTGTCCTGATGTCTTGCTTCTAGGGGACAGAACGTTGTCCCAGCCGATGAAGCAAAAAAGAGAATTTATTTGCTATGTAATTAAAGAGTCTGGGGCAAAGTGGCTTTGGGAATGGCCAGATCCAGGTGCGTAAATGAAGCTGTCGTCATCTGTCTCCGTGTCTCAGTTCTGGATTCCTACACCAGCTTCTTTCTCAGGCAGGCCCTCTCCGGCCAAGATGGCTCCCACAAGCTCCAGGATTACATTTTACCAGCCTAACCACCCCGTGGAAACAGTATGCTTCTTTCCAAATCATTTTAGATTTGACACTCTAGAAGAGACTAGAAATGACTGACTCTGGACGGACTGATCTGGACACGGACCTGTCTGGGTAACGTGTCCTCCCCTTGCGGTTGGGTTGGGGCTGGCCTTTTGCCTCTTGCCCCGTGCCACATGGACTGACAGTGGAAAAGAAGTGGTTGACTAAGGGAAAGTTGGAATACTGCTACCAGAAGAAGGAAGAATGGATGCTGGCAAAACCCCAGGTCACCACCCAGGAAGTGGTGCCAGCACAGAGGGGAGGCCTGGTACAGCCTAGGCCGATCGAATACAGGCCTTTTTCTAGTCTGAAGAGGAAGACCGGTTCTACTTGGTGTCCCCCCCCCCCCCACCTCAACTTACATGATCCCTCTGCCACCTTACCTCGAGTCCCTGCTCAGTTTTCTTGGTCTCTTACCATTATGGCCTCACCCCTACTTTGGGAATGAACTCCTCACCTTACTCCCTGGCTGTGACCCTGTGGTCACTTGGGCCTCTATACATTTCCTTTTCTGGGTCAGATTTCAGGGTGCCTTCTCCTAGGATTGCTAGGTACTTAGAACTAACCTGAGCCCGTTCCCAGGCAGACTGATCTTGGAGATCAGGCTGCCACGGACGTTTACCAACTCATGGGAGAAGGTGCAGAGGCAGGTACTTCTGTCATCTCAGGGTCCCCTAGGAGCCAAGAGCATTTGAACTTGAACTTGCTGTGGGTCAGGAAGAGGAAGGTCAGGAGTTGAACTATCAGGTCACTCAGCCCTCATTGTTTTCCCCAAAACTCTCATTGGCCGTCTCTAGATCTCAAACGGTGATTATTCTTTCAGATTTTGTTCTGCTTTCATAGTTCAGGAAACCCGTTTTACATCCCTGTCTCTGGGCTGCTTATGCCAAATGAACTTGCGTGTGGCCAGCTTTCTCACGTACTCCCATCCCTGCCCCTGGCTGTGTTCCTTGTTTGGTCAGTTGCCCCTAGTGAGGATCTTGTTGAATCGGTTAGTCTTCAGCCCTGCCTCACAAAACCTCTCTAGAGTCCCCGGACACATGAGCACCCAAGAAGAAAGTGAGGCCTTACACGGCCCATCACGTCTGCAGGCAGCACCTCTGATCGTGTCTCCCCGTGTCCCCGTGCCCTTCCTCTGCACCACCTCTGCCTTCTCACCTCTCGTCTGCATAAGCCATATAGATCCGGGGCAGCCCCGGTTTGCTTGGAAGCCATTGGACACAGACACGTGAATGAGTGGCAGGTTGTGCTTTCCCACTCCACAGGAGCTGCATCTGGTCTTGGCCCAGGGCCCAGGGCCAGCAGGGGCTGCATTCTCATCCTCAGGATTCCAGCGTCTTATCTCTCTTCCCTTCGCTCCATTGTCCATCTGCGCTCGCCTCCAGCCCCCTTTCCTCCGCAGGCCGGGTGCGCTTTCTGCATAAACTACACAGTGGGGGAAAACCCCTCTCGGCTGCATTAGTTGCGTCGTTTTACCTTTATGCTTTTGTTGAATGGTCATGAGAGTCCGGATTGGGTTAGGAAAGGTGAGGAATGGGGAGACGGGCCACTCTTTTATCCCTAGAGTCCTGGAGAGGCTGCCTGCCCCACAGGGCCCCACAGGGTCCATGTGTATGTCCATGAGGTTACTTTGCAGGTCTCGGGCCTCACCTGAACCCCTTTCTCTGTTGGCAGGTAGCACGTGCCTAGCCCTTTCCCTCCCACTCATCACCTTGTGTCCACTCCAGGGCCAGACTCGCTGCAGGGCTGGTCTTGGTGGCTTCTGCTAAAACCGAAAATGCACATTCCATGCCACCCAGTGGTTCTCTGCTTCGAGGAATTTTCCCACATGTGTACGAGGAGGCATGCACAGGGATGTCCAAAGCAGCATTGTTATGCTGGTGAAAAATAGATTATCCAAATGTTTATAACCAGTGGAATGGAAAACATGAAACCGCTTTTAAACAGGATGGCATTTTACTCAGCAGACAAAGAAATGAATGAGAGCCCTAAGCTTCAGTGATGAATGTCAGAGGCGTGGGTATCAAAGACATGATTTGGAAGGAAAATAGCAAGTCACAGGATGACCATGTGATATTTGTGGACATAAAACACACACACACACACACACACACACACACACACAGAAGAGAATACTAAACTGTGTTTGTGGGCTCAGGTACATTTTATGGACATGTCCATGGACCAGAAAGATACACTTCAATTCCAAAATAATATTGCTTCTGGCGAAGAAGAGAGGAAATTCAGTGAGAGAGAAACATAATGGGAACATCACCTTAAAAAATCTGAAGAAATGTGGGGTGCCTGGGTGTTGCAGTCAGTTGAACGTCCAACTTTGGCTCAGGTTATAATCTCATGGGTCATAATCTCATGGTTTGTGGGTTTGAGCCCTGCGTCTGGCTCTGTGCTGAGAGATCAGAGTCTGGAGCCTGCTCTCTCTCTGCCCCTTCCCCATGCACGCACACTCTCATTCCCTCTCTCTCTCTCTCTCTCTGTCTCTCTCTCTCTCTCCAAAATAAATAAACATTAAAAAAAAATCTGAAGAAATATTGGTGCACCTGGCTGGCTCGGTCAGAACATGGGACTGTTGATCTTGGGGTTGTAAGTTCGAGCCCCACATTGGGCATAGAGATTGCTTGAAAACAAAATGTTTTAAAATATGAAGAAATATGATTGTTAACAAGCATTTACTCTGCATGGTGGGTATAGGCATATTTGTTATGTTTTTAAGTCTTCACACTTAAACTTTTGATTTGAATTTTTAAAATAATTGAAGAAAGACTGAGCGCCATTGTGAGCAATTGAGGAATGATATATCTTTTGGTTGCGAGCGACTGACAACCCAGTTCAAACTGGCTTAAGCTCTTAAAGAGGGAGAATTTTTGGTTTTCAGATCTGAATAACCCCAGAGTATGTCTTGCTTTGGGATTTCAAATGCGTGGACTGCTTTCTTTCTAGTTGACCTCAGCATCTCTCCTCAAAGTGGCCCCTGAAGCCAGCATTCTCCCAAGGTGAGTTCAGGAGAAGAAGTTCTTTCTCCTAAATGGTTAAAAGAGAAGGGCCCGGCTAGCTTTCCTTGGCCTGGGTTGAGTCACATGCTCGGGTGTGGACCATCACTGTGGTCAGATGGGCTCTGCTGATGGCTCGCTCTGGCCCTGGGTCACACCTGTACCCCAGAGTATGAAGGAGGGGGTGAAGCCAGCTCCACCGGACATCACGGTTGGGGGTGGTGTGGGAGCGGTGCTGTCGCCACTGAAGGGGGACGCCAAGAAGGCCAGAGCAACAGATGTCCACCTTGAATTGCCAGCTCACTTTTGAAAAGGGATTGCAGAGCGTGCCGTGATAAAGCTGGAATCTTCGAGTCCAACAAACAGTTTGCCCTTCGCCACTTGCCTCTTATCACTCTGCACCCTTTCCCGGGTAATGGGGCTTCCTCATGGGAGTGATACTGGAAATGCCTGAGTAGGGCTCTCAGTAGACGTCCCGTAAGCCATCAGCTCCCCACCCAAGTCGGGGTGGGGGCACAGACTCTGCCAAGTGAGCTGGGAGCATCGCAGGTGTTTTGCAAATAGGATGGAGTAGATGGATTGAAAGCACGTTTAATATCATTTTGTCTTTGCCAAATAATACTTACTTAATGTAACGTAAACTACAAACAGTGTGCAGTTCATTGTTGTTACTGTCAAAAAGTCATGCCTTCAGCGATTGTGAGGCGCTCTCTAGGGGTGTGGTTTCTTGAGCCCAGCTCGAAGAGAAAGCTGTCCCCTACGTTTACATAAACCAAGTGACCTGACTTCATGCCAAAGTCCCTTTCCGGTGGAAGTTTGCCCTCAGCACCCTCAACTTGCAAACCAGAGAGGGCTGAGGAGACTCTGCTAATGGTATCTTCGAGCCTTTGTTTTTCCTCCTTAACGCCACGCTCCAGGAACCGTGGATTTCCCAGGAGGTGCGACGGGGAGTAGCCCTGAACTTAGACTGTATGAACTACCTGTTACCGAGGACCCCGGCGGCCAGACTGGGGCTGTTACTGGGGCTTTGTGAAGCACCCCCCCCCCCTGCCAAAAATAAAGCACGCTCAGTATGTTCATAACTTTTGTCCCGACAAGCTGTCTTTGATCTCTGCTGATGAAAATCAAACGTGCAGGTTTTTTCAGGATGCCGTAGGCCAAATATAATTACTATGGAGATTTCCGGTTTGTCCAACTTTCAAGAGAAGGAACCCTACCTGTATTTTGGATCAGCATACCACCACCTAAGTGCAGATGAAGTGATCCTCATCCACGGAACAAGAAGAAAAACGCCAGTTCAAGGGACCTTTGGAACAAGACTCTTGACTAGCATAAAGTGGCGAGCGCACAGTATCCGACCCATGCAGGCCGGTCTGCTACTCTTTTAGCTCATGACGGGGTGGTTCCGGTTTTTGCATCTCCCATTTAAAACATCAAAAAGCTTTGCATTTGGCCAGGCAGACTTTAAACTCCCATCTCCAAAAGTTTAAGTGGCATGAAACTTTATGAAGTGGTGAATCATTCCGTGCCGATACACCAGGAAGCACACTGTTTTTCTGGACGTGCAGTGGCATCCAGCAGAACCCGCGGAGGCCCCCTTGGCACACTAGATCGGCAGTTCTCAAACTTGTTCCTCGCAGGACCCCTTTATACTCTTTAAAATTCCGAGGGACCCCAAAGAGCTTTTTAAAGTGTTATGTTCCAGCCATTGACATGTACCACATTAGAAGTTAAAACAGAGGACATTTTACTTTCTTAATGTTTGTTTATTTTTGAGAGAGAGTGTGAGCAGGGGAGGGGCAGAGAGAGAGGGAGACACAGAATTTGAAGCAGTCTTCAGGCTCCCAGCCGTCAGCACAGAGCCCGATATGGAGCTCCAACTCACAAACCGTGAGATCATGACCTGAGCTGGTCAGACGCTTCAGTGACTGGGCCACCTGGGTGCCCCAAAACACAACATTTTAAATATGTATTAATTTATTTAAAAATAATCAGAAAACCATTACCTGTTAATATAAAGACATACTTTCATGAAAATAACTATAGTTTCAAAAGAAAAAATCCTAGGGAGAAGAGTGGCACTGTTTTACATTTTTGCAGACCTCTTTAGACCTCAAGCTTCACAGAAGGCAGCTCTATTGGCAAAGCTGTTATCCTATCACATGTCAGGTAGCTGCTGAGAAACTCCCCTGTGCATTCATTCGTGGAAGGATGGGAGCGAAAAAGGCAATTAGCATCTTAATATAATTATGAAAGTAGTTTGGACTCCTCAGATCCCAGAGAAGTTCTGGGACCCCAGGGGTCTATAGACCACACTTTGAAAACTGCTGTATAGGAGTCACATAGTTGAATGCTGTCTAGAACACCAAGGGAAGAAGGAAGAAGGGGAGAGAGGAACCAACTAAGGGACCCTTAACATGTTAAAACATCTAAAATAACCACTAAAATACTAAACACAGAGTATATGATTTCCAATTCAGTGATATGAGAAACAGATATGAGAATGATATGAGAAATGAAAAGAAATAAAAAAAAAAACTTAATCCCAAAGGAAGGCAAGAAGAGAGAAAAAAGAAATATAAGAAGGTGAAGAAAATAGCACAAAATAAGAGGGTAGGCATTTCATTTTTTTTTTTTTTTCTTAAATGTCTGTGTTCACTGTGATAATTCATCTGACTGTTACAATTACTATTAGGCCATTCGCAGTATGAGTGTATATTTCAGTATGTGGGTACACTTCCATGGAAGTGTTTAAAAATAAGATGGGGCAGGGGCACCTGGGATGGTCAGTCAGTTAAGCATCCGACTTTGGCTCAGGCCATGATCTCACAGCTGGTGGGTTCGAGCCCTGCATCGGGCTCTGTGCTGACAGCTCAGAGCCTGGATCTTACTTCAGATTCTGTGTCTCCTTCTCTCTCTGCCCCTTCCCTGCTTGCACTCTTATCTCTCTCTCTCTCAAAAATAAATAAACATTACAATTTTTTTTAATTAAAAAAAAATAAGATGGGGCAGAAATAAATCCGAGCATATTGGAAATTATTTTTATATAAGTGTAAATGAATAAAACAATACAGGTAAAAGACCAATACGGTTGAATTGTCAGACCATATTACATACAAAACATCCAGCCACTGTATATATTGTTTGTAAAAGATGCACCTGACCTAAGGATATAGAAATTTGGAAAGTAAAAGGATGGACAGTGATGTACTGGGAAAATACTAACCACGAAAACAAGTTGGTGTGGCTATATTTATATCAGACCAAATAAATTTAAAAAAAAAAATTTTTTTTTAACGTTTATTTATTTTTGGGACAGAGAGAGACAGAGCATGAACAGGGGAGGGACAGAGAGAGAGGGAGGCACAGAATCGGAAGCAGGCTCCAGGCTCTGAGCCATCAGCCCAGAGCCTGACTCGGGGCTCGAACTCACGGACCGTGAGATCGTGACCTGAGCTGAAGTCGGATGTTTAACCGACTGAGCCACCCAGGCGCCCCCAGACCAAATAAATTTTAAGGCAAAAGGAATGACCAACATTTCATTTTAGCAGGAAGACAGAACTATGAGGAGAAGTAGGCAAGTTCACCATCACGGAGGAGCAGGTAACATACCTCTCCATGTAACTGGTAGATCAAATAGAGCAAAAGTAAATAATGGTTATAAGGATTCGAACATCACAGATGAACAAGTTTGATCTAAGGTGTGCAGAGACAACATGCGCCTGACGATTGCAGAATCTATGTTCTTGTCACACCTGGAACGTTAGATTGACAATATTCCAGGCCCAAAAGCAGTTCTCAACAAATTTCAAAGAGTTGGAACCATTCAAACCGTATTCTCTGGCCACAGTGCCATTTGGGTAGGAACAAATAACGAAAGGATCAAGAAGAATTTGTATGCTTGAAAATAAAGCAAATGTCTAAACTTGAGTCCAAGGAAAAAAATCCTGTGGAAATTAGGGCCTGTTAGAACTTAAAATAGTGCAAATTATGCAAATGCAGGCTTGTAGCATCCCACTGACACTGCACTTCATAGTCTTACATGCTTGCGATAGCAAAGAACAGAGGTTACAGATGAATGAATGTCAACTTGAAATACGTTAGAAAGCGAGCAACTGAAAAGACTCCATAAAGTAGGAGGAAGGGAACAACCCAACACTGATGAAATAGAAAGCATAGATAAATACCAGAGAAGGCCTTGGGCTTTTGAAAAGATGAGTTTCAACAGACTTCTGGCGAGATAGATGACGCAAAAAAGAAGACACACATACACAGTGTTGGAGACTGAAAATAGGGCAGAACTACTGAAGAGTATCCTGACCCGAGTTACCTCACACCAGAGGTGACTCTTCCCTCAAGGACTGTTTCTTTTCTTGCCCGTTTCATAGACTTGAGCCAGCAACCGCTTTGGCTGGGGGGCTAGACCTCCGGGCTCCCATGGCAGGATCCTGTCTGACTCTCCAGACTCCTGCCTGTGCTAGACGTTCAGACCTGGAGCGTGGAGCACCCCCCCGCCCCGCCGAGTCAGGGCCAAGGATCGAGCAAAAAGCTTTGCACCGGCTGAAGGAATGCTACCATCATATAGCTACTGAATGGGGAGAGAATTCCAAGGATAAAAGGGCTGTGGCTGACCAGAAGGCAGTGCCGGCCACAAATAAGGAAATGTCATAACTGCCAGGAAACAAAACAAAAGCACCGACCCAGTGGATGAGTTGGATTTGAGAGGTCTACTGCTCTTCTGTGCCTCTTAAGCTAGGCACAGGTGAACTCACCCCAGTTCTGTTTCACTGTTCCCCGTTTGGAGCCCTCCCCGCAAAATGTTTCCCCGAGCTGGCAGAGTTGGTCTCCTGTGAAGCCGACGTTGGCCATACCCAAACTCTCATCTCCTCTCTCTGCGGCGGCTTCTCCAGCCTTTCTCCTGCAGCGCCCTGCCAACGAGGCAGCCCAGCTCTGCAGACTCCGTAGCCTCCTATCCAAGGCTTTGCGCATAACTGAGGAGGAGAAATAGAAAACCAAGGGGTCGATGCAAGCATTGAGAGCACTGAGCAACACAGCGTACACCCGCCATTTTTCACTTTTTCCCTCTAAGAACCCCACCACGTGAGACACATTGTAGGGCCCAAAGCAGACCAGGAAGTTGAAGAGGGTCACGGCGGCCAGTGCCACCGCTCTCCAGCGCTTCCGCGTCCCCACTTGGGGCCTGGAGAGCATGATATGCACAAAGCGCCAGTAGCAGAAGATGGTGACCAGCATGGGGATGAGGAAGAGGGTGAGACACAGCTCTAGCCGCACAGGAAGCAATATGGCCAGCTGCTCTTGGGTGAAGTTGTCATAGCAGAGAGGGAGGCCGTTGGCCTCACCCCCGACCTTGTTGGCTGGTAAGTAATGGACGATGATCACAATGCTGCAGCGTCCGAAGGACAAGAGGCAGGAGACCAGAGAGGCGATCACTCCGTACACGGGTTGACGGGACTGCTTGTACTGCACGGGGAAAGCCACGCTGCGGTAGCGCTCGATGCTGATGCCCGCCAGGAGCCACGTGCTGTAGTAGATGCTGCTGTAGAAGCCGTAAGCAGTGAGGGCACAGAGGACATCCCCCAAGGGCCAGAAATCGTAGGCGGCCTCAACCATCTTGAAGGGCAGCAGCAGCAGCAGCAGGAGGTCCGCCAGCGTCAGGCTGAGCAGGAGGATGTGGACGGGCGCAGGGTGAGGCTGGCGGACCCGCCCCACGAAGGCCCGCAGGGCCAGGAGGTTGGCAGGGAGACCAATGAGAAAATACATTATGTAGACAAAGAGAAGTCCCAGGCTGTGGGGACTCGGGGCCATCCTTCCTGAAGAGACAGAAAATGAAGTCAGAATCCTCTCTGACCATGGGCTTCCCAGCCCCAAACCAAGGTGACTCCATTGTCAGCCTCAGTGTGTCTCCTCTCCCTGCCTTGCCGAGTGGTTGTGGCTGACCCTTCAAAACTGAGCACTGCTCTGCTTCCTGTGCGTCAGGGAGAAAGAAGGCCTCCTTGCTCCCTTGCACAATTACTTCTGGAAGGAAGAAGAGGAAAAGAAAGGAGAGGAGAGGTGGGGAGGGGAGGGAGGGAGGACAGGACGGAAGAAAGGAAGGATGATTAGTCTCCTAAACGTTGTGATGTCTTAGAAGTTCCCACAGGAAAAGTTCTGAGGTCTCCAAGTCCCCACTAGAAAGGCCCCTTTGTGAGGGCAGTGAGCTCATCTGTCTTGTTCACCACTGTGTCCTAGGACCTGGGACTGTGCCTGGTGCATAGTAGGTGCTCAACACTATCTGTTGAAAAATGAATGGCTGTATGAACAGAGGGGAAGGAAACAGCTGCTTCATTACCTAGAGGGACTAAGCCTGAGGCTGTCTCCGAGTTTCTCCAAATTTTGCTCAGCCTGGTTGTGGTTTCTTTCTTTATATTTGCCTGTTTTCTCTTTCTTTTCCCTCCACCAGTCTTTGGGCTTGAACAGAAGACTCTCAGCTTCACCCCTGCAAATGAGAATTTGGTCAGGCCTGAGGGATGGGCATGTTGAGCCCGAGGTGAGTCCCAGACACCCAGCTTCTTGATTCTACGCTGAGCCCTTCAAAGAAAACCTGTAGGTTTTGGGGCGGGGTGGGGGGAAGGGCTAGGGATGGGAGGGATCTGAGCTGGGCCAGGTCGGCAGGATCCCAGCCCCGGCCATGCCTCCTGTCAGTCACATGACTGGGAAAATCACTTAGGTCCTTGTATCACAGATAACCATGATTTCTCTAGAAGTACCACAATTCCCAGCCTGCTACCTGCAAATGCACCCTTTCTCGCTGCCTGAAGAAAGCACATGTATGTGAGTTTTATGTCGATCGAGTATAATGTTTAATCTCTTATTTATCACTAGAAGGGAGACATTTAGAATAAGACTTGAGTCCTCAGCCTGTTACTGCTAGCATGTTACTGGTGTTCCATCTAGGTATCACGTTCCCAGATCAGAGCATCTGAGGTAGAGGGCCAGGTGAACAGGGTCATTCCCATCTAGTTGGGGCTGAGCTCACTTTTCATTTTCCCACCCGTCTCACCTGCACCCAGCCCCCACCAGCACCACCAGCTCGCCATTTGACTTGTCCTGGCCCCTTTCCCATCTCTCTGACCTCTCGTCCTATCTCCTCGGAGAGTAAACTCCATACTCTGCCCCCCCTTCATAAGTTTATCTACACTCACTCCTTCCTTCTGTCCCATCCCTTTGTGGGCTTGTGATCCCAATGACCTCTTCCCTGAGCACAAGCAAAGTTGGGTGTCTTGCCTTTTCCTGGAGACAGTCGGATGGCTTTTCAAATTCGTTGGGTCTCAGGAGCAGGAAGAACTTTGTCTAACTGGACCACCTTTTTCTCTTCCACAAACACGAGACTTTTATACCTGGATGCGTCACGTGGTCAAAGAAAGGAAGGTCAGTAGCTGAGCTCTTCCCAAGGCGGTTTGACCCGCTGGATCCCCCACCAAATTCTGTCCCCACCAAACTTATTTCTCCCAGAATCCAGATCACAAGTCTTCTTTTGGGCTTCCTCCTCTTTCCCCGTTTCAAGTAATCAATTCTGTTTTCCTTTGCATGGGAAATTATTCCAGTTTTGAACTTGTGGCCTCTTCCTGCTCCTTCCACTCTTTCTGCACCCTTTCCTTCCCCATCTTTTCTCTCAAGGCCCCTGACATAATCAGTTTCCTGTTCTCTTTCTAGGAGGCTCTTCTGAAACTCATTAGTGTCCTAAGCATCGTCTGACTTCCTCTGGCCCATCAGGTCCCTTCCTTTTTTTATTTTTTTAATTTTTTAAAATATTTATTTATTTTTGAGAGAGAGAGAGAGAGAGAGGGAGGCAGACTGCAAGTGGGGGAGGGGCAGAGAGAGAGAGAGGGAGACTCAGAATCCAAAGCAGGCTCTAGGCTCCGAACTGTCAGCACAGAGCCCGACGCAGGGCTAGAACTCACAAACTGAGATCGTGACCTGAGCCGAAGTTGAATGCTTAAACGACTGAGCCACCCAGGCGCCCCCCAGAAAGCATCTCTTATTGCCTATCACTCCCCACGTTGGTCCCCAAGTGATCGCTCTATGTTCCTGGTAGGCTGGCCTTCCCTAACCTACACTGTACCTGTCCTAAAATGGGCATTCAGGAATTGGTTTTGATGCTTGATACACATGGGCAAAGGGAACGTAATTATCTTTCACTCTCTACCAAATTAATTTGTACCATGTTGCTGTCTGCATTTGATTGAGCGACAGAAACTTACTGGAAAGGTGAAGAGTGCTGCCACATAAGGCTGCTCTCATCCTAAAATGCCAGGGGAGGGTCCTCCTTTCTCCACCCCTGTCCCCAAGG
This sequence comes from Panthera tigris, assembly GCF_018350195.1. Classification (NCBI taxonomy): domain Eukaryota; kingdom Metazoa; phylum Chordata; class Mammalia; order Carnivora; family Felidae; genus Panthera; species Panthera tigris. The sequence goes on from NC_056674.1 coordinate 18,224,103, forward strand.
AGCTGATTCCCCAGTCAGAACAGAGCTGAAGAATCTATTAGCAGGTGCTAGGACCACGGGAGACCACGGGAGTCCGTTAGCCCACCCTTGGGATGTTGGCCTTCCCATGGGATGTTGGGGTGGCGTCTAGGTAAGATTGGCTCTTCCGCAAGGGACTTTTTTGAAGTTTGTCCATAGAAAAAAACCAATGTACAATTCCTTGCATGTCACAGGCACTTGCATAACTGTGGAGTGAAAGGACAAGAGCTGGGGGTGCCCATAAGAGCTTGCCAGCTGCCGACACAAGCGACAAGGAGGTCAGAACCTGCACTTTTTGTCTTCCCTTTTATCTCCGTTCTGTCACCCAAGCCAGCAGTGTTGGGGCATCCTTGGTGCTCGGGTCCCAGGGTCACCGGGGTAGAAAGGGGAGGGCAGACTAAACTGTTTGAGAGAACCAGCAGGCTCCGTGGACCTCGCACACAGCTGCGTCACGGGGGCGGGCCACGCAGCATCCCTACTTTCCTTCAGTGAAGCGTTGCCCAGGCTGCTCACGGCTGATTGGCGCGCGGCTTCCTCCACGTGCCTCCCCTTTCACATCACCGCACCCCCCAGTCGTCAGACGCCCTGAGCCCTTGCTCCGTGCAGACCCTGCTCTAGGCGCCGCGGACACGGGCGAATGGGACAGACAGTAATCAGGGAAACCATCCAGGGAATTTCAAGTGAAGGAAGGAAGCAGAAAGGGAAATCAAGAGGGAGGCTGGCGTGGGGCTTTTGGGGGAGAGAGCTGTCAGGAAAGGCCTGGGCTAAGCAGGGATGTTCGCACGGAGGAGAGGAGCCAGCCATGGGTAGAGCGTTGCAGGTAGAGGGGACAGCAAGCGCCAGAGCCCTGCAGCGGGAACAGACTTGCTGTGTCAGAGGAACCGAAAGGAGGCCAGGGTGGCTGGGTGCAGAAGCCAGGTCAGGCCGCTCAGCCTGTGGGCGGCGGTGAGAGGGCCCAGGAGGGAGTTAGAGAGTGCTGACTGTCGTCTGGAGTTGTTTGACCTCAGAGGACAGACAGCTGTCACATCTGCATCCGTTGATCTTATCTCCCTCTCTTGCTCTCTGGTGTGTCCCGATAAGCTGCCGCAGCCAGGCAGAAGCTGACAGCCCCCTTCTTGTTCCTTCTAACACACATCACTGTGTCTTTATCACTGTCCTCTTCAGCATCAGCACCAACAGATTGGGGAAAGGCCAGAGGGGGGGGCGCTGAGCATGAAGTCTCTGGGAAACATTTTAAGAGGCTAAGGAACAGTGGTGTCCAGTC